>NW_028277102.1:0-600000 GCF_059951505.1 Python bivittatus
TTCAGATTTTGAGAAGAGATAAGGAAGGCCTTTGAACCTGCAACACCTGCTCACTGCAGCTTCACCTTTGGCTAGACTCAGCACCAAAGTGAAGTCAAAGGGAATGGAGATAGAATGGAGGGAACTGAGCTAATTTGGGAGGAGTGGCGAGAACTGGATCGGGATTACTCATGAACAAGAGATAAAGCCAAGAAGTCACAAGGCTTTGTGCAAAGAATACCAGAGCAACAATTAGCAGCTGAGTCAATGGGAACTGGTGAAGAGATGGAAATTGACCTATCTGGGGCAGCGGAGAAAGCGTTTAGAGAGATCTAACTGAGATGGAGAAAGATGCTAGGAAAAGAGGGAGTGAAGACCCAACTGAAGACCTGGTCATAAAGGCCGAAGCAAGCAGCCAGGTCCATGAGACACTGGAAGAGACAACTGAAGGAGCACGTTTGGGAAGGGAGCAGGGAGGAGAGTGAGTTTAGTTCCTGGACTCTTCAACTTGGTATCATGTGAGATTTCTATCGTACTGTGTCCCAGGTCTGTGGAGGGTTTTTAAGGGTCCAAAGTAAAAGCTGCCAAAGGTTCACAATTAGAGGTGGGACATTGGTTTTTCCTTCCTGGATGCTCTGTGGAAGGAAAGCCCCACTATAGAGCACCCCCATCTGCTGATGGAAGAGTGTACTGTAACGTGTATCTCGAGGTTAACTTTCTCAAGTAAAGGGAATAAAAAGTTTGCTGAGTTGTTTTCTCGAAGACTCTTAAATTGGAACTATGCCCATGAGTCACGCAGAGTTTTTTCCCATATGCACACCAGTAAATGAAGTCATACAGAGAATCAGCTGTGATCCCTAAAACCCTATATAATTATCAAAAGCACAGTGATTTCTTCTTCTTCTTCTTCTTCCACTAAAGCCTATGGGATTCCCTCCATCCACAGTCATTTTGAAACCAAGGTAGGGATACTTAGTAACTGTCATTGACAGAACATGACAAATATTTAGTAACTCCTATAAAAAAAAACCCTGAAAATCTGGCCCATAATTACCACAAGGACTACGGAGAGCATCTGTCAGGTTCACGTTGGCAGGGACTATGCCACTCTGAAATATAATGCTTCCCACTGCAGATCTAGCGCCAGGCAACATTTCATATCCTCTTGATCAAGTCTGTGCATCTGTGCTCTTTGGTGAGAGAATTTGGCTTCACTTTCATCAGCTCTGAGACCACAACAGTGGGGCTGGACTCCGAGAACAAGAGCAGATCTCCATCATGATATGTGAAATTCTGCTGGTGCTTCTTCTCCTGGTGTCCTATTTTCCTTGTGGGACATTGATGACCAAATGTCCACTGAATGTACAAAAAGAGGAAGAATACATATTTAATTACTACAAGCCAGGAGACTTCCTGATTAGTGGAATCATATCTACATCTAGCACTATATTTTATCCTTACATTTTCTCTAAGCCTCCAACCAACAGTTTTGAAAGGTAATTCCTGATGTGTACCTAACCCTGTATTTATTTTATCTTTTCCACTGTCTTTTTTTTTTTTTAATAGGGATGGTTCCCATTTCCCGGTATCTGGTCTCTGTCACCCCTTTTCCTCTTCATTTGCTTTAAGGAAAAGGCTTAATTTGGGGGTGGGGGGAAGTGTTCTTGGATCTTCACAAAATAAGTCCCTGCGATGCCAGGGAGTGTCACCAAATACCCTTTTAGCTGAAGGCAAAGAAGTAAGGTCCTTTCCCATTTTATTTTCCCATTCTCTTCAGTGTTGCCATTGATGCACTGCTATCTCTCTCTCTCTCTCTCTCTCTCTCTCTCTCTCTCTCTCTCATCTCTCATCTAATCATCTTTCCCTTCCTGGGCAAGTGATCACAGTCCTCACCATTGGTTTTCAGCTTTCTTTTGTGAGATGGCTTGTCGGCCACTTTGGAATCCAGAGGAAGGGAGAGGCTGGCATTCTGCTTTGAGTGGCAGGACAACAGCTTCCTGTTTAATTTTTGTTTAAAGTAACAGAATACATTTTAACTTTTCAAAAACCTAAGAGACCAGGGAGGTTTGCAAGCAGAAAGGGAAGTGGCCGTGGGCATATCATGTCTTAGCACTACGGATGGTCTCTCGGATTTGGAAAGGAATTCGACTGAGGCCATTTCAGCCTTTCCAAAGAAAGGTAAAGCTCATTTCTGGTCAGTGCTTACTTTTATACACTTCGAAGTAGAAATCTGTCACTGATCTGTTGAGGCGAATTCTAGGTACCTCATAACTACCTTTATTATCTTATTTTATTTATTTTGTATTATGTATTATGTAGTCACCCACTGCGGGAGATGGGCGGCATACAAATTTAATGTAATAAATAAATAAAGTTTATTTGCATCATTGCCAGGCATAAACTAACATTAAAGGAAAAACTTCTTTTCTGAAAATAAATGTTTGCAGACAAGGAAGAAAGTATCTAAAAATTAAAATCACTTTTAATAGCACAGAACTAATATAATTACTATACTTGTTAATATTGATACATAAGAGAATCACCATATACTGCTGAATACAGTGAAATACCGCAGAATGTTCATCTATTCAGGATTGTATCTGAATGTAAAAAAAAAAAAACCTAAAATATTATTTTATGCTAAAGGAATATTAAAATATAGTAGTAAATAGTATCATGTGGGATGATTAAATCAATAATTAAATGTAACAGCTGACATTACAACAGTGCAGAAGTCTGAATGCAGGCTATACGACAGCTAACTAATTCTTACATAGTTTGTTCTGAATTTCACAAGCTGATGCACCAAAAGTAGCGTCTTTATATGTCACCATCTGAGAACAATAAGAAATAGAAAAACATAAAAGTGATCAGCAAAGCCTGCCAGTCTGGTGAGCCTTGGGGTAATTAGATTTCTTTGAATCTCTCTATGGAAGACATCACTGAAAGGTTTCAACCTGCCCAGAATCACAGAAGATTATTCTGGAAGAAGATTCTTGTCTTTTCCTCCATCAAGACAGGCAAAGGAAGAGTGTTACAGTATCTCAAGCTGAAGCACCTTCTAGGTGTGAGAACTTCTAGCACTCTTAGATGGGGCACAGGACTAAGTAGATCCTTCACTGGTGATAAATAGGGTTATAATTTTTATGGTCATCAAGTCAGAGTTGACTCTTTGCTATTTGCATAGATTGGTTTTCTCCAGGATGATCTGTTCTTAACTTGGCCTTTTGAGGCTCTAAATCAGGATATTGGGAACATATTAAGGAAAAAAAAAAAAAGACTTGGGTCACTCCATTTGGTACATTGGTAGTAGAGCGTATGGAACAAAATCAGTAGGCATTGAATTCAGTGACCAAGTGAAGCCTATTGTGACAACCCAACCTACAAGAGGACCATAGGAGAGATTTTTCAGCATAGAGCAATGGCTCAACAGACAAAGCTAATTGGCATTCAAAGCAGCAAACCATAAATAAAATACAGATCTCAAAATATGTTGCCAGAATGTTTCCATTCAAACATTTGAACGATTAGTAATCAAAGGAATCCTAGATGACACACCCTACAAAAAAGAGACGTCTGGAATAGAAACCTGTATGTATATTTGGGGATGGTTTTCCACAGTGAATTTTAAATAATTGCATCCAGTTGCTAAGATAGTTCATGCATTTCATTCCTTAAGGTAAATATGTTAGTTTTGCTGGGGGTGTATTTCTCTAAGTCACCTATTAAGGAAAATAAGACACCTAATTGTCTAGGGAAAAAGCTTCCACTGGTTTCAGTGGGATTGTCCTGATAGGAACGTTGAGAGAAATTTATCACCACAAAAGACCCTGGAAATAAATCACAGAGGAATTTCCTATGTTTTGATTGAGCAATGAGTGCTTGACGATTTTCTGCATTGCAATGTTGTGACAGTGAGGTTCTGGTTCACCCTTCTTTGCCCTTCATGAGATCAACAGGTTAGTTTACATGTTTTAGGCTGATCCATCCCATCATTATTCCACTGATTTCAGACTGTGAATTTCTGAATGGTTCTTCACAGAATCATGGGGCAGAAATCCAACTGTTATGTTATAAATGCCCCTAATAGGAAACATGGCATGACTTTATGAGATGAAGATGAAAATCAAAAGTGAAGCTGAAAATAAACTCATTTATCTTCCTTGCAGTATAAAAAGTTTGAGCTTTTCCCATATCCTGCCCTTCTTCTTTGCCATTCATGAGATCAACCAGAGTCCAAGGCTCTTACCCAACATCACCCTGGGCTATAACATCTATGAGAACTTCTTCAGTGCAAGAATAACACACGAGGCCATGATAGACATGCTTTCTACTGGGCAGGAGAATGTCCCAAACTACAGATGTGGAAGACCCAAAAATCTGTTGATGGTGCTGGAAGGGACAGATTCTGAGCTCTTCATACTCTTTTCAGCCATGTTGGGCATCTACAAAATCCCACAGGTATCTATGGACGTTGAAGCGAAATCCAGTTTGTAAAGTCTCCAGAGAGTCCAAAAGGTGGCACTAGTGGATATCAAGAAATAAAATGAGCCAGACAATGGAGCTTGAAAGGCACTTGGCATAGTATTCATTCCATGATGCATGCAAATTCTTCTTTCTTCACACTTGCATAAGTCGACATATAGTTTTTGAAAACAACCACTGGTTTCACAGACTTCCCCTTCCTTTGCTACTGAATTGCATTTAGACTAAAAGCTTTTATCCAGGTCTGAGCAGAAGGGCTCTAATCCATCCTCTGCATGAAACATTCATCCCCTTTGCCAATCCCTCTCCTGCCCCTTTTCTTTATCTTCCAGGCACTGCAGTCACTTGACTTCCCTCAAAGGAAAGGGTTGACAAAGCAGACTTTCCCCCCTTTTTCCACCACCTCCAAAGGAAACCTCAAAAGAAGTCTAATGGAGGAAGAAGGAGGGAAACTTTGCTGTAAGAGGATCTTTCTCCATTTAAGCTACAGCAAGAAATATGCACATAGCTGACATCTTTTTCTCTTTGCAGTGGAGAAGAAGCATCTGATTTTTGTCCCTAAAAGTAAGAGAATTACTTATCTTTTTTCTTTCACTGTAGATCAATTATGGGGTCATCAGCCACATTCCTGAGCAAAAACAGCATTTCCCTTTTTTCTACTGGATGAGTTCAAGGCTTGGCATAGAGAAATTCTCTGCAGTGGGAAAAGGGCCTTAGGTTTAATCACTGAATTTTGTTTCTAAAGACAGGACAATAACCCACCTTTTTTATTTCATTGTAGATTAATTACGGGGTTATCAGTCACATTCCTGAGCATAAAGAGCATTTTCCTTTTTTCTACCGGATGAGTCCAAAACAAGAGCCTCCTCACTTGGCCATTGTCAAGCTGCTCCTGCATTTCCGATGGACGTGGATCGGCCTCGCTGCTCCGGACAATGAAAATGGAGAGAAGTTCAGAAGAAACTTTGAGCTTGTGGCCGTCAAGAAAGGGGTTTGTGTTGCCTACTCAGAAAGCCTCCCAGCACTAGATAAAGAGAAAAAGAAGGACTTCCGTTTACATTTTAGCAACAATGATGTAAAAATTATTGTTTGTCAGTTGGACTTTCAGGCCGCATTAACATTAGTGGTGCTAATACAACAAATTGAAAAAGCTAAAAGAGTGTTTGGGGAGAAAGTGTGGGTTGCAACAACTTTGCCAGACATATCTGTGAGATTTTTTTATCGAATGATGGATCTCCAGCATAAACATCTGTTGTTATCTTTCTTAACTCTGGCAAACAAAAGGACACAAAATTATGATTTTAATTCATATGCAATTGCTAGTGAACTGTTTGGGAAGACAGCATTTCAGTGTTCTTCTTCACACCCCGTTCTATCTAAGAAAGTTTGGAAAAGATGCACAGAAACCAAGAACTGGGAAAAGCCACCCTGTGAGGTGGTTGCAAGAATCCTGTCTGAGGATGGCTCCAGTATTTCTACTTCAGTCCAGGCTGTAGCCAGAGTCCTCAATTCTGCCTATTCCTCGCACCTGAGTCAGAGGAGAATCAGGGTTGGAGATCATCTCATACCCCAAGTGGTACAGCCATGGCACGTAAGACTTTTCTCTGAATTTCTGCTAATGATCCCCCTTAAATTCCTTAGTATTTGTTAGAAATGAGCAGGGTTAGAAATGGGGTGGGATATTCCCCACAGCAATTGCCCAATTTTCAGTGTTTTGGGGGTTTTTTCCGGCCAAATGTGGAAGCTTGGAGAGAAAGGAGAGAGAAATTCTGTTGCTAGATCTTCCAAAGTGAAGAGTTGTGCTGGTTTGGGAAGTTGGGAGAACAAGGAATGAAGAGGCAGGCCCTTTCCCTGTTTGCAGAATAAATCAGCATCAGGATGCTACAGTAGCCATCAGCTTTCTTGATCATCCAACATTGGCCTGATTTACCTTCTAGACCAGGGAATCTTTTCTCACTTCCTCTACTGCCTCCTTAAGAGGATGTGAAGCCTATTCATATCCATTTCAGCCTGAAATGGTTAATCTCCCACCCTTGCTGTCCACCTCAATTGCCCTCCACATTCCGCAGCTCTCACTCACAAAAACACAACTTTCATGGGGTGCAGCTGAGGCTGACCTGAGGTTACTCACTCAAGAGCTGCAGACGAGAAGAAGGCAACATGGTGGGGACTAGGTGCAAAAAGAATATTGCCATGGCTTGTGTCTGACATGGTTAGCTGCAAGTAAGGAAAGGCCCAGAAAACAACTTTCATACATTTCCAAATCCCCAAGACTTCTTGTCCATTTCAGGAGCTTTCGATAATACTAGTCAAGTTTGCCTTCCTGCCAAGGTATCAGGTTTGATACCTATGAGATCCTAATTTTAAAACACAGAAGAAGGAAATTTATGCAACGCTGAAGTTCTGCAAAGCTGAAATGGTACAAATCAGAAATGTCACCAAGGGAGTTGTTGAAGCATCCAGATGGTTGGATGTTTCTTTCTAGAAAAAGACATGGCCAAATGGAAGAGGTGAGGGGCAGCAATTGTACAGTGGAGGGAAGGGAAGAAGATTGCATTCAGAGAAGCATCAAAGAGATAGAAATCGAGGAGAGGTTGGAAGGGAAATTGTAGTCCAGATGTAGAGAATATGCCCTAGTGAGATCGCCACCTTACAAATCACCTGATTTTTGGAATCAAAATATGTTTGTGACTTGAGAGTAGCAATTTCATAAAACAGAACATACCAGAGATCTTTTGATAGATAGAAAGGACATCGAGAGTAAATCCTTAACTAGATTTCTCCCAAACATTGGAGAAAGAGAAACTGAGCTGAAGTATCCCCATTTGGATTTAGGAATGAAATAAGAATGTCGAAGGTCCAGGGGTGATTCTCCATGTCGTTTCAGCTTCATCCTTTCCTAAGAAACTTCCAGCTTTACAATCTTACTGAGGATGATGTTTATTTGGATGAGAATGGAGATCCTGCTGCTGACTTTGATATCATGGACTGGGCAGTATTTCCCAACAAGTCTGCTGCTGGGCTGAAAGTTGGAAAGATAGAAAGAGAGGCCTCTTCAGAAGTCAAGCTCTCCATCGATGAGAGTGCCATCATATGGCCGACATCATTTCACCAGGTAGCTGAGTCTGCTTGTTTGTGGGTTTTATTACCTTTCTGCTCCTGTATAACCCTCTGAGATTTCAGATTATCAGCCTCGCAACTCTGATCGAAGGTCTGTGTTGGTAAAAGGGCAGCTTGAAGGAGATGCTGCTGTTTCTCCTGGACTTCCAAAGACCTACTGTTTATAGAGGGAATCCTGGCAGTGATGTGGGGCAGGATGGGAAGCCTTGTTCTTGGGTAGCCCATTGCCGCTTGGAGTTGAGATTTCAGACCTGTATGTTAGAAGAAGGCAGAGACTCAAGGAGAGGTTATGATAGGTGTTTTCTAAGGAATTGCAAGGAGAAGGAGAAGCAACCTTATGCTTGTACTGCATTTGTGTGCCTTGAAGGGAGATCAGACTAGGAATCCAATGTCACATGGGTCAGTATTACTTTATTGTAAAGCTATAGTAGCAGAATCCTGTAAGTCTGAATGCGCTTCCCCCCTCCTTCACTTTATCTTTGTGAGAACTAGGGAGTGTCTTGTCTAAGACATTTGCATCCATTACAGTTCTCAAAACAGGTATTGTCTGAGATAAGAACAATATTCTAAGTAACACATTCATTTTTATTAGAGAAATTCTACTCAACAATGACAGTTGTAACTTTCCCCACCCTAATAAGTCCCTCTTAATTTCATTCCATATTTTAAAATAATTATTTTGAAATAACATACAATTCATGTTTGATATAATAATTCTCAGATATATCACTTTTTTCTCAATCTGAAACCCAGTTTTTACAGTTGATTTTGGTCTTCCATCTTCATATTCTTTGTCAATATCTTTGTTTTCTCCGTCTTAATTTAAAATTCAACCAATGCATCAAATTCCGTCATTTTTTCCATTAATATATCTATCCCTTCTAGAAGCCTCTCCAAAATTGAAACCAAGTTATCGGCAAATGCCCTTATTTTATACACTTCCTGTTTAACTTTCATTTCTGCAATTCTCTCATCTTCTCTTATTTCTCTGTTCAAAACTTTTAGAGCCAGAATGAGTAACAGCAGAAAACGTGGGCATCCGTGCCTCGTTCCTTTCTGTATCTGAGAGGGCTTAGTCAGTTCCCCATTCACAATTATTTCTGCCATTTGTGAAGAATAAAACAACCTCATCTATGTACTATTGTTCACTCCAAAATCCATATCTTCCAAAATTTTAAACTTAAAATACAGTTCAAATTGTCAAAAGCTTTCCCTGCATCAAGGAATATTAAAGCAGCATGTTTTTCATTGTGTAGCTCCAAGTACTCTAATATATTAAGTATTAAGAACTTTTGAAATATTGTCTCTTAATTCTCTTTTAGGTAAAAGAAACACATTGTAAATCTTGTAAAATAGTTTTCAGGCTGTCAGCTAAAATCATTCTGAATATTTTGTAGTCATTGTTCAGCAATGATATTGGTCTATATTTTTTTGGTAAAGTCAAATCTTGGCCTGCTATATTTCCCACTGTTCAGTTATCTGGGATCTTTCTGTATCTAAAACAGAATTCATCATTGTTTGCAAAGGTAGTAAAAACTCATCTTCAAAATATTTATAGGATGAGGCTGATAGTCCATCTGTACCAGGGGTTTTACCTTTACAGGTAATTCTCGCTTAACAACCGTTCATATAACAATGGTCTGAAATTACATCACTTTCTTAAAAGGTGCCTTAAAGGGTGCCTTACAGAAAAAGTATCTGGCACTATCTCCAGTCTATCAACTTATGTGGCCAAGTGTTATGAAATCCAAAGCATGTCTATTCTCGAAAAAGATCTACATGTGTCCAAGAATAGGTGCATTCTTTAGAATCATTATTTTTATGTTTCCACATCAATTCAAAATTGTCCCTCATTTTAAAAAAGATTTTTGGAAGTTTGTCTTGCATTATTTTAGTCTCTTTTATAGTTATTCTATCTTGTTGTTGGTAGACTACTCCATTCTATTTGCCCATTTTATATGACAACTCCATTAGTTTTCCAATATGTCCATTAAAAATGTAACTTTGTTTTCATTTGGGACATAGACCTCCAATAAAAGGATGTGACTTTCATCAATCTCTGCTTGATCAAGAGATAATAAGACCAGAGTTTCATTAATCTCTGCTTGATCATCAGATAATATCATTTATGGTTGGAATTGTGGATTTATATATAATTTTTTTTTGTTGGTTTGTTTGTTTAAAGCAGGTGAAATTCCTCTCCAAAATTTTTATAAATCAATTATTTTTTATCTTTCTTTCTTGTATGTGTTTCCTGTAAACAAATTACATCCACCTTCAGTTTCTTAAAATAACAAAATAAAAGAGTTGGCAAGTAATTCCAGGCAGCATCATCAGGGGGAAGGGTAGCGCCCCTATCACCCCAGGTACATTGACAGAGCCAGGTCTTTAAGTATTTTTGAAAGCTGGGAGGGTAGGGGCCTGCTGTACCTCTGGGGGCAGAATATTCCAAAGGGCAGGGGAAACAGCAGAGAAGGCTCTCTTCCTGGGCCCCACCAGCCAACATAAGATATTCCATGTTGAGTATTTAAACTCCATATTTATTTTCTGAAATTTGAAATCTCTATACCTGTATCACCTAATGTAGTGGTATCTTTTTTAGCTTCTTGTTATGTTTACTGCCTTCTATTTGCATCTCTTGCATCTCCTCCAATTCCACCTTGTGTATTTCCCAAAATTATCTCACCTTTTGAACTGAATTAAGTCAAAATCTCTGCTGCTCAAAAGTCAAAATCACTCCTTCTAATTTATCCTGACTAAATGGTATCTTCTCCTGTTTTAATTTATCAGTCAGGAAGATGTAATCTTTTCTCTTAGACAGGATTCTGATAGGTATTTCTTTAAGCAGGATTACATCTATCTTTAACTTTGGGTTAAAGTATTGTTGTAGAATCTGGTCTCTTGTTCTCTTCTTAACAAAATGCATTAATTTCTGAATTTGCTGTATCTTGTGTTAATTCTGTAGACCTTATACAATTCTGCTTCTATTTCTTCTTCTTCCCAGTCCAACAATGTTGTAAACATCTGAACTATCCTGTGTCTTATATCTTCCCCAGGTTCTTCTGAGACTGCCCTCAACCTCAGGTAAAATTCCTTCTCTCTCAACTCTAGTAATGCCAAGTTATCAAAGTCTTTTTGCATCTCTTGGTTGATTGCTTCAGTTTCCAAAACTTCTACTTTTTCTTTAATTTGTTGAACCTCACCTTTAAAATGTATTTCAGATTCTTCAAATTCCTTATTCATTCTTTTCTCCAAATTCCTCCTCTATGGGCACTGTCACAGCCATAGCTGAGGCTGTGACAGTCTTTCCAATCTCTTCAAATAGCCTCTCTAAAATCTCAGGTGTGATTCCAGATGGTTTGTCTGTCAGTGATCCGCTCCTCCCTTTTTTCACTGCTTTTTTAGTAGTGACCATCACTTTCTGTCTTACTTTAATCCAGGCAATAAGATCATCAAAAAGAACCAACTTTACCTACTTTTTTCCTTCCTTTTTTGTGTTGAATAAATCTTGTACTTTTACATCCAAAAAGCTCTCCTGGACCCTTTATCTGTTTGAAATTTTATAATCCCAAATTCTTACCACACTTTTCCCTACAAGTTATTTTTCTAAAGTCCTTATTCTTTTTTTGTTAAATTCATTACAGGCCTTGGGAAAACTGACTGGATAGTCCTTTTAAAAAGCCATTCTGAAGATCTCTTCAGCATTTAATTAGTTATATTCCAAAGAGTTTTGAGAAGTGGGGTTTGGTCAGAGCCAGTGTCCTTTAAAAGGATCCTAGGCAGAATCAGCCTCTCTTTAATATTGAGGGGATTGTGTGAAAAAATCCTGCTGGAATGGTACTACTTCTTGGGTCTGTGGTGAAGAGGATGATATTGAAAATGAGGTTTTGAAAAACATGCTTTCACTATATTTCGAAAAGGCCTTGAAAGTATATCCTTCAATTTTATAAACTGAGCACAATTACCATGCAGAATTAGGACATTTGGAAAGGAGAAATCCTTTACAACTTTGAGTTAAGAATGTTAAAGTCTTAGAAGATCTTCAAACATTGTTACAGTCAAGAAACAGTTTCAGGGCAACCTCACCTTCTGCTCATTATAAATCTTGCTCTAAGAAAGAGCCAAGAACCCCTGGAAGATAACCCCAACTCTGTGGTGGAGCTTATTCATTAAGGTATTGTGAGATTTGGTTAGATTCAGTTCAATGCTCTGGGGGAACAATAATGGTGCATAAAGATGGTTTATAACTTTGCACAGTGCATAAAACACATTTGTCATGTTCAAAATACCATGATTATAACAAACCATGGTTTAGTCCAGTTCATCAACCCACATTGTAACTTATTTCCATTCAGATATGTAATCCCCCTAATGAAGATATTTTCCCCCATTTCCTTTATGTTTAGAAAGTGCCTTTTTCCAGATGTACTGAAAGTTGTCTCCCAGGATACACCAAGCTCACGAGAGAGGGAGCACCAGTTTGCTGCTATGACTGTTCTCCATGTACGGAAGGATCCATCTCCATGCAGGAAGGTATGTGGCTCAAGAGCTCCATCCAAGCCCAATGAAGTGTGTGAAATGCTTCTCTCTGCTGAGGAAGCCACCGTTCTAATCACCTAGCTATCTATTTTTCTTGTAAAATGCTCCAGAAGCCAGACCATATTATTGGAGGGATCTAAGGATGTCCCTGACCATGATAATCTCCCTTCTGGTGGGATTAGTGACACAAATTTTGCAACAGAAAGGAAATTTATTTACAAGACATACATTAGAGGAATAAGCAAACCCACCACTTAACTGCCAGCAAGAAGAGTCCTAAAGCACATGATCCATCTCTCTGCTAGGAAGAAAAGCAAAAAAATGCTGTGAGATTAGCATCAGTGTGACAAGGAAGGAGCCCAGAGTAAATCCTTAAATGCTGTATCTCCACTCTGCTGACCCCTTTTGGTCATTTGGTCAGGAAATGCTGAAGGGTCAATGCCACCCAATTCATGAGTTAGGCAGCAATGATTTCTGTTTTTCAGATGCGGCCCATTGTGAAAAGTGTCCCGATGACCAGCATTCCAATAAGAAGCGAGATCAATGTGTCCCCAAAGTTATAAGCTTCCTGTCCTATCAAGAAACATTGGGTCTCACCCTGTCTCTCATTGCTTTTTTACTGTCTCTAATCACTGGCTTTGTTCTAGGAATCTTCATCAAGTACCGAGAAACTCCCATAGTCAAAGCCAATAACCGGGACCTCACCTACATTCTCCTGATTGCCCTCCAGCTTTCTTTTTTATCTTCATTTCTATTCATCGGTCGTCCCAAGAAAGTGACCTGTCTTCTTCGACAAACTGCCTTCAGTGTTGTTTTCTCAGTTGCTGTCTCTTCCTTGCTGGCCAAGACTGTCATGGTAGTGGTGGCATTTCTGGCCACAAAGCCAGGCAGCTCAATGAGGAAATGGCTGGGGAAGGGTCTGGCAAATTCCATTGTCTTGTCCTGCTCTGGAGTTCAGGTTGGTATCTGCCTTATGTGGCTGGGAATCTCTCCCCCGTTCCCAGATGCCAATCTGCATTCCCAACCAGGACAGATCCTCCTGCAATGTAATGAAGGCTCAGTCACCATGTTCTACTCTGCCCTCAGCTACATGGGCTTTCTGGCTGCCATCTGCTTCTTGGTGGCTTTTCTAGCCCGAAAGCTGCCAGGGAGCTTTAATGAAGCCAAGCTGATCACTTTCAGCATGCTGGTTTTCTGCAGCGTTTGGGTCTCCTTTGTCCCCACCTACCTGAGCACCAAAGGGAAATACATGGTGGCTGTGCAGATCTTCTCCATCCTGGCCTCCAGCCTGGGCTTACTGGGCTGCATCTTTATCCCCAAATGCTACATCATTATCCTGAAACCTCACCTGAACACAAAGGAGCATCTGATGACGTAAAGTGATGAGACCTCTTAATTTTGGAATCTATTTTTTTCTATAATTTACCCATAATTTAATATAATATCACTTAGACTTAAAGTCCTTTATACCTGTTCTCAAATTCAAAGTATTTTTTTAGTCAGTAATGGAAGAAATACAGCAGTGTGGTTCTCTATAAGGATATCAGATTAACATGTAATGGATGGCATGAGTGGGGAAGATTCTGGAATGGAAGTTCAAGAAGGACCGGGGAGAGACATTCCAGAGCAAGCCCCTCCTCAGCCCACAACCAGAGTATGGGAAGATGAAGAGGATGAGGCTGACCCCTTCCTAGAGTCTCACGGGGTGTAGCCACTAGTTGCTTTATTATAGGTTTAGTCTGGCGAGATTCTGTCCATTAGGTGCAAGCTAATAAAGGAACTGAACTGTACTGGATTGCCTCATTGTGGTTCTTGGGCTGAACCTGACATAACAAGAAAAACACTGAGTGGATTACATGGAATTTATTTGAAGAGGAAAAGCAATATTTGCAGTCAGGAGGAGGCGTTAATATGAGTGTCAAACTGATTCACTACCTGGGAATTTAATTAACAAAATTTAATAAAGATTTATTCAAGAATAATTATTCATAGTTGCAAGAAAATACAATGGCAAAAATCTTAAAACAGAAAACATCAGTCCATAAGAGATCATATGGTTGTAGTAAATCTTAAACTATACTATACAACGAGCTGTTTGACTTGAATAACAAATCAGGTTATATGGCCATTCACTAAGATAGCTCTCCCAGAAGGTTTGCATCTTTGGTTAATTACAAACAGAAGCATGCAGTCCATAAGAGATGACTCAATGATAAGTAGCATAGTCCTTCTAAGGGAAAGAGTACCAGGAAGAGATCTCATCCCTACCAGGACAGAGTGGATGTAGATGAGTATGGAGATGGCCTTGAAGGAAATATGTGGTATGCGAGGGAGAGAGAAATGAGTTTGAAAGTGCCCTCTGCACATGGGAAAGGCCGTGCTGAAAATGCTGAATGGAGTGGCTGCAGCCAGGCAGAAAGAGCCATCACCTCCCCACTTCCTGTTACCCTTGTGAGGTAGTCCAGACAAGAAGCACCCCCAGAATTACTAGCTTTAATTTTATTATAAGATCACACGAACAGAATCTTGCAAGTGTGAAAGGGCATCTCTCCCCCCCTTGCCTTTGCAGTCCCAGAAACTAGGTAGGGTCCCTTTTGAGACATTTATTGTTCCCCTATTCGTCCTGGCTTTACTGTTTTGTGTGCCGCTCAGGGTTGTTGTGACGACATAGGTAGCTATATAGTTTGGGCAGCTCTATAATTGATTCAGTCTTTTTATCTGTCCAGTGAAAACAGAAACATACTCAATTCTGAACCAAGCCAGTTGATGTGAATATGTCTGTGTATGTGTGTCTGTCTGTCTGTCTGTCAGTATCTTAAAGGGATATAAGCATGACATAAGTTTCTCTTTTGTTTTCCATTCCTTAAGGATCTGTTCTCCTGAGGTGCATCCTTCAGATCCATGTCTATGTTGATAAATTAATTACAAACATTTGAATGTAAGATATTCTTTTCCTGCCCAATTGTTTTAGTCAATTGTAAGAGAATCCACATGCAGGAGAAATGGTTCCAGTCCCAAGAATGTGGTACCTGCTTTGCTCTGCGGTTTTTTCACCTGAATTGCCAGAGTTGTCACCATAAACAAAACCTGGGACCTCACATGTGTAAGATGTCCTACAGGAGCATGGAGTCTAGAAAATATTTTGCTAATCCCCAGTTTGGCAACACATCACACAGTCCACACAGAAGAGAAATTGTACAAATGCATATAGCATAGGAAATGTCTTCTTCAGGGTTTGAGCTTCTTAGAACAGAGGCAGATCCACACTGGAGAGAGGCCATATTAAAATTCAGAGTGTGGGGAATGCTGAATCGCCAATATTTCATGCAGGGAAAAAATGGTTGAAGACAAAAGGGAAAATTAAGTTAGCAATTAGTAAATGAAAAGAAGGGCAGAATTCATAAACCTATGTTTCCTTTCTTTTTTCATTTTTTTCACTTTTTTCTTATCTTCTATCTTTTTTTCTTTCATATTTTTTCTTTAATTTTTGTTTAATTTTCCATATTTTTATTGTATTGAACTTTTTTAAAATAAAAAATAGTAAAAAGCAAAAGCTTATTTAGCACTTTTGTACCTACATTGTCAGTTCAGAAGGGCTTGTCCTGGAGGAATTAGAATGTTTCACCTGGGTAGTTATATAATATTCAGTTTTATTAAGATAGCTCAAGTTTGCAGGAAAGTTTCACGTAAAGCAAGAAAGTGCAGGATGCAGGAAGAAAGACACAGAATCCGCTAAGATGAGTAGTAGCTACAGATTTTGAGAAGAGATAAGGAAGTCTTTGAACCTGAAAAACTTGCTAACTGCAGCTTATACTTTACCTAGACTCAGCATCAAAGTGAAGTCAAAGGGAGGATAGAATGGTGGGAATGAACCTAAATTGAGAGGAGTGGGGAGAGCTGGCTCAGGAACGTATTTATTTATTTTATACATTCGATTTGTTCTCTGTCCATCTCCCCCCAATGGGGAACTCTGGGCGCCTCACAAAGTATATATAATCCTAACAGTGACTAGCAATTCTTACAATTACAAATCTACAGTGCTATATATTACACTATGTGACCAGCAGTGGTCACTACGGGGCATCCAGGATTTTCCTCCTCCGTAGATCTTTCTCGCCGCTCGCATTGATCATCACTCGTGCCGGTTGCATTTGGAGTTCGGTTAGCACCAGTATTTTGCTCCCCCGCGCAGCACGGCCGGTTCCTCCCGTCTAAACGGGAGTCCCCATTTAACTACTCACAGATGGAATAGCTTTCGAACTGCTGGGTGAGCAGAAGCTGGGACGAGTGATGGGAGCTCACCCTGTCCCGCAGAGCTGGGCCTGAACCGCTGGAGTGCTGACCATTTCTGACCGGCAAACTCCAGCGTCATTAAGTCCTGCGCCACTGCGCCACCGCACCAGTATTGAAAACTGAACTTTGGATGTCACAGTGGGAAGGAGGAGAGAGGGAAGGAAGGAAGGAATTTTGAAACTAGCTGGGTGGGCTGAAAGATTACTCATGAACAAGAGATAGAGCCAAGAAGTCACAGGGCTTTGTGCGGAAAACACCAGAGCAACGATTAGCAGCTGAGTCAATGAAAACTGGTGAAGAGATGGAAATTGACCTGCCTGGGGTGGCAGAGAAAGCGTTTGGAGAGATCTAACTGAGATGGAGAAAGATGCTAGGAGAAGAAGGAGAGAAGACACTATTGAAGACCTGACCATGGAGGCAGAAGCAAGCAGCCAGTTCCATGAGACACTGGAAGAAACAACTGAAGGAGCTTGTTTGGGAAGGAAGCAGGCAGGAGAGTCAGTCTGGTTCCTGGACTCTTCAACTTAGCATCATGCAAGGTTTGTATCATACTGTGTCATGTGTCTGTAGAGGGTTTTTAAGGGTCCAAAGTAAAAGCTGCTGAAGGTTCACAATTAGAAGTGGAACATCGTTTTTTTCCTTCCTGGATGCCCTGGGGAGGAAAGTCCCACTATAGAGCGCCCCCGCCCCCCAGTGATGGAAGAGTGTACTGTAACTTGTATCTCAAGAATATCGTGGGGATAGCTAGGCCCTTAGAGGCCTGTTGTCTTCAGCCCCGGAATCCATCATTTTCTTGGACTTTCTCTTTTTGGTAATGTTTTGTATAAATTTTTATGTTTTATGTATTTATATATACTTATTGTTTTAAATGGTTTGTGTGAGCTACCCAGAGTCCCCCATTGGGGGGAGATGGCCAGAGATAAATTTAATAAATAAATAAATAAAATAAAAGGATAAGTTTCTCAAATAAAGGGAATAAAAAGTTTGCTGAGTTGTTTTCTTGATGGAAATTGGAACTATGCCCATGAGTCATGCAGAGCTTTTCCTCTCACTCACATCAGTAAATGAAGTCACACAGAGAATCAACTGTGATCCCTAAACCCTTGTCTAATTATCAAAAACACAGTGATTTCTTCTTCTTGCACCAAAGCCTATGGGATTCCCCCTACCCCCAGTCATTTTGAAACCATGGTAGAGATACTTAGTAACTCTCATCAACAGAACTTGATCAATATTTAGTAATTCCTATAAAAAACCTGAAAATCTGGTCCATGGGTACCACAAGGGCTACAGAGAGCATCTGTCAGGATTCATGTTGGCAGGGGCTATGCCACTCTGAAATGTAATGCTTCCCATTGCTGATCTGGTGCCAGGCAACATTTCATATCCTCTTGATCAAGTCTGTGCATCTGTGCTCTTTGGTGAGAGAATCTTGCTTCATTTGCAACAGCTCTGAGACCAAAGACAGTGAGGTTGGTGTCTGAGAACAAGAGCAGATCTCCATCATGATATGTGAAATTCTGCTGCTGCTGCTTCTCCTGGTGTCCTATTTTCTTGTGGGACATTGATGACCAAATGTCTGCTGCATGTACAAAAAGAGGAAGAATACATATTTAATTATTATAAGCCAGGAGACTTCCTGATTAGTGGAATCATATCTACATCTAGCACGGTATTTTTTCCATATATTTTCTTTAAGCCTCCAACCAACAAATTTCAAAGGTAATTCCTGACTTGTACTTAGCCCTGGTGATTATTTTTATCCTTTCCACTGTCTTCTTTTTAACAGGGATGGTTTTCCTTTCCTGGTATCTGGTCTCTGTTGATTTTTTTCCTCATCATTTGTTTTAAGGAAAAGGCTTAAATTTGTGTGTGTGTGTGTGTGTGTGTGTGTCTTGGCACTTCACAAAATAACTCTCTGTGATGCCATCAAATACCCTTTTAGCTGAAGGCAAAGAAGTTTCTCATTCTCTTCAGTGTTCTCCATGATGCACTGCTATATATCATCTGTCTATATCAATCTCTCTATCATCTTTCTATCTTCCCCAGAAAAGCAAAGGTCACTTCTGGTCAGTGGTTACTTTTATACACCTGGAGGTAGAAATCTGTCACTGATCTGATGAGGTAAATTCTAGGTACCTTATACCAACCTTTATAATCGTATTTTATGTATTTTATTTGCAATATTAAATTAAATTAATTATTAATTAAACTAAACTAAATTAAATTAAACTAATTATTAATTAAATTAAATTAATTATTAATTAAACAAAATGAAACTAATTATTTAATTTAATTAATTAATTATTAATATTAAATTTAAATTTAAATTAATTTAATAAATAATTTTATTTGCATCATTGCCAGGCACAAACTGACATTAAAAGTAAAACTTCCTTTCTGAAAAAATAAATGCTTGCAGACAATGAAGAAAGTAACTAAAAATTAAAATCAGTATTAATAGCACAGAACTACCATGACTATATAGTTATTAATATTGATACATAAGAGAATCACCATCTAGTGTTGAGTATAGTTAAATACTGTAGAATGTTATTCTATTCAATTTTGTATCTGAAAATAATATTAAAAAATAAAAAGTACAATATTATTCTATGGCAAAGGAATATTAAGATATAGCAGTAAATAGTATAATGTCAAATGACTAAGTAAATAACTAAATGTAACTGCTAACAATACAACCGTGCAGATGTCTGAATGCAGGCTATGTCACAGCTAACAGATTCTTAGATAATTCCTCTTGAATTTTACAAGCTGATGTAGAAAAAGTAGCGTCTTTATATGTCACCATCTGAGAACAATAAGAAATAGAAAAACATAAAAGTGATCAGCAAAGCCTGCCAGTCTGGTGAGCCTTGGGGTAATTAGATTTCTTTGAATCTCTCTATGGAAGACATCACTGAAAGGTTTCAACCTGCCCAGAATCACAGAAGATTATTCTAGAAGAAGATTCTTGTCTTTTCTTCCATCAAGACAGGCAAAGGAAGAGTGTTACAGTATCTCAAGCTGAAGCGCCTTCTAGGTGTGAGAACTTCTAGCAGTCTTAGATGGGGAATAGAACTAAGTAGATCCTTCACTGGTGATAAATAGGGTTATTATTTTTATGGGTCATCAAGTCAGAGTTGACTCTTTGCTCTCTACATAGATTGTTTTTCTCCAGGACGATCTGTTCTTAACCTGGCCTTTTGAGTCAACCTGCCAATTGTCAAATTACTGGCCAGGTGCAAGACAAGAAGTTCTTTTAATTCTTTTTGATCCAGAGACAATGAACACACCAGAAGGTGAGGCGATTTTAAGCTTGATTGTTAACAGATTGCAAACAGATTGAAACAGGAACACAAGAGCATACTATAAAAGCATAACATACCAAGCAAGATGAAAAAGCTCTTCCCCTACTGTCGGAAGCTACCATAAGGCAATAGCAGAGAGACCTCAAGATGGCTTAGATCAGGATTCCTCAACCTCAGCAATTTTAAGATGAATGGACTTGAACGTCCAGAATTCCCCAGCCAGCCATGCTGAGTTGAAGTCCACCCATCTTAAAGTTGCTGAGGTTGAGGAACCCTGGCTTAGATAACACAGCGCCTGGTCCTAACACTTGTGTCCACGCTCCAAAGTCCAGGGGCAATGCCAGGACTTTTCATCAAAGCCTGGAACTGCAATTCCATGACTCTGTTTTGGAGTCAGGGGCTTTGAAAGTGACCTTGACCAGATGCTATACCTGCTCATCAAAAAATTCCAGGGTCTGAGAACTGTATAGGAAAGTTAGTGCTTAACCAAAACAATTCTGAGGGTTTTCCTCCTCCCCATCACTTCTAAGTAAAAGTGAAAAACAAGCCAGCTAAATATTATTATGATTCAAAGTCAGCTTTCTTAATATGTGCAGGAGAAATCAAACTGTGTCACCTAAACTCCTCAGAATAACAGTGGTCTTCTCCATTGTCACTACAGTTCCTGAAAAAGAAGACTGAGAATCTATTAGGGGAAAAAAAGACTTGGGGTACATTGGTGATAGAGTGTATTGAGTAAAATCAATTGGCATTTAATTCAGTGACCAAGTGAAGCCTATTGTGACAACCCAACCTGCAAGAGGACTACAGGAGAGATTTTTCAGCATAGAGCAATGGCTTAACAGACAAAGCTAATTGGCATTCAAAGCAGCAAACAATAAAAGAATACTAATCTCAAAATATTTTGCCAGAATATTTGCTTTCCAATATTCGTACAATTAGTAATCAAAATAATCCTAGATGAAACACCCTACAAAAAAGGGACATCTGGAATAGAAACCTGTCCGTCTATTTGGGAATGGTTTTCCATAGTAAATTTTAAATAATTGCATCCAGTTGCTAAGGCATTTGATGCATTGCATTCCGTAATATAAACAGGTTAGTTTTGCTGGACGTGTACTTCTCTAAGTCACCTGTTAGAGAAAATAATACATCTAGTTGTCTAGGAAAGAAGCTCTCACTGGTATCAGTGGACATGTCCTGAGTGATTTAATACCTAGAAAGGCTATGGAAATAAATAGCAGAGGAATTTGCTATGTTTTGATTGAGCAATGAGTGCCTGACGATTTTCTGCATTGCAATGTTGTGACCGTGAGGTTCTGGTTCAACTTCTTTGCCCTTCATGAGGTCAACCAGATTAGTTTACATGTTTTAGGCTGACCCATCCCCTCATTATTCCTCTGATTTCAGACTCTGGATTTCAGATTCTGGACTATGGTTCTTCACATAGTCATAGGACAGAAATCCACCTGATATGTTATAAATGCCCCTAACAGGAAACATGACATGACTTTATGAGATGAAGATGAAAATCCAAAGTGAAGATGAAGTCAGTATATCTTTTCTTCCAGTGTAAATGGTATGAGCTTCTCCCATATCCTGCCCTTCTTCTTTGCCATTCATGAGATCAACCAGAGTCCAAGGCTCTTACCCAACATCACCCTGGGCTATAACATCTATGAGAACTTCTTCAGTGCAAGAATAACACACGAGGCCATGATAGACATGCTTTCTACCAGGCAGGAGAATGTCCCAAACTACAGATTTGGGAGACCCAAAAATCTGTTGGTGCTTGAAGGGACAGATTCTGAGCTCTTCATTCACATTTCAACCATGTTGGGCATCTACAAAATCCCACAGGTATGAATGGATGTTGAAGCTAGTTCCAGTTTGTAAAGTTTCAGGAGAATCACTGCAGTCACTTGACTTCCCTCAAAGGAAATGATTGACAAAGCAGACATTCCCCCCCTTTTTCCAACCACCTCCAAAGGAAACCTCAACAGAAGTCTAAAGGAGGAAAAGGGGTGGAAACATTAATGTAAGAGGATTTTTCTCCATTTAAGCTACAGCAAGAAATGTACACCTAGCAGGCATCTTTTTCTCTCTGCAGTGGAGAAAAAGCGTCTGATTTTTGTCCCTAAAAGTAAGACAATTACTCATCTTTTCTCTTTCATTGTAGATCAATTATGGGGTCATCAGCCACATTCCTGAGCAAAAACAGCATTTCCCTTTTTTCTACCGGATGAGTCCAAAACAAGAGCCTCCTCACTTGGCAATTGTCAAGCTGCTCCTGCATTTCCGATGGACGTGGATTGGCCTCACTTCTCCAGACAATGAAAGTGGAGAAAAGTTCAGAAGAAACTTTGAGCTTGTGGCCGTCAAGAAAGGGGTTTGTGTTGCCTACTCAGAAAGCCTCCCAGCACTAGATAAAGAGAAAAAGAAGGACTTCCGTTTACATTTTAGCAACAATGATGTAAAAATTATTGTTTGTCAGTTGGACTTTCAGGCCGCATTAATATTGGCAGCACTAATAATACGAATTCAAATAGCTAAAAGAGCATTTGGGGAGAAAGTGTGGATTGCGACAACTTTGCCAGACATATCTGTAAGATTTTTTTATAGAATGATTGATCTCCATCATAAGCATCTTTTGTTATCTTTCTTAACTCTGGCAAACAAAAGGACACAAAATTATGATTTTAATTCCTATTTCTCTGTTTGTGAGAAGTTTGGGAAGACAGCATTTCAGTGTTCCTCTTCACCCCCTGTTTTATCTAAGAAAGTCTGGAAAAGATGCACAGAAACAGAGAACTGGGAAATGCCACCTCGTGATGTGGTTGCAAGAATCCTGTCTGAGGATGGCTCCAGTATTTCTACTTCAGTCCAGACTGTGGCCAGAGTCCTGAATGCTGCCTATTCCTCCCACCTGAGTCGGAGGAGAAGCAGGGTTGGAGACCTTCTCATACCGCAGGTGGTACAGCTGTGGCACTTAATTTTTTTTTTCTGAATTTCTGCTAATGATCACCTTTAAATTCCTTAGTATTTGT
Source organism: Python bivittatus (assembly GCF_059951505.1). Classification (NCBI taxonomy): domain Eukaryota; kingdom Metazoa; phylum Chordata; class Lepidosauria; order Squamata; family Pythonidae; genus Python; species Python bivittatus. Next base: position 22,775 of record NW_028277102.1, read on the forward strand.
TAGAAATGGGTAAGGTTGAAAATGGGGTGGGATATTCCTCACAGCAATTGCCCAAGTTGGAGTGTTTGTTCTGGCCAAATGTGGAAGCTTGGAGAGAAAGAAGAAGAGAGCAATTCTGTTGCTAGATCTTCCAAAGTTAGTAGTTGTGCCGGTTTGGGAAGCTGGGAGAACAAAGTTATAAGAGAAAGGCTCTTTCCCCATTTGCAGAATAAATCAGCACCAGAATGTTACAGAAACCATCCATTTTCTTAATCATCCAGCATTGCCTGATTTAGCCTCTGGACCAGGGAATTTTTTCTCACTTCTTCTCCTGCCTCCTTAAGAGGATGTGAAGTCTGTGTCCTTCCCAGTGTCTTCAGGGAACACCCAGGTCAGTTGACTTGCTTTACACTGCAGCTTCCTAATCATTGTGCAGCAACCTTTTCTTCTCTATTGGTCCTCTCACTTAGGAACTGATATCAAGATAATTTCCTGGCTCTTTCTCCTTCCAAAGTCAAATCTTAGAATTTGTAGCCCAAACGTTTCTCCCAACCCTTCCCATCACCATCTGTTGGTTTCATAAAGTGATGAGGTATGAAGTTGCAGAGCCCAGAAAGACCATAATATAATATACTGTCATGACATTTGCTGCCTCCATTGCCTTCATTTTTGTGGACTTGCAAATGGCCTGTTGTGTTTCTGCATCCCCAGCATCTGAGAAAGGAAGCAATCTCTCTGGTTTTGATGCCTTCCACTTTCAGGGCATCTCCAGTCAATGGAATGTGCATGCTCCAATCATAGCACAGCAGCAGGAATGGGGCAGGTCTGGCTTCAGGACTATCTGTCATCTCTAGTCTTCTCGTGAGGACCTTCTTCTGCATCCAGGTCTTAGCTATATTCAAACAAACACCAAGATCAGAACAGAAGAGTTCCTTAGGATGGGTCTCCCCTTCCAAACTGGATATTTGAAGTCCTGCCCATTTTTAATGTGTCCAATTATTCCTCCCTTTTTGATATCATAAATTGTCAAAGCATGATTGACCATACTAGAAGGGCATAGTCCATTCCACATTAGAGGGACATGTAGATGTGGCCACCACTGTTGTGCAGCTCTGTTGGACCATCCTCCATGGCTGCTGTGTCCAACTCTTGGGACAGACAACAGCAGATTGGCAACTGCTGACCAGTGACCAGGGAGCATCTCCACTTCAGCCTGAAATGGTTAATATCCCGCCCTTGCTGGCCACCTCAATTACCCTTCACATTCTGCACCTCTCACTCACAAAAACCACAACTTATATTGGGTGCAGTTGAAGTTGGCCTGAGGTTTCTCACTCAAGTGTTGCAGATGAGATGAAGGCAACGTGGTGGGGACAAGGCATAAAAAGGATATTGCTGAGGCTGGTTTCTCACATGGTTAGGTGCAAGTGAAGAAAGGCCCAGAAAAGAACTTTCACACACATTTCCAAATCCCCAAGACTTCTTGGCCCTTTCAGGGGCTTTCTGTAACACTAGTCAACCTCACCTTCCAGGTTTGCCTCCTATATACAGTACCATGAGATCCTAATCTGAAAACACAGAACGACATTTATGCAAACCTGAAGCCCAAAACAGAGCAGACCAGAGATCTTTCAATAGACAGAAAGGACATTGAGAGTAAATCCTTAACTAGACTTCTTCTAAACATTGGAGAAAGAGAAACTGAGCTGCAGTACCCCATTTGGACTTAGGGATCAAATAAGAACATATAAGGTACGGGTGTGATTCTCCATGTCTTTCTAGCTTCATCCTTTTCTAAGAAACTTCCAGCTTTACAATCTTTCAGTGGATGATGTCTATTTGGATGAGAATGGAGATCCTGTTGCTGATTTTGATATCATGGACTGGGCAGTATTTCCCAACAAGTCTGCTGCTGGAGTGAAAATTGGGACTACAGAAAGAGAGGCCTCTTTGGAAGTCAAATTCTCCATCGATGAGAGTGCCATCATATGGCCGACATCATTTCACCAGGTAGCTGAGTCTGCTTGTTTGTGGGTTTTATTACCTTTCTGCTCCTGTATAACCCTCTGAGATTTCAGATTATCAGCCTCGCAACTCTGATCGAAGGTCTGTGTTGGTAAAAGGGCAGCTTGAAGGAGATGCTGCTGTTTCTCCTGGACTTCCAAAGACCTACTGTTTATAGAGGGAATCCTGGCAGTGATGTGGGGCAGGATGGGAAGCCTTGTTCTTGGGTAGCCCATTGCCGCTTGGAGTTGAGATTTCAGACCTGTATGTTAGAAGAAGGCAGAGACTCAAGGAGAGGTTATGATAGGTGTTTTCTAAGGAATTGCAAGGAGAAGGAGAAGCAACCTTATGCTTGTACTGCATTTGTGTGCCTTGAAGGGAGATCAGACTAGGAATCCAATGTCACATGGGTCAGTATTACTTTATTGTAAAGCTATAGTAGCAGAGGCCTCTTCGGAAGTCAAATTCTCCATCGATGAGAGTGCCGTCATATGGCCGACATCATTTCACCAGGTAGCTGAGTCTGCTTGTTTTTGGGATTTATCATTTTTCTGCTCCTGTATAACCCTCTGAGTTTTCAGATTATCAGCCTTGCGACTCTGATTGATGGAAAAAGGGCAGCTTGAAGGAGATGCTGATATTTCTGCTTGACCTCAAAAGACCTACTGTTCACTGTGGGAAACCTGGCAGTGTTGTGGGGCAGGATGAGAAACCTTTTTCTTGGGCAGCCCACTGCTGTTTGTATCATGTAAGGAAACTAAGCAGGCAGCAAAGCTCTTTTATGCTGGAAGGGTTTTGAGTTTGGGCTAGTAGGAAATCGAGATTTCAGACCTACATGTTGAAAGAAGGCAGAGACTCAAGGAGAAGTTATGGTAGGTGCTTTCCAAGGAATTGCAAGGATAAAAGGAAGCAACCTTCTGCTTCTCCTGTATTTGTGAGCCCTTCATGGGAGATCAGACTGGGATCCAATGTGATGTAGGTGAATACTACATTATTGTAAAGCTATAGTAACAAAATCTTGCAAGTCTGAATGTGCTTCTCCCTTCCTTCACTTTATATTTTTGAGAATTAGGGAGGTCTTGTCTGAGACATTTGCATACATTACAGTCCTGCCACGGACTCAGCCCTCTTTTATCTGAACGTTGTCTTGGTAGTGGCTCTTCCACCTGTCCTTCAAGGCTACTCCCACTGCCTTCTACAGCTTTGGTCTACATTGCCTATACCTCATTATTTCTGGCCATTCAAACTGAAACTGATGATACTTGCAGTCTACACTCGATCTTGCCTTTTCTTTTCTTTTCTTTTCTTTCCTTTTCTTTTGATAATTTTTATTAAAATAAAAATTTACATAAGATTAAAAAATGATGGAAACATAAAAGGAAAAATAGAAAAAAGGAAAAAATATGAAAGAAAAAAGAAAAAGTGAAGAATAGGAAAAGAAAAAGAAAGAGGAAAAGAAAGATATTAAAGAAGTGACTTCCAATCTTCTTTGCAGCAGTTGCAAACATAGAAATTGCCATTTCCATCCTTCCAAATTCCATATCATGGTTTCCTTCTTCTCATAAACAAACCTTTTTAATCAATAATTCCTAAAATCACCGATTCATTTTTATCTGAACAGAACAGAAACTTCATTATTTACTCAGGTGACCATATCAGAAGTATAAACCCAATACAAGGATACAGGTTACACACACACACACACACACACTAGAACATATTTATAGTAAGTCATCACCCTGCAGTTAACCCCAATATGATCTAAATATTCTGTGCTGTTCAAAATCACCTTTAATATGAAGAGTGCAGTCTTCGTAGTGAAATGCAGGTGTAACCCTTGCAAAAAGTAAGACAATTTCTCCTGGATAGACCAGTGTTTTTTAGTTTTTAAGTAGGAATCTAAGTAAGCAGTTCTTTCTGTTGAATATAGTTTGCAGTCAAAGAGGATATGTGCAATGTCTTCAACAGCTGGTGCACCATAGATACACAATCTTTCTTCAAATGGAACTCTATGAAACTTCCCATATCTCACCATGGAGTCTAGTTGTTCAAAACAAACTCTTGAAAAAGGTCTTCTAAGATGTTGGAGCATGTAAGTCACTTTATGTGAGATGGGTGGCTATATAAATATGATAGATAGATAGATAGATAGATAGATAGATAGATAGATAGATAGATAGATAGATAGATAGATAGATAGATAGATAGATAGATAGATAGATAGATAGATAGATAGATAGATAGATAGATAGATAGATAGATAGATAGATAGATAGATAGATACTTTTCGAGCTGGGAAGCTGATTTGTGCTCAGTCAGCTACTTCAAGGACTTAACAAGTTTAAGGGATGCAATATCCTCTTGGCAGCCACATCCATGACCCTCTGTCTGAAACTTTTCTCGGCCTTCAGGTCTGATTGGACTGGGAATTGGATGAAGAATCCATATTGTGATATGGCATTTGAGAATTGGACAACCCAAGTGCAAGAAGGCATGTTATACAATTGCTCTTCAAAACAAGGTTTGGGTAATTTGTCTGGGTCCGTAGATAAGATCTTCAGCCAATAGTTGAATACTTTAATTACTAAATGGCTTTGTATAGGGGGCATACCCAACTCTGTCCTTACTGCTAGAGATGGAGTAGTTTTGTCCACCCCCAAGATGCATTTCAAGAAAGTGGACTGTATCTGTTCCAATAAGGGGACTTTTATATATCCCCATAGTTCTGCGCCATATGTAATCATTGGGACTATTTTGCTGTTAGGGATTTGGGACTGGAATTAGAGAACCTGGATAGCTGTGGACAGTGAGCTTCCTTATGGCTTTGGCACAGGCTGTAGGCCTTAAAGAACTCCTCTTAAAGTGTGGAAGCCAGGAGCCTGTTTCTGTAAAAACAAGTCCTAGGTATAAATAGGACTTAACCTGATCTGTATGTTCCCTATCCAGGCTCCAGTTATCCCTAGTCCGCCTATTCCTGAAAACAAACAACTACTTGGTCTTAGACTCATTGATGTTCAGGTAGTTGAGTGCACAGTATAAACTAAACTTGCACAGCAGTCCTCTCATCCTTATCTGGGTGTATGACATCAATACCATGTCATCTGGGTAAGGCAGAATATTTGCATGTTCATTTTTAACTGTAGGCATATGCATATCGATTGAATGAAGGGGCTTCGGGATATCATTAATATACAGGTTAAATAAAATGGGAGCCAGTATACATCCTTGTCTGATCCCTTGTTGGTATCCCTGTTAGGGAACTATGAGCGCTTGTGCATACCCTGCGTTAGCATATATTGCCTTAATTAAAAAGAGGAGTCTGGGATCCATGCTCAGGTCTGTAAGTTTCTTCCAAAGAAGGTCCCTATTGATTGAATCAAATGCTCTGCTGAGATCTATAACAGTTGTAAACAGTCACCCCCCTGTGGCTGTATATTTTTCTATTAGATGGCATAAGATAAAACAGTTATCAATAGTGGAGCAACCAGATCTAAATTCAGTTTGTTCTTCAGGGAGCAAGTCCTTTCAGTTACCCAGTCCTCAATCTTGTATAAAAGATATTTGGCATACAATTTTGCTACAACATCAATTAGACTAACTGGTCTATCATTTGAGGGATCACCCTTGTCACCCTTTCTGTAAATGGGGACCACAATAGAGAGCTCCCAGCCAGCTGGAAGTTGGCAGGAATTGTTTAAATGAGTAAATAAAGGGAACCCACCAATTAATATGACATTTGAATAATTCAGGGGGTAGGAGATCTTCTCCAGGAGTCTGATTGGCCTTCAAAGATTGAATAAGTCCTCTAGTCTCCCATTCAGTCACCGGAAGCCGGGGTGGGGAGGGACTATAGGCATTTTGTATATCTCTTTGTGAGTCCTCTAAACCACTGCAACTTGAGGCAGCAAATAATTGGCTGTAATATTCCTCCCACATAAAGGCAGGTATAGGAATGTCCAGGGAGAACCTACAGTCCCACAATGTTTGTCAGGTTCAGCCCAAGAACAGCAGCGAGGCAATCCAGTACAGTTCAGTTCCTCTATTAGCTCGCATCTAATAGACAAAATCTCGCCAGACTCAACCTATGCTAAAGCAACTAGTGGCTATAACCTGTGAGACTCTAGGAGGGGCCAGCCTCATCCTCTTCGTCTTCCCACACTCTTGCTGTGGGCTGAGGAGGTGCTTGCCCCAGAATGTCTCTCCCCCTTCCCGACAACCTTGAAGTTCCATTCCAGAATCTTCTCCGTTCATGCTATCCATGACAATATTCCTGCAATCGTATGCTAAAAAAAGACTGGGTTTGGATTTTTGGCTGCTAATTCTAAATTTAACCAGAGAGAGGATAAATGAACAGACTTCTTACACTTGATAGTTTTCTTATACTCTTGTCTAAGTACTAGCAAGGCAACATAGTTGCTATTTGATGGATGGTTCTGCGTTCGATGCCTAGATAGCCTTCAACTTTTTCTCAGGGAATGGCATTCTGAGTCAAACCAATGAGGGCCTTTTATCTGAGACTTTCTGGGGAGGGCCTTTTCAGTTAAATTTTTTCTTAGTCCTGCACTTAGGATTTTATAGGCTATAAGTACAGAGTTGACATCTGTGCAGGGTGAGGTAACTGTGTCTACCAGAGTCAGGGCTTGATCAGAATTCATATATTTAGTCAGTACCATGGCATTCACTCTGGCCCATGTTATTCTTCTATCCTGATGGACCTCTAGATAGAGTGAAACCCATCTATCATTTGCAGTATGGGGTCTGAGGTCTGAAGACCCATAAAATTTTACAGCAACTGGTTGGTGGTTGCTGTCCACCTTTACATAAACTTGGATGTCTGAGAAAAGAGACACATTGCTATTTGAAACACATATATAATCTAATGTGCTACTTGATTTCTCTTGGTGGTAAGTAAAGGGGTAAACAAAACTTGCCCCCCAGAATTTGCAGGTTACACTTGCATTCCAGGTTTTACAACTGTGTATCAGCAGCGTTTCTTCTCTGGTTCCTAAAAGACCATAAAGGGAATGGGGTGTGAAATTCTTTGAGAATGTTCATATAACTAATATGATCTTGTATAGAGGGTCCTAGCCTTGCATTAAAATCTCCCAAAACAATGATGACTGTTTCAGGAATTTTTGAGATTAATTTTACCAAGTTTGCCCATATATGAAGGGAATAATATGTAGACATTTGCGGGGGTATATAAATGTTTAGCAACACAATCATAGAGACCTTATATTGGAATTTAACAGCTGGGCAAAAAGTTGAAGAGGCACCTATGATCATTTCTGTGTCCTTCCATCCTAGTTCTTCTTTGATCAATATGGCCAAATCCCCTGTCGCCCAGCTTTTCTCTTTTACTTTCCATGCCGGGTGACCCAGGACTTAAAGCCAGGTATTGAAATCTGTTCATCTCCAGGTGTTAACCAGGTCTCTTGTATGCAATCAGGCCAAAATTTGACAGAAATTCAGGTAAATCACATAGTTTATTCTTCCATCCTGCTAGATGCCAAGTTAATATGCAAATAGTTGTATCATTAATCATATCTACAGGTGAGTAAGAAGAGAGACTAACTGGGGGTAGGTTGTAATGCATCTTGTTCAGTCATTCATCTGCAAATATGAGCTCAAGGGAACCTGAGGTATTCAGGTATACACACTGATTAGCGATTTGAATTTTTCTTGGTGATTCTACATAGTGAAGCAGCTTACCAGGACTACGTAGTTCTTTGCCATGTTGACTTCCCTTTGTTGTAGCATTTTGTCTGGTGTCCATGTGAGTCTTCACCTGACACTCCAATGCAGTGGTGTTGGGGTCATCCATCATAAGTTCAGTGCACCTGGGGATCTGGCTGTCTCCAATATTTGGTTGAGTTTGCTGGCATAGAGGTTGCCAGACAGTTCATGGCAATGGGTTCATCTGAAGTGTTGAGAATTTTCTTCTGAAGGATGAACCAAGTCTTACGTCAGAGGAGATAGAGTCATTGACTGGGTGCTGCAGGTTCAATCCATCACCATCTGTTAGAATTGCCAGGTCATCTTCCTTCTGGTTGCTCCTCTGTTGAAAATCCTCAGTTGGATCAAAATGTATCACAGATGTCTGCAGATTGTTATTACTGTTGTTGCAACCCCTTGTAGGAGATATTGTCACTAATTCAATCAGAGGTTCTACTGCTATATATGTTGGTAACAGTGTCTGTTGTAAATTCCTTAGTTTTCTCAATAGTTCATCTTGCTCGCTATTTGGAAGTGCAGCAAAAGAATGGATCAGCTGTGCTTCTAAAGCTTCCTCAGAAACCTTTCCATCACCACATGACTTTAGGTGATTCTCTGAGTTGCTTTTTGTCAAGGTCAAACTCTCAAGGTTATCTGCGGTGGGCAGCTTATCATTCCTAGAGCCTAGAAGTAGGCCTTCCACCTGCATAATTGGGTGAAAAAGTGAGCACATTTTATTATCCTAAAATGCACGTAGTGGGAATATTTGAAACGTACCAAGAAAAGGTTTCATTTTAAGTGGCATATCAGGGATTGTAGAACATTTGAATGTCAGCAAGACTCTTTTACTTCCCCTTTCAGTGGGTAGCCATTCTGTTGCCTGTAAGTCTATCAGATGGGGTTGGCAGTGGAGGAGTTGACTTAAGGATAGCTCTTTTTGTATCCCAAAGACCCCTGTTAGCTCTATTAAGATATATACTGTATGTAGGACAACCTGGTTTGTTTGAAAGATTCAAGGATTCCCAATTCCCCTCTCCCTCTTCTCATCACACAGTAATGGACAGTCCTCTCTCCTACTGGTGTTACAGTTGGAGTTTGAGTGTTTTTTGCTATTGAACGCAGGCTGCTCTCTCCTAGTGTTAGTTTGTTCCTCCATAAGCACAGACAGTTTGTCTAACTGTTTCTGAGTAAAAGCCCCCAAAGACTTTTTTAAAGAATCCAAGTAGTTGTCTATTGGTGTTAGAAAGTCAAAGGTAGAGAGTACAGTCTGTGCTGTTAAAAGACATTGTCTAGATATAAAGTCGTTGGCACTCTTGTTCGTGAGATTCTTGACCTGTCCCTCCCTAATGGGAAATCAAGTTGTCGGAGCCTTAGGAGAGGAGCGTGTTGTGAAAGCATTTTTGTGATCTTCTTGAAGAGAGGCAGAGAGATCTAACAGTTGTTCAATCTCGGTTTGCAAATCCCACTCCAAGGCACCCTGTCAATTCATATGAGTAAAGTTTCTACCATCACTGTTATTATTAATTTACTGGTGCGTCGTTCTTTGTAGCTAAATAGTCGGCAATTTTCAGTTGCTTTGAAGTGATGGTTCTTCTCGAATTCATCCTATATCGCTTCTTTCTTTTCCCTGTTCTCTTTCGTGTTCCACAAAGTATTTAAAAGTGTTCCCTGGTACAGTGTGTCCTACTGTCTTTACTAAAAAAGAATTCTAGAATATAAAAATAAAGGCAAGGTAAAATAAATAAAGATTTTAAGAGCATGCAGACAAGGTGTGTGCACTCTTTCCCATCTTGCTCCTCCTCTCATTTTTGTCCATTCAGCAAAAAGTCCATCAAAGATTTCCAGTCTTTTATAAAAATAATTACCGTATTTTTCCGACTATAAGACGATACTTTTTTCTAAAATCCTTACCCTAAAAACTGAAGGGCGTCTTATTCAAGGAAGTCAGCCGAGAATCGCGGTTGCAAAACTGCCAAACTTTGTTTCTGCAGAGAGGCTTCTTCCTATTGCTAGCCTCCAATCACGAGTGAAATAGCTTGTCTCCCAAACAGACTTCCTCCAATCACGAGCCTGATGTAACTGACGTCAGCTAATGCTGAACAAACCAATTAGAGGAAGGCTGTTTGCAGAGACAAGCTATCAGCAGTTTCACTCGTGCTTGAATGTAATCAGTTATGCAAAAGAGCCTGGAAATAGAGCTGCAGAGAGACGGTTTGGACCTCCTCCCACCGAGTGTATCAGGTAAATGTTAACTAATTACTAAATAAAAATGTGTTCTGCACTATCTTTAAAATACTGATTTTTAAATTTTGGGCTAGAAAAGTGGGGGGCGTCTTGTACATGGGGGCGTCTTAATACGGTACTGCTCCATCATTAATCAAACAAAACAATTTAGCCATTTCCACAAGCTCTGCCACCTTCACAGTCCATTTCTCCAATATGGGTATTCTTCCATCTTTGGGCATATAATAACCTTGCTGCAGTAATCATATATAAAACCAATCATCCATGAGCCTTTTCTAGTTGATTGTCTATAAATCCTAATAAGAAAAATTCTGGTTTCAACTCAATATTTATTTTTTAAACTCTCTGCATCACCATATGAATTTGAATCCAACATGTTTTTACTTTTTCACAAGTCCACCATGCACAATAAAATGTTCTTTCATGTTTTTCACATTCCCAACCGGGATTAAAAGTTTATACAACTTAGACAATTTTTATGGTATCATATATCAATGGTACATCATTTTATAAAAGTTCTCTTTTAAATTGTAAAACAAGGTGAATTTCAAACCTTTTAACTACCTTCTCTGCAACTGACCCATCTGAACATTATAGCTAATGTTCTTGGCCCATTTTATCATACATTATTTAACTATCTTCTTCTGCTTCAAATCTCAGCAGACGTTTATACATTTTACCAATCACATATTCTAAGCTCTCTGTTTTCCCATGCTAGGAAATCTTTATATGTTAACCATTTTTCTTTACCTGCTGTTTCTTTTCTGTAAAATGCTTCTTATACTGAGGTCAATAAAAGTATATTTGGGCATAGCCTGGGGTTCTATCTATTCCATATTCGTAATATGGCGTTCCTAATATAATGATTTTTAAAATCTACATTTAACTTTATCGTACCATAGATCACCATGCCAGCCAAACCTCAGACTGTGATCTTCTAATTCTAAAAGGCTCTTGTTTCTTCACAACAGCCATTCCTTCATACAAACCAAACAGCAGGGAGCAAAATACAATTTAAAATCAGGTAATCCCAGTCCTCCTCCTTCCTTTGCATCTTGGAGAATCTTATATTTAACCCTTGATTTCTTCCCTTGCCATATAAATCAGGATGTGACTTTTTGCCATGTTTAAATGGTGCATCAGTTCTTAAGACAGGTAATGCCTGAAATAAGAACAACATTCTAGGGAACCCATTCATTTTTATCACAGAAATTCTTCCCAACATTGATATTTATAACTGTTCCCATCTTAACAAATCTTTCTTAATTTCATTCCACACTTTAGCATAATTATTTTAAAATAACATACAATTCATGCTAGTTATAGTGATCCCCAAATATTTCACTTTTTTCTTAATCTGAAACCCAGTTTTTACAGAAAGTTCATTTTGGTCTTCCATCTTCATATTCTTTGTCAACGCATCCGTGTCATGTTCCTTTTTGCATTTTACTGGGCTTAGTCAGTTCCCCATTCACAATTATTTGTGCCATTTGTGAAGAATGTATTAACTTCACCCATGTAATAAAGTTCTCTCCAAAGTCCATATCTTCCAAAATTTTAAACAGAAAAGTCCAATTTAAATTGTCAAAAGCTTTCTGTTCACCAAGGAACATCGAAGCAGCTTGTTTTTCATTATGTTGCTCCAAGTACACTAATATATTAAGAACATTTCTCATATTGTCTCTTAATTGTCTCTTAGGTAAAAAACCACATTGTAAATCTTGTAAAATGTTTTTCAGCCTTTCAGAAAAAAATTGTCATGAATATTTTAAAATCATTGTTCAGTAATGAAATTGGTGTATAGTTTTTTGGTAAATCGAATCTCATCCTGCTATATTTGCCCCTGTCAAACTGTCCGGGATCTGTCTGTTATCTAAAATGAAATTCATCATTTTTTGCAAAGGTAGTAAAAGCTCACCTTTATAGGCTGATAGTCCATCTGGACCAGGGATTTTACCTTTCTTCATCTTCTTTAGAGCTTCACAAATTTCCCTTATTGTTATTGCTCCATTCATCAATGGTCTTTGGGTGTCTGTTATCTTTGGTAAATTCTGTTCTTTAAATATTCATCTGCCCTCACCACTGAATTTCTTCTCTCTTATTTTACTTTGTGTAATATTGATGAAGTATTCTTTTCATGTTTACATTATCAATCACTATAGTCTTCTCATTTTGTAACTTTCTTTTCTTTTCCATCTCCTTTCTCACTCAGTAAGCTAGCCATTTCCCTGCTTATTTGCTAACTCAAAATTCTTCTGTTTAGCAAAGTTCATTTTATTTCCATCTCTCTCACTATTAGGATAGAGCGTTGATGCTGTAGAAGTTTAATTTGCTGTGAAATTATTTTTCTCCCCAGAGATCTCTTTAATTCATCTTCTTTTATCTTTACATCCATTAATCTTTTGCATCTTTTCTTGTCTTGTCCCCCCCCCCCATTTGTTTATGTATAAATGTATAAATGTATAAATGTATAAATATATAAATACTCCTGGCGTGAAGGCTTTGTCTTTATATTGGTGGCCTTATTGAGGTTATTCTCAAGAAGTTCTTTCAGATTCCTTTTACATTCCTCCACTATAGATTCATTATGTAGTAGTATTTCATTTAATCTCCATCTATAAATTCTAACTTGCTTCTTAAATGGGTCACTGGATTATGGTCAGAAAAAGTATTTGGCACTATCTCCACTCTATGAACTTATGTGTCCAAGTGTTTAGAAATCCAAAGCATGTCTATTCTTGAAAAAGGTCTACATGTTTCGAAAAATAGGCATATTCTTTAGAATCACCATTCTTATGTTACCAAATCAATTCAAAATTATCCCTCGTTTCAAAAAGGATTTTTGGAATTTTGTCTTGCATTATTTTAGTTTCTTTTACAGATATTCTATCTTGTTTTGGACAGACTACTCCATTCAATCAATCAATCAATCAATCAATCAATCAATCACTCTTTATTACAGTCATAGACCAGTACAAAGCATAAGTTTATAAAACAAGCATAGTCAAACTTGGAATGTTAACAACTTGTAGCAGGAAGCATATATATCTTACAGTAACAGAGCAGGTAGCAAGATTCTGTGCAGCAGCAATGAAGATCCGCCTCACCAAGAGACCAAAAGCTGAGAAAGGCTATCCTCTATAATGGCTTGTATACTTAGAAAACTTTTTATAATTTTGCCTATGCTTATTTTTACATATAGCATAGTCACAATGTAGACTTTTAAGTTTTATACTTTACATTTAATATATTTTTAATCCATACATAGTACAGTGGTACCTCAGGTTATGAACGCCTCTGCTAACGAACTTTTCGGGTTGTGACCAGCTCTGGCCGCAAAAATTTACCTCGGGTTACAAACTGGATCCGCGGCCATTTTCCGCCATGACACGTGGTCCGCGGCCATTTTCCGCCCGTTCCACGTGGTCCGCGGCCATTTTTCCGCCCGTTCCACGTGATCCGCGGCCATTTTTCCGCCCGTGCCACGTGGTCCGCGGCCATTTTCCACCCGTTCCACATGGTCCGTGGCCATTTTTCCGCCCCTGCCGCGTGGTCTGCGGCCGTTTTTCCGCCCTGCCGCATGGTCCATGGCCGTTTTTCCACCCCTGACGCGTGGTCCGCGGACGCCGGAACGGATTAATGGTAATTACACTGAACCTTATGGGGAAATTTCCTTCGGGTTGCGACTGAATCGGGCTGCGACCAGAGTCACGGAACGGATTAAGATCGTAACCCAAGGTACCACTGTACCTAGTTAGTATAAACAACATAAGCTATATCCTAGACCTCACTTGTTGAGTTGAACAGGTAATAAGTGTACTGTAATATATATGCCTCCCACTACAAGTTGTTAACATTCCAAGTTTGACTATGCTTGTTTTACAAACTTATCCTTTGTACTCCATTCAAATTGCCCATTTTATATGACAACTCCATTAGTTTTCCCATACATCCATTAAAAATGTAGCTTTGTTTTCATTTGGGACATAGAGCTCCCATGAAAGAACCTGACTTTCATCAGTCTCTGCTTGATCATAGATAATATCATTTATGGTTGCAATTGTGGATTTATATACAAAAGAACTTTTTTTTTTTTTTTTTTGCTTAAAGCAGCTGAATTCCTCTCAAAATTTTTTATAAATCAGATATTTATCTTTCCTTGTTATATGTGTTTCTTGTAAACAAATTACATCCAACTTTAGTTTCTTCAAATAATGAAATATCTTCTTCCTTTTCTGGGGGCCATTTGCCCCATTAATACTCCATGTTAAGCATTTAAACTCCATTTTTATTTTATAAATTTTGAAACTCTGTACCTGTGTCACCTAATGTAGTGGTATCTTCCTCAGCTTCTTGTGATGTTACCTGCCTAACTCCTTCCATCTGCATCTCTTGCATATCTTTTGGAAAGCGTATACTTGAATTTCGTGGACTGAGTACAATTAGCATGCAAAATAAGATATTTGGCAAGGAGAAAGTCTTTACGACTTTGAGTTAAGAATCTTAAAGTCTTGGAAGGTCTTCAAACAGTTCTTCCTGTCAAGAACCAGTTTCAAGGCAACCTCTCCTTCTGCTCATTGTAAATCCCGCTCTTAGAAAGAGCCAAGGATCCCTGGAAGATAACCCCAACTCAGTGGTGGAGCTTATTCATTAAGCCATTGTGAGATGTGGTTGGATTCTGTTAAATGCTCTGGGGGAATTATTATGACATATGAAGATGGTTCATCACATTGCACAGTGTGTAAAACAGATTTGTCACATTCAAAATACCATGATTATAACAAAACATGGTTCAGCACAGTTCATCATTCCATACGGTAACTCATTTCCATTCGGATATGTTATCCCCCTAATTCAGATATTTTGCTCCATTTTATTTACATTTAGAAGGTGCCTTTTTCCAAGTGTACTGAAAGTTGTCTCCCAGGATACACCAAGCTCACCAGAGAAGGAGCCCCAATTTGCTGCTACGACTGTTCTCCATGTATGGAAGGAACAGTCTCCACACAAGAAGGTAGGTGGCTCAAGAGCAAATTAGAAGCACCACCCAAGTACAAATGTGGGGTCCCCCTGACAGTGATTGTCTCCTTTCTATTGGGATTAGTGACACAAGTCTTATAACAGAAAGGAGATTTACTTACAGGACATACAGTACATTAGAGGAATAAGCAAAACCTAGCCCCTAACTAACTACCAGCAAAAAGAGACCTAAAGCACACGATCCATCTGCCTCTGCTGGGAAGAAAAGCAGAAAATGTGATCTGGGGTTAGCAGTCTTTTAGATCAAGAGCCATCAGGGTGACAAGGAAGGAACCCAGAGTAAATCCTCAATGTTCTACCTCCACTCTGCTGACGCATTTGTGGTCCTTTGATCAGGAGATGCTGAAGTGTCAATGCCACCCAATTCATGAGTTAGACAGCAATGATTTCTGTTTTTCAGATGCAGCCCATTGTGAAAAGTGTCCTGATGACCAGCATTCCAATAAGAAGCGAGATCAATGTGTCCCCAAAGTTATAAGCTTCCTGTCCTATCAAGAAACATTGGGTCTTATCCTGTCTCTCGTTGCCTTTTTTCTGTTTCTAATCACTGGCTGTGTTCTAGGAACTTTCATCAAGTACCGAGAAACTCCCATAGTCAAAGCCAACAACCGGGATCTCACCTACATTCTCCTGATTGCCCTCCAGCTTTCTTTTTTATCTTCATTTCTATTCATCGGTTGTCCCAAGAAAGTGACCTGCCTTCTTCGACAAACTGCTTTCAGTGCTGTTTTCTCAGTTGCTGTCTCTTCCTTGCTGGCCAAGACTGTCATGGTAGTGGTGGCGTTTCTGGCCACAAAGCCAGGCAGCTCAATGAGGAAATGGCTGGGGAAGGGTCTGGCCAACTCCATCGTCTTTTCCTGCTCTGGAGTTCAGGTTGGCATCTGCTTTATTTGGCTAGGAATCTCTCCCCCATTCCCAGATGCCAATCTGCATTCCCAACCAGGACAGATCCTGCAATGTAACGAAGGCTCAGTCACCATGTTCTACACTGCCCTCAGCTACATGGGCTTTCTGGTTGCCATCTACTTCTTGGTGGCTTTTCTAGCCCGAAAGCTGCCAGGGAGCTTCAATGAAGCCAAGTGGATCACCTTCAGCATGTTGGTTTTCTGCAGCGTTTGGGTGTCCTTTGTCCCCACCTACCTGAGCACTAAAGGGAAATACATGGTGGCTGTGCAGATCTTCTCCATCCTGGCCTCCAGCCTGGGCTTACTGGGCTGCATCTTTATCCCCAAATGCTACATCATTATCCTGAAACCTCACCTGAACTCAAAGGAGCATCTGATGAGGAAAACTGATGAGACCTCTTAATTTTGGAATCTATTTTTTTCCCCTATAGTTTACTGGTAATTTAACATAATATCATTTAGAATTAAAGTCCTTTATACGTGTTCTCAAATTCAAAGTATTTTGTTTAGTCAGTAATGGAATAAATACAGCAACATGGTTCTATATCAAGATATCAGACTAACAAGAAAAACACTTCGTGGATTACATGGAATTTATCTGAAGAGGAAAAGCAATATTTGCTATAAAATGTAGGCTTTAATATGACTGTCAAACTGATTCACTACCTGGGTATTTTCTTAACAAAATTTAATAAAGATTTATTCAAGAATAATTATTCATAGTTTCGGGAAAATACAATGGCAAAAATCTTAAGATGGAAAACATCAGTCCTAGATTGGAAGAAGAAAAACAGTAAACTGAATATTTTTACCCAGTCTCAACTTTCTATTTGAAGTGATTCCAATAAGGATTGAAGATAAAACATTGAATGAGCAGCAGGGACAAATTACTAACCTCATTTGTTCAAACCAAAATCTAAAGAATAAATTTAGGATTTTGCAAGACATAAAACAAAGAGGTAGACTGGCTGTAGTAAATCTTAAACTATACTATACAACAAGCTGTTTGACTTGAATAACAAATCAGGTTATATGGCCGTTCACTGAGATAGCTCTCCCAGATGGTTCGCATCTTTGGTTAATTACAAACAGAAGCATGCAGTCCATAAGAGATGACTCAATGATAAATAGTATAGTCCTTCTAAGGGAAAGAGTACCAGGAAGAGATCTCAACCCTACCAGGACAAGATGGATGTAGAGGAGTATGGAGATGGCCTTGAAGTAAATATGTGGCATGCGAGGGAGAGAGGAATGAGTTTGAAAATGCCCTCTGCACATGGGAAAGGCCGTGCTGAAAATGCTGAATGGGGTGGCTGCAGCCAGGCAGAAAGAGCCATCGCCTCCCCACTTCCTGTCACCCTTGTGAGGTAGTCCAGACAAGAAGCACACCCAGAATTACTAGCTTTAATTTTATTATAAGATCACATGAACAGAATCTTGCAAGTGTGAAAGGGCATCTCTCCCCCCTTGCCTTTGCAGTCCCAGAAACTAGGTAGGGTCCCTTCTGAGATATTTGTTGTTCCCCTATTCCTTCTGGTTTTACTGTTTTGTGTGCTGCCCAGGGTTGCGGTTACAATATGGATAGCTATATAGTTTGGGCAGCTATATATTGTATATCTTAAATAAAATAATAAAATAAAATAAAATAAAATAAAATAAAATAAAATAAAATAAATATAAAAGCCTAATGCATATATTAGAAAGAAGTAAAATGCGCCATGACCTTTTGATATCAATCTCTGGTCTTATTTTTTTGGTCCCTGCAGAATTTCTCATCTCCTTCTTTTTTAACAAATCCTGTAGACCAACAATTGATTCAGTCTTTTTATCTGTCCAGTGAAAACAGAAATATTCTCAATTCTGAACCAAGCTTGTTGATGTGAATATGTATGTATGTATGTATGTATGTATGTATGTATCTTAAAGGGAAATAAACATGGCATGTTTCCATTTTGTTTTCCATTCCTTAAGGATCTGTTCTCTTGAGGTGCATCCTTCAGATCCACATCTATGTTGATAAATTAATTACAAACATTTGAATGTAAGATATTCTTTTCCTGCCCAATTGTTTTAGTCAATTGTAAGAGAATCCACACGCAGGAGAAATGGTTCCAGTCCCAAGAATGTGGTACCTGCTTTGCTTTGTGGGTTTTTTTTTCTTTTTACCTGAATTACCAGAGTTGTCACAATAAAGAAAACCTGGGACTTCACATCCAGTAGTAATGTATGGCTGTGAGAGCTGGACCATAAAGAAGGCTGAGCGCCGAAGAATTGATGCCTTTGAACTGTGGTGCTGGAGAAGACTCTTGAGAGTCCCCTGGACTGCTAGGAGGTCAAACCAGTCAATCTTAAAGGAAATCAACCCTGATTGCTCATTGGAAGGATCGATAATGAAGCTCAAGCTCAGATACTTTGGTCACCTAATGCGAAGAGAGGAGTCTTTGGAGAAGACCCTGATGCTGGGAAAGATGGAAGGCAAAAGGAGAAGAGGACGGCAGAGGATGAGATGGTTAGATAGCATCACTGAAGCAATGAGCATGAAACTGAGCAAACTCAGGGAGGCAGTGAAGGACGGGAAGGCTTGGCGCAATATGGTTCATGGGGTCACGAAGAGTTGGACATGACTTAACGACTAAACAACAACAACAACGGGACTTCACATGGTAAGAAGTCCTAGAGGGCATGGAGTGTATAAAATCTTTTCCAATTCCCCAGTTTGGTAAGTGATCACACATTCCACACAGAAGTGAAATTGTACAAATGCATATAGTGTAGGAAATGTCTTACTTAGGGTTTGAGCTTTTTAGAGCAGAAGGGGATCCACACTGGTGAGAGGCCATATTAAAATTCAGAGTATGGGGAATGCTGAGTCACCAAAGACTTCATGCAGAAAAGGGAAAAAGAAAAAAGAAAAGAAAAAGAGAAAAGTGGGAAAGATTTTGCTGAAGTCTACAATTGGCACCACCAAAGAATCCATATGGGAGAGAGACCATATAAATCTTGTCAGTGGAAAATACTTCGTTTACCATTTGTCACACTAGGTGACACCTAATAAATGATTTGAATGTGGGTCCTTGTTTTTCTCTCTGAAGTCTGATCTTAAAATCTATATCCATCCTGGGAAGAACCCTTATCTATGCATGGAATGTGAGAAATATTTGGCTTGCTACTCCTTTCAGTTGAAATATCACTAACTTCATACCAGATGACTCCTTTGGAGGAAATCCCAAAGTAAGGACAATTCTTATGCCATCTAAGCAAAAATGGTGCAATTCCCTATCTGGAAGGGTTATCCATCTCTGAAGGATACATTAATGCTGACTGCCTCATGAAAACAAGCAAAAGACAAAGTATGAGATGGAACCTCAGGAGATGAATGACCTACAGGATTCAGCACCTCCACGATTTGGAAAAAAAGTAATAGCACCAATAGAAATAGGAGACAACAGAAATTTGATTGGAGGAAAAATTGGATGCAATATCAAGTTGGCTGGAATTGTTTCTAAAAGATAATGAACAAAGTAAGTGTATTATATACACTTCTTCTCGTTTACTTTTTTCTATCCGTTTCAGTTCACATGGAGCTACACTTCTAATATATATAAATAGAAATATATTTAACTGTGGAAAAAAAGTAAAATTGAACCAAAATCAAATATGGTTCTTCTTGATTTCCCATGATTAGTACATGCATGGAACCACCAATTTACCTTTTTTCCATCTTTCACACACACACACACACACACACACACCATACAGAGTCTGCTGCAGCCAAGGACTGGGCTAGCAAGAGGATTAATACAAGAGAGGACAATTCAAGTGTTTTTATAAAAAAAGAAGAGGGAGATGACACAGACATAAAAAAAAGAATTAAACAGGAATGATAGTTTAAGGCTTAGCAAAAAAATAAAAAATGTTAGAATACGATACTTAGGAATAGATAACTCTCCCAGGCCCACAAGGATGAGACACATAGTAACCTCATAGACACTTCTTAGAATAAACTTATAGAAAACCCTAGAAAACTCATGGATGATGTGTAGGAACAGCAGCATTTTGAAGGTAGAAGATTCAGTCACACTGCAGTGACCACCACCATGACTATTTCACCACACCCTCCCCCACCCCCATGCACACTACCATATTCCATTGTAAATAAAGTTTAGAAATAGACTTTTGAAGAGAGAAGATTTACCAAAAACAAAAAAAAGGAAGGTCTTTGAACCTGCAACACCTGCTCACTGCAGCTTATACTTTGGCTAGATTCAGCACCAAAGTGAAGTCAAAGGGAGGAAGGATAGAGTGGAGGGAATGAACTAATTTGGGAGGGGTGGGGAGAACTGGATCAGGATTACTCATGAACAAGAGAAAAAGCCAAGAAGTCTCAAGGCTTTGTGCAAAACATACCAGAGCAACAAGTAGCAGCTGAGTCAAAGGAAACTGGCGAAGAGATGGAAATTGACCATCTTGGGCAGCAGAGAAAGAGTTTGGAGAGATCTAACTGAGATGGCGAAAGATGCTAGGAGAAGGAGAGAAGACCCAACTGAAGACCTGATCATAAAGGACGAAGGAAGCAGCCAGTTCCATGAGACATTGGAAAAGATAACTGAAGGAGCCTGTTTGAGAAGGGAGCAGGGAGGAGAGTGAGTTTGGTTCCTGGACTCTTCATTCAATAATTTAGGATCATGTGAGGTTTCTATCGTACTATGTCCTCGGTCAGTAGAGGGTTTTTAAGAGTCCAAAGTAAAAGCTGCCAAAGGTTCACAATTAGAGGTGGGACATTTTTTTTTCCTTCCTGGATGCTCTGGGGAAGGAAAGTCCCACCATAGAGCACCTCCCTCTGCTGACGGAAGAGTGCACTGTAACTTGTATCTCAAGAATAAGTTTCTCAGGTAAAGAGAATAAAAAGTTTGCTGAGTTGTTTTCTTGAAGACTCTTAAACTGGAACTATGCCCATGAGTCACACAGAGTTTTTTCCCACACGCACATCAGTAAGTGAAGTCATACAGAGAATCAGCTGTGATCCCTAAATCCCTGTCTAATTATCAAAAACACAGTGATTTCTCCTCCTCCTCCTCCTCCTCCTCCTCCTCCTCCTCCTCCTCCTCCTCCTCCTCCTCCTCCTCCTCCTTCTTCTTCTTCTTCTTCTTCTTCTTCTTCTTCTTCTTCTTCTTCTTCTTCTTCTTCTTCTTCTTCTTCTTCTTCTTCTTCTTCTTCGAAAGCCTATAGGATTCCCTCTACCCCCAGTCATTTGAAACCAAGGTAGAGAAACTTAGTAACTCTCATCAATAGACATTGACAAATATTTAGTAACTCCTTTGAGTCCAGCCTTCGCGCTAAACAGGGTGAGCTCCTGTTTCCTCCCCAGCTCCTGTCAACCCAACAGGTCGAAAACTCACGTGAGTAGATAAATGGGTACTCTCACTCCGGTGGGAGGAAAAATGCTGACGGCGCCTTGCACGGGAGTCGGGAGCAGCTGCCGGTAAGCACAAAACCGTGCTCGCCCGAAAAAGGGCACGAAGCAACGGAAACCCCGCCTCCTGTGCTTGCCAGCTGGGCTCTGCTCTAGGAAGGAGGCTCTGGCAAACCACTTCTGAAACAATTGCCTTGAAAACTGCAAAGGACTCGTCCAAAGCAGTCACTGCAGGGTCAGTAATGACTGAGCGCAGACAAAAAAATAATAATAATAATAAAAAATAAAAATTTTATGAAATGACAGATAGATAGATAGATAGATAGATAGATAGATAGATAGATAGATAGATAGATAGATAGATAGATAGATAGGAGATAGATGGATAGATCTGCATGGTAAGATATCATCTGGATGATCCATCACAAGCACTTATTATAAAGCATTCCAAAATGGAATCTGTTTACAGTGATAAGGTCTGATGGAAAGTCCTTGGATATTACTGTGCTGCTTTGGATTTTATACTATAATTTGTTTAATTTGTACTTTTTCTTCTATAATTAGTCTCAAATATGGCTGCTATTGACTTGCTTGTGCATTATGATACTTGTTGCACTTATAAAAATCAGACTAAGACATTTATTTATTTATTTATTTATTTATTTATTTATTTATTTATTTATTTGATTTTTATAGCTGCCACCTTCTGAATCCTGGGCAGTTCACAACAGTATGCAGCTACCTGAGTCTAGTACCAACCAAAAAATTGCTGAAGTTCAAGGGGCAAACAAATCTGGGAAGGTGAAGCCATGGGTAATGCCATGGGATGAACCAGTCTGAGGTCGTTGGATAATGTGCACCTAAGACCCATACAGAGGCCTCCTCCAAAATCATGAGATGGAATGGTAACTAAGGGCTATAGTCTTCGGACTAGTCCCGAGAAGGGGGAGTCAGCTGTTAGAATGAGCATCAAACTGAAAGCCTACTTCTAAAGGTGTGGAGTCTGAACCCCAAAGGACATAAAAGGACTGAGGATTAGTTCTTCACCTTTGTCATTCAACAAGTCAACCACTGGGATGACCTTTGATAACTTGACCTTAGTCTTGATATACAGAACACAGTACAACAATTTTAAAACTCATAATTTGGTCTCCTAAGCCTGCTGCCAACATTGTTTCTTTGTGGAACAATACCCACCACCCTGGTGGAGAATGGATGATTGGTATTTAAGTGTGTCCTCTTCAACCGTGGAAATATTCTGCAATTCAATACAATCCAACAGTGGAAGAGACTGCCTCAAGAGCTCCCTCTGGAACACAATAGTGTCCATTAGTCACCTGTGGCAGGCCAGCCTAACAGGCTTTGTTTCCCTGCAGGGGTGGGTGGTCCCAATGAGCCAATGGGCAACTAAAGAGTGATCTGTCCTTGACAACAGACCGATGGTAATGTCTTCCAATGCCAGTCGCACTGCAACTGCCTGTCGCAGACAATAACCAGACCTAAAGTGCCACCCCTGGTATGCATTGGGCCCCCTATTATTTGGGTCAGGTCCATGGTTGCTATGGAGGCCATGCACTCCTGAGCCACTCTGGACTCAACATCACTACATGGCACGTTAAAGTCCCAAAGGACCAAGAGCCTCGGGGATTCTACCACCAACTTAGCAACAAAATCCAGTAGTTCAAGACTTGCAAGATTGATGTCAGCCTTGCAAGGTAGTCCAGACAAGAAACATGCCCAGACGAACTAATTCTACTTTACTGTAAGGTTTCAATAACAGAACCTTTCAAGTCTGAAAGTCTGAAAGTCAATTTCTCCCCTGTTGCCTTTACAGCCCAAGACTCTAGGGAGGTTCCCTTCTGAGATGTTTGCCATACCCACATTCCTGCTGCAGGCTACCCTGCCTCTTATCCAATCATTCCCCTGGCTGCAGCTCTTCCTCCTATCTCCCAAGGTCATTCCCACATACCATTACACTATGCTGGCTTGCTTAGGCTACCTGGGAGATGGTTTATGGTTGGGTTCATGTGGCGATATTGGCTTCTTTGCAGCAGGGGTTGGTTTCTCTATCCTTAAAAGAGGTGGTGGTGCACCCTTCATCAAGAGTCCATCACTGGATCCAACAATTCTGGACAGTAGTCATCAGTCTGCAGCCTTCCCTTTTTAGGGCAGGTTATTGAGAAGGTGATCAGGCTGTAGCTCCAGAAGATTCTGGAAAAAAGAGTTCATCTGGACCTGTTTTAGTAGTCTGTTAGTTGTCTCAGAGATGTTTTTGATGTATGCGAGTTGATTGCATGTGAGTGATCCTTTTCATAGCTTGTGATGGTTGTATCGCAATAGGTTGTGCAGCTAGGCCTTTTTTTTTTTTTTTAGTGAAAATGTGTGGGTATCCATTACATTTGAAGATGTTATTGTCAGAGTCTCAACAAACTCAACAAAATGTCAGAGTCTGCACACTCGATCCCAAAGTTCAGTAAATCCTCTGGAGACCAAACAGTTCCATTACAGATTTCTTTATTTTAGGAGAAGCGCACAGCATCATAGTTTGTTGAGTCTGCCTCAACATAGCAAAGCCTTGTCTTTTTAAGCCCAACTTCCCCCCCTTCTAGGTTTCTATTCCCACTTGCAGCTCTTCGCGCCTTCCACCAGTTCTCACACGTCCTGGCCTTGGATGTCTGGCTGAAGATAGAGATAACAACACCTGGCCTCCTCCTTCCCCCCCTTATGGCAGGTCAAGCAAACGGTTAGAATAACATTCCCAGCACTACTCTATTAATCTATGTTTAGCAATTAAAGCAAAAGTATAATTAGTAATTAAAACATATAAAGCAATCGAAGAATCTGGTTTGCGTAGATCCTGACAGTTATATAGGTAGTCTGTTTCATCTTTCTGGAGTTTGGGGTGATTTATTTACTTATTTACTTATTTATTTATTTATCATATTTATATACAGTAGCTGCCCATTTCACATAGAGTGACTCTGGGCAGCTATATAATTGCAATGTGTTTTTGCTCATCTAAATGGTGTTCTTATGTAGCACCTTCTGGGGGCCATTAGGGGCAGTTGGAAGTGAAGCACTTGGTTAGTGTAGATTGTTTTTCAATCTACGGTACCTGAGGTTGTAGTCCGCCATTGCTTTCTCTGCTAATGGAAATGTCCAGGAAGGGTAGTTCATTTTTGTTTGTTCTTCTCTTGCAAATTTTATTCCTTTAACAGTATTGTTGGCTGCCTTACCTGTCTTCCTTAACTGTTCATTTTTTATTAGGTTGAACCTATCATCTACGTAACAGATCCAGTTTTTGGGCTTTATATGTAGGACTGTTATTCCTTCTAGGTGTTGTGTCACAGTCTCAGCTATGAATCCTGAGATGGGTGATCCTGTGGGTGTTCCTCTGGTTTGATTTCCAACAAGGACAAAGCTGGTCATGTAGTGCCTCCTGGTGGTCAGTAGTGAATATGCACACCATAATACAACAGGCACATCTTATAGGCATAGGTTATATTTTCCAAAGGAAATGACTTTAACTCTCAGTTCACATCCTTCCAAGTGTATAGGTACCCAGAAAGGTTCTACTTCTCTCAACTCAGTGGAGTATCAGTGACAAAGTGCTCCAACACTGCCAGACTTTCTCAAGTTTACAGCATTAGCAGTATCACATTCTCAGGTCTCAGCCAAATGTTGCTATAGTTAGGATAAGTGTGGCCAGGATTAAAGCCTGTCGATATCTTATCTGTCCCAAACATTCTTCTTTCACTCTCTCACATTAGTTTCATTAGTTTCATTCAAGCATTGGAAAATCCTCCTTTGGTTCCCTTTTATGACCCCAAAGATCACACTGAACCAGAGAAATATGAATATAGTTCAGACATGAGGGTAGAGTTTCACAAAGCAACATTCTTTGCATCACTCCTAGGAGATCAAACTATGGGCTGTTACATTTTTGTTCTATCTTCTGCAAATTAAGACCAAGGTCATGTTATAAAAGGTCAGGCCTCATTGGTTACCCATGCCGAAAGATGATCCATTACATGTCAGAGGTGAAGAGGAGGCACGTGAAGCAAGGGAAGTGAGAGGAGTACACACATATCAGCAGTGCAGTAACTGTTGGAGGTTCTCTGGCTTTCCACTCAAACTCCAGTCTTTTATAGTTCCTTGAGGTCCAAGCTACTGGTCCACTTCTTTGGAATTAGTCCTTCAAACTGAGGCTAACAACCATCTGACGCCTTCATCTCAGGATTGATCCAGACGAATAATGTAGCTAGTCTACTCCTTTGTTAACATTGCATCTCATGATTTTGGAGGAGATCTCTGGATGCAATGGCTGGAGGTTTAGATCCAAGCATATCAGAAGTCCTCAGACCTGTCCATCCCATGGCATTGTTCATAGCCTCAGCTTCCTAGATTACTTTTATCCCTTGATCTTCAGCCATTTATCATTAGTACCATACTCATGCAGACTTATTTCGTAGTCCATTACTAGCCAGGCAGCAAATATCACATCAACAGGTCAAGTAGCAGGACCTATTTCAAATTAACATACTACAGGAATAACAATGCAAATTAAATAAAATACAATATAAAATCAAGCATTAAATCAACATCCGACAAATTCATATCATATCTTATCCCCATAAACATAAGGATTTCTCATGTTGTCTGTTTTGGAAGACAGAAGAAGACTTTGTAACAGGTGCCCCTGATGGGTCAACTGGATGCTACATTATCATCTGAAGAATCTAATTTGCATTTAGGAAGAAGATCTTAACCACATCATGACATCATGATGTCATGACAATTCATGACAACTACTGGCTAGTTAAAATTGAACTAGCTGTTCATTTGTTTTAGCATATTACAATCTTTAGTATCTCAAGAATACGTTTCTTGAGTAAAGGGCAGTCAAACTTTCCTGCATTATTCCCTTCCTGACTCAAACTGGAATTATGCCCATGAATCACATAAAAAATGTTGTCTCCAGCTGCACACCTATGTCACAACAGTGACTCCCAATTCCCCTTCTAATTATTAAAACCATGGTGATTTCTTCTCTTTTCAACAATGCTTATGGGATTTCCATCAACCACAATTATAGGTCAGTCTTTAAATCAACATGACAAATAATTGGAAACTCCTCATATGCAAAACCTGAAAACACGGTCCATAAGTACATGCTGCTCTGCTGAAAGCAGAGGCTGGAATTGGTTTAAGCAGACTATACAAATCTGAACTTGAAGGTTGCTCTTCCAGATTTGGGGCCAAGCTGGACCACCTTCAGAACCATTGTGCTCTTTCATGAGCAGATCTTCCTTGTAACTCACCAGCTCTGAGACCAAGGAGGAGGTCTCTGTGCCTGAGAAAGAATTACAGCAAGGATCTCCATCATGATAGGTCAAGTGCTGCTTCTTCTACAAGTGTGGCTCTTTCTGCTTATCCTTCTGTTCCAATTTCCCTGTGTGACCATGGTGATGAAATGCCCACTGAATGTGATAAGAGAAGAAAACAAGGAGTTTAATTTCTACAAGCCAGGAGACTTCCTGATTAGTGGAATCATATCTTTATCAAATTCTATATTTCAATCCTATGTTTTCTTCCAGCCTCCCACGCATAGATTTGTAAGGTAATTATTAAAGTATGCATGATTTTGTTGATTGTTGATTTTACCCCTCCAATGTCATTTTAGTAGGGAATGATTCCCATTTCCCAGTTCCTGGCCTCTTTCAAGCAGGTCATTTATTTTTATCCCAATTTGCTTTAAGAAAAAGGCTTAGGGGACACATCATGCATTTTTTAAAAACTGCAAGGTGTTAAGTTCTTTTTCAGTTCTTCGGCAAAGGCTAGAACCAACACCAGGCATCTTTGTTAACTCTCTCACAAAATGGTTATTGGGTGAGTGGGGTCTTGCTTGTTCACAAAATGATTACTGTGATGCCCTGGAGAATCAGCAAATTTCCTTTTACCAGAAGACAAAACTGTGAGGCTGCCCCTAACTATCTTTCCTCACTCATTATACTGCTCTCTATCCTTCCCTCCTTCCCTCCTTCCCTCCTTCCTTCTTTCCTTCCCTTTCTCTGCTTCTCTCACTCTCTCTCTCTGTCAATTTTTTGTGCAATCCCAGTCCATATGTTTTTGTTTTTTTGTTTTTTTATGGTTCAGGGATTGAAGAAACTGGGGGAATGGGTTAGTTAAGTAACCAAGTTAAGCCTCTTGTGGAAAACCAACCTAAATGTGTCACCGTAAGTGATAAGCTATTGGTTTCCCTAAAGACAATCACATTTATGCCATAGCTGTTGTGCAACAGAACTAGTGCTGGATCTGAAGAAGGTTCTTGAGGGAGAGATCACCTCCTGGCAAGTGAGAGCACACACTCAAGATGAATTTGCCATTGCTTGAACCAAGCCATTAGCCACCTTCTGGTTGATACAGCAGGAAGAATAAACATAAGAAAACATGTTTGTACCACAGGGAGTGGTTGGTTTTTCAAAACTTAAGTAAGCAATTACCAAGAAACTTTCCTACTTTGCAATTGTCTTTTACCAGTTCTTACCACTGTGGTCATTCTGCTCTGAAAATTCTTTTCCAGATTATCTCCCTGAGTCACAATTCAGAGAAAATAATAGTTAGGATCAGCTTTAGACTTTTGGGTAGGATCTCTTTGACCCTGGCATACAGAGCTTTTCTTTTTGCTATTTGGTTTGGGAAGAAACTCCTATTGGTATGAAAGAGATTGAGCTTATAATAGTCGTATCCTGAGAATTCAATCAAAGATGATGATCATGATCATGATTTGCCATTTTTTAATGGAGCAATAAATGTCTGACAGCACAACTTATCATTGCAGTTTGGAATATATGAGCTACGGGCAGGTCCTGCCCTTCTTGTTTGCCATTCATGAGATCAACCAGAATCCAAGGGTGTTACCCAACATCACTCTGGGCTACAACATCTATGAGAACTTTTTCAATGCAAGAATGACCTACGAGGCCATGATGGACTTGCTGTCTACAGGACAGGAGAGTGTCCCAAACTACAGTTGTGGAAGACAAACAAATCTGGTGGCTGTGGTTGAAGGGACTGATTCTGAGCTCTTTAATCATGTGTCAACCATGTTAGGCATCTACAAAATCCCACAGGTATGACTGTAAAATGAACCTAATTCCATGTTGTAAATTCTCCAGATTAGTTCAGAGGGGATAGCACCAATAAATCTGGAGGAAAATAGTAGACTTGAAATAGTATTCTTTCTATCACATCTTCACTTATTTCTTTCATGTCCCTGGCATCTATGTGCAACATCCTTTTGAAACCATGAGTTAGCTTCACAGATTTCTTCTTTCCTGCTACAAAAAAACCACTCAGAAATGACAGCCTGCTGGGGAAATAGACAAGCCTCCCCCGTAGACTGCAAGCCAGATCTTCTGATCTTCCACTTGTCTCCTACTGCAGCATTTGGCAATCTGCAGATTGGGAAACAGGAGAGAGAGAGAGAGAGAGCAGAGAATCACTTCATCCAATTGAAAAGCAAAAGTCAGGAGGCCCACCTGTGAATTTGCATTAGTTCCAACAGAAAGCTATCTGGACAAAGAGAAATCTTCATTTAGTGGGGGCACCTAGGAAATGGCATGTTTATGAAATTATGGCTGAAGTGGCAAAGTTTCAAGCTGCAGAGGATGAGTGTTCCCTGCACATGGTGGTTGATGTCTAAGTCATAGAACTTGTCAACATCAGGCATCCTGCATTGGATACTTTGGATCCTGTTTACTCCCTGTCCCTGACCTGGTCTCATCTGACTACGATTTCTGCAGATGTATCACAAAAAACATCAGCCAACTACAAAACACAGAGAGAGAAAACAGAGAGTCATTGAAACTTTTTCATTTATTGAAAATAGCCTCTCCTTTTTAATCATGAAGCATGATTAGGAGTCCCTAGAAGTCAAGAAAGAGACAGAACAGTGAAAGAGAAAGGGGAGGAAGGAAGGAAGGAAGGAAGGAAGAGAAAATGTGGTGATATAGGTGGGAGAACAATGAACTTCTTTCACTCAATGATCTCAGGTTAAGCAGAAAATATACAAATCCATACACACAAGCACACACACACACACACAGACATACACATCAAACAGAGGTCTTAAAGAAAATATGTTTCTCACATCTTGATAGGGAAAAGCTGAAAGAATAAGGACAGGAAATGGGGTAGACTTCTTTGAGATTTTCCCCAAAACGTCATTGCTTCTTTTCATATAAGGAGGAAGGTGGGAAACCCAAGTAGATGGAGGAAACAGAGAATTTGGAACAGTCTGAGCAATAGAAAAGGGTTTTTATTGTCCCTAAAAGTAAAACAAAGCATCAATCTTTTCTGTTTCTTATTAGATCAACTACGGTGTTATCACTCACACCCCTGAGCAGAAACATCAATTTCCTTTTTTCTACCGGATGAGTCCAAAACAAGAACCTCCTTACTTGGCAATTGTGAAATTGCTCCTGCATTTCCAGTGGACGTGGATCGGCCTCCTTGCTTCAGCCAATGAAAGTGGACAAAAGTTCAGAAGAACCTTTGCGCCTCTAGCCATAGGCAAAGGCATTTGCATTGTGTTCTCAGAGAGCATCCCGCTGTTGCTTTGGGAAAAAAAAGTTTTCCTCTATTTAAGCCTAGAAAGAATGAGGCAAAAATAATTGTGTGTCAATTGGACTTTCAAACAACAATGACACTAGCAGTTTTCCTACGTGCAACTGACAAAGAATTTGCAGGAAAAGTGTGGATTGCAACAGCTTTGCCAGACAGAAGTGTGAGAGCGTTCTACCATTGGGTTGATCTTGAACATGAACATGTTTTGCTATCCTTCTTAACTCAGGCAAAGAAAAGGACACAATATTATGACTTTAGGTTGTATTTCTCTACTATTGTGGAGTATGGGGCAACGCCATTTCAGTGCTCATATTCAAGCCCTGTGTTGTCTAAGAAAGTTTGGAAAAGATGTGTAGAAAGAGAGAGCTGGGATATTCTGCCCGATGACATCGTTGCGAGATTCCTGTCTGAGGATGCCTATAGCATTCCTATTGCAATCCAGGCTGTATTGTGGGTCCTCAATGCTGCCTACTCCTCCCAACTGAGCCAGAGGAAGATTGGAGATCGTTTGACGCCCCAGCTGGTACAGCCATGGCAGGTGAGATTTCTCCTTTCAAGTTCCTTTGTGGTCCCCCTTCAACTTCTAAATTCTGTGAGGGGAATGGCAGGACTTGAGGAAACTCCTCTCCAGACAGATAAGACCTCAGAGGTGTTTTGCCCAGCAATGTGAAAAAATGGCCGTAGTAACATGGGCACTTCAAGTAGCATCTGTGGGCTGGCGCAGACCGGGTCTACTCCCTCTTGGTCCTTGGTCTTGGTGTCCAAGCAACTGTGGCCAAAGTTTCTTGGCAGTGCATGAACTTCTAGATCACTCCATGCCAATTAGCATTGTTTCATCATTCTATTTTGCAGTCTTATATAGACAGATTGCTTTCATTTATGTATAAGCTGGGCATAAGTTGACAGGATGGCAGCATTAGCATTTCAACCATGATTTATTTATTTGTTCAATCTGTACGGCTGCCCTTCTCCACAAGGGACTCTGGGCAGTGAACAATCTTACAATAAATTAAAAACAATTCCAATCACAAATACAAACATTAAAGTACACAGCATCCGAGGAAGATACCACAGTTGCTAACATAGCCAGGAGATGGGACTCTTCACACACATGGGGTCCCAGGCCTGGCCCAGAACCAGGTCTTTAGGGCCTTACAAAAGATCAGCAGGTTTGAAGTCATCCTAATCTCTGGAGGGAGAATATTCCATATGGCAGGTGCTATGGCAGAAAAGGCAGTTCCTGTCCTGCCTCAGACTTCTGGGAGAACTGACGGTGTTGCAGCATATCTCACGAAGAGCATAATCATAATAAATAGTTAGTCCTTGTTTAGAGACCACAACTGGGACTGGCAACTCAGTTGTTAAGCAAAGCGGCCGCTAAGCTAAACTGCAACTGCTCTTATCTTCAGCTTTCCCTTGCTTTACAGACCACAAAGATCATAAATGAAAGGATTGGTTGTAAAGTTACTTTTTCATTACTGTCATAACTGTGAACCGTCACTAAATGAAGCAGTTAATAAATGAGGACTACCTGAATAAACAATGACAGTTCAGGATTGATCCCTTTGTGGCCATTTTTTTAGACAGGAGGCACCATGCTAAGTATGTGCTATATACAGACATGTATGAAATACTTTAAAATTAAAGCATTAAAATTTCCCCAGATTTCATGAGGCCTGTCTCATGTGGGAACACACAGATTCATTTTCCTTCAGAACCTCAAGCCTTCTGCAATGTTATATTAATTTTTGTATTTTAATTTTTGTTGATCTGGGAGATCAGAAGGTTCCCACAGGTACTTGTGTTGTTCACCTTCAACCAAGTGAGTTAAAAGGGTGATTCATTCAGGAAGCTGGCAAGACTGAGGTTTGGATTTCTAAATCTCTTTGCAAACAGAGGCCCAAAGCCAAAGAAGTCCAGTTGTTCAGACCAGTCTCAAATTGGTAATAATAATCACAGAAATGTTGAATTTAGGATCAGATGGGAATGTATAAGATACAGCACACTTTTCCATGTCTTTGTAGCTTCATCCTTTCCTGAGAAATTTCCAGCTTTACAATCTTTCCATGGATGGTGTTTATCTGGATGAGAACGGAGATCCTGCTGTTGATTTTGATATTGTGCACTGGACAATATTGCCCAACGTATCTACTGCTGAGGTGAAAGTTGGCAGTATAAAAAAAGAGGCTTCCTCAGAAGTCAAGCTGTCCATCACTCCAAGGGCCATCATGTGGCCAACATCATTCAGTCAGGTAGGTGATGCTGTTTCTTTTTGGTTCTTATTATTTATCTCCAGTTACACATGTCAATAGCTCTAGAGACCCAGTTTGCTTGTTGGCTTATTTATTTACACACTCGGAACCCCAGGCCCAGGCACAAAGCCAGGTCTTCAAGGCCTTCTGAAAAGCCAAAAGGGTCAGAGGCATCCTAATCTCAGGAGGAAGGATATTCCAGAGGACAGGCGTCACAGCAGAAAAAGCACATCTCCTGGTCCCCGCCAGCCAACATTCCTTGGCTGATGGGACCCAGAGCATTCCCAACCTGCCGGACCAGATTGGACAGGTAGAAACAACTGGGAAAAGATAGTCCCCCATGTAACCCAGTCCTAAGCCATGAAGGGCTTTATAGGTGATGACCAGTACCTTGAATTGCAGCCAGAACCACACTGGCAACCAGTGCAGCTCCCGAAGCAGTGGTGTTACATGTGCCGAGTAGCCAACACTATTTACAACCCAGGCAGCTGCATTCTGTACCAGCTGAAGCTTCTAAATGCTCTTCAAGGGCAGCCCCACGTAGAGTGCATCGCAATAGTCCAAACGGCAGGTCACGAGGGCATGAGTGACAGTGAGTAGAGCCTCCCGGTCCAGGAATGGGTGCAACTGGCACCCATGTAGTAGTGAAGGCACCAGGCTAGAAACTGGAAGACTGTGAGTTCTAGTCCTGCCTTAGGCACAAAGTCAGCTGGGTGACCATGGCCCAGTCCCTCTCTCTCAGCCCTAGGAAGGAGGAGGAGGCCAGGGCAAACCACTTTCAAAATTTTGCCAAGAAAACTGCAGGGACTGGTCCAGCCAGTCAGCAGGAGTCAATGCTGACTGGAAGACACACACACACACACACACACACACACACACACACACAGATTTTATAAATGTCTGCTTAGAAATAAATCCCATTGACCTCAGTGGGGATTGCCAGCAAGCAATAGTTTTCAGTTTTAAGCCCCAGTGGTTCAGCAGACATCAGGCATAATTATATGTTCATGATTATTTTCTTAGATTGTATGTGTAATCCTTAAGGATATTATCCTTATCTCATTGATTTTGTTTGTTTGTTTGTTTGTTTTAATGCCCTTCAGTTTATTATTTAAGCAATTTATATAGCCATCCATCTCACCACAGGTTACTCTGGGCACCATACAACAAAGCTAAAAAGGGTCAATAAATATATTAAAAATATAAAAATAAAAATAAAACAGAGAACAAAAGGATGTTAAAAGTAAGGGAGCCACCTCACTAATTCCCCCATCCTCTGGGGCCCCCAGGCCTGCTGGCATAACCAAGTCTTAAGGGATCTCCAGAAGCTCAACAAGGACGCGGCCAGCCTCACCTCAGGGGGGAGAAGATTCCACAACGCAGGTGCCACAGCAGGAAAGGCCCACTACCTTGGGCCTGTCATATGTAGCTCCCTAGGTGACAGGACCCATAACATGCCCTCTCTGCTGGATCTGGTAGGGTGGGGAGGAGGACTCACAAATTGCACGCAGGGTCTGTCTGGGACAGTGTGACCCCATCCAGTACTAAAGATGGTAAAATCCTAGAACCAGAAATGCTCAAGACCCAAAGCCACTGTCAGAACCTGCATCAACCAACAATTGTTAATTTACAAAGCATAGCAGTCAATGGGAGTTTGATTGATTTGCTTCTGCCAATTGTGACTAGGGAGGGGGGCTAGTAGTTAATGGTTGTAATTGGAGTAGTACTGGGAGATGGTGAGAAGCTTAACCTTATATGGGCAATGAGGCCGGTCCTGATTGCAGGCAAGGCTGGTGGGGCCTGATGGCCAGGAAGGAGCTATGTATCCATGGGAGGAAGGAAAGAGGTCACCACCAGGTGAAAAGGAATTGAGGCACCAGGGCAACAAGGGGAGGGGGGATAAGTAGAGGGAAGTTTACCCAGGCTTTAGTTTTAGCAATGCTTTGTTTCAAGCTGCATGTACCACCTAATAAAGGAGCATTTATCTGAACCAGGCCTGGTTTCATGAGAATTCTTCTGAATTGGGGTTTGGAGTTTGTGGACTTGACAGCCACTCAGTCTTGCCAGGGTTCAGGTGAAGCCTCTTGTTCCCCATCCAGATCCTCACAGCCTCCAGACACCAAGATAGGATGTCCACAGCATTGTTTAAGTCGCCAGGGGAGGAGATGTACAATTGAGTATCATCAGCATGCTGATGATACCTCATCCCGTGGCAACCGATGAGCTCACCCAGTGGTCTCATGTAGGTTTTAGATTACAGAGATTCTTTACCACTTTGGCTTAATTAATTTAATTTAATTTATTAAATATGTGATAGCTGCCCTCTCTATTAGACCTGGGCAGCTTACAAAATTCAGAAACAATAAAAACAATGAAACACAATGAAACAAGTACACATAAACAGGTAGCCCAGACTCGTTCAGAAAGGGCCAGGAATACCTGGGCATTAATCCCAGCTCAAGCCTTGAGTTCATTCATTACCTTAAGTGGTCATGAGATTTGGTTGATTTCATTTCATTGGGCTGTGTCAATGCAAAGATGATGGTGTGTACAGCTATTTGATGACTTAGCATGATATGTTAGCTCTATATTTAGTCCTTCGTGTGATCCCAGACCAACTTTCAATTCCACCCACGTAAACTCACCCCCACCCTCATCCACACATTTTCTTTCTGTTTAGAAGGTGCCTTTGTCCAGATGTACTGAAAGTTGTCTCCCAGGATACACCAAGCTCACGAGAGAGGGAGCACCCGTTTGCTGCTATGACTGTTCTCCATGTACAGAAGGAATGATTTCCACACAAGAAGGTAAGTATTCTCTTTCCTCCAAATATAATACCTAATTACTAGCATATTTTTCTCTTAATTCCAAAGCAAGATGAAGGAAATTCCTTAAGGGTCCAACTATTTTTTTTCAAAGACTGGCTACCACCATGCTGGTACAGGTCTGGGGGAAAAAAAAAAGTTCTTATTTCAACTGAATGTTGAGATTCTACAGATAACTATAGGCAGGATCACTGATTCTCCCTGGGAATGCAATCATGGTCAGGATGTGGACTTCACTGGTGTGGAAATAGAACTACAACCTTCTATTCCCACACCAGTGAAGTGCACATACCAACCACCACACATTAAAAAAAAAAAGAGTGGAGTCAGGATAAAAGCTAAATTCAACTGAATCCAAATTAAATATAATTTATTAGACATAATACTATTTCTCCCCATTGGAAGAGCTTTGAAGGCCAAATGCCAGGGTTTAAGATGTGGTCTGTAGCCTTAGAGCCTCAAGTGATCTACTCTTGAGCTAAAGATGGTGGCTTTGATTCGGGAGACCACGACGGCAGTTTTGATGAGTTTGGAAGCTTGCGCTCTGGGGAACTATGGTTTGCCTAACTCTTTACCTAACTGACACAACACAGACGCAACAATCCTTCAGAAGAGGAGCAAAGTCAAAACATCTCTTTTGGTATCGTGAAAGCAGCTGTATCTTTTTCCAGGCTGCAGGGCTGCTTTGGAAGTGGCTTCTGGCTGTCACTGCATGTATGTCCATGCAGCCATGAAAGGCTGGGAAAAGAGGCAGGTGCTTCCATGCTGCTCCAGGGTGCTCTGTGGCTCCTCTTTAAAAGGATTTGTACAGTCTTATGGCAGAATAGTAAATGGAAAGTTTTATCTGGACTATCATACCTTTATGGAGAGCCAATAAGCAACAAATATGCAACAGAAAGTAATTTTATTGTTTAATAAAAACATCAAGTGAATGACCGCCCACAGTAGTGCCATAGCATTCTGGAGACAAAAAGATTATTCATTTTGGTAATCTACAAAAAGGGTGAAAAACATCTTCAAATCAAGCAACATTTCATAGATGCGTGATTTCATAAATGCATCAGGGTAGTTTTCTGGGCAGCTGATAAACATTATTTACTCTGAGACCTTCCAAATCTCAGCAACGACTGTCCAGTAGTTTTGTCTGTGATTGATTTTGTGGCTGATGCTGCCAGTTTCCTGTGCCAAACAGCCTTCTGAGCCTGATCTTCTGAGGATCTCTGCTGTATCAAAGCAACAGCTCATCTGGACAAGTATCCTGGGTTCTTTGTGGCCTCCAATAGGCATCAAAGGGCAATGGCCCCCATCGTTATTTTCTCCTGAGAAATCATATTCATCAGCATGACACACTTTTCTTACTTTAATCCTTTGACCTTTCATAAATGGTGTTGTAACCATCCAAGATGCACCATAATGTGATCTGGGAATGTGATCTCCACCTATTCTTGTCAATACTCTGTCTAGCATATCCACTCAAATTCCATCACCTCCAGAAGCATGCTTTACATAAGGTTGCTGTGATTGATTTGAGTTTATAGTGATGCAACAGCTGCAGACTTATGAATATAGAGTAGATGCAATTTAAGCAAAAATGTTCTGTGTTTTTCAGATGCAGCCCATTGTGAAAAGTGTCCAGATGACCAGCATTCCAATAAGAAGCGAGATCGATGTGTCCCAAAAGTTATAACTTTTTTGTCCTACCAAGAAACATTGGGTCTCATCCTGGCCATCTGTGCTCTTACTTTGACCCTAACCACTGCCTTTGTTCTGGGAATCTTCATTAAATACCAAGAAACTCCCATAGTCAAAGCCAACAACCGGGACTTCACCTATCTGCTCCTGGTTTCCCTCCTCCTTTCCTTCTTGACCTCTCTTCTATTCATCGGTCACCCCAAGAAAGTGAATTGCCTTCTTCGACAAACCACCTTCAGTGTTGTTTTCTCAGTTGCTGTGTCTTCCTTGCTGGCCAAGACTGTCATGGTGGTAGTGGCATTTCTGGCCACAAAGCCAGGCAGCAGGATGAGGAAATGGCTGGGGAAGACTCTGGCCAACTCCATTGTCTTGTCCTGCTCTGGAGTTCAGGTGGGCATCTGCATGATATGGCTGGGAATCTCTCCCCCATTCCCAGATTCTGACCTGCATTCCCAACCAGGGCACATCCTGCTACAGTGCAATGAAGGTTCCGTCACCATGTTCTACACTGCCCTTGGCTACATGGGTTTTCTGGCCACCATCTGCTTCTTGGTGGCTTTCCTGGCCCGAAAGCTGCCAGGGAGCTTCAATGAAGCCAAGTTGATCACCTTCAGCATGTTGGTTTTCTGCAGTGTTTGGATCTCCTTTGTTCCCACCTATCTAAGCACGAAAGGGAAATATATGGTGGCTGTGCAGATCTTCTCCATCCTGGCCTCCAGCCTGGGCTTACTGGGCTGCATCTTTGTCCCCAAATGCTACATCATTATCCTGAGACCTGACGTGAACACAAAGGAGCATCTGATTATGAAAATTAATGTGGGGTCCAGATTTTAATCCCTGCTTTTTTACTAGTCTATTGTAAAGATAAAACAAGTTCACATGGAAGTAGATTCCTTTTATGTGTTCTGTGGAATTTTTCTTCCTTCTTTCTGAGCTTTGAATTATGTTGACCAATGAAGGGTAAACCCCAGTTTAGGCCAATCCTTGCCAGCTTCAGACACTTGACTGAACCTGCATCTAGCTGGTTTTCCTGAACAAGCCTTAGGGCGATGGCTGATGTGGGTCTTCCGGGCTGTGTGGCTGTGTTCTGGAAGTTTTAGTTCCTAACGTTTTGCCAGCATCTGTGACCGGCATCTTCAGAGGACAGGAGCACAGACAATTCACACAATGAACATGGTAATCACCCTCAGCAGCCACTTGTTAACAACTCAACAGAAAAAACCCTGCCTAATCCCCATGAAGATACACACATACATAGATCACCAAAACAAGCAGCCACTTGTTAACCGAACCCCCCCCCCCCTTGCAGGCACCCTCGCTAATCTCTATAAATACCCACAAAAGGTCACATCATCCTGGGCACAGAGAGAACTGCTCCTGTCTATGCTCCTGTCCTCTGAAGATGCCGGTCACAGATGCTGGCAAAACGTCAGGAACCAAAACTTCCAGAACACGGCCATACAGCCCAGAAGACCCACATCAGCCATCATATTCCAGCTGTGAAAGCCTTTGACAATACAAGCCTTAGGGCCTTTGCCCTAGCTGGGACCCAGGAAATGAGACCATGTGGCTCAGCAGTGAAGTGGGCCCTCAAAGTGCTGACTCTTGCTGACCATATGTCTGCTAATATTCGACAAGTTAAAAGGAACTCTGGGTTGCCAAGAGAGGGGTGCTGTTTTTATGAGACATCATTATCAGAGCAAGCTTGTGGCATTACTATATAAGTTGCTTCCCTGCTCTTGCTACACAGGCAGAACCTTGTATTCTCCCCCTGCCCATTTATAATAAACTGGGCTCAAAGCAGAGCGCCTAGTCTCCAATCACTAAAAAGGGTAAGGGGCTTCCAATTTTCCCCTTCACTAAATAACAAAAGCAAAAGAGCAAAAGATCATCCTCTTTTAAATAATTACATTCTTTATTTTTTTCACAATCTATCAAATCATGAGAATAATGAATGACATACATAAATTTTATGTAACCAGTGCAGATGAACTGTCAGCAGTTGCTTCATCTAACTTTTAGATGACATGAAAGATTGTTGCTAATGATGAAGAAAGTTGCTGCTGTAGTTTGTGATTGTGGATTGAGCTTTTTGAGGACTGAGGGCAAAGGTATCTATTTTTTGACTGATGGTACTGTGTTCTATTTTGAATTTTATTTTATCAACTTCAAATACATACTCCCTTGGTCTGTTCTAATTAACTTTGCAAAATCTATTGAAAGTAGATAAATACCTCTTGACTATCAAAAAGAAAAAAAAAGTTAGCTTAGTGAAGGAGCATATTGATTGTTTGATTGATTGATTGATTGATTGATTGATCTGATTTGGTCTCAAATCAAAATGACTTTCAGCAGTTCTCATACATTCCAGAAGAAGGATTGCAGGGTAACTGTGTTAGTTCTTTTCCCTTTCTGTTTCAAATGTAATTGACCAAACATATAAGCTGTAGATCTGTTGCACCCAGGGCTCTCTCCCATGCTGGCAAGGAACCCAGAATGTTGTAAGTTCATTCCAATAAAATATACTTTGCTGCATCTATCTCCAAATGCTTTGGTTTCTAATGTAAGTGAGCAGTTTTCTCACAACAACGCAAACAAAGGAAATCATCTACTGCTGAATGTATCTGAAAGGGCACGGGCCCCCACTGAAAAGGCACGCTTATGAGCCCCAATCCCCCTTATCTCATGAAAGTGGCAGGACACACACCGCTTCTGTCCAGACGTTTCAGCTGGGTTGGTTGAAATTGGGCCGAGAAAGTGTTCCTGTAAGTACTGTATTGCCAAGCCATGTATGGCTTTAAAGGTTAAAACCAACACTTTGAACTGCATTCAGAAGCTAATAGGGAGCCAATGTAGGGCCCTTTTGACCCCCCTAATAGCTGGGTGAATCCATTCTAGTCCAACTGAAGCTGCTGAATGCTCTTCAAGAAATTCCCATATACAATACATTGAAATAGTCCAGGGAAGTGTAATAAGAGTATGAGTTATTGTGGCAAGTTCCTCTCACTCCAGATAAGGCTTCAACTGATGTACTAGCCAGACCTGAGCAAAAGTAGGAAGAAAGAGGAGAAAAGGATGACCAGCAGCAAGGTGGATAGACTCAATTAGAGTGCCAATGTGTGTCACTGAGATACATGAAGGGCCAGGTTGTGGCCAGATCATCCTGGAGAAAGTCTAGCTATGATACCACTAAAAGTTGATACTCACATGACAGCCCTAAATCAATCAATCCATATGCACTTACTCTCTCTATAGGTCCAAAGAGAGCAGTATTCAAAAAAGATTTCATTTTAAAAAATGTTGAGGTTACAATAAAAACCCAATGGCAAAGCTGAACACCTTGGCTACCTTCATCAAACTTAAACACTGGATGTGCAAACTCCTCAGCCCATATTTAAATGCAAGAATCGTTGTTAGCATTACAGTCTGTGGATATGTTCCCTAATACAAGAACAGAGTTTTCCGTGTGAAACTAGGCTGAAGCTGCCATAACTAAAGATGAAGGAGGCATGTAAGCAGAGAGGACAAAAAGGCTGGAATCTTGTCTAACAAATCCTTTTAGGGGAAAGGAAACTAGTCTTTCAGGAAACAAAGGAAAAAAGGTCACCGGAACCAGACAAAGGAAGTTGGGCCTCAGGACATGGAAACCCCACCCCTACACGCACACAAGCCCATCAGCAGCTACCAGACTTGTAAATTAAGAAGGCAAGAGTAGCTGCCAGTGTTGTGAATCAGCAAAGCAAGGACTTTGGAGGATAAAAGGGGTTCCTGAAGGTGCTCACTCCTTGAGTCATCCTTGGAGCAAGATTTAGGTGATTTCCATCCTTCTAGCTAGTGCCTGGCAGCCTTGTTGAGAAGGACATGGGAAGGTGTGGATGAGTGTGTGTGTGCATGTGAAAAAGAGCAAATGTACATTGTAGCCAGGAAAGTTTTGCAGTTACTTTAAATTCACAGGGTCTCCATGTATTCCAAAGAACCTGGTGTGCCTCAGTGTTTGGTTGAAAATGATTGGTGTGCATCCCTAATTCTTTCCTGGCTGTTGACCAGGGCTGTGTGTCTTGTCTGCTCTAGCCACACCTATCTGGAAAATCCAAGTAGAAAGCAAAGGGGGCTTACAAGATCCACTTGCCTCAACAAACTGAGTGTGTGAGTGAGTTGACCATAAGCTGAACCTGGGAGTGCTTGTAGCATCAGTCCCTCCCAGTAGTTTCGTTCAAGCATTGGAAAAGTTCCTTCTTTGATTCCTCTTTACAGCAGAGTGGCATCAAAGATAACATTGCAACAGAAGAATATGAACTTCATCTTTACTAAAGGGATAGATTCACAGTGCAAAATTGTTTGCTGCAGTTCTAGGAAACCAAATTACGAGCTCTTCCATTCTGTTCTATCTTCTGCAAATTAAGACCGAGGTCAAATCATCAAGAGCAGATGCACAACGTGTAAGAGCAAACAACACAGTCAGGAATGCAATAAATGTTGGAGATCCTCTGGCACTCACCCCAAACCCTAGTCCTTTAATATTCTTTTGAGGTTCAGGCTACTGGCCCACACCTCTGGAGTCCACATTGGTGGTCAACATCTTTGGAATCAGAACTTCAGATTCATGTTCACCCTTGAATGAGCTGAACAATTTCAGGATTCATCCAGACAAGTTATGTAACTAATTTACTCCTAAATTTATACTCCATCAAATGGTTTTGAAGGAGGTCTCTAGATGCAATGGGCAGAGGTCTCAGGCGCACACTTTGCAGAAGTACTCAGAGCTGTCCATCCCGTGGCATTGCCCATGACCTCACTTTCTCAGATATTTATTTATTTATTTGTTTGTTTGTTTGTTTGTTTATTATCAAACTTGTATGCCGCCCATCTCCCCCAACGGGTGCCTCTGGGCGGCTCACAATAATAAAAAAGAAAAAACACAGATCCCTCCAGCCATGGATAAAATCTATAAATAATTAAAAAACATATATTAAAAATGCCCTAAAACCTCCTATAATTTTTAGCCCTAAAAACCTGCAAGATGCTGGGGGGGGGGGACAAACCCATCACCCCACCAGCCATCTCCACAGGTGCGGCCCCCCTCTGGCCCCCAGGCCTTCTGGCACAGCCAGGATTTGATCCCTTTCCTGAAGGCCATGAGGGAGGGGGCACACCGGACCTCAGGAGGCAGGATGTTCCATAGGGCGGGAGCTGCAGCAGAAAAGGCCCTCTGCCTAGACCCCACCAATCGAAATTCCTTGACTGGTGGGGTCTGCAACCTGCCCCTTCTGCTGGACCAAGTGGGGCAGGCTGAAATGACCGGGGCGAGGCGGTTTTGTTTGCTCCTTCACCTTCAACCATTGTTGGTACTGTACTCATATAGCACTATATCTTGGTCCCCTACTAGGTAACTTATATAAGCGACAGCAAATATCATTGCATCATAAACAAGTCCGCAGCAGGCCATTTTGCAGATTAGTGCACTACGAGAAAAGAAATAAGAAATAAAATCCAAAGTATCACAGCCCCATCCAGAAAATTTCTATCAGAACTTATCTCTAACAAGAAAGACTGATAGTCTTCCCTATTTAGAAGGACAGAAGAAGATTTTCGACATGTTCCTCTGATGGGTTATTTGAGAAATCATTATCTGGAGGAAACCATTCTGGAGTATCTGACCTTCACTGAGGAACATGTCCTCATCCACACCAGACAGAATAAGAAGGAATTAGAATGTCCCCACTGGCTACTTCAAAAGTGTTCAATTGTTTTAGCACACTGCAATCTTCAGAAGCTCGAGAATAAGTTTCTACAGTTAAAGGCAGTCAAACTTCCCTGAATTGTTCCCTTCCTGACTCTTAAACGAGAACTATGCCCCTGAGTCATGCAAAACTGTTTTCTCCAACTGCACACTTCTCTTGCAACAGTCCTTCCCAACTCCCCCTCTAATTATTAAAATCATAGTGATTTACTCTGTTCAAAGTTGATTGGATTTTCACCACTGCCACCCATTCGTTTTAAACCAATGAGACCAAAAAATGGGATATACAACTGAAAATCTGCCTGCAACTACCTTCTGCTCTGCAGTCGTACCTTTTGGTCAGCTCTGAGATCCAACTCTGTGCTGGAGAGAAAACTATAGGAAGGATCTCCATCAATATACGTATGTTGAATGCTGCTGCTGCTGGTGCTGCTGCTTCTGTCCCAAATTCCCTGTGCCACTATGCGGATGAAATGTCCATTGAAGGCAATAATAGAAGAAAAGAAGGAGTTTAATTTCTACAAGCCAGGAGACTACCTGATTATTGGAATAACATCTATAATATTTTCTATACTGTACCCATATATTTTCTCCGAGCCTCCAGCCCACAGATTGAAAAGGTAATTGTGGGATTCCAGTGATTGATTTTACCCACTCCAATGTCTTTTTGTAAGGAATGATTTCCTTTTTCCAGTTCTTAACCTTGAAAAAGGCA
This sequence comes from Python bivittatus, assembly GCF_059951505.1. Lineage (NCBI taxonomy): Eukaryota > Metazoa > Chordata > Lepidosauria > Squamata > Pythonidae > Python > Python bivittatus. Next base: position 65,927 of record NW_028277102.1, read on the forward strand.
GGTCACTGTTGCTTCTCCCAATTTGCTTTAGGGAAAAGGCTCCTGGGGCACATGATGGTTTTTTAAAAGCTGAGCATGCAAAGTTCCTTATAAGTTCTTCTGCAAGGCTCAGCATCAACACTAAACAGTCTTGGCAGCACTCTGCCAAGATGACTCTTGCGTGGGTGGGGTTCTCCTTGTCCTCAAAAATCATAGTATCATGTTACTATATCTCTTTGGTGTTTCTTTTGGGAAGAAGCTCTCATTGGGGTCAATTGAACTATCCTTCTAACAGAAATGTCCAAAGAAATCTGTCACCTGGAAAGGGCCTATAAATAAAGGGTTCGAGATTTTCTAATTCTTTAATTGAGCAATGAGTATCTGATAATATTTTCTGCACTGCAATATATAAAGATGAAACTACAGTAAATATGACATGCTTTTATGAACTGAAGAAGAAATTACAAATTGAAGATGATGACCTTTTGATATCTCTTATGCTGCAGTATGCCAATGAGCTTTTACCACATCCTGCCCTTCTACTTTGCTGTTCATGAGATCAACCAGAATCCAAGGCTCTTACCCAACATCACTCTGGGCTACAACATCTATGAGAACTTTTTCAATGCAAGAATGACATATGAGGCCATGATGGACTTGCTGTCTACAGGGCAGGAGAATGTGCCAAACTACAGATGTGGAAGACAAAAGAACCTGCTGGCAGTTCTTGAAGAGACGGATTCTGAACTCTTTGATCATATTTCTACTGTCTTGGGCATCTACAAAATTCCACAGGTATGGAACTAAAATGGACTTCATTCCATGTTGTAAATTCTTCAGATTAGCCCAGAAGACAGCACTCATATATACCTCCAAGTAAATCTGGAGGCAGAGAGTAGGTATTAAAAGACCTGAGATAAATTTATTTCCATAAAGCACATATGTATTTCTTTTGTCTCCCTGACACAACCTGGCTTTGAAAGAATCCCTAGGCTTTATGACCTCTCCTTTTCTGCCACTGAACAGCCTTTCTTCAAAGAAGCAAAACAGCATATACATGAACTTCAGTCTTGTGGTAGAATGTTTATTAAGTTGGGGAAAGGATGGAGAAATATTAAGGCACACAGATGCTTGGAGAAAGGGAACAGGTAGAATGTGACCTGTTGCAAGAATGAGTGTTTGTTGAAAAATCCACAATAGCGGTATACAGTATAACAGTGTGCTTCTGCCCACTTTGGTAAATGAAAGGTTGAGTTGAGTTTGTCACAACTAAAATGAAAAGGCATCGGAGGCAGCACCAATTGAGTGTTTTCAAAATGGGTATGAGAAATCGAGATGAGAGCCAAGAATGTATGAGCGTTGAATGAGTGAGCTTTAAATTGAAAAGTTACTAACCAGTACAAAAGAGGTGGGTTTGGTCACAGACTCCTAGAATGAAAAAGTTGAAAGGGGCTGTAGAGATCAGAGAATCATAGGGTTGGAAGGGACCCTGGAGATCTTCTAGTCCAACCCCCTGCCAAAGGCAGGAGTTCTCATACCATCTTGGACAAATGGTTGTCCAATCTCTTCTTGGAAGAAAAGGCTTAAGTAAACTTTTGAAGTTTGGGTCTGAGGATCAAATTGCAAAAGAAGGAAAAGTGGATGGGTTAAGATAGACCATGGAACAGCATGGAGAGTTAAGAGCACATCCAGAGAGCAGCTGTAACATGCTTCCTCTAGTCCACAAGACAGCACCAACGATGTCCCCATAAATTTTATTCTCCCTTATTATGAACTGGAGCTTGCCACAATGCCAGTTATCTTGGGTTCTTTAGAGTGAGGCTATTAAACAGGCTTCTGCATTTCTTCTGGAAAGAAGCTTATCATTAAGAACCCATTAAAGAGCTTATTAACCAATATTTGAAATCAGCGTTATAAAGTCAATGAAATAATGTTCAAACAATAAGCAATTGATGGGGGAATATAACAAACACTATTTCAAGCCAACATATAAAGCAATCAAATTGCAGGAATAATCTATGAGAATGAAACATCTTTGTCAGCTCAGTGAAAGAAAAGAAGTTCTGTGAGTAGCATCATATAGGCTACGGCTGAGATTATGCAAGTTCTGCTTGAGAACCAGAGTGTTGGATTTAGCAATTACTCACAATCTGAATGTATGGGTGTGTGTGTGTGTGTGTGTGTGTGTGTGTGTCTCCCTGGTGAATCTGGAGAGTTCTGTGTTCCAATGTATCAAGATGCTCCTATTTGCCCTGGATCGCTTGCAGGGTCTGATCTACTATGTGGGTGACCCATGGAGTGTGTAGGGCTCATTTAAGCATCAGCCGCTGGCAGCAAAAGTGCCCCACTGCATCACGTCCATCACCCATGTTTAGCTGCATAGTTAGTGATTGGCCAGAAGGGTGTGCTACATGAGGATCACCCTTGAGGGTCACCCACAGATTAGGCCAGAGCTCCCTAGCATCAAAGGGAGTGAACAGGACAACAGGAAAGAACACCAAGGGAGCCAGCACATTTCCTGCAGGTATTGTTTTCTGGAGACTTCTCTCAGCAGTGGGGAAAGGCCCTTACATTTAAGCATCTGACTTTTATCATGAAAAGTGACACAAACTACCAATATCTTCTCTTCCATCTTAGATCAACTATGGGGTCATCAGCCACATTCCTGAGCAAAATCATCATTTTCCTTTTTGGTATCGGATGACCCCAAAACAAGAACCTCCTTACTTTGCGATCGTCAAGCTGCTCCTGCATTTCCGATGGACGTGGATCGGCCTCGCTGCTCCAGACAATGAAACGGGAGAAAACTTCAAGAGAACCTTGTCAACTGTAGCTGTAAAAAATGGGATTTGCATTGCCCTCTCAGAAGCCATCCCAGGAACAAATGTGGATATAAGTATCGGACAAAAGTTTATGAAACAAAAAAGGCAAAGATTCTTTTTTCTTATCAATAGTCAAGTCAAAATTATAGTTTGTCAGCTGGATCTTCAGACCACAATAATGCTATCAAGACTAACAAAAAGTACTGAAAGTATTAATAACTCCATTGGAGGGAAAGTGTGGATTGCAACAAGTTTGTCAGATTTAACTATAAGATGGTTTTACTCTTTGGTTGCTCTCCAACATAAACATGCTTTGTTATCCTTCTTACCTCAGGCAGAAAAAAGGACACAAAATTATGATTTTCATTCATATTATAATGCTGTCCACAAATTTGGGGAGACAATATTTCAGTGTTCCTATTCAAGGCCTGCCTTGTCTAAGAAAGTTTGGGAAAGGTGCTTAGAAAAAGAGAACCGGGAAATCCCACCACATGATATGGTTGCCAGAATCCTGTCTGAGGATGCCTACAGTATTTCCACAGCAATTCAGGCTGTGTCCTGGGTCCTCAATGCTGCCTATTCTGCCCAACTGAGGAGGAGGAGGATGCAGGTTGGAGACCATCAGACACTCCAGATGCTACAGCCATGGCAGGTAGGATTTCTCCTTCGAGGTTCCATGGATGCTCCCCTTTCAATGCCTCAGTTTTAGAATGGATGTAAGGAGGGGTGAGATATTCCAAACAGCAGTTGCTCTGTTTGTAGCATTTGAGAGTGAATGAGAGAGAGATTATGTTAATAAATCTTCCAAGCTTGAACCATCTGTATTGGTTTGGGATGTCGTAATGACAGGGATACCTCTATAGTGACAAAGCAATTATTCCCATTCGCAAATTAAACAAGCATCAGGATGCTCCAGCAGTCCTCAGCCCTCTCCTGTGATCACACATGCTGGTCTTGCCTAGTTTCCGAGCCAAGGAGTTAGTCTTGACTTTGTGTTCTGGATTCAACGTGGTTCTTGCTGCTTAAAAGATCCTATCACAGCAACAAGGTAAAAATCAATGTCTGTTCAAAGCATCTTCTGGGGGCAGTCAAGGGCTCATCCTCAAACCTTCTGGACTACTACAGATACTTCCATAGCTAGTCTTTGGAAGATACTTCACTCCGCAACCGTTGTCCCATTCCAAACCCAGAGCTAAGCCCTCTAACTTCATATTAATCTGGCAGGTTGTTAAAAGTTTGCCAGGAAAGCAGTAGCATCTGTTTTGTTTTGTTTTGTTTTGTTTCATTTGGGGGGGGGGGGTAATTTCCCACTAAAGAAGAAGAGACAGAAAGCCTTCATTCACCACAAAGATCAGGTTCTGGCAGGTACCTAAAATGCAGGTGTAGCCCTCTGTCAAGACTCACCACCACTGCCACTTTTCCTTCTGGCAGCACCCAGATCTTTCCATGTTTCCTTCTCCTGGATGATGTGGTCAGAGAAGAAGGACAACAACCCCAGAATAGGAGGGAGGGGAGATGGGTGCATTGGCAGATCCACCAAAGAAGATTGCAGAAGCCAAGCCATGGCCAAGCTGCTGCAGATGGTACAAAATCAAAATGGAGTCAATGAACCACACAACCAGATTCAGGCCATCAGTGGTTTTGCTGATACAAGGAGGGGTGGTTGGACTCACAGTGACATGGCCACCTTAGGCAGCATTAAGTCACTGCTGTGAAATCATGGTTTTCCCCTCCTGTTACTTAGTTTCATGGTCCTACCCAAAGAAAGTCCTAGCAAGAGAAATCTTGCAGACAGCATATGAAATACGAGGTTACTCAATACAGGTTTCTATTGTCTTGTTTTGTACAATGGAGTCTTATATGTACAGTTTACTTACATGTATATATAGAAAAATACGATTAAGAGTCTGCAACATAAGCTTTTCAACTATTCTTATCCTGCATCAGATTTGTGTAACCCTAACCCCTATTTCACTTCTGCGTACCAGGGCTTTGGCCTCATTGAAGCACTTTGGGCTTCAGCAAGGCTCCCATACTTAGCTCTGTGGCTCAGCTTTTTCACAGCCCAGAAAGTTATCCAACAGCTGGTAGGTCTTTGTGTCTCTTCTCCTGAGTACCACAACCAGCCTGGCTCTTTGTCCCAACATCTTCCACATATCAGCAGCTGTGCCATCTGAAGGCCAGGACAGAGCTGAAATGGGGTGCTTGCAATCCGCTAACCAATTCATGGTTGGGTTCACTTCCAGGATAGGAACCCTTTTAGACAGTAGGAAACGGGGTATGTTTTCTTGATGTCTGAGTCCTATATATCAGGATCTTTTTTAAAAAAATTAAAGCATAAGAAATTAACAAAATCTCATGCAGTATCACAGGGAAACACTTGGATCTAATGTGATTCAGTTAACTCTTGAGCAATCAGCCTTATGTGATTTTGATTGTTGTTAAAATTATAATGCTAAGCTATGGCTTGGTAGGATGATACAGTGATTCCTTCAAAGAAAGTGGAAGACATATCTGAAAAAGATCTGGAGTTCCATGGAGAAGTGGGGAGAGAAGCTTCCCATAAAATCCTGAATCATTCTCTTTCAGACAGAAGGGCTGAGCTGAAGAGGTTGAGTTATTCAGTGCACTTCCAATCCAAAATAATAGCCATAAAAACATTGAAGAAAGGTGCAGATGGGAACATGTAAGCTGTGTGTGTGTGACCTTCTATGTCTTTGCAGCTTCATCTGTTCCTGAGAAACTTCCAGCTTCACAATCTTTCCAGGGATGGGGTTCATTTGGATGAAAATGGAGTTCCTGTTGCTGACTTTGATATCATGCACTGGGCAGTATTTCCCAACAAGTCTGGTGCTGGGGTGAAAGTTGGGAGTGTAGAGAGAGAGGCTGCCTCAGGTGTCAAGGTCTCCATCAATCAGAATGCAATCAGATGGCCAGCGTCATTTAACAAGGTAGACAATGCTGTTTGGCTTTCAGTTTTCTATTTACCTTCCCATATGCAAACTTTTCTGCTCAGAAATAATTCTCATTGAGAACAATGGCGATAACCTCCAAATAAGGGAAGCTAAAGCCCCATTAATTCATTAGATGTCATGTTTCTGTAGATATTTTTCAGTAGTTTACCACACTCTGGAACCTGCTACGCTACCAGTTGTGTTGGGGCCTTTACAGTCTACATTATTAAACTGGAATGTGATACCATAATTAATAACCTATCAAACCATCTTATTTTCAAGAAGACAAAAGCCAGAGGTTGAAGGTAGCCAACTGAATGGCATAAGAGAAAGAGGCCAAGGTGAGGATGTGGTGGGAGAAATGAGGGCAGTTGAAAAAAGTCATTTACCTGATACAAGGTTCACTATAGGAGAAAGCAGAGAGAGAAACATAGGGACTCTTCCAATGCCAAAGAAAGCCAGATTTTGGAGGTTTCCTGACAAAGCAAAGAGGGAGAGAAAAATACAGGATATAGCATTCCCACCCATGCATTATGGAGAAACACCTTTTGCAATAGAACCACTTTCCTTTGGAATGGAGAATAAGACCAAGGGAATGTTTCTGGATTGACAAGAGATTGATAGAGAAAGAGAATCACCTTTCAATTTGCCACTTGGGCGCAGTCCTTTTCCATAAAGGTCAGTGTTAGATGGTACCTCCAACAAGTAGAAAGGAAGAAAGATGGAGATACTCATCAGTAATTGCTATGCCACTACTCCTTGGCTGAGTCTGCTCAGTGTGCTCCTTGGCTTCCTGAAACCAGTTCATTGAAATAAATCCTTCTAATTCATACATTGCCCTGGCTGATCTCTATTTTTATGTTTAGATGGTGCCTTCTTCTAGATGTACGGAAAGTTGTTACCCAGGATATGCCAAGCTCATGAGAGAGGGAGAACCAGTTTGCTGCTATGACTGTTCTCTCTGTATGGAAGGAACCTTCTCTGTGCAAGAAGGTAGGTGGCTCTGAAGAAAAGAGAAGTTGAACATGCAATCAAACTTCACTCTTGCTTTTCTGGGCAACATTTGTTAAAGGAGTTTTCTTTCCTGCTAGTTGTAGACCTAACTACTAGCATAGTTTTTATAATTCCACAAAGTGAGACAAATTGAATTCCTTGAAAGGCTCCACAAACTTTTCAAGGATTGGATACTATCTCCCAATTTTGCATGATGATGTGGCCCTTAAAATCAATAGTGAAAGGTAGCTGAAATCTCTCAAGTTTTTGTCTTCTTGCTTGGTTTCAGGAAAGAAGATAAGTCTTCTGAGAGTTCATGACCTCATTGGTCTTCAGCCTTTAAAACAAGTGATAATTATTTCTAATTAATGTTGGGTCCTATGAATACCTCTGGGCAGAAATATTGAATTATTCCTTTGACGTGAGCGTCATGGTGATCTGGGTCTCCCTGGTGGGCCACTGAGCTCCAGCATGGGTTCTTTTCCAGCCACAAGCCAGACTTGGTGTGCTAAGAGCCACACTCCATAAAGAAGATGGAGTGAAGACAAAAACTACATTAGACTTAAATTAGGCACGAATGATTCAAGTTAATACAATTTCAGCCCACACATTCAATAACTTTCTTCCACCTGTTGGAATAATCAAGTGAGTGAACTTAAGATAACAGCCCAAACAGCATCCCTTGCCATTATCAAATATGCAAGGCAACAAGGCAACAACTATGTCCCAACAGCAATGAAGTTATGAAAAGCCCAAGTTCTACATTTGTGCCTACCTGATGTCTCTGGTAGGATTCAAAAGACAATGGCACACTACTCTTCCACCTTTTGGGTCATATTCAGCTGCATGTTCCACAGCACTTCCTCACTAGTACTCATGGTTCACGATCCTTCATGAATAGGTTTTCTCACCATCCAACTTAACCAAGTACAGTGGGAAAGTATGTTCTAATATGTTCTCCACCTCTCCCAATATCCTCTCTCACCCCAACACTTTTAAAAACACGTTTTATGTATTGTAGTAGTAATTGATTTAAGCTGCATTTTTCATGATCCTCCAGCTGCAGAAACAGATACATGCTAGCAAATGTTTTTCAGATGCAGCCCATTGCAGCAAGTGTCCAGATGACCAGCATTCCAATAAGAAGCGAGATCAGTGTGTCCCCAAAAGTGTAAGTTTCTTGTCCTATCAGGAAATGTTGGGACTCATCTTGGCTTCCTTTGCCCTTGCTTTGACCCTAACCACTGCCTTTGTTCTGGGAATCTTCATTAAATACCAAGTAACTCCCATAGTCAAAGCCAACAACCGGGACCTCACCTACATTCTCCTGGCCTCCCTCCTGCTTTCTTTCTTGACCTCCCTTCTATTCATTGGTCATCCCAAGAAAGTGACCTGCTTTCTTCGACAAACCACTTTCAGTGTTGTTTTGTCAGTTGCCGTATCTTCCTTGCTGGCCAAGACCGTCATGGTGGTAATGGCATTCCTGGCCACAAAGCCCGAGAGCAGGTTGAGGAAATGGCTGGGGAAGAGTCTAGCCAACTCTATTTTGTTATCCTCCTCTGGTATTCAAGTGGGCATTTGTATCATATGGCTGGGAATCTCTCCCCCATTCCCAGATTCCGACCTGCATTCCCAGCCAGGACACATCCTGCTGCAGTGCAATGAAGGCTCAGTCGCCATGTTCTACATTGCCCTTGGCTACATGGGCTTTTTGGCTTCCTTCTGCTTCTTGGTGGCTTTCCTGGCCCGCAAACTTCCAGGGACCTTCAATGAAGCCAAGTGGATCACCTTCAGCATGTTAGTTTTCTGCAGCGTCTGGGTCTCCTTTGTCCCCACCTACCTGAGCACCAAAGGGAAATACATGGTGGCTGTGCAGATCTTCTCCATCCTGGCCTCCAGCCTGGGCTTACTGGGCTGCATTTTCATCCCCAAATGCTACATTATTCTCCTGAGACCTGACATGAACACCAAGGAGCATCTAATGATGAAAAACAATGAGGGCTTCTGATACTGGTGCTTATTTTTTGTACAGCTTACAAACAGTATAAAATAACATGCTTTGGAAGTATTTTTTTTTTAAATCTGTTGTAGCTAATCTTTTTTCCTTCCATGTGAGTTTTGAATTATAATAATTGGGTATAAAGTTGCTGAAACAACTCATATTCTTTGTAATAATTAAATTCTTCACTTTTCACAATCAGAATTCATGTTAAATCATGATTATCATCACTGATATTAATACATTTTCTGAAACCAGATTGGATAAACTGTCAGCAGAGACGCTGTGCATGATGCAGTTTTAGATGAGATGAAACACTATGGCTAATGATGATGACTGTTTTTGTTACTAAACAGTTTGGGGTTATATTATATTTAAATTGTTGGGACTTTACTTTTACTTTGTTTTTGTTTTTAATGTTATCAGTTTCAAACATATATTTCTTGGTGTCTTCTGGTTTCATAATTTAGGATGGCCCACAGGTGAGAGAGAGAGAGAGAGAGATACATACATACAAACATACATACATATATATTTCTCTCTAACCTCTGTGTGTCTTATGTGTCTTCCTCAATCTCAGGTCCTCTACCAGAGGCCTGGGAGTTTGAGGGTTCTGCGTAGCATCTTAGCTGTTCCTAGTACTGCACTGTTCTGCACAGAGACCTCTGATATTGTTCCTGGGATCTACTGGAGCCACTGTCCCAGCTTAAGAGTCACAGCCCTGAGTGCTCCTACTACCACAGGAACCACTTTGGCTTTGACTTTACACATCCTGGTACTTCTCCAGCTTCTCATGCTCCTTCTTCCTGATGTTGCTGTCACTTGGCACTGCTACATCTATCACCACCACTGTCTTCTGGTCCTTGTCTACTACCACAAAGTCTGGTTGATTGGCCAGTACCTGCCTGTCCGTCTGGATCTGGAAGTCCCACAGGATCTTAGCCATTATTCTCCACTACCTTCTGTGGAATCTCCCATCTGGACTTGGGGGGGTCTAGCTGTGAAGATGTTCCTATACACAATGCCAACTACTTGGTCGTGCTGTTCAGTGTATGCTGTTCCTGCCTGCATCTTATACCCTGCCACTATGTGTTGGACTGTCTCTGAAGCCTCTTCGCATAATTTTCACCTTGGGTCCTGTCTAGTGTAGTAGACCCCTGCTTCAATAGATTTGGTGCTTAGTGCCTGTTCTTCTGCAATGAGAGTTTAAGTCCAGCACTTTCAGCCACTGGTAGGATTTTCCAATATCAGGCACCTCACATATCTGTCGATAGTACATCCCATGCAGGGGCTTGTCTTGCCATAGTATTTCCTCCGCTTGAACTTCCTCCCATGTCTGCTGCTGCCTGAGGCATTCTCTCAGCAGCTCATCTTTGGGTGCCATCTTACTGATGTACTCCTGGATACTCCGGGTTTCATCCAGGACAGTGGCTTTGATGTTCCCCAGACCCCGCCCGTCCTCTTTGCAGCTGGTGTACAGACTCTGGGTGTTGGACTTGGGGTGGAAACCTCCATACATTGTGAGGAGCTTCCGGGTCTTCACATTGGCAACCTCCATGTCTGCCTTTGGCCAGCTCACCATAACAGCAGGGTAACTGCTGACTAGCAGGGCATATGTGTTGATGGCATGGATCTTGTTCTTCCCATTAAGCTGGCTCTTCAGGACCTGTCCTATCCTTTGATGGTACTTGCATGTTGCTGTCTTCCTTGCCTCCTCATCATGGCTTCCATGTGTCAATGGGATACCAAGGTACTTGTAGCTGGTCTGCATATCTGCTATGTGGCCCACTGGTAGTTCCACCCCATCAGTCTTAATTACCTTCCCTCTCTTTATTACAATCTGGCCACCTGAATGAAAGGCAGAGCTTGGAAAAGATATAAAAAGGTAGGAAGTGCAGGACACGCAGACAGGCCTCCAGACATTATTGTTGTGGCCTCAGAAGATCAATGGAGACCAACTGCATGGGTCAAACTCTGCCACATGATGCTGACTCTCAAAATAAAACAAAAAAACACTATATAATCAAAAACATCACAACAATGTCCAGGGAACTTCCATCAAGTCTTATCCTCATAAGCATAACTTTATATCTTCCCCAATTTGTAAAGAAGAATATTTTGTAACAGGGCCTCTGAAAGATTCAGATGGTATCTCTACTTGGATGTAGCTTTAATGGGGTATCTGACCTGCATTTAGGAAGTTGGCCTCATCCATACCAAGATGGAGTTCCCCCTGGATAGTTAATAAGAGTTCAACTGATTTAGTGTATTACAGCCTTTAATACTGAACATATTACAACCTTTAACCATCTAAAATAAGTTTCTTAAGTAAAGGGCAGTCAAACTTTCCTGAATTCTTCCCCTCTTCACTCTTAAACTGGATGTCTATGAGTCACACTAAAATATTTTCTCCATCTGCACATCTCTGTTGCCACAATGATTCCCAATTCTCCTTCCAATTTTCAAAACCATGGTGATGGTAACAAAGCTTAAGGGATTGCATCACCATCATCACAGGTCATTTTTGAAACCATGGTGACAAATATTTGCTACATCCTCCTATATAAAACCTGAACATCTGTGATCCATAATTACCTCCTGCTTTGCTGAGAATAGAAGATGCTATTGATTTAAACAGGGACCAGGCCAGTCTGAAATTAATGGTTGGGGCTTCCAGATTTGATGCCAAGCTGGACCATCTTCATTGGAGAGAAATTCTTCAGTGCAGTCATACTGTTTATTAGTAGTTTTTCCTCTTAATTAACCAGGGACCAAGGAAGAGCTGTCTTTGCCTGAAACATAATTCTAACAAATAACACCATCATGGTATCTCGAGTGCTGCTGTTCCTGCTTCTGCTGATGTCCCATTTTCCCTCTGAGATGCTAGTGAAGGAATCTCCATTGAATGTGATAATACACAGGGACAATTTCTACAAGCCAGGAGACTACCTGATCAATGGAATCATATCCACGTCTAATGCTTTATTTCAACCATATGAGTTCTTCAAGCCTCCAAGCCATACATTTATAAGGTAATTATTATAGTGCCTCTAGTGAGTGCTTTTTCCCTCTCCAATGTCCTTTTTGTAAGGAATAATTCCCAGTTCCTAATTCCTGGCCTTTTCTCATGCAGCCAATTCTTTTTCCTCCAAATGTTCTGTAAGTAAAAGGCATTTGGGATTTCTTAAAAACTTGAAGTGTTTGTTTGAGTTTTTCAGCAAGGACAAGCATCAACACCAGATGCTTCCCAGCTTCTAAAAGAAGCACCTTTATTTTCTAGTCAAGGAGAAAGGTCTTTGTGGCTATGCCATGTGCTACGATTATGACAGAGAACTAAAGATCTGATCTGGAAGAGGATATTTCTGAACTCAATTCATATAATTGCCAAGGAAAGAGGATTTCTCATATATGCAGATTAAAGTTTGGGGAAATCTGCTGCTGCCAGAATGATAGTAAATTTGTCAAAAATCATCTCCTGTTCTTCACCGGACAGAACCCAGAGTTAGAAAAACAAATGTAAAACAGAGGGTATCAATATCATTAATTCAGTGGGCATTTCTTTACTTCTATTGATATGCTTCAAGAATTATACCTGAATGAAAAATATTTAACACAACAGCATTTTATGCTGTGGGGAAGAAGAGACTGTAATCTTGGGTCACCTTTCCATAGCTCTCTGGTCAAACAAGAACAAGAATAAATAATTAGATTAAGGCATATACAGTATGAAGTAAATTATTAGATTAGCATCAGTGTAAAAGAGAACAAATTTATATGGCTGCCGTTTCACTGGACATGGCTCTGGGTGGTGTACAACTAACAATTAAAACAATGTCAGAAAAATAAAAACACTTAAAACCACAAATACAAACAGAATACACAAAAAAGCAAGATTGCGGGAGAATTGCAGCCATCTACGCACAATACAAGCATGTTGCAGGCTCCCTAAAGCAGTGTTGTCCAAACTTGGCTACTTTAAGATGAGTGGACTTCAACTGGCTGGGGAATTCTGGGAGTTGAAGTCCACTCATCTTAAAGTGGCCAAGTTTGGACAACACTGCCCTAAGGGATCGCCAAGCTTGCCGGAAAACCACATTTTCAGGGCTTTCCAAAAGGCTACCAGGGATGGGGCTTCTTTGCACATTTATACGGTGTCCCATTTCCTCCTCATTCCATTCATGGTTCAGGCTGTGGGCCTTTCCCGAGGGTGGTTCTAAGTCTAAACTTGAATTGATCAGTGCCAGAGGTCTTTCAAGTAACAGCAGTGGGAAATAAAACATGTCTTAATAAAGTGAAGAGGAAAACCTACTGATATCTCTTCTCTTGTAGTATAAGGAGTATGAGCTTCAGCCACGCCTTGCCTTTCTTGTTTGCCACTCATGAGATCAATCAGAGTCCTAGGCTGATCCACAATATCTCCCTGGGCTACAACATCTATGAGAACTATTTCAACCCCCTCATAACATATGAGGCCATGATGGGCTTTCTGTCTATGGGGCAGGAGAACACCCCAAACTACAGTTGTGGAAGAAGAAAAAATATCTTGGCCATATTTGAAGGGACTGATTCGGACCTCTTTAATCACATTTCAACCATGCTGAGCATCTACAAAATCCCACAGGTATGAATATAAATAGAAGCAAAGTCTACTTTGGAAATTCTCCAGATGAGTCCAAAAGGGGGCACTCCTGAATAGCAGCAAGGAAAGTTGGAGTCAGATGGTCACTCTTAAAAGACCTGAAATAGGTTCATTTCCCTTGTATTACTTTGACCTTTCTGATATTGGTACACAATTTGGAAACAATACACTGTCTTCACGACCTTCTCCTTTTCTGTTATGAATTGGATTCACAACCAAGAGCCTTTCCTCTCAGAAACAACTAGAGCAAGTAGACAAATAGATCTATCTGGTCAAAATGTTCAGAAAAGAGCAAGAAAAGGATGGAGAAATTTTAAGGCCCACGACTACTTGTCATAAGACAGTGGTATCTGGTCTGTTGCCAGAATGATCCAATATAATTCTGCTCAGACTGTTATATGACAATGAGAATTGGGCATGTCAGGAGAAAGAAAGAAGTCAGTGGAATCCATTCAGAATGGGTCTCTAACAAATGAATGTGATAAGAGAGAATCCAGAATGCATGGTGCAAAATGACTGTGGACTGAATTCTTCAGTGAGTAATACAATACAGGTGGGTTTGTGACATAGAATGAATGAGCACTGAAAGATATGAAGGAAGAATCCTTCATAGGTCAGAAGGAAGAGGAAGACCAAGAAAGTTGTGCCTGGAAGCAATTCATGAGTGGATGAAAAGCAAGACAAGAGAACTATTAGCAGCCTATGACACCATGTATGGATAAAGTGGATGCAAGGAAACTTTCCAAGAATACAAAGGCACTGAGAGGATAAGGGCACAGTCAGCCAGCCACTTTAATGTGCTTTTAGACACAAAGGAGGTCACGATTAATTTGCTCTATACCCAGAGTTGACCTCCACTCTGCTTTGAACATGAGGCTGGTGCTGTCCCAACAGTTTAGTGAGAAGAATGTTAAAGTGGAGAGATTGGTAGATTTCCCTGCCAGTAAAAAAAAACTTACCAGTCTGTTTCCCTAGGATGGGATGGGGGTAGCAGTGGAGGAGGAGGTCAGTTTGGACAGATGGCTAGAGCAGTGGGTTTAGGCAGCTTTCAGAAAGTAATCGAATGGGTGAATTCCCAAGGGATTAGGAAACAGTGCTCACCCCCTACTTTACTGAGAATCTCCTATCCACCACCTGGATCACTTACAGCCCCTGATCTGTTGTGTGCTAAGAGCTACAGGGGATCCACAGAGTGAGTAGGGGCTCCTACAGGCACCAAAAGGTCTCCACTGAGCACCATGTGCATCAGCCCAGACTAACCTGGGTGGGTCGGGGTTGTTGGTCAGGGGTCACCATGGACCTCAACCACAAGGAGAACAGGCTTTTCTTAGCCAGAAAGGACATGAACAGAGATGACACAAGCAGGAGAGAGATCATCAATGGAGATCGAACCTTTTATGCAACGATTGCTTTTTGAAAACATTAGCTCAGTAGCTGTGAAAACCCTTAGATTTTCTCATTAAATGTGAGACAGACCACCAACTTTTTCTTTTTTTTTATTAGATCAATTATGGTGTTTTCAACCCAATTCCGGAGCATAAACAGCATTCTCCTTTTTTCTACCGGATGAGTCCTAACCAAGAACCTCCTCATTTGGCGATTGTCAAGCTGCTCCTGCATTTCCGATGGACGTGGATCGGCCTCACTGCTCCAGACAATGAAAATGGGGAAAAGTTCAGAAGAAATTTTGCACCTTTAGCCACAAAGAACGGAGTTTGCATTGCCTTCTCACAAAGCATCTTAACAGTGAAGTTCAGAAAAAACATCCCATCCTCAGAAGAACGAAACGTGTTTCTAAGTTTCAGCAACCGTAAAGTAAAAATAATTGTTTGTCAATTAGACATTCAGGGGACATTATTACTAGTATTACACATACATTTTCTTGAAATGGTGAATTTATGTGAGGGGAAAGTGTGGCTTGCAGCAACTTTGCAAGACGTAAGTGTGAGAAGGTTTTACCAAGAGCTTGATCTCCAGCATAAACATGTTTTGTTATCCTTCTTAACTCAGACAAATAAAAGGACACAATATTATGATGTTAAGTCATATTACTCTACTATTGAGCAATATGGGGAAGCAGCATTCCAGTGTTCCTATTCCAGGCCTATGTTGTCCAAGAAAGTTTCAGAAAGATGCCTAGAAAAAATGAACTGGGAAATGCCACCCCATGATGTGGTTGCAAGAATCCTGTCTGAGGATGGCTCCAGTATTTTCACAGCAATTCAGGCCATGTCCTGGGTCCTCAATGCTGCCTATTCTGCCCAACTGAGGAGGAGGAGGAGGCAGGTTGGAGACCATCGGATGCCCCAGATGTTACAGCCATGGCAGGTAGGACTTTTCCTTCGAGCTTCCATTGATGCTCCCCCTTCAATTTCTCAATGTTAAATTGGGTGTAGGCAGAGCTGGGGATAGGAAGGTAAGATATTTTGAACAAGAGGTGACCAGCTGCAGTATTTGTTCTGATGAGATGAGGAGGTTTGGAGAAAGAAAGAGAGATTCTCTTGCTCAGTCTTCCAAAATGGAAGTATCTGTGCTGTTTTGGGATGCTGTACAATGAAAGACCAGTAACAGACTTGATTTATTTGGGCTCCAAGATCACCGCAGTTAGAGACTGCAGCCATGAAATTAAAAGACACTTGCTCCTTGGGAGGAAAGCTATGGCAAATCTAGATAGCATATTAAAAAGCAGAGACATCACCTTGCTGACAAAGATCCGCATAGTCAAAGCTATGGTTTTTCCAGTAGTAATGTATGGCTGTGAGAGCTGGACCATAAAGAAGGCTGAGCACCAAAGAATTGATGCCTTTGAACTGTGGTGCTGGAGAAGACTCTTAAGAGTCCCCTGGACTGCTAGGAGGTCAAACCAGTCAATCTTAAAGGAAATCAACCCTGATTGTTCATTGGAAGGACTGATAATGAAGCTCAAGCTCAGATACTTTGGCCACCTAATGCGAAGAGAGGAGTCTTTGGAAAAGACCCTGATGCTGGGAAAGATTGAAGGCAAAAGGAGGAGAGGATGGCAAAGGATGAGATGGTTAGATAGCATCACTGAAGCAATGAGCATGAAGCTGAGCTAACTCAGGGAGGCAGTGAAGGACAGGAAGGCCTGGCGCGATATGGTTCATTGGGTCATGAAGAGTCGGACATGACTTAATGACTCAACAACAACAACAACAACAACAACAATGAAAGAGATACCTCTACAGGCACAGCATTGCCCCATTTGTCTAGTGTTTAAGCACCAGGAGGGCACAGCAATCCTCATGTTCTTCCTTGGTCACCCAACCTGATCTTCTCTAGTTTTCAGCCAGGGAAATAGTCATGACTTTGAATTCTGAATTCAAAGCAGTTTTTTCTGCTTCAAATCTATTTTTCTTCATGGCACCTTCAAGCAGGAACGAGGATGCTTTCCACACGTCCCCTGTCCTTCAGCTTTAAGGTCCTTACTGCTTTTTTAAGCACACCATCAAGAGTGCTAAGATTGTAGTGGCCTGAAGGTCAAATCAATCAATCAATAAGGGCCATGCATTCATGATGCAAGCATTGAACAGTTCCTAGCCCAAAGGTGAGGCTGTGTAACTTCATATTGATTTGGTCTGATGTGAAATATTATTTATACACACACACACACACATTCACCCCTACGGGTGGTGTGTGTCTTCCTCAATCTCGGGTCCTGTACCAGAGGCCTGGGAGTTTGAAGGTTCTGCACAGTATCTTAGCTGTTTGTAGCACTGCACTCTTCTGGACAGAGAGCTCTGATGTTGTTCCTGGGATCTGTTGGAGCCACTCTCCCAGCTTAGGAGTCACAGCTCTGAGTGCTCCGACCACCACTGGGAAGACTTTAGCCTTTACTTTCCACTTCCTCTCTAGTTCTTCCTTCAGGCCCTGGTAATTCTCCAGCTTCATACTCCTTCTTCCTGATGTTGCTGTCACTTGGCACTGATACATCTATCACCAGTGTTATCTTCTGGTCTTTGTCTACAACCATGATGTCTGGTTGATCGGCCAATACCTGCCTGTCCATCTGGATCTGGAAGTCCCACAGGATCTTAGCCCTGTTATTCTCCATGACCTTCTGTGGGATCTCCCATCTGGACTTGGGAGGGTCTAGCCCATACACTGTGCAGATGTCCCTGTACACAATGCCAGCTATTTGGTTGTGCCATTCAGTATATGCTGTTCCTGCTACTATGTGTTTGACAGTCTCTGAGGCCTCTTTGCACAACCTGCACCTTGGGGTCCTGTCTAGTGTGGTAGATCCCTGCTTCTATGGATGTGGTGCTTAGAGCCTGTTCTTGTGCTCAGGATTGCACTCAGGACTGCGCTCAGTCCTCAATAAAAGCAATCCTCATCAAAACCAACACAGGTTCAGAGATAAGAAGTTTTATTGAAAAAACAGAAGCACACAGTGATATGGCAAAAAGAAATAGCTGGAAATAAATCCCCCCAGCCAACCCCAAATTTAAAGCTCTTTCCTTTCCCCCTCCCCCTCGATCATTAGTCCTTCTTGCTCAGGATGTCGAGGCTCTCCAACTTCCTCTATTGCTAGGTTCTTAATTATCCCTGATGGTTTGGGAAATGGGTTGCTGGCATCGAGCAGCCTTTGCTCTAGGTTTCTCCCCCCCCCCCCCCCGCTGGAATTTAAGCATACATGCAAAAGAACAATCACGAGGATTCTGACACTATGACCAGTGCCTCAGTGCTATCTTTTAGTCCAGCCTTTTCCATCCATTGATAGGATTTCCCAATATCAGGCACCTCACATATCTGTCAATGGTACATCCCATGCAGGGCCTTGTCTTGCCATGGTACTTCCTCCACTTGAAATTCCTCCCATGTCTGCTGCTGCCTCAGGCATTCTCTCAGCAGCTCATCTTTGGGTGCCGTCTTACTGATGTACTCCTGGATGCTCTGGGTTTCATTCAGGACAGTGGCTTTGACACTCATCAGACCCCGCCCACCCTCTTTGTGGCTGGTGTACAATCTCTGGGTGTTGGACTTGGGGTAGAAACCTCCATACATTGTGAGGAGCTTCCGGCTCTTCACATCAGCAGCCTCCATATCTGTGATGGAATGGTGTTATGAAGGCCATGCTTGGTGAGATAAGGATTTCCTTCGCCCCCAGCAGGAGCATGGGAAGGTTAAGAAGATGAGACTGGCACCACCCTAAGGAATTCATGATGTTTTGGCTTGCTGGCTTGGGAAGTTAGGTTGAGTCTGGAGAGATTGATGTCACGTTCAGCCCAAAGAACTCCACGAGACAGTACAGATACAGTTCTGTTGCATTTATTAGCTTCCACCTCAAAGACAGAAATCTCTCCAGACTGAACCTAACTTCCCAAGCCAGCAAGCCAAAACACTGTGAATTCCTTAGGGTGGTGCCAGTCTCATCTTCTTAACCTTCCCACGCTCCTGCTGGGGGCTAAGGAAATCCTTATCTCCCCGAGCGCAGCCTTCAAAACACCATTCCATCACAATATCCTCCTTTGGCCAGCTCACCATACCAGCAGGGTATCTGCTGATGGGCAGGGCATATGTGTTGATAGCGTGGATCTTGTTCTTCCCATTGAGCTGGCTCTTCAGGACCTGCCTTATCCTTTGGTGGTTCTTGGATGTTGCTGTCTTCCTTGCCTCCTCATCGTGGTTCCCATGAGACTACAGGATACCAAGGTATTTGTAGCTGGTCTCTCTGTCTACTATGTGGCCTACTGGTGGTTCCACCCCATTGGTCTTAACTACCTTCCCTCTCTTTACTATCAACTGGCTACACTTCTCCAGTCCGAATGACATCCCAATGTCCTCATTGTAGATCCATGTCAGGTAGATCACTGAGTTGATGTCTCGTTCACTCTTAGCTTGATGTCACCATGTAGGTGGTGGCTGATGGTGATTCTACTCTTGTACCCGTATCTAGTTCTTCTGATTATCTGGCTGAGGGGGTTTAAGCCTATGCAGAACAGCAGCGGGGACAGTGAATCACCTTGGTATATCCAAAAGATGGCCACTTTACGTTGGTGTTATGTGTCTTCACTTTCTCCCATACAGTATGTTCTTCCAGTTCTGTTCAGTTTGTGCTGTTGGTGGCTCTGCTGTTACTGTGTTGTTGCACTGCAGTTGGGAGTACACTTTGGATGGTTCTTTGGAGAACAGGGCATTTATCTTCTTGGCCTCTGCTTCTCTAGTGTATCTCCTTAGCCTGGCAGACAGTGCTGTGAGCCTTTGTTTAGCAGTCTCTAGGGCTCCAGATGGAGTCAGGCCCATATATTTTTTCAGTAGCCGAGTCTTATCCTTAATCTCCACATCCTTCTGTAGTTCCACCAGCTGACTGACTTCTCTCCAAGTAGCCTTGATCTTAGCCTCCAATCTCATTTTCCAAGGGGGGGGGGAGGGTTATGTACTGCTGTTCTTGATTGTGTAGCCAAGCATTTCCAGGATTACAGTGGCTGTAGCATATACCAGTTCATTGGTTTGAGTTATGGTGGTAGTAGGAATTGTCGTAAGGGCTCTATTGGCATCTTCTAGCATACTATCCAATGATACTTCTCCACCGAGCCTTGGTAATCAGTCTCGAGGGTTGCTATAGCTAGTTTATCCATGATCTTATGCCTCATATCAGCTGCTGGGTTCTGTAATGGAGGGGGTAGCAGTGACATTCCAGCTTCAGGTGTTGGCTGCACATCCAGTTCTTCTTCCAAGTCTACTTGAATCTGGGTTGTAATGTGGAGTTGGTCTATCTCAAGTTGTGAGAGCAGCTTTCTCTTCACTATGTTGAAGCACTGGGTAACTAGCCGTTTTTCAGTTAGTGTGGAGGTAGGTCTTCTGTCTATCCATAGTTACCTTATATGTTTCATATATCCCCTGTCATTAGGTCTACTGTTGTAGTAGCATTCCATCAATTCCAAGTTCTCCTGTCTTGTCCATGTCTGGTTTACTCCAGTAGCCCACTTATCGTCAGATTGTCCTGGTTCCCCAACATCTGACATGGACCTTGTTAATCCAGGCGATGTCTGAACTGGCATGACTCTCTCAGTTCATGTCACTCTCATATTTAAGGTAGACAGGTGAAGCGTTATGGGGTCTTTGCCCAAGAACCCCTACTGGTAATGTAGGTACCAGCCAGGATTTGAACCCCGGTCTCCCGCTTCAAAAGCGGTGCTCTAACCACTACACTATCCAGCCACTCATGGTATAAATATATATTTTTTCCATCTTCTCCCATCACAAGCCTTCCTATCTGCCTGATTCAATGGTGTCTGTGGTGATGACACAGTAGAGGCTGGATCTACCCAGCCCCCTTTGGCCCCTTTGGGCTTTCATTGGCATCCCCCCTCATGCCTGGATGCTGGGACTGTCTTCAATTACCATTTTGGCCTAGGCAGCAAGAGCAATCTAGTAGCAGGTATCTGTCAGCATAACTCTTATCAGTCCCTCATCAGGCATTGCTCAGCCATTATCCTACTCCCTAGCCTACATGGGTCTAACAGTCTCAGGCAAGATTACTGGACATGTGTCTCTTTTAAAAAATAAAACCAATATCCCAGAGAAAGATGGCAAAGAAGGCCTGAGCAAGGGAGAAAGATTGAGGGAACAAGACAGAAGAAAGGAGGAGGAGGAGGAGGAGGAGAAGGAGAACAGGAGAAGACAACAGAGAGAGGCAGGCACAGTGAGCTAGTGAGACAGACCAGCGGGGCAAAATGGAAGGAAAATGAACTTCAGGCTAGATCCCTCTATGGCAAGATTTCAGTGCCAGAGGCATCTGCATAATATTTCATGCTATATGTATATACATACAAGATTTTTAGAAAGAAATAAAGCACTAAATCTGTATAGGATCTCATGGATCCCAAACATTGACCACCAGATCTAATAAGTTTCATTTATCTTTTGGGATTTCCCTCTTAATGTATATATAGAGGGTTGACAGAATTGGTTTGCTGACTTTTGGCTTTGAGGGAGAAGTCACTGAGTGGAATTAACTCTTTCAGGAAACTCACAAGAAGCTTGTGGACCAGATCCAGTTTCCCTTAGGAGGAAGGGAGAGAGACCTCCTCTTAGATCCTGAAACTCTTTACAGGCAGAGGCACTGACTTGAAAAGGTCCAGTTATTCATACCAGTCCCATATCTATAATAAGAGCCATATATACATTGAATTAGGCCTTGAATGGAACTGGATAATATATGGACATGGTTTTCCTTCTCTTTCTAGCTTCATCCTTTCCTGAGAAATTTCCAGCTTTACAACCTTTCCATGGATGGTGTTTATTTGGATGAGAACGGAGATCTGACCACTGACTTTGATATCATGCACTGGGCAGAGTTCCCCAACAAGTCTACTGCTGGGGTCAAAGTTGGGAGAATAGAAAGAAAGGCCTCTTCAGAAGTCAACCTCTCTATCAATCAAAGTGCCATCATGTGGCCAACATCATTTAGTCAGGTAGGTGATCCTGCTGCATTTTGGTTCTTACCATTTATCAGCTGTTGTTCTTCACATGGAAGAAGACCTTCTGTATCATGGGCTGCTTTTCCTGGACTAGTCCCCAAATTTGTGGCTTTCTGAAGACTTTGCTGTTCACCAGGACTTTTTTTTAAGTCCATGGAAGACTGCAAGGGCTTCAATGATACATTTCCTAGTAAGCACCTCATAATCCAGGTTGCAGTTAACACTATGTAGAAGAGACAGGATACTAAGTGGGGGAAACATGTGGCTGAAGAAACCTGGCCAAAGCTGGAGTCATCCATGACATTACAGTGTAGGAAGATTTGTTGATCTCTTTTCTGTGTTACATGAACACAGACATTATATTGTGGATCATGACTTGATACAATGTGATTTGACAACCATATTTATTTTGCTTTCAACAAATCATGATTAAAAGAAATCATGCTTTAGCCCAGTATATGTACCCAGCCCATTACACATTTCAGTTCACAGAAACACCACCCCCATTAACATGTTTACCTTGCTTAGAGTCAATCATTGTCCTCTTCAAAATTGGACTGAAGAAGCTGGAGAGAAAGAGTAGTGATGGTTTTGAACTTTGGTGTTGGAGAAGACTCCTCAGAATGCCAAGGTCAGCCAAGCAACCAAACAATGGATCATTGAACAATAGTTTCCAAACTGAGAAAGGCTCTAACGTTAGCTCAGCTTAACGTCCCACCATCAGCTGTGCTAGAAGCCTGATCATTAGAATTAAGCTATGAGGCCTGATTGTGCTCTTGGGCACATGGACTGTTGAATCCCTGCCCATATCATATTCTGCTGTGGGATTCACAGATGTTCTGGTGTCTGCTCCATCTCACCTTACGAGATAAAATATCCAGGGCACGCCAATTCCTTCTATGTGAGAGCTCTTCCCTCTGACCAGTCAGACTCCAGATGCTGCCATATTTTGCTAGACCACCTTTAAAACTGGGGGTCTAGCAAACACCCCTTGAAGGTTGTCACTCACTGACCAAATCCAAGACAAGAACAGACAGATGATGAAGGTCTCTATGGCTGTATACATACGCCAGAAGGATTTCTGCTTCCCCCTTGACCCATGCAGCAGTTTTGATTCAAAATTTTAGTGTCCCAGTGCTTTCCCAGATTCCAGAATTTAGTTCTTGGTAGGATCATAATTTTACTTTTAAATGATACTATGATTTCAGCTGTAGGATTCATATAGTTTTATTAGAGTAATATTCATCCAAATTGAGGACGTCAACTTAGATGATATTTTTGGATGTGTTTTTCTCTTTTCCTTCTTGTTTATTTGACTGCTTCTCTTTTACACTGGTAATTTACTTCCCCAAAATGGAATTGAATGGAATGTTTCTGTGGCTGCTCTTCATGTTTAGAAGGTGCCTTTGTCGAGATGCACAGAAAACTGTCTCCCAGGATACACCAAGCTGACAAGAGAAGGAGCACCAGTCTGCTGCTATGACTGTTCTCCATGCATGGAAGGAACCATCTCTGGGCAAGAAGGTCAGTGGCTCTAGAGCAAAGAGGGCACTTGGGGACAGAGGTCAAATTCACTCTTGCTGTTCTGGGCAGTGTTTGTTACAGGTGCTGCTTTCCTGCTACTCCTAGACCTAATTCCTCATCTATTTCTCCTTATTTCCACAAGGAAGCACTGGGAGGAAAAAAACAGTAAGTAAACATTTCCAATGTTTGGGACCATCATACAATTTTGCATGATGGTACGGCGATTAAATGTAAAATAATGAAAGATGGCTGAATCCTTGACCTGCTGTATTCTTGTTTACTTTTGGGAAAGAAGATAAATCTTGTGGGGTTTGGCGTTTGATTGGTCTTCAGCCTTAAAAAATCAGTGGCAATTTCCACTTAACTTTCACTTCCTCAAATGTCTGTGGGAAAAAGGTCGAATTCTCCCTGGAAATCTGAACTTGGTTATGATGTGGATTTCACTGGGGAGCAATGGAAGTCTATCTGAAATGCACTATTTTTCCATTCCAAAAGTGAAATAGACACTTCTCCCCATGTGTTCGATAACTTCCTTACTGAATTAAATTAAAAATTAATTTTTGAGTAACTTTCTTAGAAGCTTTCAGGACCACATTCCAGGTTTTCAGGGAAATCCTGGAACCAAAGAATCCAGTCCTAACATCAAGATTGGGGTTCTAATGGCCCCATCAGGTTTCAGTTTGAAGACCAAGGTTTCCATTTGGGTGAACGTTGAAATTGCAGCTGGGTAACCACAGAGATCTTTGCCTACTTTTTAGAATGGAGCAGTGCAAATCCTTCAAAGAGATGCCTCAGAAGAACCTACAGTGCATCTCCTCTTCAATCACTTCAAAGCCACATCCTATCCAGGCTCACACAGCTGATTTAAGACCTGTTCTGGCTATCACTTCATCTGTCTACAAGACTGGGAAAAGAGGCAGTTCCTGTCGTGTTTCCAAAAGAGGGTTGCATGTTGTTCCTTGATCTTCTGCAGATCCGCTTTGAAAGGATTTGCACAGGATCTGACCCTGATCTTCTGAGGATTTCTGCTGGATCAGAGTGACCCATCTGACCAGGTGGAATTGTACTCAGGCAGGCCAACATGAGGCCCAAGAAGAAGGAACTTCTCATTTTCCTTTATAGCAGTTATAAGTGTAAATTAACCTCTTACTCTATGGTTACAGTGTGACTTTTTTTTATCTTTTTGGTAATCTATCTTGTTTTCTAATCATCGAACCCATTGTTCTGTTTCAAGGTAGCAGACACCATTGCCAAGGAGCAGAAGCAGATAACAGCAGACAAGTTGTAAATCAAAGACTTAGCAAATAAAGTACCGTATTTTTCCAACTATAAGATGATACTTTTTTCTAAAATCCTTAGCCTAAAAACTGAAGGGCGTCTTATTCAAGGAAGTCAGCCGAGAATCGTGCAGTTGCAAAACTGCCCATACAGTACTTTGTTTCTGCAGAGAGGCTTCTTCCTATTGCTAGCCTCCAGTCATGAGTGAAATAGCTTGTCTCCCAAACAGACTTCCTCCAATCATGAGCCTGATGTAACTGACATCAGCTGATGCTGAACAAACCAATTAGAGGAAGGCTGTTTGCAGAGACAAGCTATCTGCAGTTTCACTCGTGCTTGAATGTAATCAGTTATGCAAAAGAGCCTGGAAATAGAGCTGCAGAGAGACGGTTTCGACCTCCTCCCACCGAGTGTATCAGGTAAATGTTAACTAATTACTAAATAAAAATGTGTTCTGCACTATCTTTAAAATATTGATTTTTTAATTTTGGGTTGGAAAAGTGGGGGTCGTCTTGTACATGGGGGCATCTTATTGTTGGAAAAATACGGTAGTTTGTAGTCCTAGAAGCAAAAGAGTAGTCTAGTTACAGTGCCAAAACTCACGAAGCCAAAGCAAATAGTCAGCCAGTCCAGAAGTCAGGAATTCAAGGACAGGATACACATAAGACATGAGTTCAGGTTTCAAACACTTGTTTTCCAACACAGTGAAGGCAAAGCAAGCTACATAAATCTCTCTGCTGGCAGCTGGCTGAAATTTTTCAGGCCTCACCCTTTGCCTTGCAAGGAGTCTCATTGATTGACACTGCTCTCCTTGCCTCTGCATGCATCTGGATATGGGGCTTGGGGGTCATGCCTCATCATCTCACTGCTCCAGCTGATCAGGAGACACCTGATATTGTATATTGATCTTTAAGACCTTCTCAATTACTATATGTAGCTGAATTCAATATTTTATAACCTTGTTACATGCCCATCAAGTGCCAATAAGAGGCCCATGGTAGAGTTCAAAGAAAATGCCCTGCCTCTCTTTCAGCTTTCAATTCAATTTCAGCTGCATGTCCCACAACACCTTCTTATTCATCATTGATCTTATTGATCATTGCCCATTGATCATTTGTCCTGCATGAATTATTTCTTATCTTTTTGGAAAATATTTTAGGCCCAAGCCAAATAGTGTGGAATATGGGCCCCAACTCTCCTTTACTCTTCTAGCAAACCTACTCTGACTTGATCGATGATTATATACCATCAAGTTGTTTTCAACTTGTAGCAGCCTCATAGACAGATTTGGTCCAAGACGAAACACTCACATCACCACCTCAAAAAACATAATCCCAAACATTGATTTAGATTGGATTGTTCATGATGTTATGGCCATAGATACTATTAAATGCTAGCTAAAGAAAAATGGCCTGTGTTTTTCAGATGCATCCAGTTGCAGCCAATGTCCGGATGACCAGCATTCCAATAAGAAGCGAGATCAATGTGTCCCAAAAGTTATCAGCTTCCTATCCTATGAAGAAATCTTGGGTCTCATCTTGGCTTCCTTGGCCCTTGCTTTCTCCCTAACCACTAGCTTTGTTCTAGGAATCTTCATTAAATACCGAGAAACTCCCATCGTCAAAGCCAACAACCGGGACCTCACCTACATTCTCCTGGTTTCCCTCCTCCTCTCCTTCTTGACCTCCCTTCTATTCATTGGTCACCCAAACAAAGTGGCCTGCCTTCTTCGACAAACCACCTTTAGTGTTGCTTTCTCAGTTGCTGTGTCTTCTTTGCTGGCCAAGACTGTCATGGTGGTGATGGCTTTTCTGGCCACAAAGCCAGGCAGCAGGATGAGGAAATGGCTGGGGAAGACTCTGGCCAACTCTATTGTCTTGTCCTGCTCTGGGGTTCAGGTGGGCATCTGCGTGATATGGCTGAGAATCTCTCCCCCATTCCCAGACTCTGACATGCATTCCCAACCAGGACATATCCTGTTACAGTGCAATGAAGGCTCAGTCTCCATGTTCTACACTGCACTGGGCTACATGGGCTTTCTGGCTGCCATCTGCTTTTTGGTGGCTTTCTTGGCCCGAAATCTGCCAGGGAACTTCAACGAAGCCAAGTGGATCACCTTCAGCATGTTGGTTTTCTGCAGCGTTTGGGTCTCCTTTGTCCCCACCTACCTGAGCACCAAAGGGAAATACATGGTGGCTGTGCAGATTTTCTCCATCCTGGCCTCCAGCCTGGGCTTACTGGGCTGCATCTTTATCCCCAAATGCTACATCATCATTCTGAGAGCTGACAGAAACACAAAGCAGCAGTTAATGATATAAAACAATAAGGAAACCGGATTTTGGTGCCTATTGTTCAATAGTTAATTGGTAATTTGAAAAAAACATAGCTTAGATTTACACTCCCTTTTATGTGTTCTAAGAAATCTCTGTTCCTTTCACGTGAATTTTGAATTATAATGATTAAATAATGAAACAGAAGTAGCATTAAATTATCTTTTTTTAAAAATTAATTACATTCTTTACTCTCTTTCAATCTGATATCAGGTAGGATTAAAATGATAATCCATTTTCTGAAACCAGGTCAGATAATATATCACCACAGCAGATAAAATGTCACTCATCACCTTTTGATATTGCACTCTGGGCTTATTTATTAGGTCTTTGTAGCAATTTGCATTTCTTACCTCCTTTTTGAATAGATTGACACCAACCTGATCAATCAAGGGAGAAAAGCAAAGCTTCAAGGGAAAGAAAGGCCTGTCATGATTCAAGCAGCTTCCAAAGCCCAAAGGGCTGAGGGCTGGACAGTAAGCATCCTGCTGAGTAAGATGTCATGAGAGAATGCACACCTCCCTTCCTCCAGGGAAAGCACCATCTTTTCTTCCACCTCTTTCTGCAAACCCTGAAAGCAGCAGATTTCCAGACACTACTGTTCTGCCTTCAGAAGTTCAACTGAGACTGACTGCACAGATCAAACCTAGTTATCTGATGCGGACTCTCAAAAAAAAAAACCACTATATAATCAAAAACATCACAACAATGGCCAGGGAATTTCCATCAAATCTTATCATCATAAACATAAACATTGCTATTTCTTCTCCATTTTGTAAAGCACAAGATATTGTAACAGGGCCTCTGAAGGGTCACCCAGTTGTTATCTCTACTTGGATGTAGCTATTCTGGGGTATCTGACCTGCATTCAGGAAAATGGACTCATCCACACCAAGATGGAGTTCCCCCTGGACAGTTAATAAGGCTTCAGCTGATTTAGTGTATTACAGCCTTTAATACTGAACATATTACAACCTTTAACCATCTCAAAATAAGTTTCTTAAGTAAAGGGTAGTCAAACTTTCCTGAATTCTTCCCCTCTTGACTCTTAAACTGGAACTCTCTGATTCACACAAAAATATTTTCTCCATCTGCACATCTCTGTTGCCACAATGATTCCCAATTCTCCTTCTAATTATCAAATCCATGGTGATGGTAACCAAGCTTAAGGGATTGCATCACCATCATCACAGGACATTTTTGAAACCATGGTGACAAATATTTGCTACATCCTCCTATATAAAACATGACCATCTGATCCATAATTACCTCCTGCTTTGTTGAGAATAGAAGGTGCTATTGATTTAAACAGGGACCAGGCCAGTCTGAAATTAATGGTTGGGGCTTCCAAATTTGGTGCCAAGCTGGACCATCTTCATTGGAGAGAAATTCTTCAGTGCAGACATACTGTTTATTAGTAGTTTTTCCTCATAATTAACCAGGGATCAAGGAAGAGCTGTCTTTGCCTGAAAGATAATTCTGGCAAATAACACCATCATGGTATCTCGAGGGCTGCTGTTCCTGCTTCTGCTAGTGTCCCATTTTCCGTTTGTGTCACTGCTGAAGAAATGTCCATTGAATGTGATAATAGAAGGAGTACACAGGGACAATTTCTACAAGCCAGGAGACTACCTGATCAATGGAATCATATCCACGTCTAATGCTTTATTTCAACCATATGAGTTCTTCAAGCCTCCAAGCCATACATTTATAAGGTAATTATTATAGTGCCTCTAGTGAGTGCTTTTTCCCTCTCCAATGTCCTTTTTGTAAGGAATAATTCCCAGTTCCTAATTCCTGGCCTTTTCTCATGCAGCCAATTCTTTTTCCTCCAAATGTTCTGTAAGTAAAAGGCATTTGGGATTTCTTAAAAACTTGAAGTGTTTGTTTGAGTTTTTCAGCAAGGACAAGCATCAACACCAGATGCTTCCCAGCTTCTAAAAGAAGCACCTTTATTTTCTAGTCAAGGAGAAAGGTCTTTGTGGCTATGCCATGTGCTACGATTATGACAGAGAACTAAAGATCTGATCTGGAAGAGGATATTTCTGAACTCAATTCATATAATTGCCAAGGAAAAAGGATTTCTCATATATGCAGATTAAAGTTCGAGGAAATCTTCTGCTGCTGGAATGACAGTAGATTTGGCAAAAATCATCTCTGAACCCAGAGTTAGAAAAACAAATGTAAAACAGAGGGTATCAATATCATTAATTCAGTGGGCATTTCTTTACTTCTATTGATATGCTTCAAGAATTATACCTGAATGAAAAATATTTAACACAACAGCATTTTATGCTGTGGGGAAGAAGAGACTGTAATCTTGGGTCACCTATCCATAGCTCTCTGGTCAAACAAGAACAAGAATAAATAATTAGACTAAAACATATACAGTAAAAAAGGGAAGTATGAAGTAAATTATTAGATTAGCATCAGTGTAAAAGAGAACAAATTTATATGGCTGCCCTTTCACTGGACATGGCTCTGGGTGGTGTACAACTAACAATTAAAACAATGTCAGAAAAATAAAAACACTTAAAACAACAAATATAAACAAAATACAGAAAAAAGCAAAATTGCGGGAGAATTACAGCCATCTACGCACAATACAAGCATCTTGCAGGCTCCCTATGGGATCCCCAACCTTGCTGGAAAACCAGATTTTCAGGGCTTTCTGAAAGGTTCACACAGATGGGGCTAGTTTGCACGTTTATATGGTGTCCCATTTCAACCTCATTCCATTCATAGTTCAGGCTGTGGGGCTTTCATGAGGGTAGTTCTAAATCTAAACATTAATTAATCAGGGAAGAGGTCATTCAAGTAAAACCTGCAGGCAATACAACATGTCTTTATAAACTGAAGAGGAAAACCTACTGATATCTCTTCTCTTGTAGAATAAGGAGTATGAGCTTCAGCCACATCTTGCCTTTCTTGTTTACCACTCATGAGATCAATCAGAGTCCTAGGCTGATCCAAAATATCTCCCTGGGCTACAACATCTATGAGAACTTCTTCAATGCCCTAATGACATACGAGGCCATGATGGACTTTCTCTCTATGGGGCAGGAGAACACCCCAAACTACAGTTGTGGGAGAAGAAAAAATATCTTGGCCATTCTTGAAGGGACTGATTCTGAGCTCTTTAATCACATTTCAACCATGCTGAGCATCTACAAAATCCCACAGGTATCAATTTAAATAGAAGCTAAGTCCTTTTTGGAAATTCTCAAGATGAGTACAGAAGGGGGCACTCTTGGATAGCACCAAGCAAAGTGGGAGTCAGATGGTCACTCTTAAAAGACCTGAAATAGGTTCATTTCCCATGTATTACTTTGGCTTTTCTGATATTGGTACACAATTTGGAAACAATACGCTGACTTCATGACCTTCTCCTTTTCTGCTATGAATTGGACTCATAGCCAACAGCCTTTCCTCACAGAAACTACAGCAGGTAGACAAATTGCTTTATCAGAAAAGAGCAAGAAAAGGATGGAGACATTTTAAGGCCCACAACTGCTTGTCATAAGACAGTGGTATGTGGTCTGTTGCCAGAAAGATCCAGTATAATTCTGCTCAGACTGTTATATGACAGTGACAATTGGGCATGTCATGCAAAAGAAAAAAGTCAGTGGAATGCAGTCAGAATGGGTGTCTAAGAAATGTGGGTGATAAGAGAGAATCCAGAATGTATGGTTCAAAATTAGTATGAACTGAATTCTTAAGTGTGTAATACAGTACAGTTTGGTTTGAGACATAGAATGAATGAGAACTGAAAGATATGAAGGAAGACTCCTTCATAGGTCAAAAGAAAGAGGAAGACCAAGAATGTTCTGGGTTGCAATTTATGAGTGGATGAAAACCAAGAGGGGAGAACTAATGACACCCTATGACACCAGGTATGGACAAATTGGATGCAAGGAATCTTTCTGAGAATACAAAGGCACTGAGAGGACAAGGGCACAGTCAGCCAGCCACTTTAATGTGCTTTGAGGCACAAAGGAGGTCACTATTCATTTGCTCTATAACCAGAGTTGACCTCCACTCTGCTTTGTCCATGAGGTGGGTGCTGTCCCAACAGTTTAGTGAGAAGAATGTTAAAGTGGAGAGATTGGTAGATTTCCCTGCCAATGGAAAAAAATATTAATAATAAAAATTACCAGTCTGTCTCCCGAGGATTGGATGGGGCTTGCTGTGGAAGAGGAGGTAAGTTTGGACAGATGGCTAGAGCAGTGGGTTTAGGCAGATTTCATAATGTAATCAGATGGGTGAATTCCCAAGGAATTAGGAAACAGTGCTCACCCCCTTCTTTACTGAGAATCTGGTACCCACCAACTGGAACACTTGCAGCCCCTGATCTGTTGTGTGCTAAGAGCTACAGGGGATCCACAGAGTGAGTAGGGGCTCCCATAGGCACCAAAGGTTCTCCACTTAGCACCATGTGCCTCACCCCATACTAACCTGGGTAGGTCATGGTTTTTGGTCAGGGGTCACCATGGACATCAACCACAAGGAGAACAGGCTTTTCTTAGCCAGAAAGGACATGAACAGAGATGACACAAGCAGCAGAGAGATCAGCAATGTAGATCGAACCTTTCATACAGCTATTGCCTATTAGCTCAACAGCTGTGGAAAGCCCTTAGATTTAAGCATCTGAATATTTTCATTGAAAGTGAGACAGACCACCAACCTTTTCTCTTTGTTGTTAGATCAATTATGGTGTTCTCAGCCCCATTCCGGAGCATAAACAGCATTTTCCTTTTTTCTACCGGGTGAGTCCAAAGCAAGAGCCTCCTCATTGGGCGATTGTCAAGCTGCTCCTGCATTTCCGATGGACGTGGATCGGCCTCGTTGCTCCAGACAATGAAAACGGAGAAAAGTTCCGAAGAAACTTTGCACCTCTAGCCACAAAGAACGGAGTTTGCATTGCCTTCTCACAAAGCATCTTAACAGTGAATATGAGAACAAATGTTCCACTCTCAAAAGAAAAGAAAACAAAGGACATGCTTCAGTATTTCAGCAACCATCATGTAAAAGTAATTGTTTCTCAATTAGATTTTCAGGCCACAATAACTGTAGTAACAGTGATAAAAACTATTGAAAACTTTAATAAGTTGTTCGAGGGAAAAGTATGGATTGTAGCAGCTTTGCCAGACTTAAGTGTCAGAGTATTTTATCAAGTGCTTGATCTCCAGCATAAACATCTTTTGTTATGCTTCCTAACTCAGGCCAAAAAAAGGACAGAAGATTATGATTTTAATTCATATTACTCTGCTATTCATCAATATGGGGAGGCAGCATTCCAGTGTTCCTATTCCAGGCCTGTGTTGTCCAAGAAAGTTTCAGAAAGATGCTTAGAAAAAATGAACTGGGAAATGCCACCCCATGATGTGGTTGCAAGAATCCTGTCTGAGGACGCCTCCAGTATTTCCACAGCAATCCAGGCTGTGTCCTGGGCCCTCAGTGCTGCCTATTCTGCCCAACTGAGAAGGAGGAGGATGTGGGTTGGAGACCATCAGACACTCCAGATGCTACCGCCATGGCAGGTAGGACTTCTCCTTCAAGGTTCCATTGATGCTTCTCCTTCAATTCCTCAGTGTTAAATTGGGTGTAGGCGGGACTGTATGGGAGGGGGGGATACGGTGGTTTGAACATCAGTTTCCCTGGTGTAGTGTTTGTTCTGATGAGATGAGGCGGTTTGGAGAAAGAAAGAGAGATTCTGTTGCGGAATCTTCCAAAATGGAAGTATCTGTGCTGCTTTGGGATGCTGTACAATGAAAGAGGTGCCTCTACAGGGACAGCATTGCCCCATTTGTCTAGTGTTTAAGCACCAGGAGGGCACAACAATCCTCATGTTCTTCCTTGGTCACCCAACCTAATCTTCTCTAGTTTTCAGCCAGGGAAATAGTCATGACTTTGAATTCTGAATTCAAAGCAGTTTTTTCTGCTTCAAATCTCTGTTTCTTCATGGCACCTTCTAGCAGGAACTAGGATGCTAGTTCAGAAAACTCACAAGAAGCATGTGGACAAGATCCAGTTTCCCTTGGGAGGAAGGGAGAGAGACTTCTGTAAGATCCTGAAACACTTTACAGGCAGAGGCACTGACTTGGAAAGGTCCAGTTATTCATACCAGTCCCATAGCTATAATAAGAGCCATATAAACATTGAATTAGGGCTGAAATGGAACTGGATAAGATACGGACGTGGTTTTCCTTCTCTTTCTAGCTTCATCCTTTCCTGAGAAATTTCCAGCTTTACAATCATTCCATGGATGGTGTTTATTTCAACAAGAATGGAGATCTAGCCTCTGACTTTGATATCATGCACTGGGCAGTGTTCCCCAACAAGTCTACTGCTGGGGTCAAAGTTGGGAGAATAGAAAGAGAGGCCTCTTCAGAAGTCAACCTCTCCATCAATCCAAGTGCCATCATGTGGCCAGCATCATTCAGTCAGGTGGGTGATCCTGCTGCATTTTGGTTCTTAATTTAGAAGAAAGTTGCACGTTTATTTATCAGCTGTTATACAAGCCTGCTTAGAAATAAATCCCTCTGAATTCAATGCAGATCAGCTTCAAGGAATGGAATCCAAAGCCACAACAGACATTATGCATAATTATCTTATTTTATTTATTGATTTTCCTATTTCTTCCCTGTCACAATCCAGGCAACTCTTGGTGGATCAAACAATATATAAACACTAAAGTGGTGAGCGTTTGGGTGTGAATGAGGATGACTGGGTGGAAGGAGGGGCCCTTGCCTTGGATTGGGAGCCTGGGAGGTCCAGGTAGGGAGGTATTTTGGCCCAGAACCCCCGGGGGCTATGCGGTGGGCTACACCATCGAGGTGGTGATGGGCAGGGGACGTTATGGAGGGAGCTGGAGGGCGGGCCATCTTTGGGGAAGAAGCCCCTGGTATGTCTCACCGGTGGCGTGTTCCGGCCCTCCTGGCTCATTCCCAGGTCCTGGTCAGCAGGTTCGTAGGGGCCCTGGCTTTCGGCTGCTGCTGCTTAATGCCAGGTCGGTTAACAATAAGGCCCCCCTCATATGTGACTTGATCACTGAGGAGGGGGCAGACCTGGCATGCATTACCGAGACCTGGCTGGGCCCCGAGGGGAGGGGTGTCCCTCTCGGAAATGTGCCCGGCTGGGTTCACGGTGCGGCACCAGCCGAGATGCCAGGGCAGGGGAGGAGGGGTGGCTATTGTGATCCGGGAATCTCTAGTGGCCTTCAGGGGCATCGCTCCACAAGTTTCTGGCTGTGAAACACTGTTCATTAGGTTGGGTTCCCGCGAACAGTTGGGAGTTCTGCTATTGTACCAGCCTCCCTGCTGCGTGGCAGCCTCCCTGCCTGGGCTGCTGGAGGCCATCATGGGGCTGGCAGTGGAGTTCCCCAGGCTTATGGTTCTGGGGTACTTCAACCTGCCATCCCTGGGGCAGTCCTCGGACGTGGCTTGAGAGTTCATGGCTCCCATGGAAGCCATGGGCCTGTCGCAAATGCTGTGGGACCCAACCCGAGACAGTGGCCACATGCCAGATTTGGTTTTCTTGTCGGAGCAATGGCAAAATGATCTGAGGGGAGATTTACAGCTTTCCCCGTTGTCATGGTCAGATCACGTCCTAGTGACCCTGAGTTTCTCCTATGCCACCCCCCTCCGCAGGGAGGCAGGACCCATGCAATTGGTCTGCCCCCGACGCCTGATGGACCCGTCAGGGTTTCAGAGGGAGCTGGGGAATATTCCCATGGACCTGCTGCACAGTCCAGTGGAGGCCTTGGCTGCTGCTTGGAATAGGGAGGCAGCTGGGGCCTTGGACAGGATCACACCTATGCGACCTCTCTTGCCACTTCAGCCCCGACACTCCCCGTGGTTTACGGAGGAGTTGAGGGTGCTGAAGAGGGTCAAGAGACATCTAGAGTGCCGCTGGAGGAAAACAAAAACTGAATCCAACCGAACTCAGGTTAGAGCCACTGTTAAGGCCTACATTGTGGCAATAAGGGTGGCGAAGCACCAATACTTCTCTGCCCTTATCGCGTCCACAGAATGCCACCCAGTGGCCCTGTTTAGGATCACTAGGTCCCTCCTTGGCAAGGGGGATGTCGGGGTTCATTTGCAGGGCCATGCGGAGGAATTTTCAGAGCATCTGCAGGACAAAGTCACTCGGATTCATTCCAAGTTGGACTCCGAGCGTGGGGCAGGGTCTGGGGAGATACCAGGGGACAGTTCTTATCCAGTTATCTGGAAATAGTTTGATCCTGTTGCTCCTGAGGAAGTGGACAGGATCCTGGGGACTGTGAAGGCCACCACTTGCCAACTTGACCCATGCCCCTCCTGCCTGGTGAAAGCAGCTTGGGAGGTGACATGTGGTTGGATCCAGGCGATGGTTACTACATCCTTGCAGGAGGGAGTGTTTCCAGCTGCTTTTAAGGAGGCATTGGTGCACCCCCTCTTCAAGAAACCCTCCCTGGATACTAGTGTGCTGGACAATTTTCGTCCAGTCTCCCACCTCCCCTTTTTGGGGAAGGTGGTTGAGAAAGTGGTGGCTTCACAGCTCCAAAGAGTTCTGGAGGAAACCGATTATTTGGACCCTTTCCAGTCAGGTTTCAGGCCCGGTTATGGGACAGAAATTGCATTGGTCGTGCTTATGGATGATCTCTGGCGGGAGCGAGATGGTGGAAGTGCGACCATCCTTGCTCTCCTTGATCTCTCAGTGGCTTTCAATACCATCGACCATGGTATCCTATTGGGATGGCTCAGGGACTTGGGGGTGGGTGGCACAGTCTTGTGCCAATTCACCTCCTTTCTTCAGGGCCGATCCCAGTCGGTGTTGATAGGGAGCGAGAGATCCCATCCTCGGCCCCTCCTTTGTGGGGTGCAGCAGGGCTCGATTCTCTCTCTGCTCCTTTTCAACATCTACATGAAACCGCTGAGTGAGATCATCCACCACCATGGGATGAGGTATCATCAGTATGCTGATGATACACAATTATACATCTCCATCCAAGGTGAAGTAAGTGATGCCGTGACTGCCCTTTCTCGGTGTCTGGAGGCTGTAAGGGTCTGGATGGGGAACAACAGGCTTCGGCTGAACCCTGGTAAGATGGAGTGGCTGTGAGTTAATGGCTCCTCTGTATCCGGGACTTTGTCACTCATGCCCTTGTTATCTACCAGATAGACTACTGCAATGCACTCTACATGAGGCTACCCTTGAAGACTATCCAGAAGCTACAGCTGGTCCAGAATGCGGTGGCGCGGGCTATTTTTGGAGCCCCAAGAAGGGACCATGTAACACCGTTGCTCCATGAGCTGCATTGGGTACCAGTTTGCCTCCAGGTCCAATTCAAGGTGTTGGTTATTACCTTTAAAGCCCTACATGGCATGGGGCCAGGTTACCTAAGGGACCACCTCTCCCCTATGTCTTCAACCCATCCCACCTGATCGCACAGAGAGGGCATGCTTTGGACCCCCTCAGTAAAAGAACTCCATCTAGCAGGGTCCAGAAGGCGGGCCTTCTCTGCAGTAGCCCCCACTCTTTGGAACATTCTGCCCCCGGAGGTGCGATTGGCCCCCTCACTCCTGGCCTTCCGAAGGGCCTTGAAGACCTGGTTCTGCCACTTGGCCTGGGGTGGGGAGGGAATACTTCAAGCAGGAGGATGGCTAGCCCCATAGTGGCCAGCTCTCCGCAGCCTGATTTTCCATCTTCTTGGATCTTCCTTTTTTTAGTATTGTTTTAAATTTTGGATGTATTATGTGCTTTAGATATATTTATAGTTTTATTGTTTTCTGTAAGTCGCCCGGAGTCCCCTATTGTGGGGGAGATGGGCAGGGGAGAAATCCAATTAATAATAATAATAGTAATAATAGTAATAATAATAATAATAATACACAGTGAATCTTAAGACACAGTAAACAATTTAAAACAAAATAAAATAAAGTCAGAGTAAACTAAGGTAAAAAAATATATAAAAGTAATAACAGTAAGAAATAACAATATAGCAAACTTAACGATAAAACATGGCTAAAATCTCCCAGGCCTGTTAGAACTCTCTCCGGATCTGGTTGGTTTTCTGCAACCTCCATAATGCCATCCACAATAAGACTATATCAATACATTTTATCAGCAGCATGCATAGGATACTAATGGTGTGACAGCTACCTCACTGATGTGTAGAGTGCAAGAAGTCCTAGTCCAGAGCATAGCCAGGGAGGTATTTACTGTGATCCAGTTTAGACAAGCCTCTCGTATGTTGCATTCTCACTTGGTCTTCACATGCAGGAAGACTATCTGTATCATGGGCTGCTTTTCCTAGACTAGTCCCCAAATTTGTTGTCTTTCATAACTCTTCGTTCCTCAACAGGACTTTAAAAAAAAGTCCATGGAAGACTGCAAGGACTTCAGTGATAGATTTCCTAGTATCCACCTCACTAAACATATATCATTGTTAGCAAAAGATACCTGAAGATACCATAACAGAGAGCTGAAGAAACCCGTCCAAAGGAGCACTTGTTCCTTATACATGTAGTCCTCACTTATTTATTTATTTACTTATTTAATTTAATTTAATTTTATTTATATTTCAAATCTGTCAATGCCGGTCTCACTACGGAGTGATTCTGGGCGGTTTACAGCAAAGACAGAATAAGCATTAACTAAAATAGATAAATATTAATTAATTAATTAAAATATGATAAAAACAAACTTCCTATCTGATATTTCCAAGAGGCTGATGTTAATTAGGTGTTAATAAACTCAGGAAGCATCATCAAGGTACCAGCCATCCCCAGGGATGATTGTATCTTTCCTTGCCCCACACAAGCTGGCAGAGCCAAGTCTTCAATTCCATCCAAAAAATTGGGAGGTAGGAGCCTGCCTCACCTCTCGGGGTAGAGTATTCCATAGGGCAGGGGCAACAGCAGAGAAGGGTCTCCTCCTAGGACCTGCCAGTCGACGTTCTCTCACTGACTGTATCCACAACATGCCTTCTCTGCTGGACTGGGTGGGACGGGTCAATGTAATGGGGGTGAGACGGTCCCTCAGGTAACATGGACCCATGCCATGTAGGGATTGAAAGGAGATAACCAACACTTTGAATTAGACCCAGAAAGAAACTGGAACCCAATGCAGCTTCCACAGCATAAGTGTTACATGAGTCATCCTTGGGTCACCCAAGATTGCCCATACAGCTGCATTTTGAACCAGCTGTAGCTTCAGGGTACTCCTCAAGGATAGCCCCATGTAGAGCACATTGCAATAGTCTAAACGAGAGGTGACCAGGGCATGAGTGACAGACCAGAGGGTCTCCTGATCCAGAAAGGGGTGTAACTGGTGCACAACACGAACTTGCACAAAGGCCCTCTTGGCCATGGCTGCCATTTGCTCCTCAAGCAGGAGTCATGAGTCTAGGAGAACCCCCAGATTACATTCTGGATCTGTCTGGGGCTGTGCAACCCCATCAAGAACCAAAGATGGTAAACCCCCAGATACAGAGGAACCTCCAATCCACAGCCACTCTATCTTACCAGGGTTCAGCTGAAGCCTGTTTTTCCCCATCCAGACCCCTACAGCCTCCAAGCACTGCAAAAGACAGCATCACTCAAATCACCCAGGTTGGAGATGTATAATTGGGTATCATATGCATATTGATGATACCTCATCCCATGGTAGTGGATGATCTCACCCAGTGGTTTCATGTAGATGTTAAAAAGGAGCAGAGAGAGTAACAAACCCTGAGGTACCCCACAACAGAGGGGCCATGGGCTGGACCTCATGCTCCCAGTCAACACCGATAGGTACTGATCTTGGAAGAAGGAAGTGAACTAGCACAAAACCATGCTGTCCACTCCCAACTCCCTAAGTTGGCCCCAGAGGATACCATGGTCGATACCTCTCTTTATCCATCAAGCCCAACACTCCCTGTGGTTTACGGAGGTATCGAAAGCTGCTGAGAGGTCAAGAAGAGAGAAAATAGATGCACAACTCCCATCCCGCTCCCGCCAGAGATCATCCACGAGTGTGACCAATGCTGTTTCCATCCCATATCCAGGCCTAAAACTTGGCTGAAAAGGGTCCATATAATCCATTTCATCCAGTTTCCCCTGGAGCTGCAATGCCACCACCTTCTCCACTACCTTCCCTAAAAGGGGGAGGTGGGAGACTGGATGAAAATTGTCCAGCACAGTGGGATACAGGGATGGTTTCTTGAGGAGGGCATGCACCAGTGCCTCCTTAAAGGCCACTGGAAACACCCCCTTCCTCAAGGAAGAATTCACCATCACCTGGACCCACCCACATGTCACCTTCCAAGCGGCCTTGACCAGCCAGGAGGGGCATGGGTCTAGTTGACAAGTGGTGGCATTAACAGTCTGGAGGACCCTGTCCGCTTCCTCGGGTCCAACAGGATCAAACTGTTCCCAGATAACAGGGTAAGTCCATACCCTAGATATCTCCATAGGCCATGCCCCACACTTGGAATCCAGCTGGGAATGGATCTGAGCAATTTTATCCTCCAGATGCCCAGCAAACTCCTCTGCATGGCCCTGTAAATGGGCTACTGGGCCCTCCTTTCCCAAAAGGGCTCAGGTGTTCTTAAACAGGGCCGCCAGGTAGCATTCTGCAGATGCAATAAGAGCAGAGAAACATTGATGCCACAAGGTAGGCCTTAATAGCAGCTCTCTAGATGGTCCTTATTTTCCTCCAGTGGTGCTCTAGATGTCTCTTAATCCTTCTCAAGACTCTCAATTCCTCCGTAAACCACAGGGAGTGTTGGGCTTGATGGATAAAGAGAGGTTGCATGGGTGCAATCTTATCAAGGGCCTCAGCCACCTTCCTATTCCAGGCAGTGGAAGCAGATCCTTGGGTATAACCCCCAGCTTCCTTTGGAACCCAATTGGGTACATCAGTTGCTGGGGTCAGACCAATTGAAGAGTGGCCATGAACTCCCGGACTGCCTCTGAGGCACGTCCCAGGGATGGCAAATTGAAGTCCCCCAGAACCATAAGTCTGGGGATGTCAGGTTCAGCCCAAGAAACTCCACGAGACAGTTCTGGAATTGCTTAGTTACTTTATTAGCTTACACCTTCTAGACAGAATCTCGCCAGACTAACTCTAACTCCCAATGTCTGCACCTAAACACTACGAATTCCTTAGGGTAGTGCCAGTCTCATTCTCTTTGCTTTCACACGCTTAGGCTGTGGGCTGAGGAGATGCTTCTCCCCATGACCTTGAACCTCCTCATCCTCCATCACAGCGGAACTCCACCGCTAGCCCCGAGACAGCCTCCAGCAGCTCAGGCAGGGAGGTTGCTACGCAGCAGGGAGGCTGGTACAGCAGCAACAATCCCGACTGTTCTTACAAGCCCAGCTTCAGGAACAGGGTCTCACAACCGACCTCTTGTGGAGCAGAGCCCCTGAAGGTCAACAGAGATTCCCAGATGACAATTGCTACTCCTTCTCCCCTACCCTGGGGTCTCAGCTGGTGCCAAACCATAAACCCAGCTGGGCACACTTCCAAAAGGGGGACTCTCCTTTGGGCCCAGCCAGGTCTCATGATACATGAGAGGTCAGCCCGCTCCTCAGTGATCAAATCACATATGGGGGGGGGGCTTGTTATTAACTTATCTGGCATTAAGAAGCAGCACCCAAAAGCCAGGGCCTCCACAGGTCTGCTGTCCAGGGCCTGGGTCTGAGTCCACAGGGCCAGAACACACCACTGGTAGTAGACACAGAGGGCATCTTCCCCAAGAGCAGCCTGCCTTCTCACTCCCATCATAACACTCCCTCCCCATTACCACCTGAATAGGATGACCCGCCCTAAACCCCCCAGGGCCTCCAATTCCCCCCAATCCCAGGCCTCTGATTTCCCTAATTAGGGGACCCTCCATCCAAACATATAGTAAAAATCACCCAATCAATCAAATCAGTCAATCAGGGTGGTGGTGAGCTCCCTGGCACTCCAGCTCCCACTCTCGGCACCATAGGAGCCTTACTCCTTAGCCCCTTTGCACACCATGCCCCCCACACCAACCTCTCTCACTAGTTGGTAGGGGAAAACACTCACACACTCACCCACACATTCCCACATCCACCCATGGACTCCCTTGCTATCTGTCACCCTAGGGAGAGAGACCCAGCTAACATCTACTGGAGGGACCCCAACATTCAATCTGGAATTGAACCTGCCAGCTTCCAAGTCCTTCAGGTCCCCCCAGAGGGCCAGAGCAGCTGTTCGGGTGCCAGATGCCAAGCTGGTTATTAGGGCAATCTCCAGGCCTCAGTCCTTTGCCACCAGTCCCACTCAGACCACTCTAGCTGCAACTGGGGTCACTGCTAGTGCTCCTGTACCAGTCCTGCCAATTTTCAGGCCCTGTGCACTTAACAATCACTTGTTCAGTAACTGTTCAAAGTTACACTGGCGCTGAGCCAGTGGGACTTATGTAGTTGCAGCCATTGCAGAGGCCCCGCAGTCACGTGATCATGATTCGGGCACTTGGCAACTAGCTTGCAATTATGATGTTGCAGCATCCTGCGGTGTGATGGAGGACTTGGACGAAGAGGTTCAGGGTCACGGGGAGAAATATTTCCTCAGCCCACAGCCTGAGCGTGAGAAAGAGAAGAGGATGAGACTGGCACTACCCTAAGGAATTCCTAGTGTTTAGTTGAAGACTTCGGGAGTTAGAGTCAGAAACATCAATCTGACATCAATCTGCTCTTCAAGTAGGAGCTGTGAGTCCAGGGGGACCCCCAGATTGTACACTGGGTCTGTCTGGGGCTTCAGCACCAAAGATGGCATAGTCCTAGATCCAGCAGGTCCCAAAACCCAAAGCCACTCAGTCTTGCCAAGGTTCAGTTGAAGCCTGTTGTTCCCCATCCAGACCCTCACAGTCTCTAGGCTGTGTTCTTGCTCATCCGAGGTTGTATTTACCTACTTTTGAGAATGGCTAAGGACCAGATGAGTTTATTATGTCCTGATACGTAAAACCATAAAACTCAAATGGGATGTACTTTCTTTTTCACATGACTGTACATGCCAGCTCAGCCCTCTCATCAGTGATTAAATCACTAATGAGGGAGGACTTATTACAGACTGACCTGGCATTGAGAAACAGCAGCCAAAAGCCAGGGCCTCTGAAAGTCTGCTGACAGGGCACCAGGACTGAGACCAAGGAGCTGGAACACAAAACCTGTAGAAGGTCATGGTCCCACGGTCCCTCAGAATGGCTTGCTCCCTGTCTCCCACCATATCTCCCCATGCCTCTCCCACTGTAATACTATGGTCCACCCCCATCCTCGCAACAGCAACCGCATCTCCAAACGCAGGCCCCTGATTCCCAAGACTGGGAATCTCCTCTCCAGCCAACCCTGGGAGGGGAAGCCAGGCATACCAAGGCACTTTAGCTTCACTAGTTCTCACCACCATAACAGTACTCAACAACCACCTCCCCACTTTACTACAACACACTTACATGCACTGGCACTCACAGGCACCCCTCCCATGCTGCTCCCACCCGCTGGTAGAAGGCTCCCTTGCCATTCACCCCACATCAATTCCTCCTCTGGCCCTCACCCAGAAGAAGGGGTCAATCTTCAGGCCACAGTGGGAAACCCACAGTCCAAAAATCAGGCACGTAACCATCACATGGAAGCCACA
The DNA here is from genome assembly GCF_059951505.1 of Python bivittatus. Classification (NCBI taxonomy): domain Eukaryota; kingdom Metazoa; phylum Chordata; class Lepidosauria; order Squamata; family Pythonidae; genus Python; species Python bivittatus. Next base: position 108,522 of record NW_028277102.1, read on the forward strand.
TTGTTTCTTCCTCCTTGGGGCTACCAGGAGGGAAAGCAAAAAAGCCTCCATGGGGAATAGGGTCCACAGCAGCCTGCCACTCCACTCCACTCCACTGCATGTGCACGTGCACACACACACACACACACTGCCTGGTCACCAACCACACCTCCAAAGCCCCAACATCCAGCAACAGAGAACTGACAGTGCAGGAAAGGACCACTTCCAACAACCGCCGTTGAGTGCACAAACACCTCTGAGTCCACACGCACAGTTGGTAAGGCAGCTGTGGCAGGAGAACAAAAGCAGCCCATTCTCCAGTGTGACGTGTCTTCCAGCCCACTCCTCCAGGGAACAAAACAGTCCTCCAGTGCAGACCAAACAGGTCTTCAAAGAGCAGCCTAAGCTGAACCAAGAAAACTACCACCAGGTTAAAAAAAACTGCCACGAAGTGCACAGACGTGCCAAATGCAGTCAGCTCGGTAGGCATGGCCAGCACCACAAAACAGCAAGCACAGCCACCCTCCAAAATTGTCCATCCTCCGGTCTGCTTCTCCACCCTGAACAAGTCCAAAATAGTCCAAGCAGGTCCAAAAGTCCAGCTCCTACGCAGGTAAACACCACCCCCAAAACATCCCTCAACACACCACAGCATACAATCATGAGGACAGCTCGTCCATGGCTCCTGCTGTGTCTGCTATTTTACCGGAAATTGATCATGCCTTCATCTTGCAGCCTAGGGCACAAAAGTGCACGGCTAAAGCAAGTTCCGCTGTATGTGCTGCTTTCATTGATTTTAGATTTGCCTTTAATTCAGTATCAAGTTACGCTATGGGGTAAACTTATCAATTCTACATTAGACAGATGGCTATTGCTATATAAGTTTCATAGAAATGCCTATTCAAAATCCCATTTAGTTCACAAGGTCATTTAACTAAAAAAGTTACTTTGCTGGGAGGGATTAGGCAGGGTATATATTGGCACCACAACTTTTGAACTTTTGTATCACTTCCTTGATTGCATTGCTCCTTCTTTATTGCTGCACACCTACGGTTAAAAGGATTTGGTCTTTCCTCTTGATCACATGCAGCTATTTTAAATTCAGAATGTAGTGTACTAATACAACATTCTCCCAGATTCCAATTTTGAGTTTTTAGTAGAGTCATTGCTTCAGTTGTGAATAATATTAAGATTTCAGATTTAGGATTAATATATTTTTGTTAGAATATTATCTAGTCACATTGAAGATGTCCCCTGAGCTGAAGTTCTGTGGTGTGTTCATTTCTTTGGTTGGTTGGTTTGATTTCCTCTCTTTTGTGCTGGTGATTGACTGAAATAAAGATGGGATTGAATGTTTCTCTGGCTGCTTTTTATGTTCAGAAGGTGCCCCTTTCTAGATGCACAGAAAGCTGTCTCCCAGGATACACCAAACTCAAAAGAGAAGGAGAGCCGGTCTGCTGTTACGACTGTTCTCCTTGTATGGAAGGAACAATCTCCACGGAGGAAGGTAAGTAGACCAGGAGTAAAGAAAGGACTTGAGGATGCAATCAGAATTCATTCTTGCTCTTCTGGGCAACATCTGTTAAAGGTGTTTTCTTTCCCGCTAGTTGTATACCTAATTACTAGCATCTTTTCCTCAATTCCACAAAGCAAAATGAAACAAGTTGTTTGAAGCAGCCAGAAAAATGTTCAAGGACCTTGGACCCCCATTCAGTGATGCATGATGGTATGGCCGTGCAAAGTGAAATAATGAAACATGGCTGAAAACTCTTGATCTGTTGCATTCTTGCCTAGTTTCAGAAAAGAAGACAAGTCTCATTGGCTTTTGGCTTTTAAAAGAATGGTTGTTTTTAATTCATCTTGGGATCTCACAAATGTCTACAGACAGAAGGTCTGATTCTCCCTGGAAATGTGAAAAGTTGGTTCCCTTAAATATCTCTGGACAGAAATATTGAATTACTCCCGGGAAATGTGAGTATAGTTCTGATGTGGACTTCACTGGTGGGCAGTGGAACTATATCTGGAACAAGTTACTTCTTCTAGCCACAGTTCAAGCTCCATCTTTCACTGGCATACCAAGCGTCACACACTAAAAATAAAAGAGACTTCTCCCCATGTCTTCAATAATATCCTTATTCAATTATACATATTCAAAGTTTTCTAGCAACCTTTTGAGAAGCTTTGAGAGCCCAATTCCAGGCTTTCAGGGAAAGCCTAAAACCAAAAGGATCTAGTCCTAAGGTCAATATTATGGTTCTGAGACCAAGGCTGCAGTTTTAGTGAGTTGAAGCCTGCAGCTTCATAACAAATGGGATCTTTGCCTACTTTACAGAATAGCATGGTGCAAATCCTTCAGAAGAGATGCTTCAGTAGGACATGTAACGCATCTCTAATTGAATAACTTAGAAGCCACATCTTTTCCAGGCTCACACAGCTGCTTTGAAAGCTCCTCTGGCTATCACTGCATGCATGTACAAGACTGGGAAAAGAGGCAGCTGTTGTGATGATTCCAAAAGCGAGTTGCATGTTATTCCTTAGTCTTCTGTAGCTCCCGTTTGAAAGGATTTGCACAGACCCATTGCAGAAGATTTGCAGAAATCAGATGGCAATATTTCACACAGCCTCATGGAGGGATGGCAGGATAAAGTATAAAACAGCAACTACAGTTACACCTCCCTTAACGACTGCCCTGTTTAGCAACTGTTCAAAGTTAAGAGTGCTGAAAAAGTAACTTTACAGCCAGTCCTCACACTAATGACCATTGCAGCATCCCCACAGTCATGTGATTGACATTCGGGCACTTTGCAACCAGCGAGCTATAATGACTGTCGCAATGTGCCACAGTCACATGATCACCATTTGCACATTTCACAACCGGCTTCTGAGAAGCAGAATCAGTGGAGAAGCTGGTAGTGAAATCACAAGTCGTGGTCATGTGGTGTCTTGCTTAATGACCCGCAGTGATTCGCTTAACGACTGTGGCAGAAATGAGGTTGTTAGCCCGCTACGGTGAGGGTATGGTTCTCTCCTTGGTAGTTCCTTGATTACGCTATTGTTTTTTCTGCTTAATTGTTTGTTTGGTGTTTGTGCAGAACACTAGCAGAACGCATCCATGAAACCCAACTAGCACTCAGAAAACATGATGAAAACTCCTTAATCTCACAACACATGGAAAGACTCAACCACAGTTTTAACTGGGAAAGTGTTAGCATCTTAGACCAGTCCAAATCCAAAACTACTAGGGAATTCTTAGAAGCTTGGCATTCAGACAAATCAGCCATCGACCGACAGAGATAAACCACATTTACACACCATTCAAAAGACACAATAAAAAAGCTAAGAAGAAAACAAAAGACCAGAACACACCCTCTGCAACAGCCAACACCCAGATAAGCAGGGATTAACACCAGACAAACAAGCAAAAAACAAGACCCTAATCAAGAATCTACCAAGGACGAAGCCACACCCCCACCAACAATGGCAGAGCAAGCTACTGTATATAAACAGGGAGCAAACCCAACACTCTCTTGCACTGATGATGTTACCTAGTTGGCTGATGAAGTGTCTGCAAGCAAACACCGAAGCTCTGAGAGCACCAAGGACTCCATGGGAAAAACATTATTTAATTAACCTAAGAAGCAAATCAAGTTAACTCCTGGCAATTTCAGTTTCATACGGCTCATACAATTTTCTGATAAGAATATGTAAATAGTTAGCTAGTGCCTCTTTCCAAGACATTTTTCAACTTCCCAGACTAGCCTACAGCCTTGGGTTTTTTCTTTGTTTCTTTGTTTTGTTTTTCTGTCAGTCTCCCATTTATGTATTGATCTCACCTGTCTCCGCTTGGCTTCTGAACCAAGACAGCAGCGAACTGCTTCCATCTACTGAAGCAACTAAAGTCATGCTTTTCTTTCTCTCACAAAGTGGTTGCGCTAAACAAGAACCTTGTTTCTTCACAGTGTCAGTATTATCTATTTTATGAGACCTTCTAAACTCTCTGCAAAGACGGTCTCAGGTCTGCAAGCACTTTTGTATGGTAATATTGAGATCTTGCCTGTGTAAGGTCAGAACAATGGCCCATCTGGCCAAGCACAATGCTCCTTGGGTTGGCCAATGTGAGGCCCATGGTAGGATTCAAAGACAATTACCTGCTTCTCTTTCAGCTTTCAGTTCATATCCAGCTGCATGTCCCATAGCACCGCCTAACTATTGCCCATTGATCATTTGTCCTGCATGAATTATCTCTCATCTTTTTGGGAACCATCTAAGGCCCTAGCCAAATACTGCAGAATGTGGGTCTCACCTCTCCTCTTCTCTTCTAGCAAACCAGCTTTCACCTGATTGATGAATATATGTCATAAAGATCTTTTTGACTCCTAGCGACTACAGAGATAGAGTATCTCCAAGATTAAACACTCACATCATCACCTCAAAAAACATAATCCCAATCATTGATTTAAATTGGATTGTCCATGATGTTATGGCCACAGGTATTGCTAGACACTAGCTAAACAACAAGGGCTTGTGTTTTTCAGATGCATCCAGTTGCAGCCAATGTCCACATGACCAGCATTCCAATAAGAAGCAAGATCAATGTGTCCCAAAAATTATCAGCTTCCTATCCTATGAAGAAATCTTGGGTCTCATCCTGGCTTCCTTGGCCCTTGCTTTCTCCCTAACCACCAGCTTCATCTTGGGAATCTTCATTAAATACCGAGAAACTCCCATCGTCAAAGCCAACAACCGGGACCTCACCTACACTCTCCTGGTTTCCCTCCTCCTTTCCTTCTTGACCTCCCTTCTATTCATTGGTTGCCCCAGGAAGGTGACCTGCCTCCTTCGACAAACCACCTTCAGTGTTGTATTCTCAGTGGCTGTGTCTTCTTTGCTGGCCAAGACTTTCACGGTGGTGGTGGCATTTCAGGCCACAAAGCCAGAAGTAGAATGAGGAAATGGCTGGGGAAGACTCTGGCTAACTCCATTGTTGTGTCCTGCTCTGGGACTCAGGTGGGCATCTGCATGATATGGCTGGGAATCTCCCCCCCATTCCCAGACTCTGACATGCATTCCCAACCAGGGTACATCCTGTTGCAATGTAATGAAGGCTCAGTCATCATGTTCTACACTGCACTAGGCTACATGGGCTTTCTGGCTGCCATCTGCTTCTTGGTGGCTTTCCTAGCCCGAAAGCTGCCAGGGAGCTTCAATGAAGCCAAGTGGATCACCTTCAGCATGTTAGTTTTCTGCAGCGTCTGGGTCTCCTTTGTCCCCACCTACCTGAGCACCAAAGGGAAATACATGGTAGCCGTGCAGATCTTCTCCATCCTGGCCTCCACCCTGGGCTTACTGGGCTGCATCTTTATCCCCAAATGCTACATCATCATACTGAGAGCTGACAGAAACACAAAGCAGCAGTTAATGATATGAAACAGTAAGGAAACCAGATTTTGGTCCCTTTTTTTCAATTATTTATTGGTAATTTTAAAAAAAAAAAAAGCTTATAATTACACTCCTTTTTATGTGTTCTAAGAAACCTCTCTTCCTTTCATGTGAATTTTGAATGATAACGATTAAATAATGAAACAAAAATAGCATTGGATCTTCTTTTTTAAAATAATTACATTCTTTGTTCCCTCTGCCTCTGATATCAGGTGGGATTAGAATGATAAACCTTGACATTAATCATTTTTCTGAAACCAGGTCAGATAACATATCCCCACAGCAGATAAAATGTTCCTCATCACCTTTTGGTATTATGCTCTGGGCTTATTTATTAGGCCTTTGTAGCAATTTGCATTTTTTTCCTCCTCCTTGAATAGATTGACACCAACCTGATCAATCATATCTACTACTGTGGGCAATAAACCCTTAGAAGAAATGGAGTAGCACTCATACTCAATAAGAGAGTGGGAAAGGCAGTAATGCGGTACAACCTCAAAAACAACAGAATGATCTCAGTGTGAATCCAAGGCAAACCATTCAACATCACAGTAATCCAAGTCTATGCCCCAACCACTGAGGCCAAAGAAGCTGAAGTTGACCGATTCTATGAAGACCTACAACACCTTCTACAACTAGCACCAAAAAAAAGATGTCCTTTTCATCATGGGGGATTAGAATGCTAAAGTAGGAAGTAAGGAATAATCGGAATAACAAGCAAGTTTGGCCTTGGAGTACAAAATGAAGCAGGGCAAAAGTTAATAGAGTTCTTCTGTCAAGAGAACAAGCTGGTCATAGCAAACACTTTTTTCCAACAACACAAGAGACGACTCTACACATGGACATCACCAGATGGTCAATACCGAAACCAGATTGATTATATACTTTGCAGCCAAAGATGGAGAAGCTCTATATAGACAGCAAAAACAAGACCAGGAGCTGACTGTGGCTCAGATCATGAGCTGCTTACTGCAAAATTTAGGCTTAAATTGAAGAACGTAGACCACTTGGGTATGACTTAGATCATATTCCTTGTGAGTACACAGTGAAGGTGATGAATAGATCTAAGGGATTTGATTTGATAGACAGAGTGCCTGAAGAACTATGGACAGAGGTCCGTAACATTGTACAGGAGGCAGCAACTAAAACCATCCCAAAGAAAAAGAAATGCAAGAAAGCAAAATGGCTGTTTGATGAGGCTTTACAAAGAGCTGTAGAAAGAAGGAATGTGAAAAGCAAGGGTGAAAGGAAAAGATATAAGCAACTGAATGCAGATTTCCAGAGAATAGCAAGGAGGGATAAGAAGGCCTTCTTAAATGAACAATGCAAAGAAATCGAGGAAAACAATAAAATGGGGAAGACTAGAGATCTCTTCAAGAAAATTGGAGATATCAAAGGAACGCTTATTTATTTATTTTATTTTATTTTATTTTATTTATTTTATTGGATTTCTCCGCTGCCCATCTCCCCCACAATAGGAGAAACGTTTAGTGCAAAGATGGGTATGATAAAAGACAAAAAAGGCAGGGACCTAACAGAAGCAGAAGAGATTAAGAAGAAGTGGCAAGGTTACACAGAACTCTACTAGAAAGATCTTAATGTCCCTGATGTCCATGCTGGTGTGATCACTGACCTAGAGTCGGACATCCTAGAGAGTGAAGTCAAGTGGGCCTTAGGAACCATTGCTAACAACGAAGCTAGCAGAGATGACAGTATTCCAGCTGAGTTATTTAAAATACTAAAAGATGATGCTGTTAAAGTGCTGCACTCAATATGCCAGCAAGTTTGGAAAACGCAACAGTGGCCACAGGATTGGAAAAGGTCAGTTTACGTTCCAATTCCAAAGAAGGGGAATGCCAAAGAATGCTCAGACTATCACACAATTGCGCTCATTTCACATGCTAGCAAGGTTATGCTCAAAATCCTACAAGCTAGGCTTCAGCAGTACGTGAACCGAGAACTACCGGATGTACAAGCTGGGTTTCGAAGAGGCAGAGGAACTAGAGATTAAATTGCCAATATTCACTGGACCATGGAGAAAGCATGAGAGTTCCAGAAAAACATCTACTTCTGCTTCACTGACTATGCAAAAGCCTTCAATTGTGTGGATCACAACAAACTGTGGCAAATTCTTAGAGATGGGGGTACCAGACAACCTTACCTATCTACCTGAGAAATCTGTATGCGGGCCAAGAAGCAGCAGTTAGAACCAGTCATGGAACAACCGATTGGTTCAAAATAGGGAAAGGAGTATGACAAGGCTGTATACTGTCACCCTGCTTATTTAACTTATATGCAGAGTACATCATGAGAAATGCCAGGCTGGAAGAATCACAGGCCAGAATTAAGATTGCAGGGAGAAACATCAACAACCTCAGATATGCAGACGATACCACCCTAATGGCAGAAAGTGAAGAAGGACTAAAGAGCCTCTTGATGAGGGTGAAAGAGGAGAGTGCGAAAGCTGGCTTGAAACTCAACATTAAAAAAACTAAGATCATGGCATCTGGACCCATCAATTCCTGGCAAATAGAAGGAGTAGAAATGGAAGCAGTAACAGACTTCATTTATTTGGGCTCCAAGATCACCGCAGACGGAGATTGCAGCCATGAAATTAAAAGACGCTTGCTCCTTGGGAGGAAAGCTATGGCAAGCCTAGATAGCATATTAAAAAGCAGAGACGTCACCTTGCCGACAAAGATCCGCATAGTCAAAGCTATAGTTTTTCCAGTAGTAATGTATGGCTGTGAGAGCTGGACCATAAAGAAGGCTGAGCACCGAAGAATTGATGCCTTTGAATTGTGGTGCTGGAGAAGACTCTTAAGAGTCCCCTGGACTGCTAGAAGGTCAAACTAGCCAATCTAGGAGGTCAAACCAGTCAATTCATAATGAAGCTCAAGCTCAGATACTTTGGTCACCTAATGCAAAGAGAGGACCCTTTGGAAAAGACCCTGCTGGGAAATGCTGGGAAACATTGAAGGCAAAAGGAGAAGGGGACGGCATAGGATGAGATGGTTAGATGGCATCACTAAAGCAATAAGCATGAAACTGAGCCAACTCAGGGAGACAGTGAGGGACAGGAAGGCCTGGCGCAATATGGTTCATGAGGTCACGAAGAGTCGGACACGACTTAACGACTGAACAACAACAACCTGACAATCAAGGGAGAAAAGCAAAGTTTAAAGGGAAAGAAAGGACTTCATGATTCAGGCAGTTTCCGAAGCCCAAAGGGAGACACCAGACAGAGATGAGGGAAGGACAGTAAGCATCCTGCTGAATAAGACGTCATGAGAGAATGCGCACCTCCCTTCCTGCAGGGAAAGCACCATCTTTTCTTCCACCTTTTCTGCAAATCCTGAGAGCAGCAGCAGATTTCCAGACATTGCTGTTCTGCCCTCAGAAGCTCAGCTGAGACCAGCTGCACAGGTCAAACTCTGCCACATGATGCTGACTCTAAAAAAAACACACTATATAATCAAAAACATCACAACAATGTCCAGGGAATTTCCATCAAATCTTATCCTCATAAACATAAACAATGCTATTTCTTCTCCATTTTGTAAAGCAGAAGATGTTGTAACAGGGCCTCTAAAGGGTCATCCAGAAAGTATCTCTTTACTGAGCTGGATGCAGCTATTCTGGGTTACCTGCCCTGCATTTAGGATGATGGGCTCATCAGCACTAACATAGAGTTCCCTCAGGAGAGTTAATGAGGGTTCAGCTGATTTAATGTATTACAGCCTTTAAAATTTAACATACTACAACCTTTAACCGTCTCAAAATAAGTTTCTTAAGTAAAGGGCAGTCAAACTTTCCTGAATTCTTCGCCTCTTGACTCTTAAACTGGAACTGTCTCTATGAGTAATACAAAAATATTTTCTCCAGCTGCGCATCTGTGCTGCCACAATGATTCCCAATTCTCCTTCTAATTATCAGAACCATGGTGATGGTGACAAAGCTTCAGAGATTTCATCACCATCATCACAGGTCATTTTTGAATCCACTGTGATAAATATTTGCTAAAACCTCATATATAAAACCTGAACATCACTGAGCCATAATTATCTCCTGCTTTGCTGAGAGCAAAAGGTGCTTTTCATTTAAGGAAAGGCCACGCTATTCTGACATTACCAGTTGTGGTTTCCAAATTTGGTGCCAAGCTGGACCATCTTCATTGCAGAGAAATTCTTCAGTGCAGCTGTACTGTCTGTTCATAGTTTTTCCTCATAATTAGGCAGCTCTGGGACCAAGGAAGAGCTGTCTTTGCCTGAAAGAGAATTCTAGCAAAGAGCACCATCATGGTATCTCAAGGGCTGCTGTTCCTGCTTCTGCTAGTGTCCCATTTTCCCTCTGAGAAGCTGGTGAAGAAATGTCCATTGAATGTGATAATTGAGGGAAACTACAAGTACAATTTCAACAAGCCAGGAGGCTACCTGATCAGTGGAATCATCTCTACAACTCATACTATATTTCAACAATATGAGTTCTTCAAGCCTCCAAGACATATATTTATGGGGTAATTATTATAGGGCCTCTGGTGATTGATTTTTCCCTCTCCAATGTCTTTTTAATACAGAGTAATTCCCATTTCCCAATTCCTGGCCTTTTTCAACCAGCCTATTCTTTTTCTTCCAAATTTTCTTAAGTAAAATTCATTTTGGATGCTTTAAAACTTGAAGGGTTTCTTTTGAGTTCTTCAACAAGGACAAGCATCAACACCTGATGCGTCCCAGTTTCTAAAAGGAACACCTTTATTTTCTACTCAAGGAGAAATGACTCTATGGGTATGCCATGTGCTAAGATTATGACAGATAAATAACCCCCTGATTTGGAAGCAGATATTTCTGAATTCAATTCATATAATTGCCAAGGAAAGGGGATTTCTCATATATGCAGATTAAAGGTCGGGGAAATCTTCTGCTGCCTGAATGACAATAAATTTGTCAAAAATCATCTCCTGTGTTCCAGAATCCAGTGTTAGAAAGTACCGTAAAACAGATGGTATCAATATCATTAATTCATTGGGCATTTCTTAGTTCTATTGATATGCTTCAAGAATTATACATTAATGAAAAACAGTTAAAACAATAGCATTTTATGCAGTGGGAATGAAGAGATTGTAATCTTGGGTCACCTATCCATAGCTCTCTGGTCAAACAACAGCGAGAGTAAATAATTAGACTAAGGCATATACAATAAAAAGGGAAGTATGAAAGAAATTATTAGATTAGAATCAGTATAAAGGAAAACAAATTTATATCGCTGCCCATTTCACTAGAAATGGCTCTGGGTGGTCTACAACTAACAACACAGTGTCACAACCATTAAAACACTGAAAACAATAAAACTAATCGACATAATTAAAAGGAAGATTGCAGGAGAATTACAGCCATCTACGCACAATACAAGCATCTTCCAGGCTCCCTAAGGGATACCCAAGCTTGCTGGAAAACCCCATTTTCAGGGCTTTCTGAAAGGCTAACAGGGATGGGGCTTCTTTACATGTCTATCTGGTGTCCCATTTCCTTCTCATTCCATTCATGTTTCAGGCTGTGGGACTTTCACGAGGGTGGTGGAGTCCAAACTTGAATTGATCACTGCCAGAGGTCTTTCAAGTAACAGCTGTGGGCAATACAACATGTCTTTATAAACTGAAGAGGAAAATGTATTGATACCTCTTCTCTCATAGAATAAGGAGTATGAGCTTCAGCCACATCTTGCCTTTCTTGTTTGCCACTCATGAGATCAATCAGAGGCCTACGCTGCTCCACAATATCTCCCTGGGCTACAACATCTATGAGAACTTCTTCAACGCCCTAATGACATACGAGGCCATGATGGACTTTCTCTCTATGGGGCAGGAGAACACCCCAAACTACAGTTGTGGGAGAAGAAAACATATCTTGGCTGTTCTTGAAGGGACTGACTCTGAGCTCTTTAATCACATTTCAACCATGTTGAGCATCTACAAAATCCCACAGGTATCAATCTCAGTACAACCTAAGTCCATTTTGGAAATTCCGCAGATGAGTTCAGAAAAGGGCACTCTTGGATAGCACTTGGATAGCACTCTTGGACTCCAAGCAAAGTTGGAGTCAGATGGTCATTTCTTAAACGACCTGAAATAGGTTCATTTCCCTTGTATTACTTTGATCTTTCTGATATTGGTACACAATTTGGAAACCATACACTGTCTTCATGACCTTCTCCTTTTCTGCTATGCATTGGACTCGCAACAGCCTCTCCTCACAGAAATTACAGCAAGTAGACAAACTGGTCTATCAGAAAAGAGCAAAAAAAGGATGGAGGGATTTTAAGATTCACAACTGCTTGTCATAAGACAGTGGTATGTGGTCTGTTGCCAGAATGATCCAATATAATTCTGCGCAGACTGTTATATGACAGCGAGAATTGGGCATGTCAGGCGAAAGAAAAAAGTCAGTGGAATGCATTCAGAATAGGGTCTCTAAGAAATGTGTGTGAAAAAGAGAATCTAGAATGTATGGTGGAAAATGAGTGTCGACTGAATTCTTAAGTGAGTTATGCAATACAGATGGCTTGAGACATAGAACAAACGAGGACTAAAAGATATGAAGGAAGAATCCTTCATAGGTCAAAAGAAAGAGGAAGACCGAGAAAGTGGATCCAAGGAATCTTTCCAATGATACAAAGGCATTGAGACGACGAGGGCACAGCCAGCCATCCACTTTAATGTGCTTTGACCCAGAAAGGAGGTCACCATTAATTTGCTTTATACTCAGAGTTGACCTCCACTCTGCTTTGTCCATGAGGCAGGTCCTGTCCCAACAGTTTACTGAGAAGAATGTTAAGGTGGAGAGGTTGGTAGATTTCCCTGCCAGTTTAATATATATTGGTCTGTGTCCCTAGGATGGGATGGGCCTGGCAGTGGAGGAGGAGGTAAGTTCAGACAATGGCTAGTACAGTTGATTTAGACAGCTTTCATAATGTAATCAGATGGGCGAATTCCCAAGACATTAGGAAACAGTGCTCCCCCCTACTTTATTGAGAATCTCCTATTCACGACCTGAACACTTGCAGCCCCTGATCTGTTTTCTGCTAAAAGCTACAGGAGACCCTCAGAGTGAGTATGGACTCCCATAGGCACCAAAGGTTCTCCACTGAGCACCATGTGCATCAGCCCAGACTAACCTGGGTGGGTCGGGGTTGTTGATCAGGGGTCACCTTGGACATCAACTACAAGGAGAACAGGCTTTCATAGCCAGAGATGACATAAGCAGGAGAGAGATCAGCAATCGATATGGACCATTTCATGCAGCTATTGCCTATTAGCTCAAGAGTTGTGAAAAGCCCTTTGATTTAAGCATCTGAATATTTTCATTGAAAGTGAGACAGACCACCAACCTTTCATCTTCTTTCTTAGATCAACTATGGTGTTCTCAGCCCCATTCCGGAGCATAAGCAGCATTTCCCTTTTTTCTACCGGGTGAGTCCAAAGCAAGAACCTCCTCATTGGGCGATTGTCAAGCTGCTCCTGCATTTCCGATGGACGTGGATCGGCCTCGTTGCTCCAGACAATGAAAACGGGGAAAAGTTCCGAAGAAACTTTGCACCTCTAGCCACAAAGAACGGAGTTTGCATTGCCTTCTCACAAAGCATCTTAACACTGAATCAGCAAAAAAAACAAAAATTATTAGACGAAAAGAAAAAGAAGGACATGTTTCTAAATTTCAGCAACCGTCAAGTAAAAATAATTGTTTCTCAATTAGACTTTCAGGCTACGATGACTCTAGTAGCAGTGATAAAAACTATTGAAAACAAAAATCAGTTGTTTGAGGGGAAAGTGTGGATTGTAGCAGCTTTGCCAGACATAAGTGTGAGAGTGTTTTACGAAGTGCTTGATCTCCAGCATACACATCTTTTGTTATGCTTCCTACCTCAGGCAAAAGAAAGGACACAATATTATGATTTTAATTCATATTACTCTGCTATTCATCAATATGGGGAGGCAGCATTCCAGTGTTCCTATTCCAGGCCTGTGTTGTCCAAGAAAGTTTGGGAAAGATGCTCAGAAAAAGAGATCTGGGAAATCCCACCCCGTGATGTGGTTGCAAGAATCCTGTCTGAGGACGCCTCTAGTATATCCACAGCAATTCAGGCCGTGTCCTGGGCCCTCAGTGCTGCCTATTCTGCCCAACTGAGGGGGAGGCGGGTTGGAGACCATCAGATACCACAGATGCTACAGCCATGGCAGGTAGAACCTCCTCTCCATTGATGCTCCTCCTTCAATTCCTCAGGGTTAAATTGGGTGTAGGCAGGGCTGAGTGGGAGGGGGGGATACGGTGGTTTGAATAGCAGTTGCCCTGGTGTAGTGTTTTTTCTGATCAGATGAGGAGGTTTGGAGAAAGAAAACAAGATTCTGTTGCTGAATCTTCCAAAATGGAAGTATCTGTGCTGCTTTGGGATGCTGTACAATGAAAGAGGTGCCTCTGCAGGGACAGCATTTCCCCGATTGTAGAGTGTTTAAGCACCAGGAGGACACCACAATCTGCATGTTCTCCCTTGATCACCCAACTTGGTCTCCTCTACTTTCCAGCCAGAGAGATAGTCATGACTTTCACTTCTGAATTCAAAGCAGCTTTTTCTTCTTCAAAACTATGTTTCTTCATAGCACCTTATAGCAGGAACTAGGACCCCCTCCATGTGTCCCCTGAATTTCAGCCTTAGGATCCTTACTGCTCTTTCAAAGCACACCACCAAGAGTCCAAAGTTTCTCCTGGCCTGAAAGTCAAATCAGTCAATAAATCAGGGCCGTACACTCACAATGCCAGCTTTGTGCAGTTCCTAGCTGAAAGCTGAGCCTATGTAACTTCATATTGGTCTGGTCTGGTGGAAAAGATATATTTTGCATCTTCTCCCATCACAAGCCTTCCTATCTGCCTGTTCTTCCATGCTTCGATGGTAGCTGTGGTGATGAGAGAGTAGAGGCTGGATCTGCCCAGCTCCCTTTGGCCCTTTTGGGCTGCCATGAGATTCCTCCTCACTCCTGGACCCTGGGACTGCCTTCTAGGACCATTTTGGCCTTGGCAGCAGGGGAGATCTCGCAGCAGAGACCTGGCAGCATAATTCCTGATCACTCCTTCACCAGGCATTGCTCAGCCTTTCTCCTAATCCCTCAACTACATGGGTGTAACACTCTCAAATCTGCTAGACGTGTGTCTGTTTAAAAAACAAAAACCAATTCACATGCAGCTCTTACAGTGAAGGGCACCAGCTGAAGGAGAGAGGCCACACACCAGCACCCTATGGTTAATTTTTTCTTGGACAACATGAGCCAGCTAGAGGTGTGTGTAAGCAAGAGGGTGTGTGTCCAAGGGACAGACCACAAGTGGAAAAGCTGAGCAAGCAGCAGTAACAGACAGAGAAAATTGACAGAAGAAACACTGAGTAGGGGACGAAGATTGAGGGAGCAAGATGGAAGAAAGGAAGAGGAACAGCACAGGAGGAGGAGGAGGAGGAGGAGGACAGGAGGAGGACAGGAGAAGACATCGGAGAGGCAGGCAGAACAAGAGAATGAGACAGAACAGTAGAGCAAAATGGAGGGAGAATCAGCCTACATCCTTCTGTGTCAAGATTTCAGGGCCAGAGCCATCCACATAATATTTCATGCTACATGTATATAGATATATATAAGATTGTTCAAAAGAAATTAGAACATGAAATATGAACAAGATCTCATGGGATCCCAAACACTGACCACCAGATCTAATGAATTTCATTTATCTTTTGGGATTTCCCTCTTAATGTAATTATAGGGGATTCTTAGAATTGGTTTGCTGACTTTTCGCTTTGTGGGACAAGTCACTGAGTTGAATTAACTCTTTCAGAAAACTCACAAGAAGCATGTGGATGAGATCCAGTTTCCCTTGGGAGGAAGGGAGAGAGACTTCCTCTAAGATCCTGAAACACTTTACAGAGGCACTTGAAAAGGCCCAGTTATTCATACTAGTCCCATATCTATAATAAGAGTGATATATACATTGAATTAGGGCTGAAATGGAACTGGATAAGATATGGACATGGTTTTCCTTCTCTTTCCAGCTTCATCCTTTCCTGAGAAATTTCCAGCTTTACAATCTTTCCATGGATGATGTTTATTTGGACGAGAATGGAGATCTAGCCTCTGACTTTGATATCATGCACTGGGCAGTGTTCCCCAACAAGTCTACTGCTGCGGTCAAAGTTGGGAGAGTAGAAAGAGAGGCCTCTTCAGAAGTCAATCTCTCCATCAATCCAAGTGCAATCATGTGGCCAAAATCATTCAGTCAGGTGAGTGATCCTGCTGCATTTTGCTTCTTACCATTTATCAGCTGTTGTTCTTCACATGGAGGAAGACTTTCTGTTTTCCTGGACTAGTCCCCAAATCTGTGACTTTCTGAAGTCTTTGCCGCTCAGCAGGACTTTTTTTTAAATCCATGGAAGACTGCAAGGGCTTCAGTGATACATTTCCTAGTAAGCACCTCAATAAACATGTAGCATACTTAGATCCCGTAATCCGGGTTGCAGTTAATACTATGTAGGAGACACAGAATACTAAGTGGGGAAAAGATATGGCTGAAGAAACCTGGTCATAGGTGGTGGAGTCATCCATGACATTAGAGTGTAGGAAGATCTGTTGATCTCTCTTTTCTGTGTTACATGAACACAGACATTATATTGTGGATCATGACTTGACACAATGTGATTTGACAACCATATTGATTTAGCTTTCAACAAATCATGATTAAAAGAAATCATACTTTAGCCCAGTATGTGTACCCAGCCCATAACACATTTCAGTTCACAGAAATACCATCCCCATTCCCATGGTTATTGTGATGGAATGGAATTATGAAGGCCACACTCAGGGAGGGAAACATCCTCTTTCGTCTCCTGAGGGGCAAGGAAGAGATAAGAGGATGAGGCTATGACCTCCCTGAGGAATTCACTCTGTTTTCACTGGCTGACTGTGGAAACTGAGTTTCAGTCCGGGAAGATTCTTGCTAGAGATTGTAGCTAATAAACATTGCTGAACTGAATCTGCATGGTCTCCAGGAGTTCCTTGGGCTAGGCCTGACAGTTATCTTGCTTAGAGTCAATCACTCTCCTCTTCGAGGTTGGACTTTGAAGAACCTGGAGAGAAAGAGTAGTGACACTTCTGAACTTTGGTGTTGGAGAAGACTCCTGAGAATGCCAAGGTCAGCCAAGAAACCCAGCAATGGATCACTGAACAAATCAACCCCAAGTTGTCACTCAAGGCACAAATGACCAGGCTCAAATTAACCTACTTTGGACAGATTATGCAAAACTCTAGCTCTGTGGAGAAGTCTGTATTCCTGGGAAAGATTGAAGGAAAGACAAGAAGACAATGACCAGCAGCAAGGTGGATGGACACAATTACAGCAGTGATGGGTGTACCATACATCAGCCCAGAGTTGATGGGAGTTGGGCGGCATAGAAATTTAATAAATAAATAAATACATACATACATACATAAATAAGAAGACTTGAAGGACCAGGTTGAACTCTTTCTGGTGAAAATCCCTCTCTGTGATCGCTAAGGATCGACAACACCATGACAGCACACAGTCAATCAAAGCAGGACTATCTGTATGTGCAGCTTTCATTGATTTTAGATTTACCTTTGATTCAATATCAAGAGCTAAGCTCTGGGAGAAACAGATCAGTTCTGCAATAGACAGGTGGCTATTACTCTTGCTATATAAGCTTTATGAACACTCCTATTCCAAGATCTGACCCATCTCACAAGGTCATTTGAGAAAAGCAATCACTGGTGAGGGAGTTAGGCAGGGTGCTATATTGCCCACACTTGTGTTGAATTTCTGTATCACTTCTGGCTTCTTCCCCCCAAATTAGCTCAGGCCACCTCACCAAGCCAAAAATGTACTTTCCAGCAGCTAATTCCCCTTGTTTAGGCCAGTGAGATATTTCCATTCTGTCACGGTTTCCAAACTGAGAAAGGCTCTGACATTAGCTCAGTTTAACGTCCCACCATCAGCCGTCCTAAAAGGCTGATCATTAGAATTAAGCTATGCGGCCTGATTGTGCCCTTGGGCACATGGACTATAGAATCCCTGCCCATATTGGATTCTGCTGTGGGATTCACAGATGTTCTGGTGTCTGCTCCATCTCTCCTTACGAGATAAAATATCCAGGGCACGCCAATTCCTTCTATGTGAGAGCTCTTCCCTCTGACCAGTCAGACTCCAGATGCTGCCATATTTTGCTAGACCACCTTTAAAACTGGGGGTCTAGCAAACACCCCTTGAAGGTTGTCACTCACTGACCAAATCCAAGACAAGAACAGACAGATGATGAAGGTCTCTATGGCTGTATACATATGCCAGAAGGATTTCTGCTTCCCCCTTGACCCATGCAGCAGTTTTGATTCAAAATTTTAGTGTCCCAGTGCTTTCCCAGATTCCAGATTTTAGTTCTTGGTAGGATCATAATTTTACTTTTAAATGATACTATGATTTCAGCTGTAGGATTCATATAGTTTTATTAGAGTAATATTCATCCAAATTGAGGACGTCAACTTAGATGATATTTTTGGATGGGTTTTTTTTTTTCTCTTTTCTTCCTTGTTTATTTGACTGCTTCTCTTTTACACTGGTAATTTACTTCCCCAAAATGGAATTGAATGGAATGTTTCTGTGGCTGCTCTTCATGTTTAGAAGGTGCCTTTGTCGAGATGCACAGAAAACTGTCTCCCAGGATACAGCAAGCTGACGAGAGAAGGAGCACCAGTCTGCTGCTATGACTGTTCTCCATGCATGGAAGGAACCGTCTCTGGGCAAGAAGGTCGGTGGCTCTAGAGCAAAGAGGGCACTTGGGGACAGAGGTCAAAGTCACTTTTGCTCTTCTGGGCAGTGTTTCTTACAGGTGCTGCTTTCCTGCTACTTCTAGACCTAATTCCTCATCTATTTCTCCTTATCTCCACAAAGAAGCATTGGTGGGGGGGGGGGGGCGGAACAGTCAGCAAACATTTCCAAGATTTAGGAGCATCATACAATTTTCATGATGGTGTGGCCATTAAAAGTAAAATAATGAAAGATGGCTGAATCCTTGACCTGCTGTGTTCTTGTTTGATTTCAGGGAAGAAGGTAAAACCTGGGGGTTTGGCATTTCATTGGCATTCAGCCTTTAAAAATCAGTGGCAATTTCCACTTAACTTTCACTTCCTCAAAGGTTTGTAGCCAAAAGGACTCATTCTCTCTGGAAACGTCAATTTGATCATCATGTGGACTTCACTGGTGGTCAGGGGAACTATATCTGGAATGCATTATTTTTTCCATTCCAAAAATAAAATAGACACTTCTCATGTGTTCAATAAATTCCTTATTGTATGATATTAAAATTAGTTTGATAGTAACTTTTGGAGAAGCTTTCAGGACCACATTCCAGGTTTTCAGGGAAGCCTGGAACCAAAATATCCAGTCCTAAGGTCAAGATTGGGGTTCTAATCATCCCATCAGATTTCAGTTTTAAGACCAAGATCTCCATTTGGGTGAGGGCTGAAGCTTGCAACAGGGTAACCACAGGGATCTTGGCCTAATTTATACAATAGTGCAACGCAGATCCTTCAAAAGAGATACCTCAGAAGAACCTGCAGTGCATCTCCTGTTGAGTCCTTTCAAAGCCACATATTATCCAAGCTCACACAGCTGATTTAAGAGCTG
Source organism: Python bivittatus (assembly GCF_059951505.1). NCBI lineage: Eukaryota > Metazoa > Chordata > Lepidosauria > Squamata > Pythonidae > Python > Python bivittatus. The sequence continues at coordinate 127,661 of NW_028277102.1, forward strand.
TTCTGGCTATCACTGCATGTTTCTACAAGACTGGGAAAAGAGGCAGTTCCTGTCGTGTTTCCAAAAGAGGGTTGCATGTTGTTCCTTGGTCTTCTACAGATCCTCTTTGAAAGGGTTTGCACAGGATATGACCCTGATCTTCTGAGGATTTCTGCTGGATCAAAATGACCAAGTGGAATTGTCCTCAGGCAGGCCATCATGAGGCCCATGAAGAAGGAACTTCTCATTTTCCTTTACAGCAGTTATAAGTGTAAATTAACCTCTTACTCTATGGGTAGAGTGTGACTTTCTTTTTTTTCTTTTTTCTTTTGGTAATCTATCTTTTTTTCTAATCACCAAAACCATTGTTCTGTTTCAAGGTAGCAGACACAGTAGCCAAGAAGCAGAAGCAGATAACAACAGTCAAGTTGTTAATCAAAGACTTAGCAAAATAAAGTGCTGCTTGTAGTCCAAGAAGCAAAAGAGTAGTCAGCTGCATGTCCCACAACACCTCCTTACTATTGACCATTGATCATTTGTCCTGCATGAATTATCTCTTATCTTTTTTGGAACCATTTTAGGCCCTAGCCAAATATTGCAGAATATGGGGCCCAACTCTCCTCTCCTCTTCTAGCAAACCTACTCTGACTCATAGATAGATTTGCTCCAAGACAAAACACTCACATCATCGCCTCAAAAAACATAATCCCAATCACTGATTTAAATTGGATTTTTCATGATGTTACAGCCACAGATATTGTTAGATGCTAGCTAAAGAACAATGGCCTGTGTTTTTCAGATGCATCCAGTTGCAGCCAATGTCCAGATGACCAGCATTCCAATAAGAAGCGAGATCAATGTGTCCCAAAAATTATCAGCTTCCTATCCTATGAGGAAATCTTGGGTCTCATCCTGGCTTCCTTGGCCCTTGCTCTCTCCCTAACCACCAGCTTTGTTCTGGGAATCTTCATTAAATACCGAGAAACTCCCATCGTCAAAGCCAACAACCGGGACCTCACCTACACTCTCCTGGTTTCCCTCCTCCTTTCCTTCTTGACCTCCCTTCTATTCATTGGTCGCCCAAACAAAGTGGTCTGCCTTCTTCGACAAACCACCTTCAGTGTTGTTTTCTCAGTGGCTGTGTCTTCATTGCTGGCCAAGACTATCATGGTGGTGGTGGCATTTCAGGCCACAAAGCCAGGCAGCAGGATGAGGAAATGGCTGGGGAAGACTCTGGCCAACTCCATTGTCTTGTCCTGCTCTGGGGTTCAGGTGGGCATCTGCGTGATATGGCTGGGAATCTCTCCCCCATTCCCAGACTCTGACATGCATTCCCAACCAGGGTACATCCTGTTGCAATGTAATGAAGGCTCAGTCATCATGTTCTACACTGCACTGGGCTACATGGGCCTTCTGGCCACCATCTGCTTCTTAGTGGCTTTCCTAGCCCGAAAGCTGCCAGGCAGCTTCAATGAAGCCAAGTGGATCACCTTCAGCATGTTAGTTTTCTGCAGCGTCTGGGTCTCCTTTGTCCCCACCTACCTGAGCACCAAAGGGAAATACATGGTAGCTGTGCAGATCTTCTCCATCCTGGCCTCCAGCCTGGGCTTACTGGGGTGCATCTTTGTCCCCAAATGCTATACCATCACCCTGAGACCTGACAGAAACACAAGGGAGCAGTTAATGACATAAAACAGTAAGGAAACATGATTTTGGTCCCTATTTTTCAATTATTTATTGGTAATTTGAAAAAAAAACATAGCTTACAATTACACTCCTTTTTATGTGTTCTAAGAAACCTCTCTTCCTTTCATGTGAATTTTGAATTATAAAGAGGACGCGGTGGCACAGGGCTTAATGACACTGGAGTTTGCCAGTCAGAAATGGTCGGCACTCCAGCGGTTCAGGCCCAGCTCAGCGGAATGGGGTGAGCTCCTGTCCCTTGTCCTAGCTCCTGCCCACCTAGCAGTTCGAAAGCTATTCCATCTGTGAGTAGATAAATGGGGACTCCCTTTTAGAGGGGAGGAACCGGCGGCGCTGCGTGGGGGAGCAAAATACCGGTGCTGGCCGAACTCCAAATGCAGCCGGCATGAGCGACGATCGATGCGAGTGGCGAGAAAGATCTACGGAGGAGGAAAAAAAGCCCGGATGACAACCCCAGAGACCCCTGCTGGTCACATAGCATAATAGATATAGCACTGATTGTAGATTTGTCACTGTTAGGTTTATATATACTTTGTGAGCCACCCAGAGTTCCCCACTGGGGGGAGATCGGCAGAGAATTAATCAAATGTATAAATAAATAAATAAATAAATAAATAAATAAATAAATATTACATAATGAAACAAAAATAGCGTTGGATCATCTTTTTAAAAATAATTGCATTCTTTCCTCTCTCTCAATCTGATATCAGGTGGGATTAGAATGATAACCCTTGTTATTATGCTCTGGGCTTATTTATTAGTCCTTTGTAGCGATTTGCATCTTTCATCCTCCTTTTTGAAAAGATTGACACCACCTTGATCAATCAAGGGAGAAAAGCAAAGTTTAAAGGGAAAGAAAGGACTTCATGATTCAGGCAGTTTCCGAAGCCCAAAGGGAGACACCAGACAGAGATGAGGGAAGGACAGTAAGCATCCTGCTGAATAAGACGTCATGAGAGAATGCGCACCTCCCTTCCTGCAGGGAAAGCACCATCTTTTCTTCCACCTTTTCTGCAAATCCTGAGAGCAGCAGCAGATTTCCAGACATTGCTGTTCTGCCCTCAGAAGCTCAGCTGAGACCAGCTGCACAGGTCAAACTCTGCCACATGATGCTGACTCTAAAAAAAACACACTATATAATCAAAAACATCACAACAATGTCCAGGGAATTTCCATCAAATCTTATCCTCATAAACATAAACAATGCTATTTCTTCTCCATTTTGTAAAGCAGAAGATGTTGTAACAGGGCCTCTAAAGGGTCATCCAGAAGGTATCTCTTTACTGAGCTGGATGCAGCTATTCTGGGGTACCTGCCCTGCATTTAGGATGATGGGCTCATCAGCACTAACATAGAGTTCCCTCAGGAGAGTTAATGAGGGTTCAGCTGATTTAATGTATTACAGCCTTTAAAATTTAACATACTACAACCTTTAACCGTCTCAAAATAAGTTTCTTAAGTAAAGGGCAGTCAAACTTTCCTGAATTCTTCGCCTCTTGACTCTTAAACTGGAACTGTCTCTATGAGTAATACAAAAATATTTTCTCCAGCTGCGCATCTGTGCTGCCACAATGATTCCCAATTCTCCTTCTAATTATCAGAACCATGGTGATGGTGACAAAGCTTCAGAGATTTCATCACCATCATCACAGGTCATTTTTGAATCCACTGTGATAAATATTTGCTAAAACCTCATATATAAAACCTGAACATCACTGAGCCATAATTATCTCCTGCTTTGCTGAGAGCAAAAGGTGCTTTTCATTTAAGGAAAGGCCACGCTATTCTGACATTACCAGTTGTGGTTTCCAAATTTGGTGCCAAGCTGGACCATCTTCATTGCAGAGAAATTCTTCAGTGCAGCTGTACTGTCTGTTCATAGTTTTTCCTCATAATTAGGCAGCTCTGGGACCAAGGAAGAGCTGTCTTTGCCTGAAAGAGAATTCTAGCAAAGAGCACCATCATGGTATCTCGAGGGCTGCTGTTCCTGCTTCTGCTAGTGTCCCATTTTCCCTCTGAGAAGCTGGTGAAGAAATGTCCATTGAACGTGATAATTGAGAGAAAGTACAAGTACAATTTCAACAAGCCAGGGGACTACCTGATCAGTGGAATTATCTCGACATCTAATGCTATATTTCAACAATATGAGTTCTTCAAGCCTCCAAGACATATATTTATGGGGTAATTATTATAGGGCCTCTAGTGATTGATTTTTCCCTCTCCAATGTCTTTTTAATACAGAGTAATTCCCATTTCCCAATTCCTGGCCTTTTTCAACCAGCCTATTCTTTTTCTTCCAAATTTTCTTAAGTAAAATTCATTTTGGATGCTTTAAAACTTGAAGGGTTTCTTTTGAGTTCTTCAACAAGGACAAGCATCAACACCTGATGCGTCCCAGTTTCTAAAAGGAACACCTTTATTTTCTACTCAAGGAGAAATGACTCTATGGGTATGCCATGTGCTAAGATTATGACAGATAAATAACCCCCTGATTTGGAAGCAGATATTTCTGAATTCAATTCATATAATTGCCAAGGAAAGGGGATTTCTCATATATGCAGATTAAAGGTCGGGGAAATCTTCTGCTGCCTGAATGACAATAAATTTGTCAAAAATCATCTCCTGTGTTCCAGAATCCAGTGTTAGAAAGTACCGTAAAACAGATGGTATCAATATCATTAATTCATTGGGCATTTCTTAGTTCTATTGATATGCTTCAAGAATTATACATTAATGAAAAACAGTTAAAACAATAGCATTTTATGCAGTGGGAATGAAGAGATTGTAATCTTGGGTCACCTATCCATAGCTCTCTGGTCAAACAACAGCGAGAGTAAATAATTAGACTAAGGCATATACAATAAAAAGGGAAGTATGAAAGAAATTATTAGATTAGAATCAGTATAAAGGAAAACAAATTTATATCGCTGCCCATTTCACTAGAAATGGCTCTGGGTGGTCTACAACTAACAACACAGTGTCACAACCATTAAAACACTGAAAACAATAAAACTAATCGACATAATTAAAAGGAAGATTGCAGGAGAATTACAGCCATCTACGCACAATACAAGCATCTTCCAGGCTCCCTAAGGGATACCCAAGCTTGCTGGAAAACCCCATTTTCAGGGCTTTCTGAAAGGCTAACAGGGATGGGGCTTCTTTACATTTCTATCTGGTGTCCCATTTCCTTCTCATTCCATTCATGTTTCAGGCTGTGGGACTTTCACGAGGGTGGTGGAGTCCAAACTTGAATTGATCACTGCCAGAGGTCTTTCAAGTAACAGCTGTGGGCAATACAACATGTCTTTATAAACTGAAGAGGAAAATGTATTGATACCTCTTCTCTCATAGAATAAGGAGTATGAGCTTCAGCCACATCTTGCCTTTCTTGTTTGCCACTCATGAGATCAATCAGAGGCCTACGCTGCTCCACAATATCTCCCTGGGCTACAACATCTATGAGAACTTCTTCAACGCCCTAATGACATACGAGGCCATGATGGACTTTCTCTCTATGGGGCAGGAGAACACCCCAAACTACAGTTGTGGGAGAAGAAAACATATCTTGGCTGTTCTTGAAGGGACTGACTCTGAGCTCTTTAATCACATTTCAACCATGTTGAGCATCTACAAAATCCCACAGGTATCAATCTCAGTACAACCTAAGTCCATTTTGGAAATTCCGCAGATGAGTTCAGAAAAGGGCACTCTTGGATAGCACTTGGATAGCACTCTTGGACTCCAAGCAAAGTTGGAGTCAGATGGTCATTTCTTAAACGACCTGAAATAGGTTCATTTCCCTTGTATTACTTTGATCTTTCTGATATTGGTACACAATTTGGAAACCATACACTGTCTTCATGACCTTCTCCTTTTCTGCTATGCATTGGACTCGCAACAGCCTCTCCTCACAGAAATTACAGCAAGTAGACAAACTGGTCTATCAGAAAAGAGCAAAAAAAGGATGGAGGGATTTTAAGATTCACAACTGCTTGTCATAAGACAGTGGTATGTGGTCTGTTGCCAGAATGATCCAATATAATTCTGCTCAGACTGTTATATGACAGCGAGAATTGGGCATGTCAGGCGAAAGAAAAAAGTCAGTGGAATGCATTCAGAATAGGGTCTCTAAGAAATGTGTGTGAAAAAAAGAGAATCTAGAATGTATGGTGGAAAATGAGTGTCGACTGAATTCTTAAGTGAGTTATGCAATACAGATGGCTTGAGACATAGAACAAACGAGGACTAAAAGATATGAAGGAAGAATCCTTCATAGGTCAAAAGAAAGAGGAAGACCAAGAAAGTGGATCCAAGGAATCTTTCCAATGATACAAAGGCATTGAGACGACGAGGGCACAGCCAGCCATCCACTTTAATGTGCTTTGACCCAGAAAGGAGGTCACCATTAATTTGCTTTATACTCAGAGTTGACCTCCACTCTGCTTTGTCCATGAGGCAGGTCCTGTCCCAACAGTTTACTGAGAAGAATGTTAAGGTGGAGAGGTTGGTAGATTTCCCTGCCAGTTTAATATATATTGGTCTGTGTCCCTAGGATGGGATGGGCCTGGCAGTGGAGGAGGAGGTAAGTTCAGACAATGGCTAGTACAGTTGATTGAGACAGCTTTCATAATGTAACCAGATGGGCAAAATCCCAATTCAATTCAATTCAATTCAGACCTTTATTGGCATTACAAACATTAATGTACAAGGAATTAGCATATCATAAGAAGCAAAAAACAATTCTCAAAGAAGAGTTTGGTTACATTTCCTTTCGAACACTTCCTCCAAGAACTTAGCAACAATTTGGGTAATCTCAGGTATAGCATCACAAAGCAAATACGGGCAGGATGACGCAGGATCCACATCGTTCAGTGGATATTTACCCTGCAACGGTCTTAAGAACAAATCATGCCGAAGAGACACAAATAAATGACTATCGAAAATGATATGATAGATTGTATCTGGGCTGCCACAAAGACAGAGCCTGTCATGGATGGGAATGCCTTTATACCTTCCAAGGAGCACCTTAGAAGGAAAAGCATTCCCTCTAGCCAAGAAAAAGGCCCTTCGCTGGGAAGGTAACATGAGATCGTTTATATAATGCGCCATCTTGCCCAATTGGTTTTCTATACCAAGCATAGCAGGGGAGCATACGCAAGGTTGGGCTAGTCTGAGTTTGTGGTATTCTAGGTCCAAAAGTCTCTGTTTAATAGTGCTAAATACAAAGCTTTCATCTGAAAGGTATAGGTCCTCAATTGCAATCCCAATCTGCTTAATCTTGGATATAATGCGTCATGACCACAGCGAGATATAATTGTCTTTTTTGAGATATGATAGCAGACTTCGAGGAGCTGCTCTAAATACGATTCTGTGCCAATATTTAATTGTTAATATCCAGGCTTTAGTTTCGATTACACTTTGACCCGTTTCTAGGCAGATTATGGAATAAGAGACGCAGTTAGGAGCCCCTAAGAGTTGCCTCAGAAAGGAAGCCTGTATACCTTCCACTTTAGCATTAAAAGCTCTCAACCAAAGAGGGACACCATAAAGTATTTGAGAGAGAGATTTGGCTTTAAATATCCTAATTGTTGCCGGTACAAATTGATTACCTCTTGTAAAATAAAACTGTTTAATCTGGGTGGTGGAACAATTGGCTAAGTGGATTGACTTATTACGATGAGTTACCCAAGAAAGATTATAGCTAAAAGTAATGCCAAGGTATTTAAAAGTTTTGACTTGTTCAATTTCTGTACTGCCCATAGACCATCTCGCCAGACGCCATCTTTTAGCAAATGTTATCACCTTTGATTTGGAAAAATTAATAGTAAGTGAGTTATTCTGACAATAATTATAGAATGCCTCCAAATATCTTTGTAAGCCCACCCTCGAGCAGGAAAGAACTGTGGTATCATCGGCATAAAGTAACAATGGAGTAGGAAGACCGCTGAGACTGGGGGGGTGACCATTAACTGAACTAAGGGAGTGGGCCAAGTCATTCAAGAAAAGGTTAAAGAGGTGAGGAGCAAGGACACAGCCCTGCTTAACTCCCTTCTGCGTAGGTATTCTTTCCGTTAAGTGACCCTTAGTCGAATGTTTGACTTGACAAGAGTGTTTGTATGCAGTTTCTTTAGTAGGAACAACAGCCTCAGTTCTATTCCTTGTTTCTTCAATTTAGTCCATAGTACATCCCTCAGAATAGAGTCAAAAGTGCTTTTAAGATCTATAAACGCTACAAAAAGCTTTTTTCTTCCTAAATTCAGGTACTTTTCAATTAGGAAGTTCAATGTAAGGCAGTGGTCAATCGCAGAATTTCCTTTGCAGAAACCTATGTGTTCAGGCCCAATTACATCATTTGTATACATTCAATCTAGTAAACGACGTTCAAGATGTTTAGCGTAAAGCTTGCCTAAAATAGATAAAAGGCTAATTGGATGAAAATTACTGGGCTGATCAAACCCACCTTTCTTGTAGATTGGAATTATTATCGAGTTGAGCCTGGCAAAATCCCAAGACATTAGGAAACAGTGCTCACCCCTACCTTACTGAGAATCTCCTATCCACCACCTGAACACTTGCAGCACTTGATCTCTTGTGTGCTAAGAGCTACAGGAGACACACAGAGTGAGTAGGGGGTCCCATACACACCAAAGTTTCTCCACTGAGCACCATGTACATCAGCCCATACTAACCTGGGTGGGTCAGGGTTGTTGGTCAGGGGTCACTATGGACATCAACCACAAGAACAGGCTTTTCTTAGCCAGAAAGGACATGAACAGAGATGACACAAGCAGCAGAGAGATCAGCAATCGATATGGACCATTTCATGCAACTATTGCCTTCTGCAAACATCAGCTCAGTAGTTGTGAAAAGCCCTTTGATTTAAGCATCTGAATATTTTCATTGAAAGTGAGACAGACCACCAACCTTTTCTCTTTGTTATTAGATCAATTATGGTGTTCTCAGCCCCATTCCAGAGCATAAGCAGCATTTTCCTTTTTTCTACCGGGTGAGTCCAAAGCAAGAGCCTCCTCATTTGGCGATTGTCAAGCTGCTCCTGCATTTCCGATGGACGTGGATCGGCCTCGTTGCTCCAGACAATGAAAACGGAGAAAAGTTCCGAAGAAACTTTGCACCTCTAGCCACAAAGAACGGAGTTTGCATTGCCTTCTCACAAAGCATCTTAACACTGAATCAGCAAAAAACACAAAAATTATTAGACGAAAAGAAAAAGAAGGACATGTTTCTAAATTTCAGCAACCGTCAAGTAAAAATAATTGTTTCTCAATTAGACTTTCAGGCTACGATGACTCTAGTAGCAGTGATAAAAACTATTGAAAACAAAAATCAGTTGTTTGAGGGGAAAGTGTGGATTGTAGCAGCTTTGCCAGACATAAGTGTGAGAGTGTTTTACGAAGTGCTTGATCTCCAGCATACACATCTTTTGTTATGCTTCCTACCTCAGGCAAAAGAAAGGACACAATATTATGATTTTAATTCATATTACTCTGCTATTCATCAATATGGGGAGGCAGCATTCCAATGTTCCTATTCCAGGCCTGCGTTGTCCAAGAAAGTTTGGGAAAGATGCTCAGAAAAAGAGATCTGGGAAATCCCACCCAATGATGTGGTTGCAAGAATCCTGTCTGAGGATGCCTCTAGTATATCCACAGCAATTCAGGCCGTGTCCTGGGCCCTCAGTGCTGCCTCTTCTGCCCAGCGGAAGGGGAGGCGGGTTGGAGACCATCAGATACCACAGATGCTACAGCCATGGAAGGTAGGACCTCCTCTCCATTGATGCTCCTCCTTCAATTCCTCAGGGTTAAATTGGGTGTAGGCAGGGCTGGGTGGGCGGGGGGATATGGTGGTTTGAACAGCAGTAGCCCTGGTGTAGTGTTTGTTCTGATCAGATGAGGAGGTTTGGAGAAAGAAAGTGAGATTCTGTTGCAGAATTTTCCAAAATGAAAATATTTGTGCTACTTTAGGATGCTGTACAATGAAAGAGATACTTCTATAGGGACAGCATTTCCCCATTTGTATAGTGTTTAAGCACCAGAAGTGCATGACAATTCTCATGTTCTCCCTTGACCACCCAACTTGGTCTCCTCTACTTTCCAGCCAGGGAAATAGTCATAAGTTTTGCTTCTGAATTCAAAGCAGCTTTTTCTTCTTCAAAACTTTGTTTCTTCATAGCACCTTCTAGCAGGAACCAGGACCCCCTCCACATGTGCCCTGAATTTCAGCCTTAAGATCCTTACTGCTTTTTGAAAGCACACCACCAAGAGCCCAAAGTTTGTCCTGGCCTGAAAGTTGAATTAGTCAATAAATCAGGGCCATACACTCATGATGCCAGCTTTGTGCAGTTCCTAGCCGAAAGCTGAGCCTATGTAACTTCATTTTGGTCTGGTCTGGCGGAAAAGATATATTTTGCATCTTCTCCCATCACAAGCCTTCCTATCTGCCTGGTTTGAGATGCTTCGATGGTGGCTGTGGTGATGAGAGAGTAGAAGCTGGATCTGCCCTGCTCCCTTTGGCCCTTTTGGGCTGCCATGGGTTTCCCCCCTCACTCCTGGACCCTGGGACTGCCTTCTAGGACCATTTTGGCCTTGGCAGCAGGAGTGATTGGCAGCAGGTACCTGTCAGCATAATTCCTGACCACTCCTTCATTAGGCATTGCTCAGCCATTCTCCTAATCCCTCAACTACGAGGGTGTAACAGTCTCAGGTCTGCTAGACGTGTGTCTGTTTAAAAAACTAAAACCAATTCACATGCAGCTCTTACAGTGCAGGGTGCAGACTGAAGGTAGAGGCCACACACCAGCACCCCCTGGTTAGTTGTTTCTTGGACAACATCAGCCGGCTAGAGGTGTGAGTAAGCAAGAGTGTGTGTGTCCAAGTGGAAAAGCCAAGCAACCAGCAGTAACAGACAGAGAAAGATAACAGAAGAAGCACTGAGCAAGGGAGGAAGATTGAGGGAGCAAGATGGAAGAAAGGAGGAGGAAGAGCACAGGAGGAGGAGGAGGACAGGAGAAGACATCGGAGAGGCAGGCAAAGCAAGAGAATGAGATAGACCAGCAGGGCAAACCAGAGGGAGAATCAAGCTAGATCCCTCTGCGTCAAGATTTCAGGGCCTGAGCCATCCGCATAATATTTCATGCTACATGTACATAGATACAAATAAGATTTTTAGAAAGAAAGTAAAACGTGAAATATGAACAAGATCTCATGGGATCCCAAACACTGACCACCAGATCTAATGAGTTTCATTTATCTTTTGGGATTTCCCTCTTAATGTAATTATAGGAGATTCTTAGAATTGGTTTGCTTACTTTTCGCTTTGTGGGACAAGTCACTGAGTTGAATTAACTCTTTCAGAAAACTCACAAGAAGCATGTGGATGAGATCCAGTTTCCCTTGGGAGGAAGGGAGAGAGACTTCCTCTAAGATCCTGAAACACTTTACAGAGGCACTTGAAAAGGCCCAGTTATTCATACCAGTCCCATATCTATAATAAGAGCCATATATACATTGAATTAGGGCTTGAATGGAACTGGATAAGATATGGACATGGTTTTCCTTCTCTTTCCAGCTTCATCCTTTCCTGAGAAATCTCCAGCTTTACAATCTTTCCGTGGATGGTGTTTATTTGGACGAGAACGGAGATCTAGCCTCTGACTTTGATATCATGCACTGGGCAGTGTTCCCCAACAAGTCTACTGCTGCGGTCAAAGTTGGGAGAATAGAAAGAGAGGCCTTTTCAGAAGTCAATCTCTCCATCAATCCAAGTGCCATCATGTGGCCAACATCATTCAGTCAGGTGAGTGATCCTGCTGCATTTTGCTTCTTACCATTTATCAGCTGTTGTTCTTCACATGGAGGAAGACTTTCTGTTTTCCTGGACTAGTCCCCAAATCTGTGACTTTCTGAAGTCTTTGCCGCTCAGCAGGACTTTTTTTTAAATCCATGGAAGACTGCAAGGGCTTCAGTGATACATTTCCTAGTAAGCACCTCAATAAACATGTAGCATACTTAGATCCCGTAATCCGGGTTGCAGTTAATACTATGTAGGAGACACAGAATACTAAGTGGGGAAAAGATATGGCTGAAGAAACCTGGTCATAGGTGGTGGAGTCATCCATGACATTAGAGTGTAGGAAGATCTGTTGATCTCTCTTTTCTGTGTTACATGAACACAGACATTATATTGTGGATCATGACTTGACACAATGTGATTTGACAACCATATTGATTTAGCTTTCAACAAATCATGATTAAAAGAAATCATACTTTAGCCCAGTATGTGTACCCAGCCCATAACACATTTCAGTTCACAGAAATACCATCCCCATTCCCATGGTTATTGTGATGGAATGGAATTATGAAGGCCACACTCAGGGAGGGAAACATCCTCTTTCGTCTCCTGAGGGGCAAGGAAGAGATAAGAGGATGAGGCTATGACCTCCCTGAGGAATTCACTCTGTTTTCACTGGCTGACTGTGGAAACTGAGTTTCAGTCCGGGAAGATTCTTGCTAGAGATTGTAGCTAATAAACATTGCTGAACTGAATCTGCATGGTCTCCAGGAGTTCCTTGGGCTAGGCCTGACAGTTATCTTGCTTAGAGTCAATCACTCTCCTCTTCGAGGTTGGACTTTGAAGAACCTGGAGAGAAAGAGTAGTGACACTTCTGAACTTTGGTGTTGGAGAAGACTCCTGAGAATGCCAAGGTCAGCCAAGAAACCCAGCAATGGATCACTGAACAAATCAACCCCAAGTTGTCACTCAAGGCACAAATGACCAGGCTCAAATTAACCTACTTTGGACAGATTATGCAAAACTCTAGCTCTGTGGAGAAGTCTGTATTCCTGGGAAAGATTGAAGGAAAGACAAGAAGACAATGACCAGCAGCAAGGTGGATGGACACAATTACAGCAGTGATGGGTGTACCATACATCAGCCCAGAGTTGATGGGAGTTGGGCGGCATAGAAATTTAATAAATAAATAAATACATACATACATACATAAATAAGAAGACTTGAAGGACCAGGTTGAACTCTTTCTGGTGAAAATCCCTCTCTGTGATCGCTAAGGATCGACAACACCATGACAGCACACAGTCAATCAAAGCAGGACTATCTGTATGTGCAGCTTTCATTGATTTTAGATTTACCTTTGATTCAATATCAAGAGCTAAGCTCTGGGAGAAACAGATCAGTTCTGCAATAGACAGGTGGCTATTACTCTTGCTATATAAGCTTTATGAACACTCCTATTCCAAGATCTGACCCATCTCACAAGGTCATTTGAGAAAAGCAATCACTGGTGAGGGGAGTTAGGCAGGGTGCTATATTGCCCACACTTGTGTTGAATTTCTGTATCACTTCTGGCTTCTTCCCCCCAAATTAGCTCAGGCCACCTCACCAAGCCAAAAATGTACTTTCCAGCAGCTAATTCCCCTTGTTTAGGCCAGTGAGATATTTCCATTCTGTCACGGTTTCCAAACTGAGAAAGGCTCTGACATTAGCTCAGTTTAACGTCCCACCATCAGCCGTCCTAAAAGGCTGATCATTAGAATTAAGCTATGCGGCCTGATTGTGCCCTTGGGCACATGGACTATAGAATCCCTGCCCATATTGGATTCTGCTGTGGGATTCACAGATGTTCTGGTGTCTGCTCCATCTCTCCTTACGAGATAAAATATCCAGGGCACGCCAATTCCTTCTATGTGAGAGCTCTTCCCTCTGACCAGTCAGACTCCAGATGCTGCCATATTTTGCTAGACCACCTTTAAAACTGGGGGTCTAGCAAACACCCCTTGAAGGTTGTCACTCACTGACCAAATCCAAGACAAGAACAGACAGATGATGAAGGTCTCTATGGCTGTATACATATGCCAGAAGGATTTCTGCTTCCCCCTTGACCCATGCAGCAGTTTTGATTCAAAATTTTAGTGTCCCAGTGCTTTCCCAGATTCCAGATTTTAGTTCTTGGTAGGATCATAATTTTACTTTTAAATGATACTATGATTTCAGCTGTAGGATTCATATAGTTTTATTAGAGTAATATTCATCCAAATTGAGGATGTCAACTTAGATGATATTTTTGGATGTGTTTTTCTCTTTTCCTTCTTGTTTATTTGACTGCTTCTCTTTTACACTGGTAATTGACTCACCCAAAATGGAATTGAATGGAATGTTTCTATGGCTGCTCTTCATGTTTAGAAGGTGCCTTTGTCGAGATGCACAGAAAACTGTCTCCCAGGATACAGCAAGCTGACGAGAGAAGGAGCACCAGTCTGCTGCTATGACTGTTCTCCATGCATGGAAGGAACCGTCTCTGGGCAAGAAGGTCGGTGGCTCTAGAGCAAAGAGGGCACTTGGGGACAGAGGTCAAATTCACTCTTGCTCTTCTTGGCAGTGTTTGTTACACCTGCTGCTTTCCTGCTACTCCTAGACCTAATTCATCTATTTCTCCTTATTTCCACAAGGAAGCATTGGTGGGGGGGGGGACAGTAAGCAAACATTTCCAGTGTTTGGGACCATCATACAATTTTGCATGATGCTCTGGCCATTAAAAATAAAATAATGAAAGATGGATGAATCCTTGACCTGCTGTATTCTTGTTTACTTTCTGGAAAGAGGATAAATCTTCTGGGGTTTGGCATTTGATTGGTCTTCAGCCTTAAAAAATCAGTGGAAATTTCCACTTAACATTGACTCTCTCAAGGGTCTGTAGCCAAAAGGACTAATTCTCACTGGAAATGTGAATTTGATCATTATGTGGACTTCACTGGTGGGCAGGGGAACTATATCAGGAATGCATTATTTCTTCCATTCCAAAAATAAAAAAGACACTTCTCCTCATGTGTTCAATAACCTCCTTATTGTATGATATTAAAATTAGTTTAATAGTAACTAGAACCAGACTCTGGAATCATGGCTTATAACAGCCATCTATCAAAGGTTTATTTTTTTCTGCTTCATGTCAAAAGTCTATAAGGTCTTCCAGCCAGGGTTACATGTAGTTGATGCCTTTTCTCTGATCAATGATGTCCATTTGGCCATCTCAGCAAGTTCCATCATCCTCACCATCCATTCCTCCATTGTGAATAATGTCAAGCCTTTTCACCTTTGTACTAGTAAAAATCAGTTACCTTGTATAAAACAAAGTTCCATGACTTTTTTCCAACTCTTTATCTATCAATCCCCAAAGAAACACCTCTGTTTTCGGTTGTATATTGATCTTTAACATCTTCTGAATTGCTATATATAGTTGAATTCAACACTGTCTTACATGCCCATCAAGCACCAATACGAGGCCCATGCTGGGTTCAAAGGCAGTGCTCTGCTTCTCTTTCAGCTTTCAGTTCAAATTCAGCTACACGTCCCATAGCACCTCCTAACTATTGCCCATCGATCATTTGTCCTGCATGAAATATCTCTTATCTTTTTTGGAACCATCTTAGGCCCTAGCCAAATACTGCAGAATGTTGGTCCCACCTCTCCTCTTCTCTTCTAGCAAATCAGCTCTCACTTGATTGATGATTATATGCCATAAAGTTCTTTTTGACTCCTCGTGACCACAGAGATAGAGTTTCTCCAAAATTAAACTCTCACTTCATCACCTCAAAAAACATAATCCCAATCATTGATTTAAATTGGATTTTTCATGATGTTGCAGCCACAGATATTGTTAGATGCTAGCTAAAGAACAATGGCCTGTGTTTTTCAGATGCATCCAGTTGCAGCCAATGTCCGGATGACCAGCATTCCAATAAGAAGCGAGATCAATGTGTCCCAAAAATTATCAGCTTCCTATCCTATGAGGAAATCTTGGGTCTCATCCTGGCTTCCTTGGCCCTTGCTCTCTCCCTAACCACCAGCTTTGTTCTGGGAATCTTCATTAAATACCGAGAAACTCCCATCGTCAAAGCCAACAACCGGGACCTCACCTACATTCTTCTGGTTTCCCTCCTCCTTTCCTTCTTGACCTCCCTTCTATTCATTGGTCGCCCAAACAAAGTGGTCTGCCTTCTTCGACAAACCACCTTCAGTGTTGTTTTCTCAGTGGCTGTGTCTTCATTGCTGGCCAAGACTATCATGGTGGTGGTGGCATTTCAGGCCACAAAGCCAGGCAGCAGGATGAGGAAATGGCTGGGGAAGACTCTGGCCAACTCCATTGTCTTGTCCTGCTCTGGGGTTCAGGGGGGAATCTGTGTGATATGGCTGGGAATCTCTCCCCCATTCCCAGACTCTGACATGCATTCCCAACCAGGACATATCCTGTTGCAGTGCAGTGAAGGCTCAGTCTCCATGTTCTACACTGCACTGGGCTACATGGGCTTTCTGGCTGCCATCTGCTTCTTGGTGGCTTTCCTGGCCCGAAAGCTGCCAGGGAGCTTCAATGAAGCCAAGTGGATCACCTTCAGCATGCTGGTTTTCTGCAGCGTTTGGGTCTCCTTTGTTCCCACTTACCTGAGCACCAAAGGGAAATACATGGTGGCTGTGCAGATCTTCTCCATCCTGGCCTCCAGCCTGGGCTTACTGGGCTGTATCTTTATCCCCAAATGCTATATCATCATCCTGACACCTAACAGAAACACAAAGCAGCAGTTAATGATATAAAACAATAAGGAAACCGGATTTTGGTACCTATTGTTCAATAGAATTGGTAATTTGAAAAAAAAATAGCTTAGAGTTACACTCCCTTTTATGTGTTCTAACAAATCTCTCTTCCTTGCGTGTGAATTTTGAATTATAATGATTAAATAATGAAACACAAATAGCCTTAGATCATCTTTTTTAAAAAAATTAATTACATTCTTTACTCTCTTTCAATCTGATATCAGGTAGGATTAAGATGATAATCTGTTTTCTGAAACCAGGTCAGATAACATATCACCACAGCAGATAAAATTTCCCTCAAACTTTTCAATATTAAGCTCTGGGCTTATTTATTAGGCCTTTGCAGCAATTTGCATCTTTCATCCTCCTTTTTGAAAGGATTGACACCAACTTGATCAATCAAGGGAGAAAAGCAAAGTTTCAAGGGAAAGAAAGGACTTCATGATTCAGGGAGTTTCGGAAGCCCAAAGGGAGGCATGAGACAGAGGTGAGGGATGGACAGAAAGCATCCTGCTGAGCAAGATGTAATGGGAGAATGCACACCTCCCTTTCTGCAGGGAAAGTGCCATCATTTTTTCTGCCTTTTTTTGCAAACCCTGAGAGCAGCAGCAGATTTCCAGACGTTATTGTTGTGCCCTCAGAAGGTCAATTAAGACCAGCTCCACAGGTCAAACTCTGCCACATGATGCTGACTCTAAAAAAAACAAACAAACCACTGTATAATCAAAAACATCACAACAATGGCCAGGGAATTTCCATCAAATCTTATCCTCATAAACATGAAGATTGCAATTTCTTCTCCATTTTGTAAAGCAGAAGATGTTGTAACAGGGCCTCTGAAGAGTCATCCAGATGGTATTTCTGGATGCAGCTCTTCTGGGGTATCTGACCTGCATTTAGGAAGATGGACTCATCCACACCAAGGTGGAGTTCCCCCTGGAGATTTAATAAGGCTTCAGCTGAACATACTATTATTAATATTTTCTCCAGCTGCACATCTATGTTGCCTCAATGGTTTCCAATTCTCCTTCAAATTATCAAAACCATGATGATGGTAACAACGCTTAAGGGATTTCACCCCCATCATCACGGATCATTTTCAAAATGACTGTGACAAATATTTGCTAAATCCTCATATATAAAAGGACAGGAAGGCCTGGCGCAATATGGTTCATGGGGTCACGAAGAGTCGGACACGACTTAACGACTAAACAACAACATATATAAAACCTGAACATCTGATCCATAATTACCTCCTACTTCGCTGAGAGCAGAAGGTGTTGTTGATTTAAGCAGGGATGATGCCATTCTGAAATTAATGGTTGTGGCTTCCAGATTTGGTGCCAAGCTGGACCATCTTCATTGAAGAAAAAATCTTCAGTGCAGTCGTACTGTCTGTTAGTAGTTTTTCCTCATAATTAGGCAGCTCGGGGGCCAAGGAAGAGCTGTCTTTGCCTGAAAGAGATTTCTATCAAAGAGCACCATCATGGTATCTCGAGTGCTGCTGTTCCTGCTTCTGCTGGGGTCCCATTTTCCCTCTGAGATGCTGGTGAAGAAATGTCCATTGAATGTGATCAATGAGCTACATTACGGGGACAATTTCTACAAGCCAGGAGATTATCTGATCAGTGGAATCATATCTACAGCTAATAGTATATTTCAACAATATGAGTTCAGCAGGCCTCCACGCCATACATTTATCAGGTAATTATTGACATGAATGTGCCTCTAAGGATTCATTTTTCCCTCTCCAATATCTTTTTAGTAAGGAATAATTCCCAGTTCCCAGTTCATGGCCTTGTTCAAGAAGCCTATTCTTTTTCCTCCACATTTTCTTTAAGTAAAAGGCATTTTGGATTTTTTAAAACCTGAAGTGTGTCTTTTGAGTTCTTCAACAAGGACAAGCATCAACACCAGATGCTTCCCAACTTCTAAAAGAAACACTGTTATTTCTTAGTCAAGCAGAAAGGTCTCTCTGGGTATGCCATGTGCTAAGAGTATGACAGAGAAATAAACAACTGAATTGGAAGAGAATATTTCTGAAATCGATTCATATAATCACCAAGGGAGGAGGATTTGTCATATATGCAGAATAAAGTTCAGGGAAATCTTCTGGCACCTGAATGATAATAAATTTGTTCTTTACCGAGCAGAATCCAGAGTTAGAAAGTACCATAAAACAGGGGGTATCAATATCATTAATTCATTGGGCATTCCTATTGATATGGTTCAAGAATTATACACTAATAAAAAATAATTAACACAATAGCATTTTATTCTCTGGAAAAGAAGAGACTGTAATCTTGGGTCACCTACCCATAGCTCTCTGGTCAAACAAGAAAGAGAGTAAATAATTAGGCTAAGGCATATACAGTAAAAAAGGGAAGTATGAAGTCAATGATTAGATTAGAATCAGTGTAAAAGACAACAAATTTAGACAGGTGCCCATCTCACTGGACGTGAGTCTGGGTGATGTAAAACTAACAAAACAGTGTCACAACCACTAAAACACTGAAAACCATAAACATAATCAACATACATAAAAAGCAAGATTGCAGGAGAATTACAGCCATCTAAGCACAGTGCAACCATCTCACAGGCTCCCCATGGGATCCCAAAGCTTGTTGCAAAAACCACATTTTCAGGGCTTTCCAAAAGGCTAACAGGGATGGGTCTAACCTCACCTCAGGGAGGAGGATGTCCTTTAGTAGGCGCTTGAGGGACAAATATGATTGGGATTTGCTGAGGGGAATTCAGGACCATCCTATTTTACCCTTGTGATCTTTTCACATCGGGGTGGTTTCTTCCATCTTGAAATAGACATCTGCATGACCAACAAGGGAGAAAGCCATTCCTTCCTCCAGAGAATGATTTAAAGGTAAAAAGTGTGTATCTAGAAACCTCAGAACCACAGGCATCAGGAATGTTTGACGGTACTTCAAAGCATTCAAGTGACAGAAGACCTAATCACTGTTTTCACAACATGCTAAGGGTGATGGATTTTGATATTGCTTTTCACGCATGTGTTGTGGAAACACAGGCACAGTTGGGGTTACGGAACATAGAGCAATACATTATTTGACAGTGCTATTCTGCAACAAATCAGTCTCCTGATTTTTTTAGTTTTATTTAAAGTCAGGACCAGAAATATTGGAACAAGGATAACTGTTTTGGCATTTGGCCTCTGTAAACCACCACATTGAAGTTGAAAGGAAATACACCCAGATGGGAGCAAAATCAGGACTTTCAGCTGTAATTCAAGGGGTTTGACAAAAGTGGGGCACTAGCCATTCAGGAAGTACAGCCAGCGGCATACACACACAGACACACACACACACACACCCATCATTGGTGGCTCATAAGTAATGGAACAAACCAACATCATGACAAACATAAGGATTACCTTTAATACCTGGATGAAAATCCTTTGCAGTCAATGACTGCCTGAAGTCTGGAACCCATGGACATGACCAAATGCTGAGTTTCCTCCTTCAAGATGCTTTGCCAGGTCTTTATTGCAGCTGCCTTCAGCTGCTGCTTGTTTGTGGGTCTTTCTGCCTTCAGTCTTGTCTTCAGGAAGTGAAAGGCATGCTCTGTTGGGTTGAGATCAGGTGACTGACCTGGCCATTGAAGGGCATCCCACTTCTTTGCCTTGAGAAACTCTTGGGTAGCTTTTGCTGTATGTTTTGGGTCATTATCCATCTGCAATATGAAGAGGCGTCCTATCAGTCTGGCAGCATTTGGCTGAATCTGAGCAGAAAGTATAGCCCTATACACTTCAGAATTCATCCTGCTGCTTTTATCAGCAGTCAGGTGACCCAGTTCCATTGGCAGCCATACATGCCCATGACATAACACTGCCTCCACCATGTTTGACAGATGATGTGGTATGCTTGGGATCATGAGCTGTTCCTTTCCTTCTCCATGCTTTTCTCTTCTCATCATTCTGGTGCAAGTTAATCTTGGTTTCCTCAGTCCAAAGAATCTTATTGCAGAACTGGGCAGGCTTTTTCAGATGTTTGCTGGCAAAGTCTAATCTGGCCTTTCTGTTCTTGAGCATTACCAGTTGTTTGCACCTTGTTATGAAGCCTCTGTATTTACATTCATAAAGCCATCTCTTGACTGTATATATTGACAATGACATGTCTACCTCCTCAAGAGCGTTCTTGACCTGGCTAGATGTTGTGAAAGGGTTCCTCTTCACCATGAGCAGAATTCTGCGGCCATCCACTTTATTTCTCTTCCATGGTCTTCCAGGCCTTTTGCTGTTGCTGAGATTGCCAGTTAATCCCTTCTTTTTCAGGATGTTCCAAACTGTTGTATTGGCCACTCCCAATATTTTTGCTATCTCTCTGATGGGTTTATTTTGTTTTCTCAGTCTAATGATGGCCTCCTTCACTCGCATGGACACTTCTTTGGACCTCATGTTGAGAGTTCCAGGGAACAGCTACCAAATGCAAATGTAACACTCAGAACCACCTCCAGGTGTTTTACCTGCTTGATTGGTCAGGGGGACCCAGGAAGCAGGCCACACCTGGCCATGTAGCTTCTTGTCAGCCATTCATTCCATTACTTATGAGCCACCAATGATGGGTGTGTGTGAATACCACCGGCTGTACTTCCTGAATGGTTAGTGCCCCACTTTTGTCAAACCCCTTGAATTACAGCTCAAAGGCCTGACTTTCCCCCCAATCATGACTTAGACACAGAATCATATTGGGTGGTTTCAGGTAAGGTTCACTTTGACCCTGATCTACCAAGCTTCTCTTCTGCCACTTCTTTTGGAAAGAAAATCCCATTGGTGTACATGAGATTTTCTGTCTAATGGGAACATCCAGAGAAGTCTATCCCCTAGAAAGGTCCTGTAAAAAAGTAATACAGGAATTTCCTGTTTTTTTTCATTCTGCAATGACTGCCTGACATAGTTCCTGCATTGCCTTGTAATGAAAGTGAGTTCTGGTCCCACCCTCCTTCTTTGCCCTCTGTGAGATCAACCAGACTAGGTTGAACATTTATACAGTGGTCTATTGCATCCTCATTCCACTGATATTTCAGGCTGTGGGACTTTCACGAGGGTGGTTCTAAATCTAAACTTGAATTGATCAGTGGCAGATGTGGTTCAAGTAACAGCTGCTGGCAATACAACATGTGTTCATAAACTGAGGAGGAAAACCTTTTGATATCTCTTCTGTTGTAGTATAAGGAGTATGAGCTTCAGCCACATCTTGCCTTTCTTGTTTGCCACTCATGAGATCAATCAGAGTCCTAGGCTGCTCCACAATATCTCCCTGGGCTACAACATCTATGAGAACTTTTTCAACCCCCTCATAACATACGAGGCCATGATGGACATACTATCTATGGGGCAGGAGAATATCCCAAACTACAGTTGTGGAAGAAGAAAAAATATCTTGGCCATTCTTGAAGGGACTAATTCGGAGCTCTTTAATCATGTTTCAACCATGCTGAGCATCTACAAAATCCCACAGGTATGAATATCAATAGAAGCAAAGTCCATTTTGAGAATTCTCCAGATGAGTCCAGAAGGGGGCACTCCTGAATAGCACCAAGCAAAGTTGGAGTCAGATGGTCACTCTTAAAAGATCTGAGATAGGTTCATTTCCTTTGTATTACCTTGGCCTTTCTGACAGTGGTACCCAACATGGATTTGGACACAATATATGGTTTTTGTGACTTTCTCCTTTTCTGCTATGAATTGGACTCACAACCAAGAGCCTTTCCTCTCAGAAACAACTAGAGCAAGTAGACAAATAGATCTATCTGGTCAAAATGTTCAGAAAAGAGCAAGAAAAGGATGGAGAAATGTTAAGGCGCATAACTGCTTGTCATAAGATAGCAGCATGTGGTCTGTTGCCAGAATAATTCAATATCATTCTGTATTGATAATTGGGCATGTCAGGAGGTAGAAAGAAGTCAATGGAATCCATTCAGAATGGGTCTCTAACAATTGAGAGTGATAAGAGAGAATCCAGAATGTATGGGTGCCAAATGAGTGTGGACTGAATTCTTCAGTGAGTGATACAATATAGGTGGGTTTGGGACATAGAAAGGACTGAAAGGACTGAATTGAGGACTGAACGTTATGAATCCTTCATAGGTCAAAAGAAAGAGGAAGACCAAGAAAGATGTTCTGGGATGCAATTTATGAGTGGATGAAAACCAAGAGGGGAGAACTAATGACACCCTATGACACCAGGCATGGACAAAGTGGATGCAAGGAATCTTTCTGAGAATACAAAGGCACTGAGAGGACAAGGGCACAGCCAGCCAGCCACTGTAATGTGCTTTGAGGCACAAAGGATGTCACCAATCATTTGCTCTATACCCAGAGTTGACCTCCACTCTGCTTTGAACATGAGGCTGGGGCTGTCCCAACAGTTTAGTGAGAAGAATGTTAAAGTGGAGAGATTGGTAGATTTCCCTGCCAGTTTTAAAAAAAAAAATTATGAGTCTATCTCCATAGGATGGGATGGGGCTGTCAGTGGAGATGGAGGAAAGTTTGGACAGATGGCTAAAGCAGTGGGATAGACAGCTTTTAGAAAGTAATTGGCGGGGAAATTCCTAAGACATTAGGAAACAGTGCTCACCCCCTACTTTACTGAGAATCTCCTACCCACCACCTGGATCACTTACAGCCTCTGATCTGTTGGGTGCTGAGAGCTACAGGGGATCCGCAGAGGGAGTAGGGCTCCTACAGGCACCAAAAGGTCTCCACTGAGCACCATGTGCATCAGCCCAGACTAACCTGGGTGGGTTGGGGTTGTTGGTCAAGGGTCACCTTGGACATCAACCACAAGGAGAACAGGCTTTTCTTAGCCAGAAAGGACATAAACAGAGATGACACAAGCAGGAGAGAGATCATCAATGGAGATCGAACCTTTCATGCAGCTATTGCCTATTAGCTCAACAGCTGTGGAAAGCCCTTTGATTTAAGCATCTGAATATTTTCATTGAAAGTGAGACAGACCACCAACCTTTCATCTTCTTTCTTAGATCAACTATGGTGTTCTCAGCCCCATTCCGGAGCATAAGCAGCATTTCCCTTTTTTCTACCGGGTGAGTCCAAAGCAAGAACCTCCTCACTGGGCGATTGTCAAGCTGCTCCTGCATTTCCGATGGACGTGGATCGGCCTCGTTGCTCCAGACAATGAAAACGGGGAAAAGTTCCGAAGAAACTTTGCACCTCTAGCCACAAAAATGGGAATTTGCATTGCCTTCTCACAAAGCATCTTAACACTGAAGTTGAGAAAAAACATGCCATACTCAGAAGAATTTAACAAAAACACATTTCTAAATTTCAGAAAGCGGAAAGTAAAAATAATTGTTTGTAAATTAGACATCCAAGGCACGGTATTACTAGCAATACACATAAATTTTCTTGAAAAGTGGAACTTATGTGAGGGGAAAGTGTGGCTTGCAGCAACTTTGCAAGACATAAGTGTGAGATGGCTTTACCAAGAGCTTGATCTCCAGCACAAACATCTTTTGTTATCCTTCTTAACTCAGACAAAAAGAAAGACACAGTATTATGATTTTAATTCATATTACTCTGCTATTGATCAATATGGGGAGGCAGCA
This sequence comes from Python bivittatus, assembly GCF_059951505.1. Taxonomy (NCBI): domain Eukaryota; kingdom Metazoa; phylum Chordata; class Lepidosauria; order Squamata; family Pythonidae; genus Python; species Python bivittatus. The sequence continues at coordinate 151,565 of NW_028277102.1, forward strand.
TTCCAGTGTTCCTATTCCAGGCCTGTGTTGTCCAAGAAAGTTTGGGAAAGATGCTTAGAAAAAATGAACTGGGAAATGCCACCCCATGATGTGGTTGCAAGAATCCTGTCTGAGGATGGCTCCAGTATTTCTACAGCAGTCCAGGCCGTGTCCTGGGTCCTCAATGCTGCCTATTCTGCCCAACTGAGGAGGAGGAGGATGTGGGTTGGAGACCATCAGACGCTCCAGATGGTACAGCCATGGCAGGTAGGACTTCTCCTCGAGGTTCCATTGATGCTCCTCCTTCAATTCCTCAGTGTTAAATTGGGTGTAGGCAGAGCTGCGGGAGGAGGGGGTACATTGTTTTGAACAAGGATTTTCCAGTTGTCATGTTTGTTCTAATCTTCAGCATTAAGATCCTTTCTGCTTTTTTAAGCATACAACCAAGAGTGCTAAGATTGTGGTGGTCTGAAAGTCAAATCAATCAATATGTCAGGACCATATAGTCATGTTACAAACTTTCTCCAGTTCCTAACCCAAAGCTGAGCCTGTGTAACTTCATATTCGTAATACCTCATATTTTCCATCTTCTCCCATCACAAGCCTTCCTATTTGCCTGGTTTGTGATGCTTCGATAGTGGCTTTGGTGATGGGACAGCAGAGGCTGGGATCTGCCCAACCCCCTTTGGCCCCTTTGGGCTGCCGTGGGTATGCCCCTCATGCCTGGATTGGGATTCCCTTGTATGGCCATTTTGGCTATGGCAGCAGGAGCGATCTGGCAGCAGATACCTGTCAGCATAATTCCTGATCGCTCCTTCACCGGGCATTGCTCAGCCATTGCCCCAGTCCCTCACCTATGTGGATGTAACAGTCTCAGGCAAGACTGCTAGACGTGTGTCTGTTTAAAAAAATAAATTCACTAGCAGCTCTTACAGTGCAGGGTGCAGACTGAAGGGAGAGGCCACACACCAGCACCCCCTGGTTATTTTTTCTTGGACAACATGAGCCGGCTAGAGGTGTGATTAAGCAAGAGGGTGTGTGTCCAAGGGACAGACCACAAGTGGAAAAACCAAGCAAGCAGCAGTAACAGACAGAGAAAGATGGCAGAAGAAACACTGAGCAAGGGACGAAGATTGAGGGTGCAAGATGGAAGAAAGGAGGAGGAAGAGGAGAAGGAGAAGGAGGAGGAGGGCAAAGGCAGGAGAAGACAACAGAGAGTGGCAGGCAGAGCAAAAGAGTGAGACAGACCAGCAGTGCAAGACAAAGGGAGAATGAACTTTAGGCTAGATCCCTCTGTGGCAAGCTTTCGGGGCCAGCGGCATCCACGTAATATTTAAAGGTATAGGTATATACATACATACAAGATTTTTAGAAAGAAATTAAAACATGAAATATGAATAGGATCTCACGGGATCCCAAACACTGACCACCAGATCTAATGAGCTTCATTTATATTTTGGGATTTCCCTCTTAACGTAATTTTAGGGAGTTGTTAGAATTGGTTTGCTGACTTTTGGCTTTATGGGACAAGTCACTGAGTGGAATTAACTGTTTCAGGAAACTCACAAGAAGCATGTGGACCAGATCCAGTTTCCCTTGAGAGGAAGGGAGAGAGACTTCCTCTAAGATCCTGAAACTCTTTACAGGCAGAGGCACTGACCTGAAAGGTCCAGTTATTCATACCAGTCCCATAGCTGTAATAATAGCCATATAAACATTGAATTAGGGCTGAAATGGAACTGGATAAGATATGGGCGTGGTTTTCCTTCTCTTTCTAGCTTCATCCTTTCCTGAGAAATTTCCAGCTTTACAATCTTTCCGTGGGTGGTGTTTATTTGGACGAGAATGGAGATCCCACCACTGACTTTGATATCATGCACTGGGCAGTGTTCCCCAACAAGTCTACTGCTGCGGTCAAAGTTGGGAGAATAGAAAGAGAGGCCTCTTCAGAAGTCAACCTCTCCATCGATCCAAGTGCCATCATGTGGCCAGCATCATTCAGTCAGGTGGGTGATCCTGCTGCATTTTGGTTCTTACCATTGATCGGCTGTTATACAAGCCTCCTTAGACACAAATCCCTTTGAACTCAGGGCGGAGCAGTTTCAAGGAATGGAATCCTTGAATGGAAACCCATTAATTCATCAGACATAACTGCATAATTATCTTATTTTATTTACTGATTTTCACATTTCCTCCCCACCACAATACAAGCAACTCTGGATGGATTAAACAATATAGAGACATTAAAACACAGGGAGTCTTAAGAAACAGTAAACAATTTAAAACAAAATAAAATAAAGTCAAAGTAAAGCAAGGCAAGGCAAAAATAATAACAGTAAGAAATAACAATATAGCAGACTTAATGATAAAAGATGGCTAAAAACTCCCAAGCCTGTTGGAACTCTCTCCTGAACCAGTCAGTTTTCTGCACCCTCCTGAAAGCCATCCACAAAAAAACTATATGAATACATTTTTTCAGTAGCATGCAGAGGACACTAATGGTGAGGCAGCTACCTCACTGATGTATATGGCTCAGGATGTAGTGTTGTGTCCTACCCCACAGCATAGCCAGGGAGGTATTTACCATGATCCAGTTTCAAAAAGCCTCTGGTATTTTGCGTTCCCACTTTTTCTTCACATGGAGGAAGACTACATGTGTCATGGGCTGCTTTTCCTGGACTAGTCCCCAAATCTGTGGCTTTCTGAAGACTTTGCAGCATAGAAGGAATTTTTTCTTTTAAGTCCATGGAAGACTGCAAGGGTTTCAGTGATACATTTCCTAGTAAGCACCTCAATAAACTTGTAGCATGCCTAGATCCTGTAATCTAGGTTGCAGTTAACACTACGTAGGAAAGACAGAATACTAAGTGGGGGAAAGTTATGGCTGAAGAAACCTGTCCAAAGGTGGAGTCATCTGTACATTACAGTGTAGGAAGATTTGGTGGGCTCACTTTTCTGTGTTACATGAACACAGCCTTAATATTGTGGATCATGACTTGATACAATGTGATTTCACATTTTGCTTTCAACAAATCATGATTAAAAGAAATCATGCTTTAGCCCAGTATGTGTACCCAGCCCATAACACATTTCAGTTCACAGAAACACCACCCCCATTCACATGGTTATCTTGCTTAGAGTCAATCACTCTCCTCTTCAAAGTTGGACTCAAAGTTGGACTTTGAAGAAGCCAGAGAGAAAGAGTACTGGCGCTTTTGAACTTTGGTGTTGGAGAAGACTCCTCGGAATCCCAATCCAGAAGAATTCTCATGAAAGCAGGCCTGGTTCAGATAAAATCTCCTTTGTTGGATGGTACATGCAGCTCGAAGCAAAGCATTGCTAAAACTAAAGCCCGCGTAACTTTCCCTCTCCTTTGACCCCCTCTGCTCCCCCTTCTTCTTTTAGCACCAGATTTCTTCCTTACCAAGTCATGGCCTTGTGAATTCCTCACCCTGATAACACCTCTCCTTCCCGGCCTTCGAGATGACACCAGCTCTGTCTTCCTCCCCCCCCCCTTTTTTTTTACAAATGGCAGAATCAAAGCAAGCAAACCCAGCATTTATTATCCCTAATAAATCAGTCCTCTTTTGGCTATTCATTCAATTGCTGCAGGTTCTGACAGTCAGCCATGAAACCAAACAATGGATCATTGAGCAAATCAGCCCACAGTTCTCACTCGAGGCACAAATGACCAGGCTCAAATTTTCCTACTTTGGACAGATCTGCAAAAACCTAGCTCTGTGGAGAAGTCTATAATGCTGGGCAAGGTGGAAGGAAAGACAGGAAGACGATGACCAGCAGCAAGGTGGATCAATACAATTACAGCAGTGATGGGTGTACCATAGGTCTGCCCAGAGTTGATGGGAGTTGGGCAGCATAGAAATTTAATCAATCAATAAAAAGACTTGAAAGACCAGGTTGAAGTCTTTCTGCTGAAAATCCCTCTATGTGATCGCGAACACTCGACACCAACTTCATACCAAATAGTCTAAAAAAAAAAGCAGAAACAGCTGTATGTGCATCTTTCATTGATTTTAGGTTCACCTTTGATTCAGTATCAGGAGCCAGGCTATGGGATGAACTTATCAATCCTGTAATAGTCAAATGGCTATTACTCTTGCTATAAAAGCTTTATGAAAACTCCTAATGAAAGATCGGGCCACCCCACATGGTCATTTGAGAAAGTGAACACTGATGAGGGGAGTTAGGCAGAGTGGGATATTGGCCCCACTACTATTGAATGTCTGTATCAGTTCTGGCTTCTTCCCCACAAATTAGCTCATAGGTTTTCCCCCATGCTTCTATATGCCAATGGCGTAGTTCTCCTGTCTCAGACTTTGACTGGATTAAAATACACCCTAAGATCACTTGCCTACTCACGGTATGTATGAAGAATTCTAAATTAACTGTGCAAAGGGAAGAGTCTCGCTTTTTGATATAGAAAGACATTCAGATAATCTCACTTAGCCAAAGATGTACTTTTAAGGAGCCTCTGGTTTAGGTCAATGAGATATTTAAATTCTGCCATAGTTTCTAAACTGGGAAAGCTTCTAACATTTGTTCAGTTTCATGTCCCACCATCACTTGTACAAGAATGCTCATTCATTCAAATCAAGAATGTCAATTCAGGTGATGTTCTCAGATATGTTTCTCTGTTTTATTTCTTGTTTATTTGACTGCTTCTCTTTTACACTGGTTATTGACTCCACAAATGGAATTGGGTGGGACGTTTCTATGGCTCCTCTTCATGTTTAGAAGGTGCCTTTGTCCAGATGCACAGAAAACTGTCTCCCAGGATACACCAAGCTGACGAGAGAAGGAGCACCAGTCTGCTGCTACGACTGTTCTCCATGCATGGAAGGAACCGTCTCTGGGCAAGAAGGTCGGTGGCTCTAGTGCTACTTTCCTGCTACTTCTAGACCAAATTCCCCATCTATTTCTCCACAATGAAGCATTGGAAAAAAAACAGTCAGCAAACATTTCCAAGATTTGAGATCATCATACAATTTTGCATGATGATGTGGCCATTAAAAGTAAAATAATGAAACCTGGCTGAATCCTTGACCTGCTGTATTCTGTTTGCTTTCAGGAAAGTAGGTAAAACATGTGGGGTTTGGCATCTCACTGATCTTCAGCCTTTAAAAGTCAGTGGCAATTTCCACTTAACACTGAGTTCCTCAAGGGTTTATAGGCAAAAGGACCAATTCTCACTGGAAACGTGAATTTGATCATCATGTGGTTGGCAGGGGAACTCTATCTGGAATGCATATTTCTTCCATTCCAAAAATAAAATAGACGCTTCTCCCCATGTGTTCAGTAACTTCCTTATTGTATTACATTAAAATTAGTTTGGTAGTAACTTTTGAAGAAGCCTTGAGGACCACATGCCAGGTTTTCAGGGGAAGCCTGGAACCAAAGTATCCAGTCCTAAGGTCAAGATTGGGATTCTAATGACCCCATCAGGTTTCAGTTTTGAGCTCAGGTTTTCCATTTAGGTGAGTGTTGAAACTTTCAGCCAGATAGCCACAGGAGTCTTTTCCTACTTTATAGAATTGAGCAGTACAAATCCTTCAAAGAAATGCCTCAGAAGAACCTACAGTGCATCTCCTCTTGAATCATTTCAAAGCCACATCGTTTCCATGCTCACACAGCTGATTTAAAAGCCGTTCTGGCTATCACTGAATGTGTATACAAGACTGGGAAAAGAGGCAGTTCCTGTCATGTTTCCAAAAGAGGGCTGCATGTTGTTCCTTGGTCTTCTGCAGATCCTCTTTGAAAGGATTTGCACAGGACCTGACCCTGATCTTCTGAGGATTTCTGCTGGATCAGAGTGACCCATCTGATCAGGTGAAATTGTACCCAGGCAGGCCAACATGAGGCCTATGAAGAAGGAACTTCTCATTTTCCTTTACAGAAGTTATAACTGTAAATCAGTGATTCTCAACCTTTTTGAAGCTGCCGCCCCCCTAAGGAGTGGAAAATTTTTCAGCGCCACCCTTTGTGAAAATCCTGTAATTTAGGGTATGGGGAGGGGAGGGGGGGGAGTTACTGAATTATAAAAGGCAAAAATTTTAAGTAATTTTTTTCGGGAGACTTACACACCAAATTTGTTCAATTTAACTCGATACTTTTGCCCTGGAAGGTAATTGCATTCCTTTTATTAAAATTAAAATGACTAATGCAAAAAAAAATGCTTAAATGCTCTTTTATGTAAATACGTTTATTTCAAAATGCTGTAAATACATTTATTTATTTTTTGATGCTCGTTTTTTTAATTTTTAATTTTATTTTTTTTATTTTTTTTTGCAAATGCTTTTTTAATGTTTAAAAATTCTTTATTCTTAATTAGATAATTAAAAAAGAACAGCAAAAAATACACTAAAAGAGTAATATCAATGAAACATACTTGATTATGTCAGTAGGATGGTTGTGCTTGATGGTTCAGAGCCAGTTTCTGAACGTTCGGTTCAATATTGTTAGAGAGATGAAGGCGCAAGTCCCCTCTTTCCACGATTTGGAGTCGACTTCTCTTTTTTGTAATTAGATCAGTCACAGCACTGAATCCTCACTCAACAAGGTAGGAGGAAGGGAAGGCAATTACAAATTTTTTGATGATAATCCACAGTCCTGGGTAGAGGCGATTGATGTTACTTTGAAGCCAAAATTCTGTGAGACGATCACCATTCTGGAAGCTGGCTTTCAAAGTTTCATTAGCTGAAAGTTCGGCCAGTTCCTCCTGAATCTGAACCTCTGCTGTCTCAATATTCATAAAAGGGTTCATGACCCATTGAGGGACTTCCAGGGACAAAATATCCTCAAAACGCTCAGAAAAGTCCTTGTGCAAAGACTCAAGGTGTTGACAGTAAACTTGTGTTTCATCGAAGGGGATTTCACTGCTCTTATGCAGATCCGACAAGATTGGAAACTGGCTGAACTCGTTGCGACCAAAATTCTGCTTCCACAAAGTGAGTTTTTTTAGGAAGGCAGAAATAACAGATTTTGTTGTGATCAAATTGAGCTCTTCGCCTTGAAGCTGCAAATTAATTCCATTGAATTTTGCGAATAAATCGGCCATGTAAGAACATCAATCTTAAATTGTAGCAATCTGTCTCTCAGAGCTACATCTTCCTCTTCGAGGAACTCAAGTACAGAGTCGAAAAGATTCCAGAAGCTATTGAGGCAGGCGCCTTTGGAAAGCCAGCGGACCTCGGTGTGTAGAAGCAAGCGATTGAATTCTTCATCGTTGTCCTTACACAGCTGCCCGAATAATCGATCGTTGAGAGCATTACTGCGAATTTTGTTCACAGCAGAGATGACATATTGTAATGACTGATGCAAACGGTCGCTGAGGTTTTTTGCAACTAAATGCTGTCTATGAATCACGCAGTGAACAGCTAAAATACCTGGTGCCTCTTTCTTCAAAAGGGCGATGAACCCACGATGATGACCCACCATTGCAGGAGCTCTATCGGTGGCAACAGACATAATGTTCGCAAGAGGAATATTTTTCTCTTTAAAATAATCTTTGACAGTATTAAAAATAGATTCACCTTTAGTATCTGCAATCAAGCTTCTTGCAAAAAGCATCTCTTGAATAATTTTTCCTTCCTTCACAAACTAGACGTACGCTAACAGTAAAGCCTCATTAGTACTTGGCAAGGTTGATTCATCAACCTGAAGAGAAAATTCGGTGGGTATCAAAAGTTTGCATAAGGAAGCTTCAACATCTTCAGCCATCTCATCAATTCGTCGTCGCACTGTATCATTGCTCAATGGGACATTTTTTATAAGATTGGATGCGGCTGGATGGTGTAAAACCGTTTCTAAAACTTCCTTGACAGCCGGCAGTATCAACTCTTCGCCAATGGTATGAGCTTTCCCCGATTTAGCAATTAATTTTGATATATTATAAGAGGCTATCAAACCATCGTCGCATTTTTTTGATGAGGTTGCTAGTAAGCCTGTGACAGACGGTGCCTTCAGAAACTTGTCCCTGATGTTCGTGAAAAACGACAAATCTTTATTTTGTTTGTCAGGATGAATTTTTTGCAGATGCTCCTGCAAACGAGACGGTTTCATTGCCTCATTAGATAACACTTTGTTACAAAGTAAACACATGGGTAGTTGCGAGTTCGACGGCGAAGGAACAAATCCGAACTTCAAGTACGTGGAACTGTATCGACGACACTTCTTTTTATTAACCGACATCATTGGCGGCTGCAAAATATGATGAGGGAAAGATAACTATTTCTCAAAATTAATAATTCACGACCACGATAAAGAACTAATAAGCGCACTTACCTAGCCGACTGGCCAAATAAACAATGAAAGTAAATCGAAACTGAGGGGAAAAAACAGAAATGAAGCGAACAAAAAGCAACTCAAGAAACACGGGTCAAATCAAACATTCATATTGAAAGGACGCTCAACGCACGCACTGTGATTAATCGCGCGGGAAAACAGCTGACGCACACGCTGCAATTAATCGCGCGGGAAAACAGCTGACGCATGCGCTGTGCTGGTTGGGATCAGAGAAGAATCGTAGTGTCGAGTTCTTCAAGGTCAGCCTACCTAGAATACAAATTCGTCTCACCATTCTTAGAAGTGCGTGAGGGCAGCCGTTGCGTAAGTTCCTTTTATTGCTGGTACAAATGGTGTAAACCGGATAATTGATTTAATACATTTTTGGGGGAGTTTTAAAATTAAGTTCGAATGCCAAAACATGCTCATCGCCCCTCTACGGCCAAAAACATGCCCACCGCCCCCCTACCGCCCAAAACAAGTTCACCGCCCCTCAGCATCTTCCCACCCCCCCCCCAGGGGGTGGTACTGTCCCCGTTGAGAACCAATGCTGTAAATTAACCTCTTAATCTATGGTTACAGTGTGATTTCCATTTTTTTTTTTAAATCTTTCATTTGTTCTAATCCATTGCTGGCGGCAGGTATTCGGGCCTCACCCTTCGCCTTCCAAGGAGTCTCATTGATTGACGCTGCTCTGCTTGCCTCTGCATGCATCTGGATCTGGGGCTTGGGGGTTGTGCCTAGTCATCCAACTGCTCCAGCTGATCAGGAGAGGCCTGTGGCTGATCAGCCTCAGATGCTTCATGCCTTAATGATTCCTCAGGCTGACATTCACAGGCTCAGCTGGAGCAACGTTGTCAGAATCAGAGAAAGGCTCTGAATCATGGCTCATGACAACCAAATATCAAAAGTTCATTTTTTCTGTTTCATGCAAAAAGTCTATAAGGGCTTCCAGCCAGTGTTATACTTAGTTAATGTCTTTTCTCTCATCAATGATGTCAATTTGGCCATCTCAGCAAGTTCCAACATCTTCACCATCCATTCCTCCATTGTGAATAAGTTCAAGCCTTTCCACCTTTGTGCATGTAAGAATCATGCTACAGTTACCATGTATAAAAACAAAGTTCGATGACTTTTTTCCAACTGTTTATTGATCAATCTCCAAAGAAACACCTCTGCTTTCAACTGTTTCTTTAAGATCTTCTCAATTACTGTATGTAGCTGAGTCCAACATTTTTTAAATTTTTACTTGTCCACCAAGTGCCAACATGAGGCCCATGGTAGGATTTAAAGACAACGCCCTGCTTCTCTTTTAGCTATCACTTCAAATTCAGCTGCATATCCCATAGCACCTCCTAACTATTACCCATCAATCATTTGTCCTGCATGAATTATCTCTTATCTTTTTTGGAACCATCGTAAGCCCTAGCTAAATACTGCAGAATGTGAGCCCCACCTCTCCTCTTCTCTTCTAGCAAACCAGCTCTCACTTGATTGGTGATTATGTGACATCAAGTTCTTTTTGATTTCTCACTGCCACATAGATAGAGTTTCTCCAAAACGAAACACTCACTTCATCACCTCAAAAAACATAATCCCAATCATTGATTTAAACTGGATTTTTCATGATGTTACAGCCACAGGTATTATTAGATACTAGCTAAAGAACAATGGCCTGTGTTTTTCAGATGCATCCAGTTGCAGCCAATGTCCAGATGACCAGCATTCTAATAAGAAGCGAGATCAGTGTGTCCCAAAAGTTATCAGCTTCCTATCCTATGAAGAAAGGTTGGGTCTCATCTTGGCTTCCTTGGCCCTTGCTTTCTCCCTAGCCACCAGCTTCGTTTTGGGAATCTTCATTAAATACCAAGAAACTCCCATTGTCAAAGCCAACAACCGAGAACTCACCTACATTCTCCTGGTTTCCCTCCTCCTTTCCTTCTTGACCTCCCTTCTATTCATTGGTCACCCCAGGAAGGTGACCTGCCTTCTTCGACAAACCACTTTCAGCGTTGTTTTCTCAGTGGCTGTGTCTTCATTGCTGGCCAAGACTATCATGGTGGTGGTGGCATTTTTGGCCACAACGCCAGGCAGCAGGATGAGGAAATGGCTGGGGAAGACTTTGGCCAACTCCATTGTCTTGTTCTGTTCTGGGATTCAGGTGGGCATCTGCATGTTATGGTTGGGAATCTCTCCCCCATTCCCAGACTCTGACATGCATTCCCAACCTGGGTACATCCTGCTGCAATGTAATGAAGGCCCAGTCATCATGTTCTACACTGCACTGGGCTACATGGGCTTTCTGGCTGCCATCTGCTTCTTGGTTGCTTTCCTAGCTCGCAGGCTGCCAGGGAGCTTCAACGAAGCCAAGTTGATCACCTTCAGCATGTTAGTTTTCTGCAGTGTTTGGGTCTCCTTTGTGCCCACCTACCTGAGCACCAAAGGGAAATACATGATGGCTGTGCAGATCTTCTCCATCCTGGCCTCCAGCCTGGGCTTACTGGGCTGCATCTTTCTCCCCAAATGCTACATCCTCCTCCTGAGACCTGATATGAACACCAAGGAGCACCTAATAATAAATTCTAAAAGAGAACTGGATTCTTTTAGATAGGTAAGTAGAAGGATGGAGGGGTGGGTAGATAGGTAGAAGGTAGGGAGATAGGGAGGAAGGGAGGGAGGTAGCAGATGATGATAGAGATACATAATCTTCTGTCCCCTTTGAATATTGATCAGGTTGACATACCTCGGTAAGCCATATTTCTGTTGATGCAGCCTAGATTTCCTTTATCAGTTTTAGATCATTTTGAATTTGTTTCTGTTGTCTAGTGTATTAGTTATTCCAGTAATTTTTGTGTCATCTGCAAATCTGATTAAACAACATCCAAGTCATGAATAGTATAGAAGCGGCCAGTCCCTGCAGTAAACCAGAATGAACATTGTGGAACTTCCCGCTCACTGTGTGCATTTTATTCCAAACTGGGATTCAGTGATAGAGGACATCCTTATTCATGATAGCCAGTAACGGAATAAAGTTTAGCCTGCTTTGATGTTGCATCAACATTGATTATAAATTGTCACACACTCCATAGGATCACACCAAAAGCCTGGCAAATGCAGGGTCCTGCTTTCCCACGTTGGGGAAATTCTTCATTTAGTTGGATATTTAGAGGTGATATAGAAATTTGATTTGCACTTTTTCTTTTTTAAGTTGTTTCTCTTTTTTTTAATATATGGGCTGATTACTGTTTTGTTTTATATTGTGTATTCTGATATGGTTACGGGCTAATCAATCAATAATAAACTGATTTAGTTCCATATTTTTCCTTATCACCCGGTAGAAGTTGTTTGCCCAGTGCCCTTGGATAAAAAAGGAACCTCAATGGTTTGTGTGAACAGAAAGTTTTCAGTAAATTCAGTAAATCATGGGCAAACTTGTTGTTTGAAGAATGACATATTTCTTCTTCAGAGAAGATAGTTATAGAAGATATATACACACACACACACACACATATTCATCTTGAGAGAGGCAGATTACAGGTATTGGGAGTGGGGGAATCAATGCAAACCTTCCTTCCAGGTTTCCCAGTTGCCATTTATGAAATAAGCTGTCAGCTGATTGGGCAGCAGGGAAGGGAAGGGTGTGTGTAAAAAGAAAAAAAAAACAGAGCTTGTAGCCCCCTCTGTGTGATTGAACCCCTCCCTTGACTGTGGCTATCATCTTGACTTTTTTGACCACCCCCTGTGGCCCTGCTGAGCACTTATGTCCTATGTTACCAGCCTCCCCACAATGTCTCACAAACTGTAATTTTTGTTCCTTGCATTCCTAGATGATCCAATATGCCTTGATGGAACAATCCTCAAGAGCAAAAGGGGTTCTCAATGGCAAGAGGGCTGTGTTCAGGAAAGCACAGGAAGCATACAAGAAAAGGAACCTTTAATTTATTGCAGAACATTCAACATTCATAAATGTAAATACATGGTAAAAAAAAAAAGAGGAAAGACTGTGTCCTCTAAGTATTACATAGCCCCTGTCCAACTTTGGCAGCAAAATGGCTGGATTTTGCTTGGGTAATTTCATATCTTTTAGGTTTTGGACAGTGGAAAATGGGAATGGGAGTGGTTTGCCTCTGGAGGCTTCCTGATTCTACCTAGAGATGTAAAATTTCCGGAAATTTTGAAGCCATGAGAAAAAAACGGTTTTTTCCCTGTTTTTTTCTGGAAAAAATAGAAATTTTGGAAAAATTGAAAACAAGTTTAGTGTGGAGTAGTTTTACAAATTGTGTGAACTGCAGTGTATATAAAAGTATTATGCTTGCAATAAAACAGGTGAGCACCCCCCTTTCCCTCAAAAGCAACAAAAAAAGCAAGAAACCATCAACATAAAAAAGAATCAGATTTGCCCCTTAGCACCAACAGCAAATAAAGTTAAGGTCCATCTCAGTATTGAAGCTCCATAGAAGGTCTACCCCTTGAGTGGTGCTTTTAAAAAAAAGAAACAGAAGACAGAACATACACATGCAGTTTATTCTATCTCATTTTCTGAACTATCATTTTCCGTTTCTTCTTCCTCTTCCTCTTTGTCCTTTTTCTCATGGACTTCTAAAAACATTAGGTTTGCACGGATTGAAACAAGCTTTTCTACCCTTTCACGGGTCAGTTTGTTTCTTGATTTGGTATGAATATTACCAAACATAGACCAGATTCTTTCACATGCAGCAGAAGATGCAGGAATCTGCAGTCAGCGAGATGCAAGAGGGGTCAGAGGTCGTGTGGTACAGAGACCTTGCCCCCATGTTGCAGGAGGGATATGTTTTGCAGAATCCCAGAATGCATTCCTGGCCCAAATCCCCGAAGATGTTCTATATTCTGCAACATTTGAAAGTACTTTTCCAACATCAAGTCCGAAGTGCACGGCTTGTTTCGTAATCCAGCCAAATGCAGCAGCCGTATTCTCGTCACTCACACCACTGCCTTTGACTCTTGGATCCAGTAGATTTGCAGCAGCATGTATTGGATGGCAACAAAATTCTTCCCGATTCTTAATAAAATCTTTCACTTTACTTTTTTCAGCAGCTGTAAGTGGAGATGCACTTAGACTTTCAAAAACAGGTGTTTTTATCACAGCCATGGGGTTAGGAATTTCGGACAAAAGTGCAGCGTCTGATTCAGATGAACGGATTGCTGAAAAAGTTGGTGTTAAAATCTGTAGGGCTGAACCCAAAACACGTCCTCATCAAGCACAGTGTTCCTTATATTTCTGGGAATTTTAAGATCCTCAGTTATTCCTGTTGCTTGAAGAGCTTCTTTGTTTTTTAGTAAACTTTCAAAGGAGATCACCACTCCACCCCAACGTGTTTTACTACAGAGCTTCAGTGTCACTATTTTATTCTGTGGATTTTTTTCTTCTTGCTTCTTCTTGAAGACTGCGGTGACAACATGAGTAGCTTTTACATACTTGATAACTTCTTTAGCTCTTCTATAAATCCTTTGAATCCAGTGTCCAGTTTCATGAAGTCACTAAGAAGTAAGTTTAGTCCATGAGATGCACATCCTATTGCAGTAATATCTGGATACTTGTCCGTTATGATTTCCCATGCAGCTTTCATGTTGCTTGCATTGTCGGTCAGCAAAGCAAATACTTTACCACTCTCACTTTTCTCTAAAACTGCACATATTTCACTGCTGATATACTCTGCAGTATGGCTGTTCTCTCCAGTTTCAGTGCTTCTATAAAAGACTGGCTGAGGTGTTGTTATCACAAAGGTGATGATTCCTTCTCCCCGAACATTTGTCCGTCCATCTGTAAGTACTGCAAGACATAGTGCTTCACTGATTTTTCCTTGTACAGATTCCATCATACGCTCATATTCTGTCTCCAAAAGAGGCTTGCTCAAGGAATGTCTGCTTGGCAAATGATATGATGGTCGTAATAATTTAAAAGCTTCCTGCCAATATGCATTTTCAGTTATTGACAGTGCTGATCCAGAAGCATATATTGCTCTTGCAAGGCCATGATCAATTTCCTCCTGATTTTCAGGTGTCATGTTATCTATAAATGAAGGTATGGTGCATTTTTGTGAGGCAGTGGTTTGCAACACTTCTTTACTTGAAGATGCTGCTGGCGAAGAAACACTTTGTAATGATCCAGAAGCAGCAGAAATAGTGTTTCTGGAATTAGAACTCTGGAAGGAAAAGCTACTTGCACTTTCATTCTGGTCCTCATCATTTAATTCCATAAAGTATTTTTTAATGTCTTTAGGACACCTCTGCATTGCAAGAATGTGTTTTGTCATCCTCGTAGCATTTGGAAAAGAATATTTCTTCTCACAATATTTGCAAATTGCAGCTTCGCTCTCAGCAGAAATTGCACTGTGGAAATGTTTCCAAACTCTAGATGTTGCTCTCACCATTGTACTGAGAGGAGGAAAAGAAAAACCAATTTACTGACCAGACTATAGGTAAACATTATGCTGTGATGGTGGAGAACATTAATAGGAATCATTTAAGGGTTACAAAAGAGAAACTAATTTATCAGACAAATTTACTCTCTTACCTGTCAGTTAAGGCCTGAGAGGAGGACAGAAACTATCATCTTCTGCAGTGTTTCTCAACCTTGGCACCTTTAAGACGAGTGGACTTCAACTCCCAGAATTCTGGGAGTTGAAGTCCACTCGTCTTAAAGGTGCCAAGGTTGAGAAACACTGATCTCCTGTATACCAACAATTACTCAACTGTCGGAGGTCGGAGGTACACAAATAAACTAAATGGAAGGCTTTTCCCTGCAGTGCCCCCTCGTGACGCAAATGCACATTTCCCCTGTTTGAGAACTGCATGGAGAAGTACCGTGTTACTTGAATTCTATTCCAGGATTTGCTTGTCTTCAGCTGAGAGAACTTGCAATAATTTAAGAATTTACAAAAAGTCTCAGAAATCTTTCATTAAGGTCTTCATGTTCTATAGTTTGAATACCATGTCATAGATATATTATTTATCATTGGAAAAAAACATATTCCACACTCTTTTCCAAATGGCATTGGAAAAAAATTTTTTCCAGCTTTTTTCCAGGCCTTCCCATCTCTAATTCTACCCCAAGCCTTAAAACGTGCCAAAACTGCAGAAAATATTGGCCATACCCATTCTGGTTACATCACAAAGCATCAGATTGCCTACTGCAGACCTTTAGAAGATTAGGAGACATGAATTGTGGCCCCCAACTCCTCAACCATTACTAATCCCTGGGAAAGCCCAAGTTAAGAACCACCCCCTTATCTCACAGGGGTTTTGAGAAGAGGCTTCTAGCGCACTGAGGAGCACCATTCAATCTTCCTTCCAATCAAGGGAGAAAAGCAAAGCTTCAAGGGAAAGAAAGGTCTTTCAAGATTCAGGCAGCTTTCAAACCCAAAGGGGACACAAGACAGACTGAGGGAGGGACAGAAAGCATCCTGCTGAGTAAGACATCATGGGAGAATGCTCACCACCCTTGCTGCAGGGAAAGCACCACCTTTTTTTCCACCTCTTTCTGCAACCCCTGAGAGCAGCAGCAGATTTCCAGACATTGTCGTTGTGCCCTCAGAAGCTCAACTGAGATCGACTGCACAGGTCAAACTCTGCCACATGATTCTGACTCTAAAAAAATAAACCCTATATAATCAAAAAGATCACAACAATGTCCATGGAATTTCCTTTAAATCTTATCTTCATAAACATAAACATTGTTATTTCTTTTCCATTTTGTAAAGCAGAAGATGTTGTAACAGGGCCTCTGAAAGGTCATCCAGATGGTATTTCTGGATGTAGCTATTCTGGGGTATCTGACCTGCATTTAGGAAGATGGACTCACTCACATCAAGATGGAGTTTCACCTGGAGAGTTAATAAGCGTTCAGCTGATTTACTGTATTACAGCCTTTAATACTGAACATACTACAACTTTAACCATCTCAAAATAAGTTTCTTAAGTAAAGGGCAGTCAAACTTTCCTGAATTCTTCCCCTCTTGACTCTTAAACTGGAACTTTGTCTATGAGTTAGACAAAAATATTTTCTCCAGCTGCACATCTATGTTGCCACAATGATTCCCAATTCTCCTTCTAATTATCAGAACCATGGTGATGGTAACAAAGCTGAAGGGATTTCATCAGCATCATCACAGGTCATTTTTGAAACCATGGTGACCAATATTTGACAAATCCTCATATATAAAACCTGAACATCTCTGATCCATAATTACCTCCTGGTTTTCTGAGAGGAGAAGATGCTTTTGATTTAAGGAAAGGCCACGCCATTCTGAAATTACCAGTTGTGGTTTCCAAATTTGGTGCCAAGCTGGACCATCTTCATTGAAGAGAAATTCTTCAGTGCAGCTGTACTGTCTGTTCATAGTTTTTCCTCATAATTAGGCAGCTCTGGGACCAAGGAAGAGCTGTCTTTGCCTGAAAGAGAATTCTAGCAAAGAGCACCATCATGGTATCTCGAGGGCTGGTGTTCCTGCTTCTGCTAGTCTCCCATTTTCCGTCTGTGTCAATGCTGAAGAAATGTCCATTGAATGTGATAATTGAGGGAAACTACAAGTACAATTTCAACAAGCCAGGAGACTACCTGATCAGTGGAATCATCTCTACAACTCATGCTATGTTTCAACGATATGAGTTCTTCAAGCCTCCAAGCTATACATTTATGAGGTAATTATTATAGTCCCTCTATCGACTGATTGTTCCCTCCCCAATGTCTTTTAGTGAGGAATAATTCCCATTTCCCAATTCCTGGCCTTTTTCAACCAGCCTATTCTTTTTCTTCCAAATTTTCTTTAAGTAAAAGGCATTTTGGATTTTTTAAAACTTGAAATGTTTCTTTTGAGTTCTTCAGCAAGAACAAGCATCAACACCAGATGCTTTCCAACTTCTAAAAGGAACACCTTTATTTTCTATTCAAGGAGAAATGACTCTACGAGTATGACATGTGCTAAGATTATGACAGAGAAATAACCATCTGATTTGGAAGCGGATATTTCTGAATTCAATTCATATAATTGCCAAGGAAAGAGGATTTCTCATACATGCAGATTAAAGTTCGGGGAAATCTCCTGCTGCCTGAATGACAGTAGATTTGCCAAAAATCATTTCCTGTTCTTCACCAGACAGAATCCAGTGCTATAAGTACTATAAAACAGATGGTATCAATATCATTAATTCACTGGGCAATTCTTTCCTTCTACTGATATGCTTCAAGAATTATACCTTAATGAAAAATATTTAACTAACACAACAGCATTTTATGCTGTGGGAAAGAAGAGACTGTAATCTTGGGTCTCTGGTCAAACAACAACGGGAGTAAATAATTAGACTAAGGCATATAGAGTAAAAAAGGGAAGTATGAAATAAATTATTAGATTGGAATCATTGTAAAAGAGAACAAATTTATGTGGCTGCCCATCTCACAGGACATGGCTCTGGGTGGTGTATAACTAACAATTAAAACAGCGTCACAACCACTAAAACAATAAACATAAACAACATAAATAAAAAGCAAGATTGCAGGAGAATTACAGCCATCTAAGCACAATACAAGGATCTTGCAGTCTCCATAAGGGATACCCAAGCTTGCTGGAAAACCCCATTTTCAGGGCTTTCCAAAAGGCTACCAGGGATGGGGCTTCTTTGCACGTTTATACGGTGCCCCATTTCGTCCTCATTCCATCAATGTTTCAGGCTGTGGGATTTTCACGAGGGTGGTTCTAAGTCTAAACTTGAATTGACCAGTGCCAGAAATCTTTCAAGTAACAGCTGCAGGCAATACAACATGTCTTTATAAACTGAAGAGGAAAACCTACTGATATCTCTTCTCTTGTAGAATAAGGAGTATGAGCTTCAGCCACGCCTTGCCTTTCTTGTTTGCCACTCATGAGATCAATCAGAGTCCTAGACTGCTCCACAATAGCTCCCTGGGCTACAACATCTATGAGAACTTTTTCAACGCCTTAATAACATACGAGGCCATGATGGACTTTCTCTCTATGGGGCAGGAGAACACCCCAAACTACAGTTGTGGAAGAAGAAAAAATATCTTGGCCGTTCTAGAAGGGACTGATTCTGAGCTCTTTAATCACATTTCAACCATGCTGAGCATCTACAAAATCCCACAGGTATCAATAGAAATAGAAGCAAAGTCCATTTTGGAAATTCTCCAGATCAGTCCAGAAAAGAGTACTTTTGGATAGCACCAGGCAAGGTTGGAGTCGGATGGTCACTCTTAAAAGACCTGAAATAGGTTCATTTCTCTTGTATTACTTTGGACTTTCTGATATTGGTACACAATTTGGAAACCATACACTGTCTTCATGACCTTCTCCTTTTCTGCTATGAATTGGACTCATAGCCATCAGCCTTTCCTCACAGAAATTACAGCAAGTAGGCAAAAGAGCAAAAAAAGGATGGAGAAATTTTAAGGCCCACAAATGCTTGTCATAAGACAGTGATATATGGTCTGTTGCCAGAATGATTCAGTATAATTCTGCTCACACTGTTATATGACAGTGAGAATTGGGCAGGTCAGGCGAAAGAAGAAAGTCAGTGGAATGCATTCAGAATAGGGACTCTAAGAAATGTGTGTGAAAAAAGAGAGTCTAGAATGTATGGTGGAAAATGAATGTGGACTGAATTCTTAAGTGAGTTATACAATACAGATGTGCTTGAGAATAGAACAAACGAGGACTAAAAGATATGAAGGAAGAATCCTTCATAAGTCAAAAGAAAGAGGAAGACCAAGAAAGTTGTGCCTGGAAGCAATTCATGAGTGGATGAAAAGCAAGGCAAGAGAACTATTAGCAGCCAATGACACTATGTATGGATAAAGTGGATGCAAGGAAACTTTCCAAGAATACAAAGGCACTGAGAGGATAAGGGCACAGTCAGCCAGCCACTTTAATGTGCTTTTAGACACAAAGGAGGTCATCATTAATTTCCTCTATAAGCAGAGTTGACCTCCACTCTGCTTTGTACATGAGGTGGGTGTTTGGAAGTTTGGACAGATGGCTACAGCAGCGGGTTTAGGCAGCTTTCAGAAAGTAATCGGAGGAGAAATTCCCAAGGGATTAGGAAAAAGTGCTTACCCCCTACTTTACTGAGAATCTCCTACCCACCACCTGGCTCACTTAGAGCCTCTGATCTGTTGTGTGCTGAGAGCTACAGGGGATCTGCCAAGTGAGTAGGGGCTACCATAGGCACAAAAAGGTCTCCACTGAGCACCATGTGCATCAGCCCAGACTAACCTGGGTGGGTCAGGGTTGTTGGTCAGGGGTCACCTTGGACATCAACCACAAGGAGAACAGGCTTTTCTTAGCCAGAAAGGACATAAACAGAGATGACACAAGTAGGAGAGAGATCATCAATGGAGATCGAACCTTTCATGCAGCTATTGCCTATTAGCTCAACAGCTGTGGAAAGCCCTTTGATTTAAGCATCTGAATATTTTCATTGAAAGTGAGACAGACCACCAACCTTTTCTCTTTGTTGTTAGATCAATTATGGTGTTCTCAGCCCCATTCCGGAGCATAAGCAGCATTTCCCTTTTTTCTACCGGGTGAGTCCAAAGCAAGAACCTCCTCACTGGGCGATTGTCAAGCTGCTCCTGCATTTCCGATGGACGTGGATCGGCCTCGTTGCTCCAGACAATGAAAATGGGGAAAAGTTCCGAAGAAACTTTGCACCTCTAGCCACAAAGAACGGAGTTTGCATTGCCTTCTCACAAAGGATCTTAACAATGAATATGAGAACAAATATTCCACTCTCAGAAGAAAAGAAAACAAAGGACATGCTTCTGAATTTCAGCAACCTTCATGTAAAAGTAATTGTTTCTCAATTAGACTTTCAGGCCACAATAACTCTAGTAACAATGATAACAACTATTGAAAACAAAAATAAGTTGTTTGAGGGCAAAGTGTGGATTGTGGCAGCTTTGCCAGATTTAAGTGTGAGAGTGCTTGATCTCCAGCATAAACATCTTTTGTTATCCTTCTTAACTCAGGCAAAAAAAAGCACACAATATTATGATTTTAATTCATATTACTCTGCTATTCATCAATATGGGGAGGCAGCATTCCAGTGTTCCTATTCCAGGCCTGTATTGTCCAAGAAAGTTTGGGAAAGATGCTCAGAAAAAGAGATCTGGGAAATCCCACCCCGTGATGCGGTTGCAAGAATCCTATCTGAGGACGCCTCTAGTATATCCACAGCAATTCAGGCCGTGTCCTGGGTCCTCAGTGCTGCCTATTCTGCCCAACTGAGGAGGAGGAGGATGTGGGTTGGAGACCATCAGACGTCCCAGATGCTACAGCCATGGCAGGTAGGACCTCTCCTCGAGGTTCCATTGATGTTCCTCCTTCAATTTCTCAGTGTTAAATTGGGTGTAGGCAAGGCTTCGGGTGGGGGGTGGGTTAGACGCTTTGAACAAGTGTTGCCCAGTTGTAGTATTTTTCTGTTCAGATGAGGAGGTTTCGAGAAAGAAAGAAAGAAAGAAAGAAAGAAAGAAAGAAAGAAAGAAAGAAAGAAAGAAAGAAAGAAAGAAAGAAAGAAAGAAAGAAAGAAAGAAAGAGAGATTCTGTTGCAGAATTTTCCAAAATGAAAATATCTGTGCTACTTTGGGATGCTGTACAATGAAAGAGATACTTCTATAGGGACAGCATTTCCCCATTTGTATAGTGTTTAAGCACCAGAAGTGCATGACAATCCTCATGTTCTCCCTTGATCACCCAGCTTGATTTTCTCTACTTTCCAGCCAGGGAAATAGTCATAAGTTTCGGTTCTGAATTCAAAGCAGTTTTTTCTGTTTCAAATTTATGTTTCTTCATAGCACCTTCTAGCAGGAACCAGGACCCCCCTCCACATGTCCCCTGAATGTCAGTCTTAAGATCCTTACTGCTTTTTGAAAGCACAGCACCAACAGTCCTAAGACTGTGGTGACCTGAAAGTCAAATCAGTCAATAAATCAGGGCCATACACTGGTGATTTCACCTTTCTCCATTGTCCAGCCCAAAGCTGAGCCTATGTAACTTCATATTGATCTGGTCTGATGAAAAATATATATTTTATATATTTATTTATAGTATTCCATCTTCTCCCATCACAAGCCTTCCTATCTGCCTGGTTTGAGATGCTTCGATGGTGGCTGTGGAGATTAGACAGTAGAGGCTGGATCTGCCCAGCTCCCTTTGCCCTTTTGGGCGGCCATGGGTATCCCCGTCACTCATGGACGCTGTGACTACCTTCTAGGACCATTTGGCCTTGGCAGCAGGAGAGATCTGACAGCAGGTACCTGTCAGCATAATTCCTGATCAATCCTTCATCAGGCATTGCTCAGCCATTAGCCTAGTCCCCAACCTACATGGGTATAACAGCCTTAGGTCTTCTAGACCTAGTGTGTCCATTTAAAAAACTGAAACCAATTCACATGCACCTCTTACAGTGAAGGGCACAGACTGAAGGGAGAGGCCACACACCAGCACCCCCTGGTTAGTTGTTTCTTGGACAACATGAGCCAGCTAGAGGTGTGAGTAAGCAAGAGGGTGTGTGTCCAAGGGACAGACCACAAGTGGAACAGCCAAGCAAGCAGCAGTAACAGGCAGAGAAAGATGTCAGAAAAAGCAGTGAGCAAGGGAGCAAGATTGAGGGAGCAAGATGGAAGAAAGGAGGAGGAAGAGCACAGGAGGAGGAGGAGGACAGGAGAAGACAACAGAGAGTTGCAGGCAGAGCAAGAGAATGAGACAGACCAGTGGAGGGAAATGGTGGGAGAATGAATTTCAGGCTAGATCCCTCTGCGTCAAGCTTTTGGGGCCAGAGGCAGCCGCATAATATTTCATGCTATATGTATATACATGCATGTAAGATTTTTAGAAAGAAGTTAAAACATTAAAATGAGCAGGATCTCATGGAATCCCAAACACGGACCACAGATCTAATGAGATTCATTTATCTTTTTTGATTTCCCTCTTAATGTATATATAAGGGGTTGATAGAATTGGTTTGCTGACTTTTGGCTTTATGGGACAAGTCACTGAGTGGAATTAACTGTTTCAGGAAACTCACAAGAAGCATGTGGACCAGATCCAGTTTCCCTTGGGAGGAAGGGAGAGAGACTTCCTCTAAGATCCTGAAACACTTTACAGGCAGAGGCATTGACCTGAAAGGTCCAGTTATTCATACCAGTCCCATAGCCATAGAAAAAGCCATATAACCATTGAATGAGGGCTGAAATAGAACTGAATAAGATATGGGCGTGGTTTTACTTCTCTTTCTAGCTTCATCCTTTCCTGAGAAATTTCCAGCTTTACAATCTTTCCGTGGGTGGTGTTTATTTGGACGAGAACGGAGATCTAGCCTCTGACTTTGATATCATGCACTGGGCAGTGTTCCCCAACAAGTCTACTGCTGCGGTCAAAGTTGGGAGAATAGAAAGAGAGGCCTCTTCAGAAGTCAACCTCTCCATCGATCCAAGTGCCATCATGTGGCCAGCATCATTCAGTCAGGTGGGTGATCCTGCTGCATTTTGGTTCTTACCATTGATCGGCTGTTATACAAGCCTCCTTAGACACAAATCCCTTTGAACTCAGGGCGGAGCAGTTTCAAGGAATGGAATCCTTGAATGGAAACCCATTAATTCATCAGACATAATTGCATGATTATCTTATTTTATTTACTGATTTTCACATTTCCTCCCCACCACAATGCAAGCAACTCTGGGTGGATTAAACAATATAGAGACATTAAAACACAGGGAGTCTTAAGAAACAGTAAACAATTTAAAACAAAATAAAATAAAGTCAAAGTAAAGCAAGGCAAGGCAAGGCAAAAATAATAACAGTAAGAAATAACAATATAGCAGACTTAATGATAAAAGATGGCTAAAAACTCCCAAGCCTGTTGGAACTCTCTCCTGAACCAGTCAGTTTTCTGCACCCTCCTGAAAGCCATCCACAAAAAAACTATATGAATACATTTTTTCAGTAGCATGCAGAGGACACTAATGGTGAGGCAGCTACCTCACTGATGTATACGGCTCAGGATGTAGTGTTGTGTCCTACCCCACAGCATAGCCAGGGAGGTATTTACCATGATCCAGTTTCAGAAAGCCTCTGGTATTTTGCGTTCCCACTTTTTCTTCACATGGAGGAAGACTACGTGGGTCATGGGCTGCTTTTCCTGGACTAATCCCCAAATTTGTGGCTTTCTGAAGACTTTGCAGCATAGAAGGAATTTTTTTCTTTTAAGTCCATGGAAGACTGCAAGGGCTTCAGTGATACATTTCCTAGTAAGCACCTCAGTAAACATGTAGCATGCCTAGATCCCGTAATCCCGGTTGCAGTTAACACTGTGTAGGAGAGACAGAATACTAAGTGGGGGGAAGTTATGGCTGAAGAAACCTGTCCAAAGGTGGAGTCATCCATCCATTACATTATAGGAAGTTTTGGTGGTCACACTTTTCTGTCTTACGTGAACACAGACATTGTATTGTGGATCATGACTTGATACAATGTCATTTAACAACCATATTGATTTTGTGCTCAACAAACCAATATTAAAAGAAATCATGCTTTAGCCTAGTATGTGTTCCCAGCCTGTAACACATTTCAGTTCACAGAAATACCACCCTCATTCACATGGTTATCTTGCTTAGAGTCAATCACTCTCCTCTTCAAAGTTGGACTTTGAAGAAGCCAGAGAGAAAGAGTAGCGGTGCTTTTGAACTTTGGTGTTGGAGAAGACTCCTGAAAATTCCATGGGCAGTCAAGAAACCAAATGATGGATCACTGAGCAAATCAACCCAGAGTTCTCACTCAAGGCACAAATGACCAGGCTCAAATTTTCCTACTTTGGAGTGATCCTGCAAAAACCTAGCTCTGTGAAGAAGTCTATAATGTTGGGAAAGGTGGAAGGAAAGGCAGGAAGATGATGACCAGCAGCAAAGTGAATCAACACAATTACAGCAGTGATGGGTGTACCATAGGTCTGCCCATAGTTGATGGGAGTTGAGTGGCATACAAATTTAATAAACAAACAAAAATAAATAAATACGAAGACTTGAAGGACCAGGTTCAAGTCTTTCTGCTGAAACTCCTGCCATGTGATTGCTAAAAGTTGACACCAACTTGATAGCACATAGTCCATCAAAGCAGGACCAGCTGTATGTGCGTCTTTCATTGATTTTAGGTTCACCTTTGATTCAATATCAAAAGCTAAGCTGTGGGATAAACAGATCAATTCTACAATAGAGCGATGGCTATTACTCTTGCTATAAAAGCTCTATGAACACTCCTATTCCAATATCTGACCCACCCCGCAAGGTCATTTGACGAAGTGAACACTGAAGAGGGGAGTTAGGCAGAGTGGTATATTGGCCCCACTGCTATTGAATGTCTGCATCAGTTCTGGCTTCTTCACCCCAATTTAGCTCATAGGTTTACCCCCATGCTTGTATATGCCAATGGCATAGTTCTCCTGTCTCAGACTTTGACTGGATTAAAATACGCCCTAAGATCACTTGCCTACTCACGGTATGTATGAAGAATTCTAAATTAACTGTGCAAAGGGAAGAGTCTCGCTTTTTGATATAGAAAGAGAATCACATCATCTAACCTAGCCAAAGATGTACTATTAAGGAGCCAGTTCCTCTCGTTCAGGTTAGCAAGATGTTGAAATTCTGTCATGATTTCCAAACTGAGAACACTTCTAAAATTTGTTTGTTTAATGTCCTGCCATCACCTGTGCAAGAATGCTCATTCATTCAAATCAAGGATGTCAACTGAGGTGATATCTTCAGATGTGTTTCTCTCTTTTCTTTCTTGTTTATTTGACTGCTTCTCTTTTACACTGGTAATTTACTTCCCCAAAATGGAATTGAATGGAATGTTTCTGTGGCTGCTCTTCATGTTTAGAAGGTGCCTTTGTCGAGATGCACAGAAAACTGTCTCCCAGGATACAGCAAGCTGACGAGAGAAGGAGCACCAGTCTGCTGCTACGACTGTTCTCCATGCATGGAAGGAACCGTCTCTGGGCAAGAAGGTCGGTGGCTCTACAGCAAAGAGGGCACTTGGGGACAGAGGTCAAATTCACTCTTGCTCTTCTTGGCAGTGTTTGTTACACCTGCTGCTTTCCTGCTACTCCTAGACCTAATTCATCTATTTCTCCTTATTTCCACAAAGAAGCATTGGGGGGGGGGGGGGGACCTGTCAGCAACCATCTCCAAAATTTGGGACCATCATACCATTTTGCATGATGGTCTGGCCATTAAATGCAAAATAATGAAACATGGCTGAATCCTTGACTTGCTGTATTCTTGTTTCCTTTTGGGAAAGAAGATAAATCTTGTGGGGTTTGGCATTTCATTGGTCTTCAGCCTTGAAAAATCAGTGGCAATTTCCCCTTAACATTCACTTCCTCAAATGTCTGTGGGCAAAAGGATGAATTCTCCCTGGAAATCTGAACTTGGTCATGATGTGGACTTCACTGGTGGGCAGTGGAACTCTATCTGGAATGCATTATTTCTTCCATTCCAAAAATAAAATAGACACTTCTCCCCATGTATTCAATAACTTCCTTACTGTATTATATTAAAAATTAGTTATGGAGTAACTTTCTGAGAAGCTTTCAGGACCACATGCCAGGTTTTCAGGGGAAGCCTGGAAACAAAGTATCCAATCCTAAGGTCAAGATTGGGGTTCCAATCACCCCATCAGGTTTCAATTTTACAACCAAGGTTTCTGTTTTGTTCAGTGTTGAAGCTTGCATCTGGGTTTTTTTCCTACTTTATAGAATGGACCAGTGCAAATAATTTCAGAAGAGATGCCTTGGAATAACCTACAATGCATCTCATGTTCAATCACTTCAAAGCCACATCTTTTCCATGCTGACACAGCTGATTTAAGAGGCAGTTCCTATCACGTTTCCAAATGTTTCACTTCAAAAGTCTATAAGGGCTTCCAGTCAGTTTTAAATTTACTATCTTTTCTCTGATCAATCATGTCAATCTGGCGATCTCAGCAAGTTCCGTCATCTTCACCATCCATTCCTTCATTGTGGGTAATGTCATGTCTTTCCACGTTTGGGCATAAAAAAATCACGCTGCATTCATCATGTATAAAAACAAACTTCCATGACTTTTTTCCAACTGTTTATCTATCAATCCCCAAAGAAACACCTCTGCTTTCAATTATATACTGATCTTAAATCTTCTGAATTAGTGTACGTTGTAGGGGTCAACATTTTTCTAAGATTTTTACATGTCCACTAATTGCCAACATGAGGCCCATGGTAGGATTCAAAGACAATGCCCTGATTCTCTTTCAGCATTTAGTTCAAATTCAGCTACATGTCCCATAGTACCTCCCAACTATTGTCCATTAATCATTTGTCCTGCATGAATTACCCCTTATCTTTTTTGCAACTGTCTTAGGCCCTAGCCAAATATTGCAAAATGTGGGCCCAATCTCTCTTCTACTCTTGTTTTCGACTCCTACCGACCAAATAGATAAATTTTCTCCAAGACAAAACACTCACTTCATCACCTCAAAAAACATAATCCCAACACATGATTAAAATTGGATTTTTCATGATGTTACAGCCACAGATATTGTTAGATACTAGCTAAAGAACAATGGCCTGTGTTTTTCAGATGCATCCAGTTGCAGCCAATGTCCAGATGACCAGCATTCCAATAAGAACAGAGATCAATGTGTCCAAAAGGTTATCAGCTTCCTATCCTTTGAAGAAATGTTGGGTCTCATCTTGGCTTCCTTGGCCCTTGCTTTCTCCCTAACCACCAGCTTCATCTTGGGAATCTTCATTAAATACCGAGAAACTCCCATTGTCAAAGCCAACAACCGAGAACTCACCTACATTCTCCTGGTTTCCCTCCTCCTTTCCTTCTTGACCTCCCTTCTATTCATTGGTCACCCCAGGAAGGTGACCTGCCTTCTTCGACAAACCACTTTCAGCGTTGTTTTCTCAGTGGCTGTCTCTTCATTGCTGGCCAAAACTATCATGGTGGTGGTGGCATTTCAGGCCACAAAGCCAGGCAGCAGGATGAGGAAATGGCTGGGGAAGACTCTGGCTAACTCCATTGTCTTGTCCTGCTCTGGGGTTCAGGGGGGCATCTGCATGATATGGCTGGGAATCTCTCCCCCATTCCCAGACTCTGACATGCATTCCCAACCAGGACATATCCTGTTGCAGTGCAATGAAGGCTCAGTCTCCATGTTCTACGGTGCACTGGGCTACATGGGCTTTCTGGCTGCCATCTGCTTCTTGGTTGCTTTCCTAGCTCGCAGGCTGCCAGGGAGCTTCAATGAAGCCAAGTGGATCACCTTCAGCATGCTGGTTTTCTGCAGCGTTTGGGTCTCCTTTGTGCCCACCTACCTGAGCACCAAAGGGAAATACATGGTGGCTGTCCAGATCTTCTCCATCCTGGCCTCCAGCCTGGGCTTACTGGGCTGCATCTTTGTCCCCAAATGCTACATCCTCCTCCTGAGACCTGATGTGAACACCAAGGAGCACCTAATAGTAAATTCTAAAAGAGAACCAGATTCTTTTAGATAGATAGATGGAAGGATGGAGGGGTGGGTAGATAGGTAGAAGGTAGGGAGGGAGGGAGTTAGGGAGGGAGGTAGCAGATGATGATAGAGATACATGATCTTCTGTCCCCTTTGAATATTGATCAGGTTGACATACCATGGTAAGCCATATTTCTGTTGATGCAGCCTAGATTTCCTTTATCAGTTTTAGATCATTTTGAGTTTGTTTCTGTCTTCCAGCATATTAGTTACTCCAGTCACTTTTGTGTCATCTGCAAATCTGATTAAACAACATCCAAGTCATGAATAGTATAGAAGATGCCAGTCCCAGCAGTAAACCACAATGAACCTTGTGGAACTTCCTGCTGTTCCTCACTGTGTGAATTTTATTCCAAACTGGGAATCTGTGATAGAGAACATCCTTATTCATGATAGCCAGTAATGGAATAAGGGTTAGCTTTGTATGATGTTGAACAAACATTGATTATAAATTGTCACACACTCCATAGGATCACACCAAAAGACTGGCAAATTCAGGGTCCTGCTTTCCCACATTGGGGAAATTCTTCATTTGGTTGCATATTGAGAGGTGATATAGAAATATGATTTGCACTTTTTCTTTCTTTTTTAATTTGTTTCTCTTATTCTATCTTTTATATATGGTCTGATGACTCTTTTGTTTTATATTGTATATTCTGATGTGGCCTAAGGGCTAATCAATCAATAATAAACTCATTTAGTTGCATATTTTTCCTTATGACCTGGTAGAAGTTGTTTGTCCAGTGCCCTCGGATAAAAAAGGAACCTCAGTGGTTTGTGTGAACGGAAACTTTTCAGTAAATTCAGTAAATCATGGGCAAACTTGTTGTTTGGAGAATGCCATCTTTCTTCTTCAGAGAGGATAGTTTCATCTTTTTATATTTATATAACTTTTCCATCTTGAGAGAGGCAGATTACAAGTATTGGGAGTGGGGGAATTAATGCAAGGAATAAAAATTACAATTTGTGCATCTCTTATAACTGCATGAAGCTGGTTGCCTTACCTACCACATCTGTATCAGCCCCTTTCGGTTGGAGGGCTAGGTCACAGGCACAGCGGAAGGATAGGAGACAGCCATTTATAGATGATCCAATATGCCCTGATGGAACAATCCTCAAGAGCAAAAGGGGTTCTAGATGCCAAGAGGGCTGTGTTTCGGGAAAGCACAGGAAGCATACAAGAAAACGAACCTTTAATTTATTGCAGAACGTTCAACATTCATAAATGTAAATACATGGTAAGAAAAGAACAAAGAATGTGTCCTCTAAGTATTATTTGAATCTGCTCAACGATGAGCTACAGATTGTTGCTGAGTAACAAGAGGGAATCACAATATTTCCCCAAGACCCACCTCTATCCCTGTCTTAACCATATCCCTCTGGGTTGCAGGAAAGAAAGTGAACCAGGTTAAGGAGGAGGCAACTCACAACCTTCACACAGTCCCCAAACATGCTAAGATTGCAGAGCCCCTGTCCAAATTTGGCAGCAAAATGGCGGGATTTTGCTTGGGTAACTTCATACCTTTTAGGTTTTGGATAGAGGCAAATGGGAATGGGAGTGGTTAGCCTCTGGAGGCCTCCTGCTCCTAATACAAGCCATAAAACCTCCCCAAACTGCAGAAAATATTGGCCATACCCATTCTGGTTACATCACAAAGCATCAGATTGCCTACTGCAGACCTTTAGAAGGTTAGGAGACATGAATTGTGGCCCCCAACTCCTCAACCATTACTAATCCCTGGGAAAGCCCAAGTTAAGAACCACCCCCTTATCTCACAGGGGTTTTGTGTTGGAATAAAATGCTTGCTTATCAGAAACTTGATTCAGGCTTCTGCAGTGTGGCCAGGCCAGTGGCCAGCACACGAACCAGAAACCTAGGATGAGGGAAGGCACCAGATAATAAAAGCACCTAAAAGCACGATAAGGCGATCACTGCTTGAGACATACCTGATGCTACGTAAGCAAGTAGGGAAACGTATAACCATGACAGGCTATATAGGAAACATAGAATAAACCAATAGTGTTGCTTAAAGCTGTTGCATGACTATAAAAGGCTATATGCCCCCACAACCTGCCCCCACCACCTGCTTCCTGACTTGTAATACCCAATAAAAGAGTAGTTCAGAACACGCTCTGGGCTCACTCACCTCGAGGAAAACCTGCGTGTTTGTCTTCACTCTCGCCTGTCGAGACCCCATGAGTGGCCCACCCTGATGCGGACAGCAAAACCGCATTGTGGTGACCCCGACGTGATCGCGTGACTTCACGAGGTGCGTCTCGGACCGTCCTTACTTATTCGCTCGAGGGGAGCTGTGCACTCGTCCCGTCTGAAACACGGCTGGATATTCGTAAGTATGGGCGGAAAATTCTCTCAACAACAGACAGCGCATCTGAAGGAATTGAGGGAATTAACCGAATCTTCCTCTAAAATTTCTTCAAACGGAGGCAAAACCCTCCCCGTTTGAAAAACAAAGAATTAATTGGCCTTTTGTCTTACATTTGGCAACAATGTCCATCATACCCTGAAAAAGGGTCACTGAAAATATCCACATGGACAAAATTGGGGGAATACTTCCACGCGGCCCCTAGGGCCCCGGTCCAAATTCTGACCTCATGGCGTGTGGTCATGGAATGCTTAATGATTCACCATAAATTCGACAACCAAATGCCGGCAGAACCCATACCACCCCCGTATGATTCTGTTAAAAATTCTCCGGCCACTTTACTTCCCATGTCAGCAGGTTCTGGGTGCCTTGATCCAGCCAATGGTCCCACGGCTCCCATGGCTCCAAGTCCCCCCCTTACTATAAAACCTCAAAGGGGGGGTCACATAATCAGAGCTATGCAGACTGCTCAGCAGTCAGGTCAACTCTCTGCTGAGGATCTTGAAGCGTGTGCAATGTTTCCGGTGACCTGGGTGGTGCCCGCCGGAGCTGCTGCGGGCGCTCCCGGCCAGCCGGTGCATACGCACATAGATTACAAACAAATCAAAGAGATTAAAAGTGCTGTTAGAGATTATGGCCTGCAGTCGCGTTATGTTATGGGCTTGCTTACTTCGCTTTCTACTGCTGCTGTGGAAATGCTGCTTGCAGATTGGCAGTCGCTTTTTGGCATGATTTTAACCCCTGCTCAATATGTAATTTGGAATTCGGAGTACGGCAAACAGGCTGCCGTTGCCATAAATGCTGGACTCCCTCAAAATGTTACTGCTGACGATGTCCTGGGGACTGGCACCATCAGCACTATCGCACAACAGCAAAACTCCGATAGAGCTGCTTTTCCTATTATTAAAAATTGTGCCTTAGCAGCCTTACGAAAGGTTGATGACAATCAGGGCAAACCTTTGCAAACCTTTTCTAAAATAATTCAATCGCCTACAGAAGACTATTCTTCCTTTATTAGTCGCCTTCAAGTTGCATTAGAACGCCAAATTGACAACGTAGATGCTAGAGGTGAACTGTGTATGAAATTGGCTTATGAAAACGCTAATTCGGACTGTCAAAAGGTGCTCCAGCCCATAGCTAACAAACCTGGCATCACCCTGGCTGATTTTCTCCAAGCATGTCGTATTGTCGGAACCACCAGCCACAAAATGGCTGCGCTGGCCTCCGCCATTACCACAACCTTGTTTCCGCCTTCTTCTTCCTCCCTCACGCCACAAGACGCACTTCCTGTGTCACGCCCTGCCGGAAATTGCTTCAATTGCGGGAAACCTGGTCATTTCAAATCTCAGTGCAGGGCACCAGGAGGGGGCGCACATCGCAGTTTCTCCCAACAGGCAGTCAAACCTAAGACCGTTTGTCCAAAATGCAAAAAAGGATTTCATTGGGCCAACCAATGCAGGTCCTTTAATCAAAGTCAGCAGAATTCGGGAAACTGATTGTGGGGCATGCAGCCAGCCCCACCCCCAAGGCTGAATTACCCAATGAGGACCCGTCCCCTCACTCTGTAGAGATGACTGCGGACGAGACCGTGACCTATTCTTTACCCGCTCATGTTTATCATCTTTTTATATCGCCTCGCTCGCCTTTGACATTGCCCCCCGAAATGCCGGTGCTTGTTTTCCCCAACTTGGACCTTACCGCTCAAGGAGTCATAGCTGCCCCCTTTTTGCGCAGTGCTGACTCCTTTTCTGATTTCGCCTTGGCAATTATGGTTAATTCTCCGGTAACCATCAAACAGGGAGATGTGGTGGCGACAATGATCCCCCTTGAGACTTTTTCTGACTGTATGACTATAGAGCAAAACGTCAACTCCAAAAGGCCAGTAGCCAAGTTTAAACTCAATGGACGTTCTTTTTCCGGTCTTCTAGATACCGGTGCCGACGTCTCGGTCATCTGCTCAGCTGAATGGCCTGCCGATTGGCCTACTGACCCTGCCCCATCCGTCAGAGGGGTAGGAGGGATCCAGACGGCTCAGATCAGCTGCAATTGGATCTCAGTCACATCAGCCACAAGCCCTGTTACCGCTTTCATTAAGCCTGTAGTTTTACCTTTACATATTAACTTGTGGGGACGAGATTTGATGTCCCAATTCCAAACCAAGCTTATTTTGCAATAATGGCTGTTTCAGCTGTTTTGCGGCTGGAATTGCAATCTCAAACTCCAGTCTGGATAGATCAATGGCCGCTCACAGTGGAAAAACTCACTGTATTAAAACAATTGGTCAATGAACAATTGGACAATGGGCACCTTGAGCCCTCTTTAAGCCCTTATAACACTCCAGTCTTTGTAATTAAAAAGAAATCCGGTAAATGGAGATTTCTTCATGACCTTAGGGCGGTGAATGCAATTATCAAACCAATGGGGGCGCTGCAATGCGGCCTCCCAAATCCAAATTTGATTCCTCAAAGTTACGATATGATGATCATTGATCTTAAAGATTGCTTTTTCTCTATACCCTTGCATCCTAAAGATAAACATATCTTTGCCTTTACTGTACCTGCGCTCAATAATTCTCAACCAACTTCTCGCTATCAATGGAAAGTTTTGCCACAGGGAATGCTGAACAGCCCCACCATGTGTCAATACTTTGTATCGCAGGTTTTACAACCCTATAGGGATAAATATTCGTCATTTTTAGTTTATCATTACATGGATGACATTCTGGTTGCTGCACCAGGACCCAAAGGTACTGTCTTAAAAACATTGCCTCACCTACAACACATATTGCAACAAGGAGGATTACATATTGCACCAGACAAAGTACAACTTTCATCACCTTTTCATTATTTGGGACACAAGGTGCTTGAATCACACGCTAACCCCTGTTTGCCGAACATTCAATTGCCACCTGCGCCTACCTTGCTACAATTACAGCAATATTTGGGATCCATCAACTGGATCCGCCCCTACATAGGTCTTTCCACCATTCAACTTTCTCCCTTATTCACGGCACTAACTAAAGGAAAGCAACCTGCAGATGTCATCCCCTTGCAAAAGGAACAATTGGACGCTGTAAAATTAATTAATCAGGCCCTACGTACCAAATGGGTGGATCGCATGAAAGACAACTTGCCTTTCTCTTTGCTCCTACTGAACACGCTGACACTGCCAACAGGTGCGGTGGTTCAGGTGACACCTTCATTGCTAATCCTTGAATGGATCCACCTGTCTCACACGCCTCGTGCAACGCTTACTACTAAA
This sequence comes from Python bivittatus, assembly GCF_059951505.1. Classification (NCBI taxonomy): domain Eukaryota; kingdom Metazoa; phylum Chordata; class Lepidosauria; order Squamata; family Pythonidae; genus Python; species Python bivittatus. The sequence continues at coordinate 185,085 of NW_028277102.1, forward strand.
CCCGCTCAATTTGCTTCCCTTATTACCAAAGGTCGGCTGCGGTCTAAGGCCCTAGCTGGTGTTGAACCCTCTGTCATTTATGTTCCTTGCTCTCTCTCCACATGGGAGTCACTGCTAGCGGTCAGCGACCACCTTCAGTTTGCCCTCGCTGACTGGCCTGGCACTGTCTCTTGCCATCCACCACCAGACCCTCGGGTACAACTTCTCAGAACCACTCCCTTTATTTGGCAAACTCCTATGTCTCCTTTCCCCATTCATGATGCAGTCACTGTCTTCGCCGACAGCAGCAAAAAATCTGGCGCCTGCGCTTGGCAGATTGACGGCCAATGGCATACAAAAACCACCCCTCCACAATCCTCCGCCCAACGGGCAGAGCTTTATGCTTCCATCCTTGCTTTTGAGGCCTTTCCTCATCAATCTTTTAACCTTATTCTTGACAGTCTTTATGTTTCCCAAATTATTTCCTCCATTTATCAAGCCTACTTATCCCCCTCTATCGAACCAACTCTTCTATCTTTGTTTCTGTCCTTACAACACCTCATTTCTAAAAGGACTCATTTTTTCCATGTTGCACACATTCGTAGCCACCAACCGTTCCCTGGTATCCTCCAGGAAGGAAATAGCGTGGCCGACGCTGCGGCCGCGGCTGCATCCTCCTCCCCACTCATTTTTGCCTTTTCCTCTCCCACTCCGTGGGAAAGTCATTCCTATTTCCACCAGAATAAAAAGGCGCTCATTCAGCAGTTCAAAATTTCTGCTACAGAGGCCACTGCAATTTTACAGCAATGCCCCACCTGTAGCAAACAAGCGCACTCTGTGCCCATGGGAGTTAACCCCAGGGGGACAGAGTGCAACCAAATTTGGCAAATGGATGTTACCCAATATGCTTCTTTTTCCCCATGGAAGTACTTACACGTTTCCATTGACACTTACTCGGGGTTCATCATGGCCACCCCTCAAAGGGGCGAAGCCTCTAAACACATTATTAATCATTGTATTCGAACCTTTGCAACGCTGGGACGCCCAAAAGAACTTAAAACAGACAATGGGCCTGGCTATACAGGCAGTGCTTTTGCCGCCTTTTGCCAGAAATGGGGAATCACACACAAATTCGGCATACCATACAACAGCAAAGGTCAAGCCATAATTGAAAGAGCAAATCAGACCTTAAAACATGCTCTTGACAGATATATAGAAACAAAGGGGAAAGGGCCCCCTAGCCTCCCAGCGGTGCAAGACATTCTCAACCTTTGCCTCTATACTCTTAACTTTCTCAACTTGACCGGACTACCTGCCACTTCTGCTGCTTGTCGTCACTTTGCCTCACAACCTGCCGCTGACCACCAACGACCACTTGTCTACTATCGTTGCCTGCCAGACCCCGCCTGGAGAGGGCCTGCACAACTCATCACCTGGGGTCGAGGTTACGCGGCCATTCAGCTTCCCGATAAGGTTCTGTGGGTCCCTGGTCGCTGCGTCCGTCCTTGTCATCTCCCGCTTTCGCCGGACGCCCAAGACGCCCCTCCTCCTCCCCACATAAGAGGCCTTACTGGTGTCACTCCGGAAGCTGACCCTCAACGTACGGCCGAGGAAGAGGACAGCAGGGACAACAGAAGGTAGACCAAGGGAAGGGCCTCAGTAAAAATGTCACATCTGCCTCAATTGGGAAGAATACTGTGGTTCCCGGTTGCCCTTCAGCTACTGAGCGTCGCCCTCTGCGCACCTAACTATGCGCAGCACAATCCCCATCAACCCCAGAACCTAACGTGGGCGGTATTGGACGCACACGCAGACATCCTGAACTCCACTTCATCTATGGCGGTGCCGGGGTCCTGGTTTCCTGACCTGTACTTTGACTTTGGTGTGATGATGGACACCACCACTTCTCCCAACAGACCGGGTATGGTTAGCCACAGATGGATCAAGAGATGGCCCCTTTATGTCTGCCCCGGCCATGTCAGGGCAACAACATACCGGAAGAAGTGTGGTGGGGAAAACGATTACTTTTGTGCGGACTGGAGCTGCGTCTCCACGGGAGAAATAACATGGAACCCCCCTTTCAGAGGTGATCTTATTACACTCAGACGGACTGGTGAGAACGTACGATGTGAGCAAAACCAATTTGGAACATATATTAATTGTAATCCGGTTAAAATCTCTTTCACTGCTGAGGGAAAACGACACACGGGGTGGCAGTCAGGGGTCACTTGGGGAGGCCGGGTTCATGATAAAACCGGGGAGCCGGGGAATATTTTTACTATACGCCTAACACAAACCCCCATAGAACCCCCGGTACCGGTGGGCCCCAAGACAATACCAGCCAACCGTAAGGCGCCACCCCCACGCGATAGTAAACATAAAGTAGAAATTGAAGTAACCCCAGTCCGCAGGGAGCCACCCCCACAACCCACCCCCACTCCCGGGAAAAGTTCGCCTACTTCCATCGGTTATTCTTTTTCCCCTTCATGGAGCCGCCCTGGGAACCCCCTTTGGGACATCGTCACAGCCACCTATCACATGGTCAATGACACCAATCCCAACCTTACTACAGCCTGCTGGTTTTGCTACGATGTTCGACCCCCATATTATGAGGCTGTAGGGCTTGTTTCTCCATACAACACTTCCTCGAATGACAAGGCATGCAGATGGAAACATGGCTCACAAACATTGCAGTCAATCTCAGGCAAGGGAACCTGCCTTGGACAGGTTCCCACACAGTATAAACAATACTGCAACACAACACATAGTGAGGTTGATACAACACTCTTTTACATACCACCCACAGATGGATGGTGGGCTTGCTCTACAGGCCTCACGGCCTGTGCCCATGGTCATGTAATAAGCACCAAAGGTTTTTGCATCCTTGTCCAGGTCATGCCACGCATATACTACCACACAGAAGAAGAAGTTTATAACACTTACTCAGGGTCAGAACTCATAAGACACAAGCGTGAACCCATTTCCACCCTCACAGTAGCTCTCTTGGTAGGACTTGGCCTAACAGGAGCAGGAACTGGGATAGCATCCTTTGCAAATCAGTATGTCCAATACCACCACCTTAGGGCAGCCATCGATGAAGACTTAGAGAGAATAGAAACTTCGATCTCTCACTTACAAAAATCCCTAACCTCCCTCTCAGAAATGGTCTTGCAGAACAGAAGAGGCCTTGATTTACTTTTTCTAAAAGAGGGGGGGTTATGTGTGGCTTTAAGAGAAGAATGTTGCTTCTATGCAGATCACTCTGGCATAGTGCAGGACTCCATGACCAAACTCAGGGAGGGCCTGGATAAACGTAAAAAGGAGAGGGAGGGTCAGCAAGGATGGTCTCAATCCTGGTTCAACTTTTCCCCATGGTTGACCACCCTGATAGGTACCATAGCAGGACCACTGATATTGCTACTCCTTGCATGTACATTAGGCCCCTGCATTTTATCTCGCCTAACAAAATTTGTGGAAACTAAAATAGGTGCCTTGGAAAATATGGTACTGGAACGCCACCATTACCAACCAATACGGTCTGGAGAAAATATGGAAAAAGCATCCCTCCGCATATTAGACTCTGACGAAGAGTTGGAATCCACCAGTTTTACTTTTAAAACAAAAACGGAGGAGATGTTGGAATAAAATGCTTGCTTATCAGAAACTTGATTCAGGCTTCTGCAGTGTGGCCAGGCCAGTGGCCAGCACACGAACCAGAAACCTAGGATGAGGGAAGGCACCAGATAATAAAAGCACCTAAAAGCACGATAAGGCGATCACTGCTTGAGACATACCTGATGCTACGTAAGCAAGTAGGGAAACGTATAACCATGACAGGCTATACAGGAAACATAGAATAAACCAATAGTGTTGCTTAAAGCTGTTGCATGACTATAAAAGGCTATATGCCCCCACAACCTGCCCCCACCACCTGCTTCCTGACTTGTAATACCCAATAAAAGAGTAGTTCAGAACACGCTCTGGGCTCACTCACCTCGAGGAAAACCTGCGTGTTTGTCTTCACTCTCGCCTGTCGAGACCCCATGAGTGGCCCACCCTGATGCGGACAGCAAAACCGCATTTTGAGAAGAGGCTTCTAGCGCACTGAGGAGCACCATTCAATCTTCCTTCCAATCAAGGGAGAAAAGCAAAGCTTCAAGGGAAAGAAAGGTCTTTCAAGATTCAGGCAGCTTTCAAACCCAAAGGGGACACAAGACAGACTGAGGGAGGGACAGAAAGCATCCTGCTGAGTAAGACATCATGGGAGAATGCTCACCACCCTTGCTGCAGGGAAAGCACCACCTTTTTTTCCACCTCTTTCTGCAACCCCTGAGAGCAGCAGCAGATTTCCAGACATTGTCGTTGTGTCCTCAGAAGCTCAACTGAGACCGACTGCACAGGTCAAACTCTGCCACGTGATTCTGACTCTAAAAAATAAACCCTATATAATCAAAAAGATCACAACAATGTCCATGGAATTTCCATCAAATCCTATCTTCATAAACATAAACATTGTTATTTCTTCTCCATTTTGTAAAGCAGAAGATGTTGTAACAGGGCCTCTGAAGGGCCATCCAGATGGTATTTCTGGATGTAGCTATTCTGGGGTATCTGACCTGCATTTAGGAAGATGGACTCACCCACACCAAGATGGAGTTCCCCCTGGACAGTTAATAAAGGTTTAGCTGATTTAGTGTATTACAGCCTTTAATACTGAACATACTACAACTTTAAGCATCTCCAAATAAGTTTCTTAAGTAAAAGGCAGTCAAGCTTTCCTGAATTCTTCCCCTCTCGACACTTAAACTGGAACTTTGTCTATGAGTTAGACAAAAATATTTTCTCCAGCTGCACATCTATGTTGCCACAATGATTCCCAATTCTCCTTCTAATTATCAGAACCATGGTGATGGTAACAAAGCTGAAGGGATTTCATCAGCATCATCACAGGTCATTTTTGAAACCATGGTGACCAATATTTGACAAATCCTGATATATAAAACCTGAACATCTCTGATCCATAATTACCTCCTGGTTTTCTGAGAGGAGAAGATGCTTTTGATTTAAGGAAAGGCCACGCCATTCTGAAATTACCAGTTGTGGTTTCCAAATTTGGTGCCAAGCTGGACCATCTTCATTGAAGAGAAAATCTTCAGTGCAGTCGTACTGTCTGTTAGTAGTTTTTCCTCATAATTAGGCAGCTCGGGGACCAAGGAAGAGCTATCTTTGCCTGAAAGGGAATTCTAGCAAATAGCCCCATCATGGTATCTCGAGGGCTACTGTTCCTGCTTCTGCTGGGGTCCCATTTTCCCTCTGAGATGCTGGTGAAGAAATGTCCATTGAATGTAATCAATGAGCTACATTACGGGGACAATTTCTACAAGCCAGGAGATTATCTGATCAGTGGAATCATATCTACAGCTAATAGTATATTTCAACAATATGAGTTCATCAGGCCTCCACGCCATACATTTATCAGGTAATTATTGACGTGAATGTGCCTCTAGTGGTACATTTTTCCCTCTCCAATATCTCTTTAGTAAGGAATAATTCCCATTTCCCAATTCCTAGCCTTTTTCAAGAAGCTTATTCTTTTTCCTCCACATTTTCTTTAAGCAAAAGGCATTTTGGATTTTTTAAAACCTGAAGAGTTTCTTTTGGGTTCTTCAACAAGGACAAGCATCAACACCAGATGCTTTCCAACTTCTAAAAGGAACACCTTTATTTTCTAGTCAAGCAGAAAGGTCTCTCTGGGTATGCCATGTGCGAAGGTTATGACAGAGAAATAAACAGCTGATTTGGAAGAGGATATTTCTGAACTCAATTTATATAATCGCCAAGATATATTTGTCATATATGCAGAATAGAGTTTGGGGAAATCTGCTGCTGCCTGAATGACTGTAAATTTGTCAGAAATCGTCTCCTCTTCTTCACCGAACAGAATCCAGAGTTAGAAAGTACCGTAAAACAGAGGGTATCAATACCATTAATTCACTGGGGTTTTTTTTTACTTCTACTTATATGCTTCAAGAATTATACATTAATAAAAAAACATTTAACACAATAGCATTTTATGCTGTGGGAAAGAAGAGACTGTAATCTTGGGTCACCAATCCATAGCCATCTGGTCAAACAAGAAAGAGAGTAAATAATTAGGCGTATATAGTAAAAAAGGGAAGTATGAAGTAAATTATTAGATTAGAATCAGTGTAAAAGAAAACAAATGTATATGGCTGTCCATTTCACTGGACGTGAGTCTGGGTGATGCGCAACTAACAATTAAAACAGTGTCACAGCCACTAAAACATGGAAAACCATAAACATAATCAACATAAATAAAAAGCAAGATTGCAGGAGAATTACAGCCATCTAAGTACATTGCAACCATCTTGCATGCTTTCCATGGGATCCCCAAGCTTGCTGCAAAAACCACATTTTCAGGGCTTTCCAAAAGCCTAACAGCGATGGGTCTAACCTCACCTCAGGGGGAATGATGTCCTTTAGTAGCTCTTGAGGGAGAAATATGATTGGGATTTGCTGAGGGGAATTCAGGACCATCCTACTTTACCCTCGTGATCTTTTCACATCGGGGTGGTTTCTTCCATCTTGAAATAGACATGTGCATGATCAACAAGGGAGAAAGCCATTCCTTCCTCCAGAGAACGATTTAAAGGTAAAAGAACCTCAGAAGCACAGACATTAGGAATTTTTGATGGTACTTCAAAGCACTCGAGTGACAAGTTTACCGAGGGCAGTCTAAGACCTAATCATTTTTTTTAACAACATGCTAAGGGTGATGGATTTTGATATTACCTTTTCTGAATGTCTTGTGGAAACACAGGCACCATTGGGGTTATGGAACATAGAGCAATACATTATTTGACAGTGCTACTGTGCAACAAATCAGTCTCCAGATTTTTTTGGATTTTACTTATACTCCTCTCCAATCAACATGAGTATGCAAGGCAGTGTGCAACAAAGAAAATGCAAAATACACAGATATCTTGGGAAAAGATTCCTGCAACAGGTTCTGCTCAAAAAAGAGATTATTTTCTACAAATGTAAGCAGTTACTCAGATACTTTTCTGCTTTATGTTAGTTTGGCTAGAAGAATTCTTTTCCATGCTATCCCTCCAAGTCATAACATAGACACAGAATCATATCGGGTGGTTTCGGGTAAGGTTCACTTTGATCCTGATCTACCAAGCTTTTCTTCTGCCACTTCTTTTGGAAAAACACTCCCATTGGTGTACATGGGATTTTCTGTCTAACAGGAACATCCAGAGAAGTCTATCCCCTACAAAGGCCCTGTAAATATTTAATACAGGAATTTCCTGTTTTTTTCATTCTGCAATGAGCGCCTGACAATAGTTCCTGCACTGCAGTGTAATGAAAGTGAGTTCTGGTCCCACCCTCCTTCTTTGCCCTCTGTGAGATCAACCAGATTAGGTTGAACATTTATATGGTGTCCTATTGCATCCTCATTCCATTGATGTTTCAGGCTGTGGGACTTTCACAAGGGTGGTTCTAAGTCTAAACTTGAATTGATCAGTGCCAGATGTGGTTCAAGTAAAAGCTGGGGGCAATACAACATGTCTTTATAAGCAGAAGAGGAAAACCTATTGATATCTTTTCTGTTGTAGTGTAAAGAGTATGAGCTTCAGCCACATCTTGCCTTTCTTGTTTGCCACTCACGAGATCAATCAGAGTCCTACACTGCTCCACAATATCTCCCTGGGCTACAATATTTATGAGAACTTTTTCAACGCCCTCATAACATACGAGGCCATGATGGACGTTCTGTCTATGGGGCAGGAGAACATCCCAAACTACAGTTGTGGAAGAAGAAAAAATATCTTGGCCATTCTTGAAGGGACTAATTCGGAGCTCTTTAATCATGTTTCAACCATGCTGAGCATCTACAAAATTCCACAGGTATGAATATAAATAGAAGTCCATTTTGGAAATTCTCCAGACGAGTCCAGAAGGGGGCACTCTTGGACAGCACCAAGCAAAGTTGGAGTCGGTCACTCTTAAACGACCTGAAATAGGTTCATTTCCCTTGTATTACTTTGGCCGTTCTGATATTGATACACAATTTGGAATACAATACACTGTCTTCATGACCCTCTCCTTTTCTGCTATGAATTGGACATGCAACCAAAACCTTTCCTCACAGAAACAACTTGAGCAAGTAAACAGATTGGTCTATCTGGTCAGAAAAGAGCAAGAAAAGGATGGACAAATTCTGAGGCCCACAAATACTTGTCATAAGATAGTGATATGTGGTCTTTTGCCAGAATGATTCAATATCATTCTGCTCACACTGTTATATCACAGTGAGAATTGGGCATGTCAGGAGAAAGAAAAAAGTCAGTGGAATGCATTCAGAATGGGTCTCTAAGAAATGGATGTGATAAGAGAGAATCCAGAATGTATGGGTGCCAAATGAGTGTGGACAGAGTTTTAAGTGGGTGATACAAAATTGGTGGGTTTGAGACACAGAATGAATGAGGAGCGAAAGATATGAAGGAAAGTCAAAAGAAAGAGGAAGACCAAGAAAGTTGTTCCTGGATGCAATTCATGAGTGGATGAAAAGCAAGAGGGGAGAACTAATGACACCCTATGACACCAAGTATGGACAAAGTGGATGCAAGGAATCTTTCCAATGGTACAAAGGCAGTGAGAGGACAAGGGCACAGCCAGCCAACCACTTTAATGTGCTTTGATGCACAAAGGAGGTCACCATTAATTTCCTCTATACCCCAAGTTGACCTCCACTCTGCTTTGTATAAGAGGCGGGTGCTGTCCCAACAGTTTAGTGAGAAGAATGTTAAGGTGGAGAGGTTGGAAGATTTCCCTGCCAGTAAAAATAAATAAATACCAGTCTGTCTCCCTAGGATGGGATGGGGCCGGCAGTGGAGGAGGTGGTAAGTTTGGACAGATGGTTGAAGCAGTGGGTTTAGGCAGCTTTCAGAAAGTAATCGGAGGGGAAATTCCCAAGACATTAGGAAACAATGCTCACCCCTTACTTTACTGAGAATCTCCTATCCACCACCTGGCTCACTTAGAGCCCCTGATCTGTTGTGTGCTGAGAGCTACAGGGGATCCACAGAGTGAGTAGGGCTCCCATAGGCACCAAAGGTTCTCCACTGAGCACCATGTGTATCACCCCATACTAACCTGGGTGGGTTGGGGTTATTGGTCAGGGATCACCATGGACATCAACCACAAGGAGAACAGGCTTTTCTTAGCCAGAAATGACATGGACAGAGATGACAGAAGCCGGAGAGAGATCATCAATGGAGATGGAACATTTCAAAGCAGCTTTTCTTTTCTGGAAACCTTAGCTCAGTAGCTGTGAAAAGCCCTTAGATTTAAGCATCTGAATATTATCATTAAAAGTGAGGCAGACCAGCAATCTTTCATCTTCTTTCTTAGATCAATTATGGTGTTCTCAGCCCCATTCCGGAGCATAAACAGCATTTCCCTTTTTTCTACCGGATGAGTCCTAACCAAGAACCTCCTCACTTGGCGATTGTCAAGCTGCTCCTGCATTTCCGGTGGACGTGGATCGGCCTCGTTGCTCCAGACAATGAAAACGGGGAAAAGTTCCGAAGAAACTTTGCACCTCTAGCCACAAAAATGGGAATTTGCATTGCCTTCTCACAAAGCATCTTAACACTGAAGTTGAGAAAAAACGTCCCATTCTCAGAAGAATTTAACAAAAATGTTTTTCTAAATTTCAGCAACCGTAAAGTAACAATAATTGTTTGTCAATTAGACATTCAGGGCACAGTATCACTACTATTATGTATACAATTTCTTGAAATGTTGGAATTCTGTGAGGGGAAAGTGTGGCTTGTAGCAGCTTTGCAAGACTTAAGTGTCAGAAGGTTTTACCAAGAGCTTGATCTCCAGGATAAACATCTTTTGTTATCCTTCTTAACTCACACAAAAGAAAGGACAGAAGATTATGATTTTTATTCATATTACTCTGCTATTGATCAATATGGGGAGGCAGCATTCCAGTGTTCCTATTCCAGGCCTGTGTTGTCCAAGAAAGTTTGGGGAAGATGCTTAGAAAAAATGAACTGGGAAATCCCACCCCGTGATGCGGTTGCAAGAATCCTGTCTGAGGACGCCTCTAGTATATCCACAGCAATTCAGGCCCTGTTCTGGGTCCTCAGTGCTGCCTATTCTGCCCAACCGAGGAGGCGGTGGCGGGTTGGAGTCCATCAAACACCCCAGATTATACAGCCATGGCAGGTAGGACTTCTCCTCGAAGTTCCATTGATGCTCCTCCTTCAATTCCTCAGTGTTAAATTGGGTGTAGGCAGGGCTGGGTGGGAGGGGCGGATATGGTGGTCTGAACAGCAGTTGCCCTGCTATAATGTTTGTTCTGATCAGATGAGGTTTGGAGAAAGAAAAAGAGATTCTGTTGCTGAATCTTCCAAAATGGAAGTACTGGTGCTGCTTTGGAATGCTTTACAATAAAAGAGATACTTCTACAGGGACAGCAATTCCCTGATTGTAAAGTGTTTAAGCACCAGGAGGGCATCCTCATGTTCTTCCTTGGTCACCCAACTTGGTCTCCTCTACTTCCAGCCAAGGAAATAGTCAAGACTTTTGCTTCTGAATTCAAAGCATTTTTCTGCTTCAAATTCATGTTTCTTCATAGCACCTTCTAGCAGGAACCAGGACCCCCCTCCACATGTGCCCTGAATTTCAGCCTTAAGATCCTTACTGCTTTTCGAAAGCACACCACCAAGAGTCCAAAGACTGTGGCGGCCTGAAAGTCAAATCACTCAATAAATCAGGGCCATACATTCATGATGCCAGTTTTGTCCATTTCCTAGCCAAAAGCTGAGCCTGTGTAACTTCATATTGATCTGGTCTGGCGGAAAAGATATATTTTGCATCTTCTCCCATCACAAGCCTTCCTATCTGCCTGGTCTGACATGCTTCAGTGGTAACTGTGGTGAAGAGACGGTAGAGGCTGGGTCTGCCCAGCTCCCTTTGGCCTGTCATGGGTATCCCCCCTCACTCCTAGACGCTGGGACTATCTTATATGGCTATTTTGGTCTTGGAAGCAGAAGCGATCTGGCAGCAGGTATGTGTCAGCATAATTCCTGATCACTCCATCAGGCATTGCTCAGCCATTCTCCTAATCCCTCGCCTGAGTGTAACAGTTGTAAGAGTTGCCACATTCAGCGCCGAATGAAACTCTCGTGAAACACAGGTTCAGCAAAAGAAGTTTACTTGGGTGTAATGCAGGGTGATACAAAGCCAGGGTTGGTTTGGCACGGTTACATAGAGCGGTTCTATAGGGTTCCCTCCCTGACCCAGAGTTGCCCCTTCTTCTTTCCCGCCCTTCTCCCCGTTGCCTAGGTACTGAGTTGCCCGGGGTATTTCCCCCTTGCCCAAATGGCAGATTCAGCTGAGTTTCTTTGTCTCTCTGATTGCTGTCCTTTGTCTATGGGGTTGTTGCGTTCGTTCGTTGGGCTTTTCTTCTGCAGACTAAGCCGGGAATTCTTGATCACTCACTGATCGCTGCGCTTCCGAGCCGCTGCGGTTGGCTTTGCCTGGGGCGCTTGAGGGAAGCAGGCTGTGATAGAAAGTATCTGTTGGCAATTAACTTGCAGTTCGCCTGTCTTCCCCTTTTCCACTGCCTGCGCCTGGGGCGGTGAAATTGACTAGGGGCGGTGAAACTGAGCAGCGGCGTTCGCTGTGGCGTGCCGGGTGAATCTGACAACAGTCTCAGGCAAGGCTGTTAGGCGTGTGACTGTTTAACAAAATAAAACCAATTTCACACGGAAACATGGCATTAGAAGGACTGAGCAAGGGAGGAAGACTGAGGGAGTAAGATGGAAGAAAGGAGGAGGAACAGCACAGGACGAGGAGGAGAAGGAGAATGAGGACAGGAGAAGACACTAGAGAGAGGCAGGCAGAGCAAGAGTGTGAGACAGACCAGCAGTGCAAAAGGAAGGGAGAATGAAGCCAGATCCCTCTGTGGCAAGTTTTCGGGGCCAGAGGCATCTGCATAATATTTCATGCTATATGTATATATATACAAACAAGATTTTTAGAAAGAAATTAAAACATTAAATATGTACAGCATCTCATGGGATCCCAAACATTGACCACCAGATATGAGATTCATTTATCTTTTGGGATTTCCCTCTTAATGTAATTATAGGGGCTTCTTAGAATTGGTTTGCTGACTTTTGGCTTTCAGGGACAAGTCACTGAGTGGACTTAACTGTTTCAGGAAACTCACAAGAAGCATGTGGACCAGATCCAGTTTCCCTTGGAACGAAGGGAGAAAGACTTCCTCTAAGATCCTGAAACACTTTACAGGCAGAGGCACTGACTCAGAAAGGTCCAGTTATTCATACCAGTCCCATAGCTATAATAAGAGCAATATAAACATTGAATTAGGGCTGAAATGGAACCAGATAAGATATGGACGTGGTTTTCCTTCTTTCCAGCTTCATCCTTTCCTGAGAAATTTCCAGCTTTACAATCTTTCCGTGGATGGTGTTTATTTCAACAAGAATGGAGATCTAGCCTCTGACTTTGATATCATGCACTGGGCAGTGTTCCCCAACAAGTCTACTGCTGGGGTCAAAGTTGGGAGAATAGAAAGAGAGGCCTCTTCAGAAGTCAACCTCTCCATCAACCCAAGTGCCATCATGTGGCCAGCATCATTCAGTCAGGTGGGTGATCCTGCTGCATTTTGCTTCTTACCATTTATCAGCTGTTGTTCTTCCCATGGAGGAAGACTTTCTGTATTTTCCTGGACTAGTCCCCAAATTTGTGGCTTTCTGAAGACTTTGCTGCTCAGAACTGTTTTTAAGTTCATGGAAGACTGCAAGGGCTTCAATAATACATTTCCTAGTAAGCACCTCAATAAACATGTAGCATACTTAGATCTTGTAATCTGGGTTGCAGTTAATATTACATAGGAGAGACAGAATAGTAAGTGGGGCAGTGATGTGGTTGAAGAAACCTGTCCAAAGGTGGAGTCATCCATTACATTACAGTATAGGAAGATTTGTTGATCTCACTTTTCTGTGTTACATGAACAGAGACATTATATTGTGGATCATGACTTAATACAATTTGTTTTGACAACCATATTTATTTTGCTTCCAACAAATCTTGATTAAAAGAAACCATGCTTTTGCCCAGTATGTGTACCCAGCCCATAACACATTTCAGTTCACAGAAATACCACCCCCATTCACATGGTTATATTGCTTAGAGTCAATCACTCTCCTCTTCAAAGTTGGACTTTGAAGAAGCTGGAGAGAAAGAGTAGTGACACTTTTGAACTTTGGTGTTGGAGAAGACTCCTCAGAATGCCATGGTCAGTCAAGAAACCAAACAATGGATCATTGAACAAATCAACCCAGAGTTCTCGCTCAAGGCACAAATGACCAGGCTCAAATTTTCCTACTTTGGACAGATTATGTAAAAAGCTAGCTCTGTGGAGAAGTCTGTAATTCTGGAAAAGATTGAAGGAAAGACAAGAAGATGACGACCAGCAGCAAGGTGGATGGACTCAATTCAAGCAGTGATGGGTGTACCACAGGTCTGCCCAGAGTTGATGGGAGTCAGGTGGCATGCAGGTTTAACAAATAAATAAATAGGAAGACTTGAAGGACCAGGTTTAACTCTTTCTGGTGAAAATCCCTTCTTCCCACCAAATTAGTTCATAGGTTTATCCCCACGCTTCTATATGGCAATGGTGTGATCTTCGTCTCAGACTTTGACTGGATTAAAACATGCCCTAAGATCACTTGCCACTCATTGTAAATATTAAGAATTATAAATTAACTGTGTACAGGGAAGCGTCTCACAATTTGATGTAGAAAGACTATCAGGCCATCTCACCAAGCCAAAGATGGACTTTTCAGCAGCTAATTCCCCTTGCTTAGGTCAGTGACGTATTTCCATTTTGCCATGGTTTCCAAAATGAGAAAGGCTCTAACATTAGCTCAGTTTAATGCCCCACCATGAACTGTGCTTATTATAAGAAATTACCCTATGCTGCCTGATTGTGCCCTTGGGCACATGGACTATAGAATCCCTGCCCATACTGTATTCTGCTGTGGTTTCACAGATGTTCTAGTGTCTGCTTCATCTCTCCTTACCTAGTAAAATATCCAGGGCACGCCAATTCCTTCTTTGTGCAAACTCTTCTCTCTGACCACTCAGACTCCATTTCTTCAGACATTGCCATGTTTTGCTAGACCGCCTTTAAAATTAAAACCTTGACAGTTGTCACTCGCTAACTAAAGCCAAGTCAACAACAGACAGACAATGAAAGACTCTATTCTCCTATACATATGTCAGAAGGATTTATGCTTCCCCCTTGACCAATGCAGCAATTTTTATTCAAAAATTTAGTGCTCCCAGTGCTTTCCCAGATTCCAGATTTTAGCTCTTCGTAGACTCATAATTTTACTTTTAAATATTATGATTTCAGCTGTAGGATTCATAGAGTTTTATTAGAGTAATATTCATCCAATTCGAGTATGTTAACTCAGGTGATATTTTCAGATGTGTTTTTCTCTTTTATTTCTTGCTTATCTGACTGCTTCTATTTTACACTGGTAATTGACTCCCCCCAAAATGGAATTGAATGGAATATTTCTGTGGCTCCTCTTCATGTTTAGAAGGTGCCTTTGTCCAGATGCACAGAAAACTGTCTCCCAGGATACAGCAAGCTGACGAGAGAAGGAGCACCCGTCTGCTGCTACGACTGTTCTCCGTGCATGGAAGGAACCATCTCTGGGCAGGAAGGTCAGTGGCTCTAGAGCAAAGAGGGCACTTGGGACAGAGGTCAAATTCACTTTGCTCTTCTGGGCAGGGTTTGTTACAGGTGCTGCTTTCCTGCTACTTCTAGACCTAATTCCTCATCTATTTCTCCTTATCTCCACAAAGAAGCATTGGAAAACAACACAGTCACCAAATATTTCCAAGATTTGAGACCATCGTACAATTTTCATGATGATGTGGCCATTAAAAGTAAAATAATGAAAGATGGCTGAATCCTTGACCTGCTGTATTCTTGTTTGCTTTCAGGAAAGAAGGTAACACTTGTGGGGTTTGGCATCTCATTGATCTTCAGCCTTGAAAAGTCAGTGGCAATTCCACTTAACATTGACTTCCTCAAGGGTTTGTAGGCAAAAGGACTAATTCTCATGGAAACATGAATTTGATCGTCATGTGGACTTCACTGGTGGGCAGTGGAACTCTATCTGGAATGCATTATTTCTTCCATTCCAAAAATAAAATAGAGACTTCTCCCCATGTATTCAATAACTTCCTTATTTTATTCTATTAAAATTAGTTTGGTAGAAATTTTTGAAGAAGCTTTGAGGATCCCATGCCAGGTTTTCAGGGGAAGCCTGGAACTAAAGTATCCAGTCCTAAGGTCAAGATTGGGGTTCTAATAGCCCCATCAGGTTTCAGTTTTAAGACCAAGGTTTCCATTTGGGTGAGTGTTGAAATTGCAGCTGGGTAACCACAGGGATCTTTGCCTACATTTTAGAATGGAGCAGAGCAAATCCTTCAGAGAGATGCCTCAGAAGAACCTACAGTGCATCTCCTCTTGAATCACTTCAAAGCCACATCTTATCCAGGCTCACACAGCTGATTTAAGACCTGTTCTGACTATCACTGCATCTGTCTACAACACTGGGAAAAGAGGCAGTTCCTGTCGTGTTTCCAAAAGAGGGCTCTATGTTGTTCCTTGGTCTTCTGCAGATCCTCTTTGAAAGGATTTACACAGGATCTTACCCTGGTCTTCGGAGGATTTCTGCTGGATCAAAAGGACCCATCTGACCAAATGCAATAGTCCCCCGGCAGGCCATCATGAGGCCCATGAAGAAGGAACTTCTCATTTTCCTTTACAGCAGTTACAAGTGTAAATTAACCTCTTACTCTATGGTTAGAGTGTGACTTTCATTTCTTGGGGGAGGGGGGTAATCTCTTTTTTTGTAATCATCAAAACCATTGTTCTGTTTCAAGGTAGCAGACATGATTGCCAAGGAGCAGAAGCAGATAACAGCAGACAAGTTGTAAATCAAAGACTTAGCAAATAAAGTACAGTTTGTAGTCCAAGAAGCAAGAGTAGTCTAGTTACAGTGCCAAAACTCACGAAGCCAAATCGAGTAGTCAGCCAGTCCAGAAATCAGGAATTCAAGGACAGGATACACACAAGACATGAGTTCAGGTTTCAAACACGTGTTTTCCAACACAGTGAAGGCAAAGCAAGCTACATAAATCTCTCCGCTGGCAGCTGACTGCATTTATTCAGGGTTCACCCTTTGCCTTGCAAGGAGTCTCATTGATTGACACTCCTCTGCTTGCCTCTGCATGCATCTGGATCTGGGGCTTGGAGGTCATGCCTCCTCATCTGACTGCTCCAGCTGATCAGGAGAGGCCTCTGACTGATCAGCCTCAGATGCTTCATGCCTTAATGATTCCTCAGGCTGACATTCACAGGCTCAGCTGGAGCAACGTTGTCAGAATCAGAGAAAGGCTCTGAATCGTGGCTCATGACAACCAAATATCAAAAGTTCATTTTTTCTGTTTCACACAAAAAGTCTATAAGGGCTTCCAGCCAGTGTTATACTTAGTTAATGTCTTTTCTCTCATCAGTGATGTCAATTTGGCCATCTCAGCAAGTTCCATCATCTTCACCATCCATTCCACCATTGTGAATAAGTTCAAGCCTTTCCACCTTTGTGTCTAACAATCATGCTGCACTTACCACATATAAAAACAAAGTTCAATGACTTTTTCCCAGCTGTTTATCGATCAATCTCCAAAGAAACCCCTCTGCTTTCAACTGTTTCTTTAAGATGTTCTCAATTACTGTATGTAGCTGAGCCCAACATTTTTTAACTTTTTCTTGTCCACCAAGTGCCAACATGAGGCCCATGATAGGGTTTACAGACAATACTCTGCTTGTTTCAGCTTTCAGTTCAAATTCAGCTACATGTCCCATAGCACCTCCTAACTATTGCCCATTGATCATTTGTCCTGCATGAATTATCTCTTCTTTTTTGGAACCATCTTCGGCCCTAGCCAAATACTGAAGAATGTCAGTCCCACCTCTCCTCTACTCTTCTAGAAAATCAGCTCTCACTTGATTGATGATTATATGCCATCAACTTGTTTTCAGTTCATAGCAATCTCATAGACAGATTTTCTCCAAGACGAAATTCTCATTTCATCAGCCCAATAATTAAAATGGATTTTTCATGTTACAGCCACAGTATGGTTAGATGCTGGCTCAACAATGGCTTATGTTTTTCAGATGCATCCAGTTGCAGCCAATGTCCAGATGACAAGCATTCCAATAAGAAGAGAGATCAATGTGTCCCAAAAAGTATCAGCTTCCTATCCTATGAACAAATGTTGGGTCTCATCTTGGCTTCCTTAGCCCTTGCTTTCTCCCTAACCACCAGCTTCATCTTGGGAATCGTCATTAAATACCGAGAAACTCCCATCGTCAAAGCGAACAACCGGGACCTCACCTACATTCTTCTGGTTTCCCTCCTCCTTTCCTTCTTGACCTCCCTTCTATTCATTGGTCGTCCCAGGAAGGTGACCTGCCTTCTTCGACAAACCACCTTCAGTGTTGTTTTCTCAGTTGCTGTCTCTTCATTGCTGGCCAAGACTATCATGGTGGTGGTGGCATTTCAGGCTACAAAGCCAGGAAGCAGGATGAGGAAATGGCTGGGGAAGACTCTGGCCAACTCCATTGTCTTGTCCTGTTCTGGGATTCAGGTGGGTATCTGCATGATATGGTTGGGAATCTCTCCCCCATTCCCAGACTCTGACATGCATTCCCAACCTGGGTACATCCTGCTGCAATGTAATGAAGGCCCAGTCATCATGTTCTACACTGCACTGGGCTACATGGGCTTTCTGGCTGCCATCTGCTTCTTGGTGGCTTTCCTAGCTCGCAGGCTACCAGGGAGCTTCAACGAAGCCAAGTTGATCACCTTCAGCATGTTAGTTTTCTGCAGCGTTTGGGTCTCCTTTGTCCCCACCTACCTGAGCACCAAAGGGAAATACATGGTGGCTGTGCAGATCTTCTCCATCCTGGCCTCCAGCCTGGGCTTACTGGGCTGCATCTTTGTCCCCAAATGCTACATCATCCTCCTGAGACCTGATATGAACACCAAGGAGCACCTAATAGTAAATTCTAAAAGAGAACCTGATTTTGTTAGGTAGATGGAAGGATGGGTAGATAGGTAGAAGATAGGGAGGCAGATGATGAGAGATGCATGATCTGCTGTTCCTTTTGAATACTGTTCAGGTTGACATACCACAGTAAGACATATTTCTGTTGATGCAGCCTAGATTTCCTTTATCAGTTTTAGATCATTTTGAATTTGTTTGTCTTCTAGTGTATTAGCTATTCCAGTCGCTTTTGGGTCATTTCAAAAGTGATAAAACAACATCCAAGTCATGAATAGTATAGAAGAGGCCAGTCCCAGCAGTAAACCACAATGAACCTTGTGGAACTTCCCCCATTCCTCACTGTGTCAATTTTATTCCAAACTGGGATTCAGTGATAGAGGACATCCTTATTCAAGATAGCCAGTAATGGAATAAGGGTTAGCCTGGTTTGATGCTGAATAAACATTGATTATAAATTGTCACACACTCCATAGGATCACACCAAAAGCCTGACAAATTCAGGGTCCTGCTTTCCCACGTTGGGGAAATTCTTCATTTAGTTGCATATTTACAAGTAATACAGAAATATGATTTGCATTTTCCTTTTTTAAATTTTTTTTCTTATTCTATTTTAATATATGGTCTGATTTTTTTTATATTCTCTATTCTGATATGGCCTAAGGGCTAATCAATCAATAAATAATAAACTCATTTAGTTGCATATTTTTCCTTATGACCTGGTAGAAGTTGTTTGTCCAGTGCCCTCGGATAAAAAAAGGAACCTCAGTGGTTTGTGTGAACGGAAACTTTTCAGTAAATTCAGTAAATCATGGGCAAACTTGTTGTTTGAAGAATGCCATCTTCTTCAGAGAACATAGTTTCATCTTTTTATATACAGTGGAACCTCGGGTTACGAACGTCTCTGTTAACGAACTTTTCGGGTTACCTCAGTTTGCGAACTCCGTCTCGGGATATGAACAGGATACACGGCCATTTTCCCTCCCGTGACACGGTCCACGGCCATTTTCCACCCCTGACACGTGGTCTGCGGCCATTTTTCCGCCCGACACGTGGTCCATGGCCATTTTCCGCCCCTGACACGTGGTCGTAGGGAGGGGGACTCTCCCTCCAGGCAATAGCCACCTCCCTGTCTTCCACGCCAGAACGGATTAACGGTAATTACATTGAACCTTATGGGGAAATTTCCTTCGGGTTGCGACCAATTCGGGGTGCGACCAGAGTCACAGAACGAATTAAGTTCGTAAACCGAGGTACCACTGTATATATAACTTTTCCATCTTGAGAGGCAGATTACAAGTATTGGGAGTGGGGGAATCAATGCAAGGAATAAAAATTATAATTTGTGAGCTTGTGGGGAGGCTGGTAAAGGAGTGGAATGACATAAGCGGTCAGGAGGGCCACGGGGGTGGTCAACAAAGTCAAGATGATAGCCACGCAGTCAAGGGAGGGGTTTAATCACACAGGTCTGGCTACAATTTTTTTTTTTTTTTTTTAACACACCCTTCCCTTCCCTGCTGCCCAGTCAGCTGACAGCTTATTTCATACATGGCAACTGGGAAACCTGGAAAGAAGCATTTCAAAGCATTCCCAAGGGATTCTGCCTTAATTAACTCAAGGGAAATTCACCGTTTCCAAGGTTCTGTATTTACCCAGACTAACATTCAATAGACCTTACTGAAATCTCTGTAGTCCTTTCTTCCTTCCTTGATCTTGTCCAGCTGTCTGGAGCTGTGTAATTAATACACCACCAAGCAATATATCAAAATATTAGTGCAAAACTAAAATTTTCATTAAAGGCAATATCAACAAATCCATGAGAATAACTTAAGATTTTGATTCCACAGATATTGCTCAGGCTTTGGAGGTACAGCTCAGGATCTGGAGTTGGGCCTAAACAGGAACGGGAAATCAGTGCAGCTAATTTCAAACAGGTGTAATGTGGTCTGCAAAGAACAAACTAGAGTGGTTTTTGCTACTGTACTGAACAAATTATGTTTCCTCAATAGTCTAAGTGTGGCCCCATGTAGAGTGTGTTACAGTAATCTGAATGAAAGGCTCTCTGGTCTTTGGATAGGTTTATCCAGGAGCAAGGCTGCCTCTGAAGCTTTCAGATTTTTTATCCTTTTTTTTTTTTTATAAATAACTCCAGGCGGTGAACATACCTAATACTCCTCTCTCCTCCTATTTTCCGCACAAGAACCACCTGGTCATGTTATTCTCTACAAGCTAAGATCCCAGGAGTCTACCTTGTGAGTCAATAGCCTGTTGCATCCCACCAACTCAGAGGTTCCATTTATCAAATGCATCAAGCCCAGTCTCCCAACTTGACTGGGTCCAGCAGCCGAGCCTGCTTGCTGCCTCATCTGGATAGTCCCCCTCTTTGTCTCATTCCAACAATCATCCATGATCAATAGATTTTGAGCCCCACATAGGCCTTCTTGCAATAACAGAGGCGATGGATAACTGCAGCTCAGTTCTTGATATCCAAGATTTGCTTAACCCCTCAGAAAAAAATAAGGGTGAAACATGGAATGGAGCACCAGTGGAGGGGATGGGTAAAAGATGTGGTGGGTAATGAATGAGACGCTGTGTGTCTCTTGTAGCTGCATGAAGCTGGTTGCCTTACCTACCACATCTGTATCAGCCCCTTTCGGTTGGAGGACTAGGTCACAGGCACAGCGGAAGGATAGGAGATAAGCCAGTTATAGATGATCCAATATGCCCTGATGGAACAATCCTCAAGAGCAAAAGGGGTTCTAGATGCCAAGAGGGCTGTGTTTTGGGAAAGCACAGGAAGCATACAAGAAAATGAACCTTTAATTTATTGCAGAACGTTCAACATTCATAAATGTAAATACCTTTGAGGTTTTGGATAGAGACAAATGGGAATGGGAGTGGTTTGCCTCTGGAGGCCTCCTGCTCCCAATCCAAACTTTAAAACTTGCCAAAACTGCAGAAAACATTGGCCATACCCATTCTGGATACATCACAGAGCACCAGATTGCCTACTGCAGCCCTTTAGAAGGTTAGGAGACATGAATTGTAGCCCCCAACTCCTCAAACATTACTAATCCCTGGGAAAGCCCAAGTTAAGAACCACCCCCTTATCTCACAGGGATTTTAAGAAGAGGCTTCTCATTTAGGAGCACCATTAAATCATCCATCCACCATTAGGTATCCTCTAGGTGGGATGGATTTCAACTCTAAAAATTCCAAGATATTATTCTCCAGCACACCAGATTGAAGATAGCTGCTTTAAGGATCAGGCTGTCATAAAGACAGAAATTGGGCCTTTCCAATCCTCTGTAGCTGGAGGATTGGGAGGGTATGGAAATGAGGTGGAAGGAAACTGAGATCTGGATTGAGAATTACAAATGTGATGGAGCTGGGAAGAGTACAGCCTACAAGCAAGGTTGAATGGTTTTAATGACAGAGAGTAAGTTGGGCCTTCCCCTGAAGCCAAAAGAAGGGGTGGAGGGATTCTCCAGAAAATGAAGCCTCCAAGAAGGCAAACAACAGAACCCCTCTATCTGCATCAAAAAAGGACAGCCGCTGTCCAGCATAATTCAGAGATACTCGGATCCTCTTGAGATCCCAGCTGATAGGCAGGATGGGGAAATTAGGAGGGAGAAGAATTGCACAGTGGTCTCCCCACTTTGCCATTGCCCAGATTCCTTCTGCAGGATCTATGGAGACAACGCCTTTGCGCCTCACAGAGGCCCTGGCAACCCCCAGGCCCCAGCCATCCTCATTCCCTACAGTGACTTCCCAGTAATACCTGCCTGCCTTGAATTTCTCATGCCCTAGCACAAAAAGACATTGGTCAAATCTTTGACAGCAATGGAGCTTAATCCTAGGCTTGTTTCCCAGGATCATACTCTTCCAATCCTCAGACAGAGCAAGTCTGGGGTGAGCTGTGTCTGGATCCAAAGTCACTTGGGCTACAAGGAGGAAAAACAGAAAAAAAAAAAAGCATGAGCAGAATAATTGGTGAGCAAAACTCACCTCCTGAGCCTGGAGACATTAATAAAGAGAAAGTGACTCTGGAATAAGCCATTCTGAGTTTGGTACACTTCTATATTGTTCAGAAAGGTTTATTCTATAGTTTGAATGTTTTGTGACAGAAAGTTCTGCACGTACCCTTAAGATGTACAATACATTGTTGAAAAAACAATGAGAGTTCTCTGGTAATTTTAACCCTGTCTTTTACATCCCCCTAACACAAGCAGATGTGGCCCTGTTATTTCACAGCCCTTTCAAATTTCTCATGGTGGAGCCATGTTTGGATCCTCGGATCATAAAGTTAGAAGGAATCGCAAGGATACCTAGTTCTACAAACAAAACTAAACACCAATATCCCACATAAAAAGGCGGAGTTTTGATCATATGATCGTAGCTAACATCTTGACTTTTTAAACACACCCTGTGGAGCCCCCAGTGCCAAAAGTTAATCAGATTTGGCCCTAACAGGATAAGAAAGGAATACAGTAAACAGGTTCTTATGAATTTGGTCCTTCCTTGGGCCCAGAAGCTTACCTTTACGCAGCAGGAATCCAGAGTTTATCACATCTGGGGAAGGAAAGGTAAGAATGAACACTGCTGCAGAAGAGAATAATTATTGTAGGCTGAAGGCTGGACTTGGCTTTTGAAAGAGGTGTTGTAGGCTATACAGGTAGCTCTTGCTTAACAACCGTTCTTTTAGTGACCATTCAAAACTACCACAGTGCTAAAAAAGTGATTTAGACCGGTGCCCAAAGTTATGACCTTTGCAGTACCCCCGCAGTCACATGATCACATTCTGGGTGCTTGGTAACCAGCTCGTACTTATGACAGTTGCAGCATCCCAGGGTTACATGATCACCAATTGTGACCTTCCCAGCTGGCTTCTGACAAGCAAAATCAATGGGGAACCACGATTCACTTAACCATGTGATTTGCTTAACGACCACATGATTCATTTAACCACGTTGATTCACTTAACAGCCACTGCAAAAAAGGTTGTAAAATCAGGTCCAATCACATGATTTATTTAATGACCGCATCGCTTAGCAACCTAAATTCCAGTCCCAACTGTGGTTGTTAAGCGAGGACCATCTGTACTCCAAATAACAGTCAAGAGCCGAAACACAGAAATGGCTGGGATCAGAATAAAAACCAAATGTGATTCAATTTAAAGTTAACTTACATTACGTATCATTAATATTACTCTCTAGTAGCAATTTTTTTATTATTATTCTGTAACAGTAATACAATTTGACAGCAAATTTCAAAAAATTAGAATCCTAATTTAGTTGCATAGAACAGCCCCACCCACCAACCTTTTTGTCACAGAAAAGTAACAAACACTTCATCACAAGTTAGGGTGGTTGTAGGACTTAGAAACATCCAACTTTGGCCCAACGCAGACACAGAAGTATTTGAGGCAGGAATGATGGGAGTTGGGATGTAGAGTTCTAAATGACTTAAAGTCAAACTTCATAGATGTATTGACCCTCAAAGAGCCCTCAACAGTCCACTAGTCTACTTAGTATTCACTTACCCATCACCAATATTGATGGGTATTTTCCAGAGCCCAATTTAATGATCAACCATCAGCAACATTAGAAAGCATCACACCACCTCAGTTTCCCAGGGACTCTGTCCACGTGAACCGGATGAGATCGAGTCAACTGAACGTACTCTTGAGTACTGTCAATTTTACTCTTGATTTGACTTATTTTAACTCAGCCTCTTTTAAAAAAAAAACAAAAAAAAACCTCCAGACCATTCAAACAAATTGTATACTTAGTTCTTTTCAGCTGATAGAAATTCTAAGGTCACATTTTAGTTGCCAAATCTGTTGTATGACTGTACAACATGGACTTGAAGTGAGAGTCAGGACGTTATACTGATGATCACAGCATACTCTGATTAGTGCACATTTTTCATTTTAACCACCAGGGTCTTGTGCATTCTGGTCTATGACTATAGCGAAGATGGATTTGATTCTATGATGGGAGTTGTAATTCAGCACTCCCGAAAACAAGAGAGTTCAGGGAGGCTGATTTTAAATAAGCTGTTCTGTGAACTTTTTACAGCAATTCATATTTTTAAAGAAAGAAAGAATTGGGGCATTGCCCTCTGAATCATATTTCCAACCTTTAAATTGCTTCACAGCATTCTGCAAAATAGCATTTAAATCACACAGGTCCCAGAGTTCCCATTTCAGTGCTGCTGGAATCGTCACTGGGCCACCAAATGTGTCTTTTGTCAAGAATCTGGAGAAGAAAAAAAGTCACTTACCAAACCATGAAATTCAGAATACACAGGAATCACAAAGAGAATAAGGAGCAAAAGCATTGCAGAAGAGGGAGTGACTAATTCACATTTTATACTGTGCCAGGATTTACTTAAGCATAACTCACTGATGTATCAATAATCACCTAGGATCACATAAGCCAAAAATAAACCACATTACAGCTAGCATAGCGTGAACTAAACCAGTGGATGCTAAGACACAAACTTGAATCATGTAATTACCTGGGCCTTATCCCCAAATAAAAGGAGAGGAACATAGGAAAACACCTCATAGCTAAATGAATCCATTAGTCTACCTCACCCAATATAACTTCTGTACATGGTCTGGATTCACACAGCATAAACTATGGTTTCATCATGGTTTGTTGAATAAGCCACAATTGGTTGGTTTGTACATGTAATGATACATAAAAATGACTATGGGAGGCAGGTGGAAGAGCTGCAGACTAGACAAAGGTCAGACAACTGGCAGCTGAGTCTGCAGAAGGAATAGGGACATGGCAAGTCTCAGAAGGGACCCTCCTTAGTTTCTTGGACTGTAAAGGTGAGAATGGGGGGAGAGATGTACTTTCAGACTTGCAAGATTCTGTTAATGTAACCTTACAGTAAAGTTAGAACTAGTACTTCTAGGTGTGCTTCTAGACCAACTCGCAAGGCTGACAATGCATGGTTAACCATAAATTACACTTCTCCAACCCACAATGGCTGGACTCACACAGTACACACAGCCAAATCAATAGTTTAGTGCAAGATGTCAATCCAATAACTGCTATGATGGCATTACTTGTACAAAGGGGACCATCTCCACCCAAGAAGAAGAGTGGTTCCAGAAGGAAATACTATTCTTGAAGGATGGAAAAAGATGCATGCAACTTTTGACCTTTCAACAGTACATGAACTCTTAAGACTACTAACAGCCATTTTCCAGGTTTCAAGGCAGAAACTTATCCAAACCTACCTGGAGACAGTGGAGACTGAATCTGTGGCCTTCTGCATCCAAGGTGGATATTCTGCCACTTAGTTAACAACTCCATCTTTAGGAACCCACTAACAGATGTCTTCTAAGCATTCATTCAGTCTGGGACATGTAATCAGTACCAACATCAAGCTACTGAGTCCTTTCACATAAAAGAGTGAAAGTTTTTTAGCTGTTGCTATTGTTGGACAATTAAGAGGTAAGGATGTGATTTACTATGATCCCAATCTACTCTCCACTATACACAATTTAGGAGCAAGATGAAGTATTATCCAACAGACTTTCAGAATAAGCCCTCAACAAATAGTGTATTTTACCACCTTTCTAGTTCACTTTTACACTGACCCACCTGGCCCCAAACAAGACCAAGCTTTTCTTTTCCTACAGAAGATTAATTCCTAGTGTACAGTCACTTACTTCTTCAAGGTGCTTCCAGTATCCTAGAATGGATGGAAAGAGAAAGAAGAGGAATCTCAGTGCCCATCATAAGCCATTCAACAGATACTTCTCACATCCTGAATATTCACAATGTGTCTCCAGAATCATTAGAGGAGAAGAGTTGGACAAAATGGAGGCAGAGAGAGTGAACTGGAGAAACAAACTCACATCTCTCATACTTCCTAAATGTTGGAGGTTTATGCCCACTCTTCCTCCAAGGAACACTGCCTAAGGACAGATGTGAGAACTCCTGCCCATTTCTGCCCTATGGTCTTACCTGTAGGAGTTCATTTATTGGTTGCTTACACTTCTCCTGCATTTCCCAAATAATGGTCTCAAGGGAGCAGAGCTCCTTGGAGAGCCGGTCAATATGCTCATTTTTCTCCCACATAATCTTCTCTTCCACTTCCTCCATCCTAGTGAGCAGAATGTTCTCATGCTCCTCAAGAAACTGGTGCAGTTCCTCAAAATCAGCTTTCACAAGGTCTTTGTCTATTTCTATTTGCTCCTATAACAAACCCAAGAAGAGACAGAGACAATTAATCTGTTTCCCTATTGGGAAAAACACATTTACAAACAGTAACAAGTCCTATCACCTTCAACCTACTTTTGAAGAAACAGAATTTGGATAGTCAAAACACTTCACATTACATCTCTTTGTAAACTTTGCTGGAATAGGCAACTGTTATATACAGAGCAGATAATAACTTGACTAAAATGACTAAGTGGGTTGTCAAGCTAAGGTTTGACAGTAGCTAGGGAATTCCTTTCCTGTAATCTTAAATCAAAACCCTCTCTTTGGCTGCAAATTACAGCTGGATTGTACATCTTGCTAAGTTTATTGTACATCTTGTACATCTGTTTTAAGTTTAGGGCTACATGAACCCAGCTAACTATGGTTTGTTTAATAACCAAGATTAAGCAAAACAAAGCTTATTGCAAGTTATGAATCCAGATATAATATCCTGATTCACATATTACTCTAAACCAATGTTTGTCAAACTTGGCAGCTTTAAGATGCATGGATTTCAACTCCTTGCTGGCTGGGCAATTCTGGGAGTTGAAGTCCACACATCTTAAAGTTGCCAAGTTTGAAAAACACTGCTCTAAACTAACATATCCCAATCTTGGCAGATGTGTGGTTTCCAAATTTCCAAAAGTCTCAGAAAAGGCCTTGCGGGCTGACAAATTATTGAAACTAAAATCCTGACATCTTGTGAATGCAAAGGCTGCAGAACACTGCCCTAAACCAGACACCTTTAAGTCAAAACAAATAATCTACAGTGCATTGTAACTTAAAAGTTAGATGCCAACAAAGCCACCATGACCTGTTCAACCAAATTAAATGTCATGGCATAACAGAGTAGATGAACACAGTCACCTGAACTGATGGGACTTCAATTGATCACAATTAAATTGATCAAAATGAGAAATAAAGCTGTGTGCCCCCACATACAAACATACTCCATGAAGAAAACCATTTATTTCATGGGGGCTGGGTCATAAATCCAAATTCAATAATCAAATTTAAATTTTCACAGGTATCCAGGGCTGGTTCCCTTCCAAGCTGCATTTCCACTGTGCTTGGACAAGTCCCCATCCAGGAACAGCAGGAACAAGTTCCCATAATGACCTTGTCTTAGTGAGCCAGTGCCCGCCACCACATTTCCAAATCTCCAGAGTTTGAGAATCCCTGATCTAAAAAACATTTTCAGTAGCCTAATGTAAGGATAACTAAGGATAAGAACTTTCATTTTTTGTTTCCCAACTTCCTCAAATGTGTGAGGATTCCTACTCTTAAATATTTCTTTCTCTTTGAAGCAAGTTTTTGTGTAACATTTTAATTAAGGCAACATGAAAAAAAAATGAATATGCACACACTAAAAATCACAATGCCCTCTCAATCAACTATAAGCTTTTCTGGGAGATTTTCAAAACATACAGAGCTGCTACAATTCTACGTTTCCCTGCCCAGAATCCAATCCTAATTCATGGTGTCCATCAATATATAACACCCAATGTGGTCTTATTGTACTACTGGAGAAATGGGCATGTCACATCCCTGCAAACATTTTTCGACTATAATACCATCATTCTTGACTTCTGACCAAGCAGGTAGAGGCTGAAGACATCTGGAGTCTGAAAACACCTGAGGGCATCACATTCCCACTAGGTATCTCTCCCCCCCCCCCCATTTTCACTGCCCTTTTCCAAAAGTTGTCAGTTATCTATCCTTAAAAATGTTTTGTTTTTTGTTCTAGTGAAAGACTGAACCATTCTAAAGAAGTATCAGAGCAGCATCGGCTATTGCATGCAGCATTATTTTTTTCAAATTTCACTATGTGCCATCAAATCATTGTTGACTCATAGCAACCACATACACAGATTTTCTCCATGAGGATCCGTTCCTAAGCTGGTCTTTCAGGTCTTCCAACAGTGCATCCATTGCCACTGTATACAGTCCATCCCCCTTGCTGCTGGCTGTTCTCTTCTTCTCTTTCTGTCCACGTTTCCCAGCATTAAAGCCTTCTCCAGAGAGCTGGGTCTTCACAGAATGTGTCCGAAGTAGGATAATTTGACCCTGGCTACTTGGGCCTTGAGTGAGAACTCTGGGTTGATTTGTTTGATGACCCTTTTTTCTTGGTTGCCCACGGTATTCGCAGCAGTCTTCTCCAACACCAAAGTTCAAAAGGGTCAATACATTTCCTGTCCTGCTTCTTCAAAGTCCAACTTTTGCTTTCATAGAGTGTCATAGGGAACACCGCAGCTTAATTACAGCTGCCTACTTCCCAGTTGAGAGCCAGTTTGGTGTAGCAGTTAAAGGCAACAGGCTAGAAACCAGGAGACTCTGAGCTGTAGTCCTGCCTTAGGCACAAAGCCAGCTGGGGGACTTTGGGCCAGTCACTCCCTCTCAGCCTTAGGAAGAAAAAGGCAAGGGCAAACCACGTCCCAAACTCTTGCCAAGAAAACTGCACAGACCATGGACTTGTGCTTGTAGTCACTAGAAGCAAAGATTGACTCAAGGCACTATTATCATTCCCAGTTAACACTGTCACCTACCATCAGACTTTGGCATTCATATTCCATGTTTGACTGAAGTCTCAAAATCTCATCTTTTTCCTTCTTTAGAACATTCAGGCAACAGCAAAACAGATCCTGAAAGTAAAAAAGAGCAGAAAGTAAGTACTCACTCTCTTCATCCATAAAACTGGTTAATCAGTTGAAATCAGTCTGAGAAAATCCTTCAGGAATATTTCCTATCCCTTTCCTCAAGCCTCCATCACTCTATCCAGCTTTGTGTTTTTTAATCAATGGGCTTGCAACAAACACAAGCACACATCGCAGTTGTTAATTGATGAGTACTCATAACCTGTCTTACATGTAACCTGCACCTACCTAACAACCTAACTTCCCCTTCTTTCCCCCCACCTCACCCCAATTTAAATCGTAGAACAGCTTAACCACTCCATGCACCTGATGAACTGAGCTGCAGTTCCCAAAAGCTTATACCTTTTAATAAAGTGTTACTCAGAAAAGATACTAATTTTTGATTTTCCTTATTTACTAGGTCTTCCCCAATATTCTCAGGTAGTCACATAAAACTCCTGCTATTACTGCACCTGTATGAGGCTTTTACCCACAAGCTGACAATTTCCCCTTTTTTCACAGAAGCATGATTGTAACCACACCACCACAAATCTTGAACACTCCATTTCATCAAAGCTAATTCGGGTTACACAATTCAATCCTAATATGTTGCCTTATTGCAAAAGAATACAGGTAGTTCTCACTTACCAACGGTAATTGGGACCAGGAACACCACTGCTAAGACATATGGTCATAAAGCACAATGTCACATGACTGCACCAATTTACAAAGGCAGTTCCAACAGTCCCAGTTGCCATTGGGCAAATCCAATGCAGTCACAGCATCCTGCAATCACATGATTTCCATTTGCAACCTCCTGCTGGCTTCCCCATTGACTTTGCTTGTCGGAAGCCAGCAGTGAAGTTTGCAAACTGCAATCACATGACTACAAGACGCTGTGACAATTCAGTGTCTGAATTGCAATCACATGACCACAGGGATGCTGCAATGGCCACAACTACAAGGACTGGTCCTAAGTCTCTCTCATTCAGCGCCACTGTAACTTTGAACAGCCACTGAACGAGTGGTTGTTAAACAAGGACTGCCTGTGAGCTATTTGATCCACATGCATTTACAAAAGGGAACATTACAGCACAGAAGAGAACATATCTACAGGTAGTCCTTGACTTCATTCAGCAACCTTTCAAAATTACAAGGAAGCTGAACAAAGGGGGCTTGTGACCGGTTTGCAAAGCTGCGGCTGTCACAACATCCCCAAGGTCACGTGATTGCAATCCAGATGCTCAGCTCACAATTACGATGCTGCAGTGAGCTGCATTCACATGATCTCTGTTTGCAACCTTCTCTGCCAGTTTCCCACAAGCAAAGTCAATGGGGAGGTTTGCAAGTCACTCCTGTAAGTTGCTCCCACCGCTTTTTCTCCTGAGGAGACCCACTACGGAATAAGAGATCCCAAGGATCTCATACTCTATAGCACCCACCCACTGCCCTTGCTGGCCCACCCACACTGCCCATCACCCATGCTGGCCTGCTAGCACCCCATCATCTCCTCATATTCCTTACCTGGGACTCCTGCCTCTTCCAGCTTAACAACCCACATAGTCCTGGGGTTACAACAGCAATGGGAACTGTCAGGATTGCTTAGCTTAGCAATGGTAAACCCAGTCCCCATTGCTGTCATAACCTGAGCACTACCTCTATCTAGCTATCTCCCAAACCAAATATTGCTAGAAATCAGGAGACTATGAGTTCTAGTCCTGCCTTAGGCTGGGTAAGTTTGGGCCAATCCCTCTCTCTCAGCCCTAGGAAAGAGAAGGCAAGGACAAACCACTGCCGAAAATCTTGTCAAGAAAACTCTGGGATTTGTTGATGTAGTTGCTGGAAATCTTGACTACAGAGTTTTTATCTTTCTCGGCATAGCTTACAATATGCCTACTGCACCCTGTAGAGCTATGTTATACAATAACTATCCAAAATAATGTGTTAGCATACAAGAACTAACATCAAATCTGAACCCAGCTATACCAAACACATTCCGAAATAGGAAGAAGTATTTCAATTGTTACCTGTAAAAGAGAATCTCAGCTTTTGTCTATAGTAGAGTGTTTACAAATGGTAAGGTACAAAATTCATTGTTACAAATAATTGTTTTCTGAAGGAGGTAAGTTTTCACATAAACTGAACATAAAATTGAGGACCCAATTTCAAAATCAAGGGAAAGAATCAGTGAAGTCTGATCCCTACAAAGATTCACGGTTGGTTGGTGTTGGATACCAAGATCAGCTGGGTAAAGATAGAAAAGCACATAAATCCTACCATAAATGGAAAGGCCCCACCTTGTATTCCAGAGCAGCTCTCTCTGCAGGGATAACTGTGTGAGCTTGATGCTCCTCAGATCCATGACAAACTGAACAGATAAAGACCTGGTCATTCTTACAGAAGAGCTCCAAATGTTCCTGATGTTGCTGACATATGGTCTCTCCTTCTGCCTGACCTCTTAGTTGCTTGAGTAATCTAATCACATCGTCCAGTTGCTGGTTTTGGCTGAAGCTCTCTTGAGAAACTATCTCCTTGCACTGAGGACAGGCAAGTTCTGTTGGAGACTCTTTCCAGCACCTCATAATGCAATCTTGGCAGAAAATGTGCCCACAGTCAAGAATTATGGGATCCCTGAAATATTCCCAGCAAATGGAGCAATTTACTTCCAAGATACATTTTTTCATGGGGTTGTCAGCAGCCATCAAACCAATTTTTTTTAAAAAATGTGGATTTTTCACTTTTCTTCTTATCTAGATCTCCATAGATCCCAAAAGGAACTTTTCTTTCAGTGCTTCAAGGCTATAATCTGGGAGGAAGGAACAGAAGACAGAAAAATATATCTTTTAATGACTAGCATGGTATTTTAATACCAGCCTTTTTTTGTTGGCAACAGCTTGCTATTTGAATCATATCGTGAGAGGTGAATGTGAAGAAAAACAACTCTTTGCACAACACTTTAAATCATAAATGTGGTTTGTTTGGTTTAGCATGTTGGGTGATCCCAGCTAGTTGTAACTTATCCAGCTAACCTAGCATGGGTTAAAATGCTTAAATCCAACCAACATGTACAAGATTTTACATAGAAAATCACTTAAAGCCAGTTGCATACATACGCAACCATCACACTCTGCACTTTTGAGATAAACAACATTGTGCATATGTAGAAAAGTTCTCATAAAATGTTCAGGCTTTTTTAACTGAGAGCGCATAACATTAAAAATACTGATCAGCTTCATACATCATGCTAAGCCACAGTTTAATTTGGTTTAATCTACAGGTAGTCCCCAGTTTAAGAATGAGTTCCATTCCCAAAGTCTGTCTTTAAGCTGAATTTGTATGTAGGCCAGAACACTATTATTGCATTATATTGTATAAGTAGTATTGTGTAATGAACACGAATCATTGTGTATTTAACTCAAATTTAGCTACAATAGGCTCTGTTCTTAACTATGAGTCATCTGTAACCCAGGCATTCTTAACCCAGGGACTATTGTAATGTAATAAAGGATGTGTTCACACAAAACCTAAACCAGAAAGATGCAACTCAAATGTTGGCTTAAACAAGACAAGTGAACTCATCCATATTCTGCCTACGTTTAGGTCTATTCTCTTTCCCAGGCTGAGGCTTCATGTGGTTTGTTTGGGGTGGGCTTAGCCAGTTTGGGAAACTCAGGCACTATGTTTAAACCATGGTTACATCTTGACACAAACCAATTCCACCAATTATGGTTTATTCAGTTAATGATTAAACAAACCACAATCTAGCATTCTGTGTGACCTCAAGCCTTACATTTGGAAAGGGAGGTTTAATTTAAAAAAGAAGAAAGTGAGTTGGATATTATCCAGCAGGAGGAAAACAACTCTAACCTAGAGAGGAAGAGCAAGCAGACTAAGATAAACAAAAAAAAAACTTCAAATCCTTTTCATTTCAGGAGCCCACTGCACCGATACTGCTTGGAGGAAGGTTTAAAATTTTATATTTAGTTAAGGCAACGCCACTTGCGGCAAAATCGGGGTTGACCATTCCACGTACCTACTTCTATGGGGACTTGGATTTCCATCATTTGCCCAAGTATCATCCCTGTTAGGGGGTGACAGTGCACCATATTGGAAGCACCTGGCTGGCCAAAGGCTTTTTCAGTGACTTACGCACAGCCGCTAAATCAGGGCAAGCATCTTTCGGGGCTGCTGTGTCTGCAGTGAAACGATCCGCCATCGCGTCCCCAAAGGAGGAGAAGGGAGGGAAAGGAAAGGACTGAGAACCTATGGGTAGCTTACCCCGCAAAGCCCGGTGCAAATCCGGTGAAAGGAGCGTCTCGCCTCGATACCTCAAGAGCTGAACCAGGAACCTTGATTTGCAAGCAATAGGAACCGCCCGCTCAGTAAAACCGAAAGTCCCGCGAAACGCGGCTCAGCCCTCAGCCTGCCTTTTAGAGGCGCCCCACCCCGCCCCTATTGAATTACAACTCCCGAGAGCCTCTGCGCCGCGGCTCTGCCTTTAGTCTGTCCCTCCGTCACCCGCCCTGAGAGCGAGAGAGAGATGCTCAATCCTGATTGGGCAAGACGGGCGACAGCCGCGTCCAATGGCGTCTCCCCTTTCTTTTCGCGAGCGGGCCTGCGGTTTCGTTTTGGGAACCTCGGCCCGGGAAAGTGGGCGGGGCTTCGTGCGCAGAAGAAGCGAAGCCCTCGGCGGGCACGCGCGAATGGGAAAGCAGATGATCTTCCTAGTTTGGTAACCGAGTGAAAAAATGGAGGGGAGGGGAGGGGAGGGGATGTCCCTTTTGCTGCTTTCGGGAAACTAATGATCATCAAGGTGGTTTCTATTAGCACCTCTGCATGTCCTCTCAGCATAAAGCCCCAGCAAACCTCACGAAAGGCTTTTTTTCCCGGCATTGGTAGGAGGTCGGAGCGTGCCATCCTGGCTGAGCCATAAAAACAGTGTTTCTCAACCTTGGTAACTTTAAGACGAGTGGACTTCAACTCCCAGACTCCCCCATGCTGGCTGGGGAATTCTGGGAGTTGAAGTCCACTCGTCTTAAAGTTGCCAAGGTTGAGAAACACTGCATAACACCAATATGGGGCAGGGGGATTCTTCATAAGATTTTCCTTCTCTTCCTCTGTCAACCAGATGTCCATTCACCCAGTAAACACACACATCAGGGTCCCTGCCCATGGATGGTTGGGTGTATCAGGGCAGCCTCTCAGCTCCCTGTCCTCCTCCGTCCATGAAAATAAAATATCAAATGCACCAGCCTCTGCCGTCATCTATTTCCAGCTGTGTCTTTGGGCCAAGAGGCCCTCTGAGAAAATGAAAATGGGCATATGCCACATTCAAACATGTGCTTATCAGCCCTGGGGGGGAAAAAATACCAAGATAACCTGAGGTGATAGAATTGGGGGGTCACTGGAGATTCTCAAAAGCTAAACAGCCATAGCTGGACAGACGGTTGGACTAGAAGACCTTCAAGTTCCCTTCCAACTCTAAGATATCTTTCTTCTAAGCCTCCAAATAATTAATGCTCCATTTCAGTGGTGGTGAAATTTCTGGTTGTTACAACAGTGATTCCCAAAGAGTGAATCTAGAAGACATCAATGACTATACATTATTTGTAAACCATTACAACTATGTGCTAGATAGCATATAACGATTAGTTTATTTTCAGTTAAGGAATACATTAAAACCATACTAAAAACAGCACTGTAAAACAGTGACTCAAGAAGCTTTTGGAGGAATATCCAGGACAAATTAATATGATTTAAAGGAACTAGTGCAGTGTTTCTCAATCTTGGCAACTTTCAGATGTGTGGACTTCAACTCCCAGAATTCCATAGCTGGCCAGGGAATTCTGGGAGTTGAAGTCCACATATCTGAAAATTGTCAAGGTTGAGAAATACTGCACCAGTGTGTCCTATTTTTCACTTGAGTTGACTGAAAGTGACACCATGTCCTTTCTCCATGTCAGGATATTCTTCATTGATGAGGGATCCTATTAATTAACAAGTAAATAGATGCCCAGATCCATCCTATAGTGTCACTCAGGCCCCACTGAGCTGCAGCATCTCCATGATTAGTTCTGCTTACAGGGAGGGAAGCTGAAATAAAAGCAGGGGCATCGGGGGGGGGGTCCAAAAAGTCAAGATGGCGGCTGCAACCATGGGATCAATGTCCCACCTTTTTTTACACACGTCACACAGAGCACCCATCAATAGGGATGGGCCTTTAATTGCATAGCCGTGGCTGTCATCTTGACCCTTTTTACCTCCCCCACATGCAGATGCCCTGAAGGAAGGTTAGAGGCTGCATGGCCTTGAAGAAAAGTAAGAGACTCTCCTTGAAATCAGGAGAAGGGATAAAAGTCCTCTCTGGAAAATGAAGCTCTGGAGAAGGTAAATATATGTAAAAGTGTTCCCTAAGAGTTGAAACACAGTTAGATTTCCTTGATTCTCCCAGCTGGAAATTGCACCAGCCTTTCACTCCAACCAAGACCTTCTCCTTCACCAAAGTTCTTAAAAACTCCACATCGCAGACACCCCTATTTCCCACTGTGACTCCCCAGGAGTCATCTGCCTTCCTCCTTGTTTCTTCTTGGGAGGGAAAAGCAGCAAAATCTCATGGATCTTGAAAGGTCTCTCCAAGTCTCATACATTTCAGTTCAGCTGGATCTGGCTCCAAAGTGGTATTTTCTACAAGGGTAAGAAAAGAAGATGGTAAGTCCAACAGCTGGGATGAAAGAGCCCAGATTTAGAGATTTAGGTGTTGCTTCTCAAAACAGCAACTAGCAGCAAAATTAAGCAGGATCAGATCTGTTAGTGCTTGGATAGGAGACCACCAGGAAATCTCAGGGTTGTAGACTAGATTGGAAAGTCAACAACACAGCCTGGAGGAAAGCAATGGCAAAGCATTTCCACACCATTGCCAAGAAAACAATTTGGACGTATCTTATAGTAACTAGGAGCTGAGCTCAACTTAAGGCACATATACTTTATCTCAGCTTTTGCTCTCTAGTCTAGCTCACACTCCCTATCTTCGCTCTTAGCTTTCTGGCACTCCCAGCCTTTTTCCAACCAAGGGCACCCACAAATGCTCCAGGGCTGCCACAAGGTAGTTTTTCAGAAGATTCTTGCTTTCTATTTTAATATAATAGGGCTTCCCTCTCCCAGAGCAAACCTCAACATCTTGTGAGATTTGTAATCCAAGTGGTCAGACCAGTTAGCTGGGCCTTCTCTATATGTAGCCCTCAATGACCCGTACAGTGAAAAGTCATAAAATATTATTTTAAGAGAACACCAACAGAATAAACCTGGACTATACATAACCCCAAACTCAGCAGTTATGCCTTGATTCCTTTTGTATTTCTTTCCCTCCTGGGAATCCTTCTTTAAAGACTTTATTTTCCACCAAAACTGAATTCAGGTTTTTCCTCGCTCTCCATTGACAGCTAATAGTCTTTCCACCAACTCCCTTTCAACAAATCCTTCCCCTTATTCTTTTTCTTGGGAAGAAAAGAGCATTTTAAACCTTTAGGGGCAGTCAGCCCCTTCATTTATTTAAAAAACAGGTAATGCCACTTTCTAAAAGCCCTCGTGCTGAAACAGCCTCAGCTGCCTACAAGGGATACTGGCACAACCACCTTCTTGCCCACTTGATATCCACAAATCCCAGATATTTACCATTTTGTTTCTTCAGCTGATACCTAGATTCCAGAGTTTCTTGGAAAGGAGGAAGAAAAAAAATGTATTTATTAGATTCATATTCTAGACCAGTGTTGTCCAAACTTGGCCACTTTAAGATGGCTGGCTGGGGAATTCTGGGAGTTGAAGTCCACTCATCTTAAAGTGGCCAAGTTTGGACAACACTGTTCTAGACCAAAAGGCAATATGCACTGCCTCTTTTTTTTTTATTTTTTGCCATGAAACTATCCTTTACAATAGGTTGGGCAGAGAGAGAAAGCAAGCAAAAAAGAGAC
This sequence comes from Python bivittatus, assembly GCF_059951505.1. NCBI lineage: Eukaryota > Metazoa > Chordata > Lepidosauria > Squamata > Pythonidae > Python > Python bivittatus. Next base: position 222,117 of record NW_028277102.1, read on the forward strand.
GTTGACCCAAAATCATTCAGGACCTTCTATGGCTGAGGATGAACTAGAACCTGGAACTCCTTGCTCCGAGTCCAACATCTTGACTACTACCTCACACTGGCCACATCAATGTGGTGGTAAAAGGAAACCACCCCCCTCCACACATATGATCTGCATTCACTACCAACTTTATGAGATGCGCCCCCCCCCCACACACACACACACACACACACACACGTGAACTGCTTAAAGTGCCCTTGTAATGAAACATTCACATAAAGCTGAATTGACCCTGAGGGTCCACTGAACCAGACAGGAACCAGTGGTCCAGTAAATACCTCGTTTGTATTTACTGACCTTATTTCAAACATGCTGACCCAGTGGGGAGTGATACATAAATAAGGTGGTCACCCAGATGGGTTTATCAAAAATATTCCAGGGTCATGCTGTAATTTTCACTGTGTGCCTTTTTGTCTTGTCTTCGAAATGGAGCAGGCCAACGGTATATAAGCTGCAGTTTTGCTTTTGATCAGGCCTGCTCATCAAGCCTCCAACGCTCTGTTGGGAGCCCAGTATATACTAGAGCTGTTTGTGTGCTTAATACACTTATGTTGCATCTTCAAAGTGATTTGGTTGTTTTAAGTGAGGCAGGTTTGGGCCAATAGGTAGACATTTTTCCCCCACAATGCCATTTTTTCTTATTTTAAAGTGAAGGGCCAAGGAGAAACAGAGATGGGTCTTCAGCATGTTCTCATATGGAAAAAGATGTCTACTGTTAGAATAACCTTTTTCTCTATATGAAGTCTATCCAACTGTTCAAAAACTACAGATGAAAGTAAGGACAGAAGAAAGCATTGCCAATGTCATCCATTAACAAGCAACCAAATGATTTCAGATAGAAAACTCTCCCACACAGTAAATCCATACTCAAATTATCCTGGGGGCTAAATCTACCACTGCTATAGTTTATCAAAACAGACTCCTATCCATTTAGTTCCTCTCTTCTCTGGGCAGTGTCTCTCCTGCTTGTTGAATAATCCTTGTAATTTTCAGAAATGCTATCAGGCTGGCATATTTTCTCCTTCCCCAACAAGCACAAGGTCCCCTCCATCAAAGGGGCAAAAGAATAAATAAATTACCCAGAATGGTATGCAATGCGGTCTACATGGGGCTACCCTTAAAGAGAACCCAGAAGCTACAGCTGCACGGACAATCTTGGGTGCCCCAAGAACAGCACGTGTAACACCTTTACTGCGGGAGCTGCATTGGGTCCCAGTCTACTTCTGGGTCCAATTCAAGGTGTTGGTTATTACCTTTAAAGCCCTACATAGCATGGGTCCTGGTTACCTGAGGGACCGACTCACCCCCATCACATCAACCAGCCAGGCAGAGAGGGGATGTTGCAGACCCTCTCAGCAAGAGAATGTCGGCTTGCAGGGCCCAGGAGGAGAACCTTCTCTGCCGTTGCCCCCGCCCTCTGGAATATTATCCCCCCAGAGGTGCAGCGGGCCCCTACCCTCCTGGCTTTCTGGAAAGGTCTAAAGATCTGGCTCTGCCAGCTTGCATGGGGTGACGACAATCTTACCCAATCCTGGGAGTAGCTGGCACCTTGATGATGCTCCCCAAGTGACTGCCAGTTTTAACCTCTATCCTTGGATTTATTTATCTTCTATTTATTTAGGATTATTGTATACTGTCATTTTAATTGATTTTAACCACTTTATAAACCACCCAGAGTCATTTTAACAAGATGGACAGTGACAAATTTGATAGGGTAAATAAATAAATGCAGCCAGTGGGAGAGGCTCCAGGCTCCCCCTCCTTCCCACAGGAGATCTCATCCTAAAACAAGACTGGACTCTTTTGTGACCGATCTTAATGATGCAAGTGGGCAATAGCCTACGGAGTGCCTTTCTGAAATAAACTCATAAACTCCATTTTTGTGCACTACGATTGACTTTCCAAGTGGCACTCAACTTTTCCCATTTATCCAGGCCTGCCAAGCAGCTGTGGCATTGACTTAGAACATGCCAAGGCCCATTACCTTCCCATTGCTTCACAGCACCCGGTAGAAAAGCACTGAAGTCCTGCAGCCCCCAGATTTCATGTTTAATCTCTGGTGGAAAGGCCACTGGCCTCTCAAATTTCTTCTTCTTCTTACACCTGCAGAGAAACAGACAGTAGTCAATTGTCCTTGCAGCCCACAATTCCCAGATGCGTTCTTAAAAAGTGAGAAGTAAACTAAAGTTAGACCTCGAGGACAGAACTCATTTTAATATGCCTGATCCAGAGATTTCTCCACACAGAGAGAGATGAATGGTGTTTCTTCTTATTCCCCTGATGCATAGAAGAAATGAAGCAGGAAAAGAAGCCACAGCTGGAAAAATCATAGTGGTTTCAAGCATTATTATTCCCAAATCCAGATCTTGTGATCCTAAGTTTGGGTGGATTTTCATAGGTACATATGGCCTTTTGTGAGAAATGTGGCGTGTTACAAGACCTGATAATCGAGCCCCACTTATTTCCTAGATGTGATAAAGATAACAAAAGCTGTAAGAGTCAGATGAGAACCAAAAATCAGTAACAGGATGCAGGAACCAGAAAAAAGGGACTACAAATCACAGGAAGCCAAATGCCACCCCAATTTTCAATATCCATCCACAGCCATATGCAAAAATGGATCCAAATGAGACAAAAAAGATACAAGTATCCAACCAACTTGTAACTATGATACTGCTGATTCGACTTTGCAAAAGTTAAAAGTAGCATTTAAGTATGGAAGAACGTATCTGAGTACAATTATTCATTTAATTGTTAAGACTTAATGCACTAATATTCAGTCTACAAGTTTAATTATTTTTTTATGCCTCAAAAGAATATGCACCAAGGCGCCTACCGAACTCTGATTCACACTTTTCTTTGAAAAGAAAAGATCAATTGTTTCAACCAAACCATTTATTTCCACATCATTCTCACTGCAGTGCCCAAGGCAAGCAGATCGATTGCCATTGCACATAATCCCATTTAGGTGAATTGGTATATTAAAACAATGTCAATTTTTTTTTTTTGTATATCAGAAGACCAGGCAGCTCTCAATACCTATTTTATCTATCTATACACACACAAATATAAATATAAATAAAATACTAGCCTGACCATTTCAAGGCAAGATCCACTTACCATTCCAAAATGCTTTGGACACCCTAAGAGAAAGAAAAGGGAATACACACTCAGTACTTGTCTGCCAAAAGTCCTTCTAAAGAAGAGCTGGAAACTTACAGCCTTCCAAACGTTGCTGTGGCTAGAGTGACCAGCATCTCTTACCACTGAGCATACAACTAGGGCTGCTGGGAACTGTAGTTCAGCAATATAGAAGAGTCCAGATTCCCCATCTAGGTTCTAAAGGCACCCTTTAAAGTTTGGACAGCAATATACTGAAGCTTGTCACATAAAGACTGGGAAAACTTGGTGGCCATACTGGGGAAGCCTATCTTTAAAGGGCAATATTCAAACTTTAAAAAGTAAAATAAAAAGTTCTTGGAAAAAATAGCTCAAGATATTCTGCAAATTGGGTTATACTGGACTGAGAACTACAGAAAGAACTGACTGATCCTGTCCTGTACCTGCAGACTAACATGGTAAATCCCATTGAACCCCAAGTATTCAGGTGAGTAAGAAAGCAATATGAAGGAAAAAATGTTCCATTGATGGTGAGTCGGTTTTTATACATATACCCAAACAATTTGATGTTGAACCACCTTTTTTAACTCATTCTGCGGATTAAATGTAGAACTAAGAATGATTCCTAGTGTAGAATAAACGGTTACATCATGCTTTCTCAATTTTTAGCACATTCCCTAGGTATGCAATTGATTGCGTAGGGCTGCATATAGTCTTCTCTTTTGGACATGCCTCTTATCAATACTTCTTGGAAGAATGAATCAAGCCATTGGTCCATCTAGTTTATTACCATTTAGACACTGAGAGCAACTGTCCAGATGTTTAACCTTTGCTGAAGATACCAACAATTGGACTTAGGTCCACTGCTTAAAGAGCAAGATTCTATCAGACAGCTCTGACACCCAGAGCAAGGGAGGTGTGCTAAACATGGTGCCTGGAGATACCATGTGTCTGTAGATGCCTTCACTGGTGTTTGCCAGGCTTCCTGCTTCATATCCTGCCTTTCTGCTCAAGGAACACTCATGCACTCATCTCCCTTAGGCTACCATTTTGTAAAAATGCCCACAAGAAGTTCTCAAAATTTCTGGTGTCCTTACCGAGATGAATGAATGAATGAATACCCAAAAATCCCAATACCCAAAATTCTTCTCTTTTTAAGCAGTGTCCTTTACTGTTGACATATTCCAGCATGACAGCCACTTCCCCAAGCCCAGTAACAAGAGCAACAGCATTTACCTTGCATCTCTTTCACTCCCTAATCAGGGAGCAAAACAGCATGAAAGATGAATCCCAGCCTTTCCCCCCTGAAAAAGAGCTCCCACCACTACTGACCCAAATTTCTTACCTGCAGGAATTCCAACACTGGCTGGTCATGTTTCTCAACCAAATCCTGGATAATGTCCTCAAGAGTAAAGAGTTCCTTGGAGATTACGGCCCTCTGTTCATCCATTTTCAACATGATCTCTGTCTTCACCTCTTCAACCTTAGTAAGCCAAAAGCTGCATTGTTGTACCACAAGCTGACGCAGAGGATCAAACCCAGCCATCACTTTGTTTCTCTGCTTCTACCAGTTGCTGCAGTAAAGAGGTAGGATGGGGGGGGGGGAGCATATTAATTCTTAAGAAGAATCACAGATGGTGCTTCCAGAAGAAGAACAATAATCACTGCCTGGGTTCATATAACATTCTAACCACTCAATCCAGTTTGATAACATTCTGCTCCTGTATTCACCTAACATGCTGTGTCCAGAAATATCACCTATATTACGGTTTAACTTGATGGTCTGGTTCACCCAACACACTGAAGAATCAAAAACTACTTACCTTTAAGATGGGTAAACTAAGCTAAAATAAGGGTAACCGTACAAGGAACTATTCGCTTGGAAACCCTCTGCCTCTAGGACTAAAGATGAGATGCAAGCAGAAAATCCTTGATTCTTACCTTTAACCATTAGACCTGGGTTCAGTCATTTGTGGTTCTTCCATTAACATTAGCCAGCAGAAGTAATACTGAGGGATATTTTTGCTTTCCTAACAATTATAAAAAGAATATTGTAGAGTCTTTGGTGCTCTCCGAGTTTGGCTGTTTGCTTGCAGACATTTCATTACTCGGCTAGGTAACTTCATCTGGCACTGAAGATGTTACCTAGTCAGTTAATGAAACGTCTGCAAGCAAACAACCAAGCTCAGAGAGCACCAAGGACTTCACAGTTCAACCCTGAGCTGCAGATATTCTCTTCTGCTGGAAAAAGGATATCATGATCATTCATTTCTCAGGAAGAGCAACACCTACAATCAGGACTTGACATTGCTTTTCTGTATCTGAGAGAAGCTCCATAATCACTTCTTTCTCCTTCCTTAGATTCTCAATACAGCTTAAAAATTGATCCTGAAAGAAAAATAAACAAATGGAATCAAATACAAGAAACAGCTCACAAATAGAATGCTGGTTGATGAGTTTTAAGCAATATGGACCCTTCTCCCAAATGCTGTCTTTGACTCCTATTCCACATCCAAATTCTATAATCAAGCTCCTGAAGATTCTCAGGAGAGGTTCTGCCTCTCCTGTCCCATCACCTCTATGAATGATATTATTATGAAACCAACATATATTTTTCACCCCATGCGAGCTCCCCACCTTGTACTCTTCAGCAGCTTCTGCCACAGAGACAACATTGTGAGCCTGGTGCTCCTGGGATCTATCACACAGTAAGCAAATGGGAATGAGATCATCTTTGCAGAAAGAGAATGTTGCCGCTTCATGTCCCGTACAGGTTTTGCTTATTCTTGCCATCTGCTTTGTCTGATCACTCAGCTGCCTGATTAACCAGACCACTCTGGCCAGTTGCCCATTTGGCTTGAAATTCAACCGAGGAACTGCTGCTCTGCACCGAGGGCAAGTGGTCTGGCCAGAAATTTGACCCCAGCACTTCACAATGCAGGCATGGCAGAAGTTGTGCCCACAGTCCAGAGTCACTGGCTCTATGAGATACTCCAAACATATGAAGCAAGTTACTTCTGCCTGCAGCTTCTTCCCAATGTTCCCAGCAGCCATGCTATCCGAAATCACAGTGAGCAATGTTGAGTGTTAGGTTCTTGTTCCCACGAGCGCCTAGACAGGGTTTAGCAAGCACAGCTGCTGCAGTTCCACCACAAAGTAAGCGCCTGTCTGGATGAGGGAAAAGAAGAGAGAAAACAGCAATGGGGCAGGAGGGAGGAATTTCTATCTCCAAAGCCCTCCCTCCAAAATGCCCTAAGTTGTTGCAAGAGAGGATGAAATGTAAGGGGGTGAGGAAGGAATATGTCTTAGCTCCCTACACTGCTAGTATCAGAATCAAACAGAAAAACCTGTGCCATCTAGAATGTAAAGATATGCCTTCAAAATGTGGTGTAAAGATTAAGTGTCAGACCGACATAAGGAGACCAAGGTTCTGGTCCCCCCTCACTTCACTGGGTGATTTGGTCTCCCTCAGTCCAACCTACCTCAAGGGGTTGTTGTTGTGGAGAATAATGAGAGGAGAGAGCATCCTCTAGGCTGCACTGAGGTTCTGAATGAAAAGTAGGATAAAAATCAAATAAACATGCTGTCAGGCAACAGTAAGAAGCCCACGCGGACCAGGGATAATGAGCACTCTAGTAAAAAAACCTCTGGAGCATACAAAGTTGAGGAAGGATGCTGGAGCATAATCCAGTTTTGCATAAAAGGTTATACACAGACTTACTGGTATCCACAGACGCCGTCCCACTCAAGACTTATCCCAAAGAAGCAACACCGAGGGGCACACAAGCAATTGCCAGGGAACTCTTTTAAAAAGCTAGAGGCCGCGTTTAAGCAGCTCAAGGAGGATGGAAGAGAGGCTCCTCCACGCCTTGACAAGGCCACGGAACTGCAGCTCCCGAACGGCCACGCTCACCTGCTTCCGTCCTCTTCGCTCCCATCAGTCTGCTACGGACCTCCGAGAGCCCGCCGGCCAGCGTTTTGCCCTCTTTTCTTCCAATAGGAGGAGAGCCCCGCCCCCTCCCCGGTTTCTTTTTTCTCTCCGTAATTGTAATTGGTCGGGATAGGTGGCAGCACGTCCAATGGCATCTTCACTTTCCTTTCGTTCGACAATTATGATTGGCCGGGAACGCCTAGACCGGCGTTCCGTGGAATCCTTAGCTTTCCTTCTCGTTTCGTTTCGGAGAATCCCGAAACTGTCCGAATAGCCGCGGCTTCAGCGGTAAAGGGAAGTCGCCGGCTGGCACCCCTTGGCGGGCAGACCCCAATTTCTGAGTGCCGGAAGAAATTAAGGGAGTTCTTCCAGGTGTGAGCGCTGCCGGTCGAAAGATACTGAGTAGCTTTTGAGAATGCTCGCAAGCAAGAGGCTTCTTCCGCTACCGATCCGAAGGCGCTGCACGAACGCTCTCTTTTCCTTAAAACAAGTCCTTCCAAGTCAGAGGGAAACATGAGAGGGCTTCGCATTGACGTCGCACAATAAATTTGTCCGTAAATTAGACAAGTCTTGTCCAGACGTTACCTTTGTCTCCCCGCAGCGCCCATGCCCTAGAGCGGGTTGTTTTTGTTGCTGGAAGTCTTCCGTGGCATAATCGTCCGGATTTAATCAAAATCATTTAGAGTTGTATTTTGAGTAGTTATACTGTATGTTGCCTTTGTATGAGTTCTCCCAGAGACGAAGCAGTGTTAAAAAATTAAGAAATGAAACAGAGGTAAAAGGAACATTTCCATCCGATCAAATGTAATTGACCAACATGTGTCAAAGGCACAGAAGTGCTTCGCAATTGTCTTCAGGATTTTCTTTAAACTTGCCAGTCTAGCCTCAGATTGTCTTCATGATCTCCCATACAAGTATTAACCAGGTCTGACCCTGATTAGCTGTTGGGGATCAGTCCAGGTTGATTTAGGTGCAGTTCTCTGCTATCTTGCTCAAAGGGTGCTAGTGAGCATGAGAAGCACTATGACTATTGCATAGATAACTCTGCCCATCCCAACCTCCACCTTCAACATTTCCTCTGAAAAGAATATTAAAGGCTCAGAAGCAGGGAACAAGTGAAGAGTCAGTAGCCAGGAAAGAAATGGCAAATCACCTTCAGCCTCTCCTGTTGCAAGATAGCACAAAAGAGAAGGAGAAGGAGTGATACTCAATCAGGATGCAGACACTTTAAAAAAGGTGCAGATCAAGACAGAAAGGAAGAGAGTTCTGGAGATAATCTTCCCATCAAACAATGGGATCAAAGAATCCAGAAAAATCCACATGAGTTGTGTCTTAAGAGAGAATGAAGGTAGAGAGGACCTGAAGGAATATAGATGTGGATTGCAATTACTATAAGAGCTCATCTTTAATTAATGTTTCCTAATACACTTTAAGTTGTCAGAATGTGTTACTCAAGTATTTCTAGTACGTGAATGAGTGGTAAAATGTTAGGAGATGGAAAAAGCCAGAAAGAATGCTTAAAGCAGTGTGGTCCAAACTTGGCCACTTTAAGATGAGTGGACTTCAACTCCCAGAATTCCCCATGGCTGGCTGGGGAATTCTGGGAGTTGAAGTCCACTCATCTTAAAGTGGCCAAGTTTGGACAACACTGGCTTAGAGAGAGGAAACGATGGGAAACTAAAGAACTTTAAAGGGATGGCTCAGTTGCAAGAAAAATAAGAGCTACTGGAGCTTCAAGCTGTAAAACTACAACAGTGTCATGCAAGGTCTACTGAAGTTTCATTTTTAAAAAAAAAAATGAAGAGAGGCCTATATGTGCATTTAGTGTCCGAGATGTTTTTGAACTGAAAGAAATGCAAAAGCAATGGGGGAAATGTCCTTTATTAAAAACCACATATTAAATTGTAAAAAACCAACCAGTGTTTACCTATATTACACAAAATAATGTTTTTAAACATGAGTATCCCAATCTGTTTACGCTCAACTACAATTCATGTTGTGTGATTAATAAGAGTGTTCCTGTGTCTGAAATACCATCACCTGGAATCAGTGCCTTCAGCTCCACTTCTCCATATTAAGAGCTGCGTTCCTCACTAAAAAAAACTAATTGGAGGCCTACATTAAACATTAATATAATAAAATACCTGAGACAGTCTTCCTCAACATAGCACCTTCCAGCATTTTTGGGAATGCAACTCCCAGAATCCCCCACCCATTGGCTGGGAATTCTGGTCCCCCAAATCTGGTAGACTTCACATCAGGTAAGGCTGCATTAAAAAATAAGTAGCAATTTCTTAAGATGCATCCTACATATCACGCCAGCTTCCTTGAGATTCACCATCCCAAACATTTGGTGCTGATGATGGGATTGAGAGAAGGAAGAGAGACAAAGGGAAACATACACTAAGAAAGGAGCCCTGGAGGCCAGAGACCTAGAGGCAGCAGGACCTGGGGGTGGATTTTCTGCCCTAAGGCGAGAGTGAGAGACGGGCTTTCCTCTGAAGCCAAAAGAAAGGGCAAATGGGCTCTCCTGAAAATGAAGCTCCTGGGAAGACATGGAGAAGGTTTCCATTCTCACCATCACAAAAAGTCACTCGGCATCCAGGGTAGTTCAGAGAGACTTGAATCTTCTTGATCTCCCAACTCATTGGCTCAAAAGAGAAAGCTGGGGGATTAATGTACACCCAGTGACACCCCCACTTTGCCATTGCCCAGATCCCTCTCATAGCATTAAAGGACATAACACCCTTTCTCCTCATTGAATTTTGGGCAACTCCAACAGCCCAGTCGCCCTCATTTTCTAGAACAACTTCCCAGCAATGCCTGCCAGTGAGGAACATCTCGCGCCCCAACACGCACATCATGTGGTCAAATCTCCTGTCATCCTCAGCGAGTTCTTGACTTTTCTCTCCCACCCAGAAGCTTTTATGATCTTCTGAGAGAATGAGCTTAGGATGAGCTGTGTCAGGATCCAGAGTCACATTTGCTAGGAAGAAACACAATCACAGTAAGTCATGCCTAAGATAGAAGCTGTTCATCCATAAACCATAGTATCTGATAAGCCTTTTACTATGTGTTGGGATTTATTTTTAACAGTGAAGATGCAGAAATGAAAAAAAAGAGAAAGATTTGTGCCTCCTGAGCCACACACAGCTCTTGAAAAGGCATGCCATTTTAGACCACAGGGAAAAGTAATTTGTCCCGTCACTGTCAAAGCTGATTGGTGATGATAAGAGTAGTAGGCAGGAATTAGAGGATGCAGGTTGAAAAAGGCTGTGCTAAATTGGGGAGGGAGGGGTGCAACCACAAGGCTATTGGATTTGTGACTCTCCAAAGAAATTTTGGGTTTCAGCAATGTCCTCCAGTTCACCACCAAATGAAGCTGTGGCCTGACATGCTTGAAAAATATGGTCTGATTATCAAAATGAGGACATTTCAACAATATTCCTCCTGTATGGAATATTAATATAACCAGAAATCACAGAACAGAACTATATGTAGCGTTGCTATAAATATTTTTCCAATTTAAAGGCACTGAAATGATCTCTTTCTTTTCCAAAAGGAAAGATTAATTCTTGTTTTGGGCAACAGTCCCAGGATAGAATGATGGTGAACCCCCATGCAAAATAAAAGGAAAGAGGTTTCTGATGATTGAGCCATCCCTCAGTCTCAGAGATATACCTTTCTGCATCTGATATCCAGATATCAGGATCTCTAAGGAAACAGAGTACAGATTAAGTAATCCAGCACAATGCTTGTTAGAACAAAATACAATTTCCTCTCGATGTTATCATGGACACTTCATTTCAAGATCCCAAGTAAACAGTCATCGAGCAGATTCCTGAGTGCTGAATAACGTTTCCAAGCCCTCCCAATGACTTATAAAAATTAGAAGAGCCACTTTTTAGCAAATACAATTCTAGCCGCTGTCAGAACATTTACAATCAAATATTTCAGTTCTTTACTATATGTTTCAGGTATAATTCCTAATAGGAATATCTCTGGTTTAAAGTCTATATGTTGTTTTATCATTTTTTCCAACCATGTGTGGATTTTAATCCAATATCTTTTAGCTTCTGGGCATGTCCACCACATATGGTAATATGTACCGGGCTTCTGATGACACTTCCAACATTTATCAGACTTGTTCTTGTACATTCTCGCAATCCTTGCTGGAGGTAAATGCCACCTATAAAACATCTTATACAAATTTTCTTTATATGCAGTTGACATTGTCATTTTATAGTTTTGAGACCATAATTTTTGCCACTTCTCTAAATCAATTCCGTATCCAAAATTTTTCCCCCATGCGATCATTGTATCTTTAACCTGTTCTTCCTCCATCTTAAATTCTAGTAAATGTCCATAAAGTTTTTTAATCACCTTTTCATCAGTACCCATCAAAATTTTGTCTAAAACAGTCAGCTCATCATAAATACCTTCTGCTTTAAAATCTTTATCGAATCTAGATTGTATTTGCAAATATGAGAACCAGTTCATTTTTATACCTCATGGTGTAACATGATGCGTGAATCCAATATTTGCCTTCTCTTAATATGAAATGTTTTCAACCTTCCTAATGATGGGTATGTAAACGAAGTTCTAATGTCCAGTTACACACATACTGCCTTGAAATTCATCTGCAGAGTTTGGAATCACCTGCAGACTTAAATGTCAGATGCAAAAGGTTTTCATATTTTTGTAATTCAAATATTACTCCCTAAGACACCTGCCCCTTTTTAAGAAAAGAAGTCCTTCCCAGTAATTCCTGGAGATGCCAAGTTTGAATCCAGATTTTTTTTTCATACAAAGCATTCTACTTTTAATTGCTTTTTTTTTTTAATGTCAGCAGGTCTTTTAAAGGCATTGTATAGACCTCAGCCTGAAAGAATTTCTTGCTGCCTCTCCAGCCTCCCCACAATGCCACCCACTCCAATCTTATTTCCATTTAACAACTTTGATAGCAGAGTTCTGAAACAAAAGCCGATTAAGCCATTGTGATTGGCTCCCCTTCTTTCTTCTTAAGTGGTCCTCAAAATTCCCCACTGATCAGGCCCTTCTAGCTATACAATGGCCCCAACATTTACCCACACCAACTTTTCACCCAGCATCTTTGCATCACCAATTTTTGTGTTTTGTTTCAGTCCTTTTCTTACCTTTGAATTGTCTCATGATATTCCCTAAAAAGGCATTGAAGTCAAACAAATCCCAGAGTCCCAATTTCACCCATGGGTGAAACATCATTGGATTCACAAATGTTTTCTTGCATCTAAGAAAAAACAAACCAAAGGGGCCATTTTTGGAGGAATGGAAAAATCTGGGACAAAATCTATGTTTCTATAGTGTTGAACATCCTCAGATCCAAAACTGCCAAGTAGACCCACACGGAAAAATGAACTTTGCCCTCTGCCCCATAGATAAATTGAGGGAAGTGAATAGGTTGCAACTGAAATAATTATAGGGGATCAGAAACATCTCCTAAAAGAGCCAGCCCCCAATCTATGGTTCCCAGAGCCTTTCCTGAAGCATGTGGGACTACAATTATCAGTGGGTTGATGAGAATGCTAGGGGCTTTTAAAACCACCCAAGCTTAACAAAACATAAGCCAAAAAAATCTTTTAAGGGGTAAATACTCTACATCCATATTAGCCCTTCAACCATCCCCCTTTCAAGACACAGGCTGAAAATTTCAAGTTCACTCACTCCAGTGATGCCATGTCATATCCACCAGGCAAGACATAAAGACAAAATGAGATCCCACACCTGAAAGGTTTGCCCATCCCTGCCCTAAGCCCTGATCCTATGTTCCTACATTTGGGTGGATTGCTCTAGGTGACTACTCTTTTTCCTTTGAGAAATCATATGAGACTTGGTAGTCCAGGCAAAAGGTCTATTTTATTTATGGAATGTGTATCCCACCGTTCTGCCAAAGCATGGTGATCTGGGATAATGCAGGTAACAGGGACCAGCAGAAAGTCTATAGTCTTGGGCAGAAACAGAAAAGCAGGAAGAGAACCACTAGATACCAACCTCAGGAAGTCAGATGTCCCCAAAGACTTGATATCTAACCAGAACCACATGCAAAAATGGACCTCAGCGTATGTCTTTTAGCAAGCTGTAATGATAAATAATTCTTGTTGACTTCTCTTAAGATCATCAATGAAGATCATCATCATTCAGACCATAGTTATGAGTCATGATACTAATTTAAAGTCTCCAGATTTAACTGGGCTTGAATATGCTGCAATGCAATTTGTATCAGATTGTCTAACAAATTATTATTCAAACATTTTAAAGTGGCAATCAAATTCCTTTTGTTTTGTTTCTTTTCATTTTTGATATGTCAAAACACAAAAAAGACAGAGTCCATGATTTCACCATTTCTTTTTTAAGGGGTTCAATTGGAGCGTCAACAAAGATCTTTGGTTTCTATTATTCCATTTTTGCACGAATAACACACATAAAAGCAATTCATTAAACTGACTGTTCTCTGTGCCTAGCCCCTCTCCGTGCATCCACAGTTCCAATTTAGGGAGAGGTCAGCTCACCTCTTAAGAGTGCTTCCCATATCCTAGAAGAGAGAAAGAGTTAAAGTAGAAAGGAATTAGGTGCTTGTTCATACTAAAGATGAGTCTCAAATCCTAGACTGCTCTAATACCTGGAAATGCTACTCATTGTATCTGAGATGTTCTATGTCAACTTTCCCCAGCCTTTGTCTTCTCCAGATATGTGGGATTTCACACCCCAGAATTCTCAGCATTGGCCATGCTGCTTGGGGAATTCTGGGAATCCATACATCTAGAAGCAGCCGACTCCAGGAAGACGGTTCAATATGCAAAACAGGTACCTATCAGCAATTTACAGATCCTCCCACTTAGTTTTTAATTGAGCTCATCATGAGCTTTCCCACCTGTGTCCCAGCTGTTTTCTCACTTGCTTCATTGCCTTCATTCTAGGTTAATGTCAGGGAGCTATACAGGCTGTGCTTAGAGGAAGAGTGATGATGTCAACTTCTCCATTCAGTTCCAGAAAGAACTATAGTTTGATTGCAGCACCTGCTTCCCCCATTTCATTCCACTATTCTCCTGCCCAGTTGAGAACATCAAAGCGAGACTATATCCTGATCCACATATTGGACAGGTGGCACATTGGGACAGCTCCACGGGAATCCTGCCCAGGACAAGGCAGTTCCATCCTAGATGTGAAAGTCTTCTAGAACAGCTCCAGGAAATACTGTCTCAGCAGCTTCCTTGGACCTTTTTTTCATTGCTGAACTGAAGTGCCCTCCATTCATCCTTCAGTCAGAAGAAAACTATACCTATGAAATGGGCTGCTCTTTTTGCTGATGGCTCTCCTGTCTCTATTCCTGGTCATTTGCTTCTCCCCTCCAAGGTAATCGGTGAAAAAGCCTGGATGATTTTACACACCTTGAGGCTGCCCCTGGATGGTGTCAGAATAAAGAGGAGCATGGAATTTTAACACCAGTACAGCTAAGGGTGCCTTATATCTGTCTCCCTAATGGCTGAGAAGGAGATGAAGGCAACATCATGAGATCACAGCAGAAAAACAGAGGCTGCTAGAACATGGTTGTGCCACAGTTAGGTACAAGTGGGGGAAAGGCCTTAACAGCTTTTTGTAACTGGATGTCCTCCACGTGCATTGGATTGCATTAAAGTTGCTTAGGGTTTAGGGGATGTGCACCAAGGACCACCTACTACACTCCCACAGACCACCAATATTTCCTGGACCATAAGTTGGGAATCATGGATTTAAAGCCTGCTATAAACCTTGGTCTTAACATCACAGGAAAGTCATCAAAAGACAATATAAAAAGAGACAGTAAAGCAGGATGACATCTGCAGTAACTACATGTTACAAAGAAAAGAGCAAAGGAACTCAAGAGAAAACCAACCCAGAATGCTTTGTGATGAAAACAAAACTGAACTCATTAGGCACAGTGTTCCATTGCTTGAAATGGGTTTTATTTGAAAATCTGCATTTCTAAAGGTAAATTTTCAAGGGGTGTGTGTATGTGGAAGAGATTGTTTAATATAAATTATGTTTGTGTATGTGTATACACACACACACTCATGCACAGAGACATAATTTATATTAAACAATCTCTTCTATAAATTATTTATTCTTATTCTTAATTTTTTAACATTTCCATGCTAACAGGTGGGATTATATGGCCAATGTAAAGGAACTCCATCACATCTGAAAGTTCTAGTGAGTGTTATTTATCCCAACATTACTGGAGGGGAAGCCATAGAACTGAAAGTTTGATTCACAGATAGGAGACTTTCTTAACTGTGTGAGCAGTGCTTCCTTATACTCAGATGTTTTCCTTGGAGTCAAAGAGTTCTAACGTTGAGACCCCGAAACATCAAAGTGAGTCTATGGACAGAAGGCAGGAGGAGAGAAACCAGCCTTAACCTACAACCGGTTAGAAAAGTATCATAGAAACAGCAGCACAATTAATACTCAAGCACCTTTACAGGAGTAAAATACCAGTGGTCTGGATTGGTGAGCATATTGGGGGTTTTGAAGGCACATTAAGGGTTCACACAAAACAGCCACCATGGGGAAGTTTCACATTCAAGAAGTAGAAGGAAACCAGTATGCTTGCTTTTCCCAGAATACCATTATCCTTCTTTTCTTGACAGATATGCACATTAAAACCCAAAAGTCAGCAAATACCCCGTTTCTGTTCATTAAGAAAGAATATGGACACTGTTAAAAACATCTCAAGACATTTAACGTGTCAGGGGATCAGGGATCATAGCAGGCATGAAAGCGATATTGGTATCATGGAAACCATACTAAGGAACCCAGCCTCAGAACATTTCACTCAGCTCCAGCCTGGACTCCCGTCCCTCTTGGTTAGCAGTAAAGGAGGTCTTTGCTCTTTCTTCTACAAAGAGTTAACCACTGAAAGGGATGCAACTGTTAAGTGTCATCCTTCTGTAGAAAAGACTTGTACATTGTCTGCCAGAATCTATTCTTCTATTCCATTTACACACCATCAACCATGCAATATGTAAAAGCAATAACACATCTGTACCATAATATAATCAGTGCCTGGAAGGAACAGGGAGTGAAATACTGAAGGGCACAGGAATATTTTCAGCATGTGCCTGAATGGTAACCACAATGCATGCCTTCTTTCTGGAGAAAAGGTGTACAAATATCTGTAGGCTACTGCAGAATCAAGAAGGCTTCCAAGGAGGATCACAGCAGCCAAGCAGCTCTATCTAGGAGAAGCTGTTCTCTCAGATGCCTTTGTCCCAATTTATTTAGGAATTTCTTACCTGAAGAAGCTCAACTGCTGACTGATGGCACTTCTCCTTCAGTCCCTGGATGAGATCATCAAAAGCTGAGACTTCCTGGAAGATGAAGGCTGCATGCTGCGACTTTTTCCAGAACATCCCCTTCTCTAACCCTCCCACAACATTAAGCAGCAAAAAGTTCTCCTGATCTTCCAGAAACTGGCGCATTTCTTCAAATTCAGCCATCATACATTGCCTCTCTTCTTCTATTTGTTCCTGCAAGCAGTGGATGAAAAGAGAAAAAGATGCTTGTTTAGGAACCAAGTCAGCATAGGAAAGACATTCAGTGACATAGACACATAGGCATCAGTTAGACGCCACAATGACATCAAGGACATTATCATACAAAGAGTGCAAAGTACATACTTTGTGACATTTGTGCAATGTTGTCTGGATCGGCATGTCGCCACTGTGAGGAAAACTTCTCACACTGATAAGATCTAGCAACAATTACCTAAACAATCAAGAGGTGCAAATTCACAAACATACACCTCTTCTCCCCTCTGAAGCGGAAGAGTGTGAGAAAGCAGATCAGACGGCCTATATATAGGATTCTCATTTGAAAACAGAGTGCTTGCATGAAATCTTGTGTTGTAAACTTAATGTTCCTTCTAACAAATATTACTAATCAGAACTCTGAGAGACATGTTCTTTAGATGAACAGTTTCTGGTTCACATTGCTAGGAGGGAAGGCTGACAATTACTTGCTTCCTGCTGTGGATGTTCATGCACAGATATGTGGCCTTTCAAGCACCATCATCTGCATTTCCTCCCACAGATTGATTGAAACAGACAGATATACATACATATACATACAAACACACTTAAAAAATGTTCATAAGAATGGCTCTAGGCCATATAAGGACATTCACAGAGCATTAAAGTAGTGAGTACAGTCCATTGCTATGTCTGGGAGGATCAGCTACCAAGAAAAAGAGGCAAAGATAAGCAGGAATGGATAGAGCATTGTGATGGTATGTGGGAATGACCTTGGGAGACAGGGGGAAGAGCTGCAGCCAAGGCAACAGTTGGATAAGAGGCAGCTGAGCCCGCAGCAGGAATGAGGGTATGGCAAACATCTCAGAAGGGACCCTCCCTAGTTTCTTGGGCTATAAAGGTGGCAGAGGAGAAATGTACTTTCAGACTTGCAAGGTTCCATTAATATAATCTTACAATAGAGTAGAGTTAGGTCATCTGGGTGTGCTTCTTGTCTGGACTACCTCACAAGACTGACAAGCATCCTGGAATAGCCTTAACCGTTTGCCCCCAGTAAGTAGTTGTTTCATAACTGGCAACAACCCTTATGGCAACCTTTTTATGGGGTGTTCAGGACATACACTCAACATCCTTAATGTGCTACCAGCCTCCCAAAGGCTGTCTACTGCTGGTTTAGTCTTAGCGGCTTTTCAAACACACCACATTTTACAGAAAATTTCCCAGCAGATGATAGCACTATGTCAGTCTTGACTGATCTTGAAAAAGCTAAGCAGATTTGGACCTAGTCAGTATTTGGATGGAAGACCACCAGGGAATCCAAGGGCTGTAGTTTGGAAAGTAAAAAAAAAACATTAAATCTCATCTTAGCAGAAGGCCACAGCAAACCAATTACCTGCTTGTGTAATCTCCAGGAATCAAACTCAAGGAAAACTTTGCAGGATTTCTAAGACACTGATCCTTAGAACATCCTTGGGGAAGACTAAACTATTCTAGGCAGGTATTCCAAACAGCATTAAAAAAAGAAGCCATTGTTCGTTTCCTAATAACACATACAATCAGGGTTATAGACTGGGTTCCTTCATCTGCGTGATGGTTTGAAATCTTTTCTTTCTCGTTATTTAAAGTCCCAATGCAGCTTAACAAATGGCCCTAGAATAGAAAAGAAATTGATTTGAGATAATCATCAAATAGTAGGAGAACATCATCACAGTTCTCTTCACACAAAGGTTGCAACTGTCCCAGTTCTCTGCCTCTTTTTCCTCTGGCCCACTTCCCCTCCTCTTTAGGTTCTGACTCTGAGGTTAAACATTGCACAGGTAGGGGTACTGTAAACATTGTTTGTGAAATAAGCCACAGTCGCTTTATTCAGAAATCACTGACACAATGTTTGCAAACACAACACCCTCCACATGTGTTGAGACCTAAACTCCCAGGCTGCTCTCTTCCAGCCATTTGTAGACTAAATGTGTGTGCACTTACGCACATGCGCAATCATCCAGATCCCTCAAAATCTTCATCCTACGATTGCTGGCATGAAGTGAAAAGCGGAAAAGCAAAGGCTGCCTATTTTCTGCCTTCATCTGAAAGCTTTATTTGACAGTTTTCCATGCTGGGGACCATTTCATTGCATTAAATTTGACCTCCCATCATCCCCAACCAGCACAGCCAATGCTAGCAGAGAAAGGGGCATGTAAAGGTTTGGTGATCCAATGGGAACGACAGGCATTTTCTTCCAGTATAAACCATATAGTTGGGGAAAAGGTGTTCTATTAAAAAGAAATAATATCTAGTAGAAAGACAACTATTTCAAATGTAGGAGGAACAAACTTATTATTCTGAATTATTTCAGAAATGCTTTGACATTGAAGTCAATTTTCTAAATTGTACTTTTTTTCCCCAGTTCAAATTCCCCACTAGATGACCAAAATTGTGCCCCTAACTTTTACCTCTGTATAGCTGGTTTCCAATAGGCTATCTTTATCTGGAGGAAAAATCAGTTGGGTAACAGTGGCCAAAACATGGGTTTAAATCTTAAGCAACATATACAAATAAATCAGACAGCCCTTGGCAAATCACCTGTCTCATCTCCCCTCCATCTCTTTTGCAGATTTTCTCCCCTCTTCTGCTTTTGTTTTAGAAAAAGGAGAGAAGCAACTATTTTTCCTAATCTTCTAGTGCTGCAAGTCCCTCCCCCTCCCCCCCGGTACTCTTGGGCAGCTTCTGCCTACAGGTTTCCCCCTATGCTCTTGGGTGTAATGATATGTAGGAATGACCTTGGGAGACAGGAGAAAAAGATACATAATAGACAATCATCATGCAAAAGGAATCTCAGCCCGCAGAAGAAAAAGGGGGCATGGGAAGCGTTTCAGAAGGGACCATCCCTAGTTTTCTGGAAATAAAAGTAAAGGAGGGGAGAAATACCGTATTTTTCCGACTATAAGACGATACTTTTTTCTAAAATCCTTACGCTAAAAATTGAAGGGCATCTTATGCAAGGAAGTAAGCCAAGGAGAGAACCACGCAGTTGCAAAACTGCCCATACTTTGTCTCTGCAAACAGGCTGCCTCCTATTGCTAGCCTCCAATCACGAGTGAAATAGCTTGTCTCTGCAAACAGACTTCCTCTAATCACGAGCCTTATGTAACTGATTCAGCTGATGCTGAACAAACCAATTGGAGGAAGTCTGTTTGCAGAGACTAGCTATCGACAGTTTAACTCGTGATTGAATGTAATCAGTTATGCAAAAGAGCCTGGAAACAGAGCTGCAGAGAGACGGTTTGGACCTCCTCCCACCGAGTGTATCAGGTCAATGTTACCTAATTACTAAATAAAAATGTGTTCTGCACTATCTTTAAAATATTGATTTCTTAATTTTGGGTTGGAAAAGTGGGGGTCGTCTTGTACATGGGGGCATCTTATTGATAGAAAAATACGGTACTTTCAGACTTGCAAGATTCTGTTACTGTAATCTTGCAATAAAGGTAGCATTAGTCCTCATGGTTTATGCTTCTTGTCTAGACTACCTCAAAAGGTGACATGGGCAGCTTCTGTCAAAGGTTCCCACCTTGTACTCTTGGGCAGCTTCTGCCACAGGGACAACATTATGAGCCAGATGCTCCTGAGATATGTCACACATTGAACAGAAGAGGACAAGCTCATTCCTGCAGAAAGCCTTCAGAGCTGGAGAATGCTTCTTACATGTTCGGCCCTTTTCTGTCATTTGTTTTATACCATCACTCAGCTCTTCAACCAGTTTCATAATATTCGCCAGCTGCCTGTTTGGTATAAAGTTCAGCCGAGGGAGTTTCTCCTGACACTGAGGGCAAGCCATCTCAATGGGAAATTCCCCCCAGTAACTCACAAGGCAGGCATGGCAGAAATTGTGCCCACAATCGAGTGTTGTTGGATGTAAGAAACTCTTGAAACAAATGGAACATGTTAATTCCTGCTGCAGCTTCTCTACAATGGACCGCAGGGCCATGGCTCCTCCACCAGAACTGGAAAGGCTCATTCGACTTCTTCACTGGGGTAGCAAAACGCAATAGTTGAAAGAGCTAATTGCAAAAACCACCCGCTGGAGCTGCAGAAAAAAAAGAGAATCTGCTACAGAAGAGAAAGGAACTGGGATCACCATATTGCAAACCCCACCAGAATTTGGAGGAAGCCCCTCCTTCCTAGAATATGTGATGTTCCAACCAAAACAGATTAGTAACATTTTCACAGTTTGGATGGCATGCTGACCATTGCCTTCAAAAGAAAGAGAACCAAGCATTAGGCCTCTCCCACTGATAGAATAACCCAACATCAGAAGATTTAAAATGCAGTCATGCAGGTTTAAGAAACGGGCACTTTCTATACACATTCAAGACTAATACTGAACATGAATGTATTTAATTAATTTGGTTCTGGCATCGCTCTACTCCAGAATGACTAACACTGGTGTTTCCAGGCTAACTGATGGAACTGAAGAAAAGAAGTACCGTATATACTTGTGGATAAGCCAACCCTCAAATTTTTAACCAAAATACCCTAAAAAATAGGAAAATATGTGGTCTAAAGGATTAAAATTTACTTTATGTTATAACTTGAAAGAAAATTTCTATAAAATGATGTATCGATGGTATATGACACCCCAAAGACTATCAAAGATGTATGGGACAATTTCCAACGTTTGTTGGAAATGTAAGGGGTCGTTTTACCATATGTGGTGGACATGTAAAATTGCAAAGAAATTTTGGACTCAAATACAAACGTTGATGCAGAGCATACTACAAATATGGATCCCATTTAAACCAGAACTATTCCTGTTGGGGATAATGGACCTTCAAATAGGAAAACATCTTATTAGAATTACTCAATAAATGATTACCGCAGCAAGACTTCTTTATACACAATTTTGGAAAACCCAGACACAACCAACAATGGTTGTTAAAACTGATGGATATGGCAGAAAATGATAAACTGACTTGCTTCTTAAAAGAAAACTCAAATAATTATTACCTTAACGAATGGAAACCGTTGATGGACTATTTGCAAAATGCAGGTGGGGTGAAGCTTACATGGGGATTTGAAGATTAGATTATAAATGTAATGGGATATATTTAGACAAAGAATTATTCCTATCTAATGTATTAAAAACTAGCACTTATGATAGCCTTATTATTTCTAAGACCAGAGATAGATTGGAAATTATCTATTTTTCATATCTTTTTTTCTTTTACTTTACCTCACTTTTTCTTTTCCTTTCCTTTATATTTTGTATTTCAAATTTTCTTTTTCATTTCTAACTTTTAAATATGTATCTTTAAAATCTTAATAAAATATTATTTAAAAAAATACCCTAAAAAATGTGCCACCCGCGGATAAGCCGACCGACATTTTTCAGGATATTTTTGTTAAAAATGTGAGGGTTGGCTTATCCACGGTTGGGCTTATGCATGAGTATATATAGGATATACAGGTACTTTTAAAAAGTATGGCCATATATACTCATGGATGAGCCCATCCACGGATAATCCAAACCCAATTTGGATTTGGGGGGTGCATTTTGGCACTGTCGGCTTATCCTCGAGGAAATGCATTATTGTGGGCTAAACTTTGGTAGCACCTTTTCCAACTAACCATTTTGATTAACAGGCATAAGCTTTAATGAGTTGCAGCTCATTTCATCAGACGGCAAAAACGGATGCCTTTAAATTAAAAACACTAAAAGATGCAGTCCGTGGGAAAGGTGCTTTCAGAATCCTTCTGTTGTTTTGTTAGGAAAGATTAACATGGATCTCTTCCGACAATGTCTGCAACCGTATATACACAGCTATATAAATTGGGGGGGGAATAAATCTACAACAGACAGGACTGATTCCAGCCAGCCCCACTTTTCCAAAATGCTCTGTTCCCTTTCTCTTTTCATTTTCACACCTCCTTGTTAATAAGGAACTGGCATTTGCTCCATGACTTTTCAGTATATTAGTTTGGAAAGTTCCCTTTCTGAAAGTCGCCCCTTGGTTAGTAGTTCTCCAAAACTTGAGGATTCCCACAAGTGTAGAACTTCACTCACATGTATTGAAGGCTTCATTTATCCCCCTCCCTGCCAAAAACCTGGAAAAGCCAGCTTATTACTAGTTTGAGTAACAATATCACATACTTTCAGAAAACAATAGAGAACATGATCTTTTGTGTTGGTTAACACCTGGTTTTCTCTTGGTTTGATCCACCAATAACACAAATTAAAGGAATTAACGTCTACTAAGCCATTTCAGTTCTATTAGGCGTTTTTCAGTTGCTACTGCTAATTAGCATTTACAGTCTGGCCATTCAAGGAGCTAAGAATATACATTCTCCTTTCTGGCTCAACATCAGTAGGATTGCATCTCCAGCAACTGTCTTGAATTTTAGGTCTCCCTAGAATTAGCAGAAACGGAGCGCGGACCTTCTCCTGCCAGACCCAAGAGGGCGCAGGTCCCCTTAAATACATTGGCACCTTTTATAACCTAGGTTCAGCAATCTGTACAGTTTCTGCAAGGACCCTGGAGGACCAGCCCGAAGCATCATTTCCTTCAGAGATACTGAAGGAAACAGGACCATAACAGAAAGAGCCCAATTTAACACTTCTCAGGAAAAAAATATGGCCTTTTATAAAAATCACTCAGCTTTAAAAAGCA
This sequence comes from Python bivittatus, assembly GCF_059951505.1. NCBI lineage: Eukaryota > Metazoa > Chordata > Lepidosauria > Squamata > Pythonidae > Python > Python bivittatus. Next base: position 245,414 of record NW_028277102.1, read on the forward strand.
GTAACCACGAAAGGTGAGGCGCACGCAGAGACAAGCATTACAAACCTACAAGGTGGCCCTCTTTCTCCCACTTAAAATCCCCTCCGCTGCTCCTACCCTTATAGAAAAGGCACATTGAACTACAATTCCCGAAATGCTCTGCTCCATCTGTCCCCGCCCATTTCACTCTCATCCGCCCAGGGATTGTGGCTTTAAGAAGCCTAGTGTGCAAAAGGTGGCTGGGCCCATGATGATTGGCTGAAATTGGTGGCACACGTTGAGGGGAACCTTGATTTTTTTTTTTTCTTAGACGCTCCTGATTTTTTTTTTTTTTTTCGGTTTTGCAAAACTTCGGCTGATTTGGAGAACACAAGGGATGGGGGGAGTTTTTGCATAGGTGAAGAAAGTTTTTGCATAGATTACAAAAAAGTTGCGGATAGCGTGGAATGTTTCAAAAGACAATTGGGGGTGCTTTTATTTTGCACCGTAAGTGGTTCTGATGCGAAGCCCACAACTTTCTATATCTGGATTAGTGTAAGGGAGTAACAGCGTTATCCGCTGCCCAGGAAAACTTTGTTCTGACAAGCAGCGGGCAACAATATAAAAGGAACAATAAAAAATGGTAACTGTGAAAATTCCACGAGGCACCCAGTTGCTTTTATTCTACTGAGGGTACATTGTTTGGAGAGCAGAACGTAGGCATAAAACCGTGTGTGATCATTTAGAATGCTTTAATGTTATGTAAGGTCTGCAACCCTGAATCCCAGAGAAATCCAATGCCAAGAATTCAGGAGGAGGCTCTGAAAAAGAAACAGCTTTTTATTCGGCCGAGTAAAGGAAGCTGGGTGGTCAATAGCCCAACGCATAGGCAGCAACTATGCCAGGGTTTTGCCACCCCACCGGAAATGCAAGCTGAGTTTTTATAGTTTACAGGGACAAAGCAGTTTGAATAGCAGTTTGAACCGGTTTAGCTGTAGACCTTTTCCTGGAGACCCTCAAGGTACACAAGGCAGGTTGAACCAGTTTAACTGTAGACCCTTCCCTGAATACCCTCAAGGTTTCCTGCGTACGTGTCCCTCCCGCTTTGAGCTAATGGTGTCTTTCTAGCGAGGCTGCAAAGACAACCCCCCCCCTTCAGTTAATTCATGTTAATGTTTTGTTTTGTTTTTTAATATTTTTTTATTTTTACAACAAACACAAAACATACATGAACAAACAAAAACATAGAAAGGCATAAAAAAAGCATCTTCCATTTTATACCGTGTGTCAACCAGTTACCAACTCGTTGGTGCCCCTTTCATAATCTTAAATTCTCATATCATCTATTCAAAATATACTTGTATACTTATCAATTAACAATTATTAATCATTCATAGCTAATCTATAGAATCATTTTTTACAAGAAATTTTAACTTTCAATAGGATTAGTAATACATTTTCATCTATCGATTATATGTGTATATATATAATAATTAATATCAAATTTCTATTATAAAATTTCCTAATCCATTACATTACTATATTTTCTCAGTGTCATATAAAATTACTTATCTTCTTACTCTAATTTCAAATCTCAGTTTAACTCATCTCTGCACATTCCATAATTTTCAATAACTTCCTCCTGCATAAGTACTTTTTAATTTTTCCAATTCTTAAAAGTTACAGTTCTAACCAGTATCAGTTACAATATCAGTTACAGTTCTAACCGGGTTACAGTTCTAACCAGATTCTTCACTACATGTTTCAACAAAAATGTCTCTAGTTTAAAATCTATATGTTACTATATTCAACCATGTATAAATTTTAGTCTAATCTCTTGAAACATTTACAATCAAATACAATTTTTAACTATATATCTCAGATTTATACTTTATTCCAGCGCTTGCATAATTTTGAGTTCACCCTTTTCATTCAATATCCCAAAATATCTAGCTGTTTATTCCTTTTTCTATATTATTGGATAAGAGAAAGCAATAATAAATGTCCTTTCAAACATTCTGCTTTTGAAGCTTCTGTCAGTTCCATCATTGTTGTATTCCCCTCATTTTTTCTTTAAACATCTGAAGTAGTTTCTTTCAATATTGTTTTACTTCTTCTTTTGTGCATTCTCTTAGTACGATTTTCCATTATAATCTTGTATAATCTTTTTCTCACCCTCAGTGCCAAGAACAAGTCTGTCCCTCTTCATTTATCAGTTGATTAACCCTTTTAATTCTCAGTTTATAGGCCTCACAATAATTCTGTTTAATGTTTCTGATTTCTTGTACTATTTCTTCCTTTTCCATTGATCCTGTTTTATGTTTAATTAAGTCCATTTTAGCTTTAATATCTTTTTTCTTTTTTTTTGCGGGAATTTCTGCAGCTCTTCTTCCAGTTTTTTATAGTCATCCTCAATAGTTTAAAGATCTTTTTCTGCATTGTGTTTCTCGTATAATTTATTATCTTGATAAACCTTTATTGAGTCAAAGGATTCTTTATCTTTGTTCTTGCCAAAAATAAAAAAAAAAAAAGCAAGAGGAGAAAAAAAAAAAAAGAAGAGGAGGGAAAAGACTAAGTCTCTTTAAAAAAAATCCAACTGAGGGGGGAATGGAGAGCAAAGCAGAGCTTCTAGCAGAAAGAAGAGCTACTGCCACTAATCAGAGCTCTTGTGACTAGCTCAAACTTTCCATCTTGATATTTTCAAAATCGCTTTCAACTCCACTTTCTTGTTTATAGTTACGGATGGCACCTGTATAAACATGCACATCCCACTATCTTTTTAGAAAGCACAGGGTCTTTGAGCATGTGTCACAATAGAAGAAAAAAAGCACTATGTCGAGCCTCTGGATGGCAGTGCAACTTTCTTTCATTTACTTTCTCTTAACTCCACTTTCCCCACTTCAAAATCAAAAAGTATAAATTTCTTATAACGATAAAGAAATCTTAGTCAAAAAAAAAGGCTTAAGATAAAGAGTTATTGAGTATTAAAAAGAAAAAGCCAATCCAGTTAAAAATATATTTTTTTAAGAGAAAAACATCTTGCCAATTCCACTAAAAAGGGAAAGTTGAAAAGAAAAAAAATTTCCCCCCCTTTTTTTATAAGGCTCAATCTCGCCGCTTAATCCACTTTTCTTCACTTTTAAAAATCTCTTTAAGTTACTTAAGGTGTTCTCTAAGAATAGTTGGATAGTAAAAGTCCATCTCACCCAGTTGACACCCCTCTCTTCCTTCTTCCTTTGGAGCTGTCCCGGCTTTCGCAGCCATTTTCGCTGCCTCTCCTCCGCCGGCTTCAAGAGCTTCTCCCGGGATCAATCTGGGACTTGCGGCGTCCCTGAGATCCGCGGGACGCGCCCTTTGCGATCGCCATCTCTACGGGACGGCTTAGGTCCATCGGGACCGTCCAGGGGAGGAGATATCGGCTGCGGTCCTGGGAGCCCAGGATCGCCCGCCGTATCGCCGCGATGCCAGCTCCGCCCTCCTAATTCATGTTAATGTTAATCTTGGAATTTTTCCATTTTTGATTTACTGCTTAGCAATCATTATTGGTTATGTATTATTTATTTTAACGTTTTTACTCGTAAACCCTTCAACTGGGATTTGCAAGGCAGTGTGAGGAAACTTTACTTTGAAGTACAGAATGTTTAAATATTTAAAGTCGCTCTGCAGTGAGATGGGCAGTGACAAATTTGAAATATAAATAAAGAAATATCTATAGAATTGAATCAGCCTGAATCAATCGATTGTAGAATGAATTCACTGAAGATTGTGGACCATAATCCAGCACATGGGTCCAGTGCAGGTTGCTAAATAGATGTTTTCAACTGCTCAGTCTAGGGTGAAGAGAGGGGAACTGGCCCAGAGTCCCCATCCAGCTTCTGTATTTAAGGGAGGACTAGAACCAGGATCTCCCCTCTCCTAGTCCAGTGTGTTTGTACTACCCTACAATGACTCTCGGGCTGAGAGCAAAGGAGTGACCCAAAGCACCTCCCCACCAGGAGCTTGTGGGGGGGACTAGAGCATGGGTCTCCCCATTCCTAGTTTAACACCTTCACTGTTATACCGAGAGAGAGAAAGAGAGAGAGAGAGAGAGAGAGAGAGAGAGAGAGAGAGGGATAAATGATGGATGGAGATGAATGGACAGATAGATAGATAAATGATGGATGGAGATGAATGGATGGATGGACAGGTAGATAGATAAATGATGGATGGATGGATGGATGGATGGATGGATGGATGGATGGATGGATGGATGGATGGATGGACGGATGGACAGATGGATGGATGGATGGATGGATGGATGGATGGATGGATGGATGGATGGATGGATGACTGGCATGAATGGATCAATAAAAACCCAGGCTGTTTCCTAAAATACCCCAATGGTAGTTTGTATTTCTCTCCCAATCTGGATCAGGGTTTCCCAAATACACCTACATGTGGGACAACTTCCCCCATCCTCAGACAGCAAACCCATTTTGACTGGCAATGATGGGAATGTGGCCCACTGAGGGATCACCAAATTGGGGAGCACAAAATGGACTTCTTTTTCTTTAACTCCTTTGTGGAGTGGAGGGGGCAGGTGTGTATGTATTTTATTATGGAAACAGCCTTCCAATGGGAGATTGTGACATACTTTCCCTGGTCTAGAGAGACTTAACTGCTAGGGGACAGCATTATGACGGTGAAATAAAAATACATTTTTATTAAAGCTCTCTGTTACTTTTCTAAACTCCTTGTTTTATTAGTTATTTTGTTTTATTTCACCAGATCCTGAAATAAACCGTATACAGTTAACTGTTATCCTCCAATAGCTGAGTACTTTATCTACACTCCCCCTGTATGAGATACTATGATGGGAAGAAGGAGAAAGAAGATACGACAGAGAACGAACTCTGATGTGCAGACAATACACAAGCCATCCAGGCACCAAAAAAATTGACTATCTCATGGGATTTAAGAAGAGGAATGATGATGGAAGTAATAGTAGTAATCATATTAACAAGTCTCTTGGGCATTCATTAAACAAATATGCTGGAGTGAGCCTTGCAAATGGAGTGTGTGAGCCAATCGTCTCCCTCCTATCATAAGAAATTATAGTCCAGGGTTTCTAGATTCAATAGCTCCTTCCCTTGAGGCAGTTGCTCTGTTCAGCTGCTGCACTCATCACAAAATTGTCTGAGAAATTGTCTTAAAAATGACAGCGCTAGAGATTTGGTATCCAAGCCTTGTTTACTGGCTTCATGCACTGCCATTTCAGTCCCTGAATACTTAACAGCAATAAAGGGAAAGAAAAAGACCTTTGATGTAGTCATTCAGTCCTATCATGCTGAATTAGTCTGGGGTCTAAATATGAGCCAGCTATCTTTATCCAAAAGAAAGATCCTGATCTTAGCATTGGATCCTGTGAAAAGAGCAACCAAACTCAGAAAAAACCTCCAGCCATTGCATGAAGGACAGGGGGTTTCAAAGCACAACCAACTATATCCTCCAATAGATGGATTTATTTTCAAATCACCATTAATAGATTCAAAACTGGCTGGTGAGGGTCAAAGAAAGCAATTTGCTTCTCCTTAAGCCAGTTACATTATTGCACACTTGATGAACCAAAATGTTCCTCTAACAGGAGGCTGAGTGGCCTCCCAGTGAAATACGCAGCAAGTGAATTTTTCTGGTGTTTCAGCCTCCCACAGTTCCAAACATGTTATTTAAAATAAAAATAAACGCTTAAATTTTAAATCAAACCCCTTTGGGGTCCCTTTCTCTCTATTTCCAAAATGTGCATTTTTTACAAGGGTGATTCCCTCTTTGATGTTGTCAATAAGATGCTGTCGGTCCTTTCAATGGGAAACTGCACATAAGCATGAAGACACCAGCAATGCCCTTAGATAAACAGCTTCAGATAATGACCAGAAGAAAGAGGGATGTTGCGCCTCTGGAGGCAGAAGTAATTGCTTTTTTGGGAGTTTTGCCAGGTTACAAGCAGGAGGATCTATTGAGATCAGACAATCATAAGCAAACTTTTATTTGCAATGTATGAAGCTGCTGTTCCATTCATCAGTTTGGTTTCCCCAACCCCTACAGATGGCTGATTGATTACATGTTATCAAGTCAGTGTTGACTCCTAATGACCACATAGATATTCTCCATGACGATCTGTCGCTAGCCTCGTCCTTCAGCATTTTGCGTCACTAACTTGCATCCATCCCCCTTGCTGCTAGTTGACCTCTTCTTCCCTTTCCTTCCACCTTTCCCAGCATTAAGTCTTCTCCAGAAGGCAGGGTCTACAGAAGGCCACACAAATAGAAATCTGCTGAGTCCTTCCCCAACACTTTCTGAGATCAGAGGACCTGAAGTCTATCAGATCTGCTCTTCTTGTGGAGTTAGACACACTGTTGGAGAAATTCCCCACTGGAGTTTATTTGTAAGCAGAGACCAAACCACCATCCATCACAGGCAGACATTGTTTATTACAGTACTGGAGGCAGCAAAAAAGCCAAACCTAAAATGGTCTGGAATATAACCCCTATATATATTATTGTGCCAATTAGAATTTACATATTGGGTAGACTAGACCTGAAAACCAACTCCACCGGAAAAAAATAGAACTAAATTTCATTGAGATAAGCTATAATAACAGAATTTTGCAAGCCTGATTGTGCTTTATTTCCCCTTCTTCTTATACCCCAGTGAATTAGGGAGAAGCCTGCTGGAGTGGCTTCTGGATACTATCTTACTTCCCCGGAGGTAGCCCTCTTTGCATATGTAATGGTTCTTTTTATTTATTTATTTATTTATTTACTACCTTTATTTTTAACAAAACTATCTTTAATCTTACAAAAAAAGAAAGTAAAAAAAATTAAATATAAGATAGATTTTATTTTTACTTCTTTTTTACCCCAAAAAGAAGCTAGGATTGTGAAATCGATGGCACTGGATTTGAGGCAGAGATAATTTACTTACTGTATTTTCTATTATGCCTGCTGTCCCCCAACCGGCCACTGGGTGGCAGCACAAATGGCGAGTTTCATTTTATTTCCCTAATGTAGCAAAATTCTGTTACTTCAGAGGTAAACGCCATCCATAGACGGATAGTGATAATCAGTGATATAATTTAGGTGCTTATTTTGTTATGCTATCTGTGACCATCCTGAAATCGTTCATTCATTCATTCACTGCCATTACAGCTATCAGACTAACAAAGATTATGGCCGTCCATTTATATTTTATTGGTTTATTTTAGCTGTTCAACCTTTTAGTTTTACTTCTCCTGTTTTCTAAATACATTATTTTATACTCCACTATATTCTAGTTCTTATAGTTTCAATGTTAGTATTATAATTTTAGTGATATAGTGATTTAACATTTTGGGTTTGCTATTTTTAATCTTAGCAATTATTTCAGAGCTTTATGTAATAACATTTATGTCACACAGTTTATACTGCACTGCACTGTCATTTTTGTAAACTTAAACGTTCAGGAGAACCACAACTTTATACTCTTGAGTTAGTACTTCTAAATTTTGGTTATGATTCCCCAGTGTACAAGCCAGACTTTCACAATGTGATGGTTGTAAATTTCATCCCTTAATGTTACAGGTAAACCTTGCTTAATAACCACAATCAGGACCAGAAAATTCATCATTAAGCAGGGTAGTCGTTAAGGGAGGCATCATCAAAAATTTTACATTTTTGTGGCGGTCATTAAGTGAATCACATGGTTCCCCATTTATTTTGCTTGCTGGAAACCAGCTGGGAAGGTCACAAATGGCGATCACATGACCTTAGGACGCTGCAACCATCATAAGTGCGAGCTGGCTATCAAGTGCCCGGTTTGCGATCACGTGACTGCAGGGGCACTATGACAGTCGTAAGTGTGAGGACCAGTCATAAGTAACTTTTTTCAGTGCTTTTAACTTTTTTGGTCACTTAAATTAATGGTCATTAAGCAAAGACTACCTGTATTATCTGGTTGATGACTGATGTAAAGATTATTTATTTATATGGTTATACATCACGGTAATAATGGGAATTCCGGGGGGGGGAACTATGTGGTCACTAAGAGTCAACAGCAACTTGATGGCACATAATAATAGGAATGGCCTTTTTCATCTTTTACCATTTAAACAATTTATCTGATGCTGGTGTCACATTTTGTCTTCTACAGTATGTAAATTACCAATTTTTACTCCTTGGCTCTCTCACAAATTAGACTCTACATTTTAGCAGGAGAGCCATGTTCATTTGCGATAGGCAAAATTCAAGAAGAGTCTAAAATACTTTATTAAAAGGTATAAGCTTTGTTGAACTGTAGCCCACTTCATCAGATGCATGGGGTGGTTAAACTGATGCAAAATTTGAACAGGGATGAGGTAAGGGCCCGGGGGAAGAGGCAGGGAGAGAAATGGTAACATAGATGCAGGTTACATCTGAGACAGATTGCAAATACTTTATCAATTAGCAAGTGTAATGTGTTAAAAACAATGCATTTAAGGCTTTCTGAATTTGCTTGAAACCTTTGTATTTGAGTTTGGCACTCTCATGCTCTATCATGTTAACATAGTTTCTTTGTTCTGAAACATCACTTGGAGATTTCTAATCAAGTGTCCCGGGATGTTAAAATGCTCTGATAAGTGCTTCATCCTTGTTTTGAGTTTTGATGCCAAAGAACGTAAGACACAAATTCTTATAATAGGAAAGACACCACCAGTCAACCTTTGGAAGGCCTTGACCTGGCAACATGTAGTAGTCCCAGCCTTTTCTTGACTTTTCAGTTTGTTTTAGTTCCTGGACCTCTTATTTCTGGAGAGATTAGACCAGTGTTTCTCAACCTTGTCAACTAAGATGTATGGACTTCAACTCCCAAAATTCCCCAGCCAGCAAAGGGCTAGATTGTAGTCTCACCAGTTGCCAGTAAAAGGATAAATTTGTACATCTTGCTTAGCTGTTGGACTATAGAGAGTTGGAAATTATGATTTCCTAAGGCTCCTTCCCAACTACAACTCCCAGCAGCCTCAATCAGCATGATCAACAGAGGAACACTGGGAGCTGTAGTTCAGCCACATTTGGAGGGCTGTAAGTGGCTCAGACTTCATCTAGCCCCCCTGCAGTGAAGACAAAACTCCTTCATGTTCCCCCAGCAGGAATGAAAAAATAGATGGCGCTCCATAAATGGATGGTATGACTCATGACATTGGGCAGCATACAAATTTAATAACAAAGAACATTTAGAACTCCTATCAGCCAACCAACCAGCATTGCCAATGAGGAGGAGGATGGAAATTGCAATGCACCAACTTCCAGAATATCACTGAATCTTCCTTCCTGCCTTATAGGAACACCACAATAGATAGAAAAGGAAATTAATAGAGGGAAGGGGATGCGGCTTGAGTATTCTAATAGAAGAGAATATCTGTAGCTCAGGGTTGAATTGTGGAGTCCCTGGTGCTCGCTAAGCTTGGTGGTTTGTTTGCAGACGTTTCATTACCCAGCTAGGTAATGAACTGAACTAGATACTGATGATGTTCCCTAGCTGGGTAATGAAACATCTGCGAGCAAACCACCAAGCTCAGAGAGCACCAAGGATGCCACAGCTTGAGTATTTTCTGAAGCTGAAAAGAAAAAGAAAAAAAGCAGATAAAAAACTCAACCAATTTTAATAAATTTCAGCATTACAAAAACAGCCCACAAGCATGGGTTTCAGACATACAAACTTAAAAATTAACCTGCATTTGATCTGAATTGTACATTCAGAGTTTGGCTTGGCAGAATGACTGGGCATACATGAAACTTCCCCTGTGGAAGAAATCCTTTGGAGGAGGGACTTGATTAGAAGCAAGAAGCAAGCTGGCATTTTGAATGAATAGATTTGGTTTGTGATGAGTCACAAGAGCAAAGTCAAGGTGGGGTTGATGGGTGACCCGTCTCCTCCAGCAGCTAAGGCCTGCGTTGTGAAAATTGGAGTCCGGAGTTTCTGAAAGCCACTGAATTCCTTCCTTCCAACCAGCTTAAGGAGTCAGGGTGAGAACAGCCGTATCAGACAGGTGAAAAAAAGGGAGAAAGATCTCTTTGGAGGCCATAGTTGTAAAGGTACGATGGAGCATGCCTGCTCCCTCTGCATCGAAGAAAGCCACATGCTTCCCATAATAATTAAAAAACACCCGAATCCTTTTGAGCTCCCCATTGTGCTGCAGCCGAACAGAATTTGGAGGGTCAAGGACAAAATATTCATTGCCACGCTTCCCTATGGCCCAAATGCCATTTTTGGGCCCAATGAAGATTGGATCCTTCCTCCTCACAGACTTTCGGGCCACACCCACTGTCCATTCCCCCTCATTTTCCACAGAAACGTCCCAATAGTTCCGGCCCTCCGTGAACTCCTCGCAGCCCAGCACGCTGAGACTTGAGTCAAATCGTTTGCGATTCTTCGGCAGGTTTTGAGCCTCGTTTCCCAGCTTCACACTTTTACAGTCCGCAGACACGTTGAGGTGGGGGTGAGCTGTCTCCTTGTCTAAAGTTATCACCGCTGAAAGAGGGAAGAAATAAAAGATGGAGAAAGCATCACTGTGGGGAGAGCAATCTTGGATGCCAACATTGAGGGCTGCCATGTCTGGACTGCATAATCAGATGACCACTAGAAAGCAGCAGAGGGTTTTCTAACTCTTTGCTGCTCCCTAGAGGTCACCTGGATCTACGCAGCCTAGACATGATAGCCCAGATCTCTGGAGAAAGCTCTAATGCTGGGAAAGGTGGAAAGAGAAAAAGAGGACCAGCAGCAAGGGGGATGGACTCAGTTACAGTGGTGATGGATGTACCATTGGAAGACCTGAAGGACCAGGTTAAGGATAGATTGTCACGGACAAAATCTATCTATGAGGTCGCTAGGAACTGAAAATGACTTGATGGCATATAATCTATCAAGGCAACTTTTGGGCCATATGCTGCCCTCTCCGACTCTCCTCCCATTCCCCCAAAAAATCTGGACTGCCAGATTGTCTCCTCGAAATGCAATGGTTTGGGTTAATCTTAATGCATCTTTTTTTCACTTTCCCTCCATTTCCCCCCAAAGAACAAAAACATACCCCGAATATTTTCAGCCTTCCCCCCATCTACCCCTGGGTCTAGTAAAAGCAATTTTTAAAAAGCATGAAACCTCAGGCTGAAAAAGATGTTAGTTATTTATCTACCTGTAGGGTTTATTTACTGCCTCAGTCCAAAAGGGATTCTAGCCAATGCACAAAATAATATAAATCCATAATAAATAAAACCAATAGTGAAACAATATAGTCATAGAGGTAGCCCACCCACCCCCTTTAAAAAGCATATTTAAAGCCCCAGAAGGCAGCTGTGATCTGATGTGGACCTTCTCTTTCATCCTCTGCCTCTGCAAATTCACATGTATGGAGGCAGACAGCAACTTTTTCTGAATTAAATGCTAGTAAAATGGCAACAAAGAAGTCTAAACAGCCTCCCTCCATCCTAAATATGATCTACCCTGATCTGCAAACTTACCTTGCTGCAAGGGAAATCCAGGTTTCAGAGTGTCTGGGGAAGGAAAGTCAAAGTCTGATCATAAAACTGTCTTTTTTTTTTTTTTTTAATACTCTCTATTACTTTCCCTCCACCCTTACTGACATGCGGATCACCCTTCTTAAGTCAACAGTTCCCTTAATAAAGCTTGTGAGTTATTTTATCTCAACACAGTACTGAATAAGAAAACAACTGAGCTTATAAATATATATACAGATGTGACAGTATGCAAAGAGATTAAACTAAAATGTAACGTGGGGGGTACAGGCATGACAACCAAGAGAGCCTGGCTATAATGTATGAGGACTTCATCTGTGGTGGGGCCCACTCTGTAAACTGTGTGTTTGCACACTTCCAAGTCAGTCTGGATTCCTGGCAACTGCCTGGAGCAGTCCTTGCAGTTTTCTTGCCAAGGTTTTTCAGAAGTGGTTTGCCCTGGCCTCCTCCTTCCTAGGGCTGAGAGAGAGGGACTGGCCCAAGGTCATCCAGCTGGCTATGTGCCTAAGGCAGGACTAGAACTCATGGTCTCCTGGTTTTTACCCCAGTGCCTTTAACCATCACACCAAGCTGGGTTTCCTGTAAGAATTAGCAGCTTTTGGAAGTCCTACATGTCTCCAGATTCATCCATTCACTCCTTTCCCTTTCATTCATTTCATATCCTCTCCTTTTCTTTACTTATCTCCTTAGAATGCCCACTGGTTTCCCGATGCCATCAAAATTCCTCTGCCTTCTCTGAATTTAATATCTTGTTTCCTCCTCCTCCTTTCTTTTTCAATCAGCCAGCTTGGCTACCACATCAAAGTCACCATTTAAGATAGGAAGTTTGTGGTGGCAAAGGAATATATATCGCATGTATTAAATATACCACATATCGAAATCAGACATTAAGACAGAAAGATTGTGGTGACTCCTCTGTAATAAAACCAACTTTGGGAGGAGGGGAACCAAACTATCCTTTGAGCATTAGAGGGAGCCATCAGCAGGGCAACCAAGGTTTGCTAAAGTTCAAAAACACCAATTGCATGAAGGGTTGGAGAACTAATGGAAAGCAGCAGTGTGCCCAGGGGTTGGGGTAAAAAAAAAAAAAAGTCAAAATGGCAGTTGTTACTACTGAAGCTCTTAATAGATCAACCCAGAGTTCTCACTCAATCACAAATGACCAGGCTCAAATCATCCTACTTTGGACACCTTATGCAAAGACCCAGCTCTCTGGAGAAGATGATGCTGGGAAAGGTGGAAGGAAAGAGAAGAGGAGGACCAGAAGCAAGGGGGATGGACTCCATTATAGCGGTGGTGGGAGCACCACTGGAAGACCAAGTTAGGGACAGATCATCATGGAGAACATCTATCTATGTGGTCAGTCAAAAAGGACTTGATGGCACATAATCAATCAATCAATCAATGGACTGCAAGAAAGGTTATACACAGCTCAGTGAGAACTGAGCTCTGATGAGTTTGCTCAGGTGGGCAGAGAAAACGGAGGACATTAGACAGTAAAAAACACAAGATAGGAACTCTGCATTCAATACTGCACTCTTTTGTTGCAGCAATTTACTTGCAGAGGTTCACATCCCAACTGTTGCTCAACATCCAGGGGCAGAATGAATCTTGGTCAAGAAAAGTGAAAATCAATACAGCCTAATCCAACAAAGCAGCTTTCTCAAGAGCAGGTAGCACATTGGGGTACTATTCTGTTCTTCCATGGCACTTACACACATCCTCTAGGCAGAGACTGGTTTGCAAAACACCCGTATACTTTGGGCCATGGCGTAATAGTGAGTATAAATTGGCCAGCGTCTCTTTTACCTTGGAACTGCTTGGAGGAAATCTCCAGAAAGATGCTAGCATCCCATAAATCCCATATTTCCCAGTGTGCCTTACGGGGAAAAGGTTGGAAAGACTGGAGAGTCTCCTTTATCTTACATCTGAAAGGAAACAGGCATTCATTCATTTGCTTTCCTTCTTTTAAGTTTATTTATTTATACTTAAGAAATTACATATAGGGAAAGACAAACTCAAAAGGAAAGGAAAGGAATCGGAAAAGTGCAAGAAAAGAAAAAAAACTCAAGTTAAGAAATATATTAACTACCACCAACCTTCTTTTCAACGGGTAACTACATCCTCATTGTCCCCCCCCCCCGCCCCATTAAGCATTTTACAAATCCCTTCACTCCTCCATTGAAACAGCATCTTTCTTAATCTTCAAATCCATAAATCATCAACTCAGTTTTTTCTTCTTTCAGCAAAGAGTCCATATAAAGTTTCCAGTCTTTCAAAAAAGTTTGTATTGTTTGTTCTCTGACCAAACAGGGCAGTTTTGCCGTTTCCACAAATTCTGAGATTTTCACTGTGGGAATTTTATTATTCTTCCATTATTGTGCGTACAATAATGTTGCTGCAGTTACTGTATACAATATCAGTCTACCATGAGTCTTTTCTAACTCACTGTCTGTAAGTCCCAATTTAAAAAGTTCTGGTTTCTTAGCAATTTTAATGTTTAAAATCTTCTGCATCATTATATTAATTCATTCATCTTTCATCCAGATCTACCAGGAAGAAGTCAGAAACTTTTATTTGTACAGGAATTTAAAAAAAAAAATGATTTGATACCCCTATCAAAATAGAGGAAGGGATCCTAGGAATGTGCTTCGCAGAGATGCACTAAATGAATAGATTTCATGATCACAGGTATTTTTCTCTCTTATTTTTCTAGGAAGAGCACTCAGCACTTTGCTTGCTAAGCTTGTAGTTCTAGTCTTTTGCATCTCCCTGTTGAAACTAGGCAGCATCTACAAACTGGGTTCTTAGCCAAGGCATGTTCTTAAATGGGGAAAAATTAGACGCTCTAAAATATATTTTCCTTGCCAATCCTGATGTCTAATGTTTCTGGGGTGTAAGAAAAGAAATACTTCCTTTAAAGCAGTGTTTCTCAAGCTCAGCAACTTGAAGATGTGTGGACTTCAACTCCCAGAATTCTCAGCTGGAGAATTCTGGGAGTTGAAGTCCACACATCTTCAAGCTGCTGAGCTTGAGAAACACTGCTTTAAAGGCAGCCTCAAAATCTGCTTGATTCTCAAGTCCCAGGCAACTATGCATCAGCTTTACTGTCTCTAGTGACACAGTATGTGTCATTTTTATTAATTATGTCAGATTTATATATCAGATTTACATCCCACATTTCTTCTAGATAGGGCACTGTTTCTCAACAGAGGCAAATTCCAGATAGGTGGACTTCAACTCCCAGAATTCTCAGCAAGAGCCAGGCTGGCTGGGGGATTCTGGGAGTGGAAGCCCACATGTCTGGAAGTGGCCTGGTTGGAAAGCACCATTCTAGAAGCTCAGGGCAATATACTTCATAATTCCTCTTCCACTTTTATCTCCGTAGCAACCCTGTGAGAAGGGTTAGGCTAAGAGATAGTGACTGAGATATAATGGCTAAGGCATGCTTAAGCCTTCCAAACAGAGGTTTCCTTCTTCTGTTCAGCAACAGAGAAAAATAACCAAAGCATTGGAACTTTAGGGAGGAAGAAAAGTATGTAAAACCAAATTGGTAGAACAGGATGCTGTCGGAGAGAGCCTTTTTCACCAATGCAATACAATATACAGGTAGTCCTTGCTTAATGACCACAATAGGAACCGGAAAATTGGTTGTTAAGCAGGATGGTCGTTAAGCAAGTCAGCATGTGACCGGACCCAATTTTACAACTTTTTACAATGGTTGTTAAGTGAATCACCACGGTCATTAAGCAAATCCAGCTTCCTCAATGGACTTTTGCAGGAATTTGCTTAACAACATGATTCACTTAACGACCATCATAAAAAGGTCACAAAGCTACACCTTGACTTTTTTTTACCCTTCCTGCAGGATAGCATGGTTGGATTGAACTGCATGATGGAGGTGATCTGCAGTTTGGGGGTTGACATTGCCCTCCAACAGATATGTAGAATCCAGCCTTGTGACATCATGTAGCCTGCAAACATAGTTCCAATACATCTCAAGAACACCAGAGCAAGGAAGTCTAAATTAAGCTTCGCTACGTAGATTATCTCTTGGTTGTGGGATCAACTTACCTCTGTAGAGTGCTTCTTATATCCTAGAAGAAAAAGAGAATATTTTCAGTGCTGGCCACAAACCATTCTGAATTTAAAAAAAAACAAACAAAAACTAATTTTGATAACAGCTCCTATTTGTGCTGATCAAAGAACTATCCACTTAGCATAGGAAGGAGGATGGGTCTTCATATAAATGGAAGCAATTTTGGTTCAACTAAAGGTACTTGAGAGAGGACTCTTTGGAAAAGACCCTGATGCTGGGAAAGATTGAAGGCAAAAGGAGAAGAGGACGGCAGAGGATGAGATGGTTAGATAGCATCACTGAAGCAATGAGCATGAAACTGAGCAAACTCAGGGAGGCAGTGAAGGACAGGAAGGCCTGGCGCAATATGGTTCATGGGGTCACGAAGAGTCAGACACGACTTAATGACTGAACAACAAATGTTCCCCAAGCCTTTAAAAGTAATGGCAGGTGAAAATAGCTTTGTCTCTCAAAGATTTCAGAGTGGCTTGTAGGTGGGAAAACACCATATGAGTTCTTAATATGCTACATGGTAAAGTAGGTCAGAGGACACCATTTACGATACATGCCTTGATGGACATTGGAAGCCTCTGAAAGTTACACTGTCCTGCCCGTGGAGGTTCATCCATCCTCCTCACCAGGCAGAGAAGAGAATCAAACAGGAAGAGGAGAGGCAGAAGAAAACCTTGTCTCAGTAGCTATGGAGCATAACCTTTCTCTTGTCTTTACCTGACCCCCAGGAGAAGGATTCTACAATCAGCCAATCAGAACAGCTTCCACTTAGCTCCAGGAAAGAGACCTAAAACCAGTCTGTAGATGGCACCTATCAAATAACCAACAATGTTGCCTTCTACTCTATATAAATGGGGGTTTGGAAGCAGTCTGGGGAATCTGGTCTCTTTCTGAACATGTGGCCCAACAGTCCAGCTCTAAAGAGCTTCCGGAATAAGGTTTTGTGTCCTTTTATTCCGTTGACATTAGGTCTTCCTGCTAACAACATTTAAACACCAAAACAAAATATCACAAGTATATAAAATAGAAATTAGTGATAAAATATTCCTTAATATCACCTTGCAATTTAAAATCTGGAGAAAGAAATTCATAATTAAAGGATGAGGGCAGAGGCAATTTCCAAGGGACTATATTCTTCCCCAAAGCAGAAGGATTAACAGGGGATTAGCAAGGACTGTCCTACAGATGGCTTAAGCCAGTGTCTCTCAACCTTGGCAACTTTAAGATGTTTGGACTCCAACTCCCAGAATTCCCCAGCCAGCATGGCTGGCTGGGGAATTCTGGAAGTTGAAGTCTACACACCTTGAAGTTGCCAAGGTTGAGAGACACTGACTTAAGATAACAAAGGAGGCAGTTTTAAGGGAGAATTGCCAATACCTTAAATTGTGCCAGGTTAGGTCAACCACTGCAGATCTTTCAGTACAAATATATTAAAAACTGTCACTCATACAAGCGGGCAAATACCCTGTCTTGTAGTCCTCTGCACATTATCGGTATCATCACCATCTCCACCACCATTATATTCAATAATAATCACCATGTTCTCCAAAGCAACAGGAGGAATCATTGCATCCTCTTAGCAGAAAGTAGGAAAGTTACTTGGCAGAACTGGATGTCAAAGGTACAGTATGCAACATGGCCCTCTCCAAAAACAGACTGGTATTAGAAAATTGAGAAACACAAACTAAAGCCCCTTTTGTGGAAAACAATGAGCACAGCTGCAGTTCAGGACAGAAAAGATGGGAAATTTGTGGCTACCGAATTATTGCTGAACTACACTTCCCAGCAACAGCCAACAGCCAGGCCAATGGTGATAGATGGCAGGATTTGAAGTTCAGCAAGATCTGGTGGGCCACAGATTCCCACTCCTGCTAGGAGGAGAGTTCATTAAATACAGTGTGGAACATACTTCTGAGTAACCCACCTAATTTTGTGCCAGTGGGAATAGACAGCCTGTGGCATTCTAGATATAATTGAACTACAACTCCCAGCACTCAGCACCTTTGGGCATCCTTGTTTAGGCTATTGGGAATTGAAGTTCAGCACTGTCTAGACAGCCCCAAATTTCCAATTGATGAATTGGTGAATCCAATTGATGAATTGACTATGTATGAACGCAGGAGATGATTTTTTTTTTTTTTTTTTGGTAGTAAACCTCCCCTGGAGAACATCTACCAGCTTACCTGCAGAAGGTCATTTGCTTGCTGGTCACGTTTCTTTTGCAACTCCCGCACCAGTCTGTCGTGAGAAGTGTGTTCCTGAAAGAGCTGATTCATACGTTCGTCCCGCTTCTCTCTGATTTCCTTCTCTATCTGGTGGATCTTGGTCATCAGAAAGTACTCTTCATTCTTCAGAAAATGGCGTAGCTCCTCGAACTCAAGGTCAATTTCTTTCTTAATTTTCTCTGTCAATTTCTTTGAGAAGCCCACAGAAAGAAAGGGACACATCAGAATTGGCCACTAATGTAAAGTGTGCAGGAAAGGCATTTAATAAAATGTTTGATGCTAAAAACACATTTGAGCTTTTGGAATTTCTTACAATTCCTTCAAGAATCTTTTCAGATATTTCGTGGAGAATAAGCAACATTAGTCACTGTGCACCAACCCAACAAAGATTCTTGTGGCTTTTTATGTGATAAAAAAATGGCTATTCGTAAGGAATTATAACCCCCCCTTTTTTTTTTTTAACAAATATTCCATGAGCCACACAAATATTATTTTTCTGACAAATGCAAATGGAGAAGAGAATTAATGACAATCAAGCATGAAGCCACCTTGTTTGTTCAGAACCATGGCTCTGAATTCAGGACTTTATGGCTTCTTACAACCTATTCACGTATCCTAGCTCTCTTTGTCAATAAACATACAGCATTTTTACCTTAAATGTGAGCTGGACACTTGATGAATTTTGCCCAGACTGCATGCTTTCTCTTCCAGCAAACCGTGGCTGTTTGGGCATTATTTTTAAACAGGTTTACCTGCTGGATGACCACCAACATCAATGGAAGAGACAGGAGGCAAGTAAACATTCAAAGCATTGTCAGTACTCACAGAGCAGACATGCTGAACCTAATATCCTTTAGAGCTAATCTACTGCAACTCACATCTTCTGTAGTCACCCTCACCATGTTGGGGGCCAGTTGTCAGACTGAAATCTGACGAATCTTCTCCTCTCCACCTCTTCCATTGTCATGGGCAAACCAGCATCAAACTCTTTAACAATTAGCAATTTTGAAAGACAGAATGACCCCCTTTCTACCAGCCTTTGCCAACCAGAGTCCCTTCAATATAGCAACTTGGCTATGCTGAATCTGATTAAACGGTTATATAGGTCTAATAAATGGAAAGTTCAGGAAAGACTGGATTAAACTTTACAACACCAGGAGAGCAGGAGATACTGAGTTGGTTCACATGTCATGGTTTGCTTAACTATGCCTTGTGGAATAAATCATGTGGCAAGGTTCTCATGACATACTAAATTTTAATCCAGTGTTTAACTGTACAATGGCTGAGTCCACCCAACTCACTAAGCAAGGATTAGACATCTTATAGCTTTGAGTTCTACTGATCCAACCCTAAAAAGGACTTGATAGTGTCCATGGTTTAGATTTGCTCCATATCAGGGACCAGATTCCTCCCAATGAAGGATGTCATTCTACACACACAGTGAGATGCAATTCACTTTTAAAAATCTTAAATAATGACTTGCCAGTAACATCAACACTTACGAGTAAGTTTAGGCTTTCTGTTTCTGTACGTGTTTTATGCTCCAGAATTGCACTTTGCTGGTTGTTTAGATAATCAAGGAACTCGCGGAAATAATCCTGAAAAAAATATAAGCTTATTCAGAAGGTCACATTTTGGGACCTGTGACTAATAACTGGTTCCTTCATCAAGACTCATGGGGAAATTGTTTTGGTTCCACCTCTTTTGCTTTCTCTAGGAAGCCATCACTTTCTTCACTACCCTCAAGTGAACATTTCTTGAATGATGGCCTATTTTCCACCCTTTCAGTCCGAAGACTCCTTGCCTACCTGGGGCCAACTGAATGTCAAAGAACCACACAAAGTTACAACAAAAATGAGGAACCGATAGCTTTCCAGGTACTGCTGGACTACAACATCCAACAGCCTCATGTTGCTTGATCAAGAGTTGAGAGAGACAGTGTAAGAGGAGTAGTTTATGGTGGCAAAAAATCAGGAGTCTGGTAGCACCTTTTCTGACTAACACATTTTATTAAAAGGCACACACTTTCTGAGCTGTAGCTCACTTCTAAATGGGAGCACTAATTTGGTGACAAATTATGCCTACATGTTGCCAGAACCTGCCTCAACCCAACCACTGTTGAGGGGAATAATGGGAGGAAGTAGAACTACATACATACCGTGAGCGCCTGAAAGAAAGGCAGTGTAGAAATCAAACAAGCAAATAAATAAAAATCTAAGCTTTTCAGTCTCGCAGTACCAATAACTTGCCTTTCCCTCAAAGGTACTGGATTTCAGCCTTCCTAACATGTCTGATAGTCAGCGAAGACCATCCCCTTACTATCCCACCAGTTTGTCATATAATTCCACCACAATATAAGAGACTCTTTGGGAAAAAAAAAAAATGAAACAGAATACTTGATTTGTTGCTTTCCATGGCATTGCAATTAAGGGAGTCAAGTCAAACCAGTTAAAAGTCTAGGTATTTTGTTTTTTAATAAATGCATGGAAAAGAGTTCAGTTTTTAAAGAGTTTCTTCATTAAAAAAATCAATTTTGTGGAACACTTAAATCAGTGTTTCTCAACCTTGACAACTTTAAGATGTGTGGTCTTCAATTCCCAGAACCTCCAGCCAGCTGCTGGCTGGGGAATTCTGGGAGTTGAAGTCCACACATCTGAAAGTTGCCAAGGTTGAGAAACACTGCTCGAAGGTTACATCATAATTTCATTCTTTCCATAAGCTACCTTTCTAATCTTCAAACCCATAAATCACAAGTTCATTTTTCTCTTTTTTCAGCAAAAAGTCCATAGGGGGTTTCCAATCACTGATATGGAGTCCAAGGAGCTCCGAGAACCACATGCAGCTTGGTAAGAAATAAGGTTGCCTACCCTTGATCACATTCCTCAAACAGTATTCCTTCTTTTCAGTCCCAAATTTTTTCCGCATTTTTATTTTTTGCAAAACAAACCATTATTATTCCATGATTTTAGAAACAGAGGATTCCCATCCACCCACCTTCAATTCTTGGGCTGCTTCCTCCAGGGAGATGGTGTTGTGACCTTCATGTTCTGTGGATTCAGCACACTTCATGCAAATGGCGGCTTGGTGATTCTTGCAGAAACATTTCCAAGGCTCCTGATGTTTCTCACAGACCCCCTTTTTTTCTGGCTCATCGTTCAGCTGTTGGAGCATCCTAACAAATTTTTCAAGGGGTTTGTTTATGAGGCCCTTAGACTCTGTGGCCACTTTGCACTGAGGGCAAATGTTGTTTGTTACAAACTCCTTCCAGTATTTCACAAGGCAGTGGTGGCAGAAATTGTGCCCACATTCAAGGATCACAGGATCACTGAAATACTCCAAGCAAATGGAGCATGTCACTTCCAAGCGGAACTTTTTGAGGGTGTTATGCTCACTCATGGTGCCAATGCTGAGAAGTTGAAGGCCCCTTTTATCCTTCCCAGAAGATGCAATAATCCTTGAGTATCGAAGTCAGGGAGAGCTCTGCTTTCTACAGCTCCTACAAAGGACAGCCTATGGAAGAAAAAGAAAATATGAGGAGGATTGCTGTCTTCCAATCCCACCAAAAAGACTTAGTTGTTAATATTGAGAGATAGATTCTAGATTAAGATTGAGAGATGGAGATGGGATACAGTGCTAGTCTCTTCACCAACAAACATCAGAACAAGCCAGTGATGCTCATCACAGCCAGTGGGGCTCTAAAGGGTACTCTGGGGTGGGCATCAAGGATCCCATACCATATTGCAGAAACAGCAGGGGTAATATTAAACATGATAGGACCTGCTTATCAGTTTTGAAGCCCATGAAATATGACTAGACCCGTGTTCAAACTTGGCAACTTTAAGATGCGTGGACTTCTTAAGAGTTGTTGCAAGTCAGGAGGCATATAAATTTAATATATTACTATTATCTATATACTACTAAAATTCTCATTGTGTTTATCTGTATCTTTACGTTAGCCCAAACAGTGCATTATACTGCAACCATTTTTAAATCAAGGTACTTAAAAACCAACTTAAAGAATGTGTGGAAAATCCAGGACCCATTTACTCCTATTGAATTTAAATTTCCACGACATTCAGACCAGCTTTATTCTCAAAGCTGTGGCCATCGCAGAGTCCCTGCAGTCACGTGATCATGATTTCCAATGCTCCCTGCCAGAATTGGGCATGCGAAGGAAAGCCTACAATTACCTGAGCATGAAGGGAAGGGGGGGGAAAAAAAAAAAAAAGGCAAAATTCAGTACTGAATTTAAATTTACTAAATCAGTCACTGTTCTTCATCCAAGTCAGAAAAGAAATAAAACAAGACTCAAGAATCATTGCAGCATTTAGAATCCTCATATGTTGCCTTTACCAGAGACACTGTGGGAGGCAAACTGTGCTAGCCTATGGCAGCAAAAAATCAGAAGGAGCCTCTTAGCACCTTTTCCTAACAACAAATTTGACTAAAAGGCATAAGCTGTTAGTCGGGAAAAGTGCTAAGAGGTTCTTCTGATTTTTTTTTTCTCTCTCTCTCTTACTAGGCCATTGAGCTAAAGGAGCAGGAGAGGAGAAAAATCTCATTAGCACAAGACCCACCAAGAAGAAATTGGAGGGGGTGGGTGTAAAGCAGTGTTTCTCAGCCTTGGCAACTTTAAGATGGGTGGACTTCAACTCCCAGAATTCTCCAGCTGAGAATTCTGGGAGTTGAAGTCCACCCACCTTAAAGTTGCCACAGTTGAGCAACACTGGTTTAAAGGAACATTCTTCCTGAGTCTTAAAACGGCCCATGCGTTAAGACAAGACATATCTGCATCAGAAGCACTCAGCAGAAACCAATGCCTGGGCCCAAATGGGTTAAGGGTCCCCTTTCTTGGCCATACTGATAATTATGGGATAATTTTTCTCAGCTGCCATATATATTTATTTTGTGCTGCACTGTACTTGTTTGAATTGTTTTTATCATTGTACACCACCCAGAGTCACTTGGTTGAGATGGGTGGGTACAGAAATAAAATAAATTAAAAATTTAAAAATTTAAAAAACAGATAAAATAACAAATAAAAACAAAATAAAAACAAAAAATAAAACAAAAAAATAAAATAAAAATAATAAAAATAAAAATAAAAAAAATAAAAATAAAAACAAAAACAAAAACAAAAAATAAAAAATAAAATAAAAATAATAAAAATAAAAATAAAAACAAAAACAAAAACAAAATAAAAAAAATAAAACAAAAAATAAAAAAAATAAAAATAAAAATAAAAATAAATAAAACAATAAAAAATATATTAATTACATTTAATAAAAAATAAATAAAAATAAAATAAAATAAAATAAAATAAAATAAAATAAAATAAAAAAACAAAACATCACATCACATCACATAAAATGCTTTGCCACAGTCAACACAGCCAGGAGTTTGTGGCCAGTTAACCTGTTGGAAGAGACTCAAACTCAACCCCACTCCAGATAACCAGGAACTTATCAGGCCACCTTCAACTAGACCAGAGTTTATCAAGTGATTTGTTAAGTCTCATTTAAACAGTGGCCTGAAGAATGAGTTTTTAGTCTTCCTACCAGTGGGAATTTAAGATGTTACGTGCTCATTCCACCCATTGAGGACCTACATTTGATATAGTATCTATATCGCTCAATATGAGAGCCAATTTGGTGTAGTGGTGAAGGTGCTGGCCTACAAACCAGAAGATTGTGAGTTCTAGTCCTCCCATAGCCAGGAAAGCCAGCTGGATGACTTTGGGCCAGGTGTTCTCTCTCAGTCCAATCCACCTCCCAAGGTTGTTGTTGCGGGGAAAACAAAGGCAGGATGTAAATCTAGTAATACATAAAATGTCTACATGTATCTTTCTCTTCCTAGTAGCCTCAATATAATTAAACTGTACTTTTTTTTTTTTTAAAGGCTTACAAACAATGCCTTCCCATTAGCCCCAATACGCTTAAATGTGCTCACCCCACACATTGGAGGACATGCATCTGATGGAATGGTTTCAAATACAGTTAAGTCTCTCCCTCTTTAAGAAACTTCTTGTACTACCTCACAAGCTTCTTGTTCAAAATTTAAGAAGGGAGAAGACTGTCTCTCACATACACACTCCATCAGGACAGACCTGTAGCAAATAACTCAGTTCTTTCCATTCACTAGCCAAGAACGATGTTTGAAAATCTGAATTTGACATTTGAAAGACCCCATGTTACAGCAGTCATTTATTTATTTAAAACATTTATATAGCCGTTCATTTTGTACCAAACTCCGGGCACCTCACAACCAAAAAATGAAACGTTTACAAAAAAAATATCAAAACCAAAAATATTTGGTTTTGAATACTTAAAACCAAATAAAGTATTAAATGCTATTTAAATAAAGAGTTAATACCTTTTTATTAATATTTACTGTTAACACACACCCTGGCATCTCCCACAGTAATGTAAACAATACATCAAATTACAATGAATTTACTGTTAATTATGCCGCATTGCACACTCATAAAGCAGTGAGAAAACCCTGAGCCTTTAAGCAAACCAGGTTTAAGAGCAGAGAGAAACCCGTTTACCTAGAGCCAGAAGCAAAAGGTCCGGATAAGCAGCCGACCGCGAGTGCAAAGGGGACGGCAGCGCGTTCAGAGATGCGGAGGATACTCGGAGGACCTGCGAACCGCGCAAAAAAGTCGAAATCCCCGTGCAACCGCCCCTCCCTTTTATGGGAGCCAAAGCCTCCGCGCCCACCCAGTCCTCAGCCTAGAACGCCCGGGACTTCTGCGCCGCGTGCCTTTGATCTTTCCGGCGTCGTGATTGGCCAACATTAGCAACACCTGTCACAAATGGAGACCTTTCTTCCCGCGCTTTAGTCTTTCATTCCGTCCCCCGCTTTTTTTTTTTCTTCTTCTTCTTCTGTGGGGAAAATTGGAAATATTCAAGAAATAACTTTTTTTCAAGAAACAGGATAAGGAGGCTTGGAAAGGCTTTCCTTCTTATTTTTCCAAGGGTTCTTTGAACGTTGGCGTTGGAAAAGACTCCTGAGAATACCGTGGACAGCCAAGAAAACAAAGCAATGTGTGATCTACTCCAGGGCTCCTCAACCTCAGCAACTTTAACAGGGGTGGACTTCAACTCCCAGAATTCCCCAGCCAGCATGGGTCATCTACTCCAGGGTTCCTCAACCTGAGCAACTTTAAGATGGGTGGACTTCAACTCCCAGAATTCCCCAGCCAGCATGGGGAGTTGAAGTCCACCCATCTTAAAGTTGCTCAGGTTGAGGAACCCCGTCAACCCACTTGGGGTATAAATGATCAGACCTGAATTATCCTACTTTGACACATTATGTGAGTATCTAACTCACATAAGATTCCGATGCTGGGAAAGGTGGAAGGAAAAATAAAAGGAGGGTGACCAGCAGCAAGGTGGATGAACTCAGTTACAACAGGGGCACCATTGGAAGACCTGAAGGACCAGCTGGGGACTGATTGTCATGGAGAAAATCTATCTACATGGTTACTAGGAGTCACAGCAACTTGATAACACATACTCAATTTTTGCTTTATCTTCCATAAACCTTGGAGTTCCCCTCAGACACCCATCCATGGAGGAAATGTGGTTTCTCCTACTTTACAGAATGGGGTTCAAACCAAGAGAGGAATTGGGGTTTCAGCAGCAGAATGAACCACCAGAAGCTAATAGTATTGGGGGGCAATGTTGGTTGGGCTTCATTCACACCTGTTAAGCAGTTTAATTATGGATTACCCAAGCCATAATTACCCAGCTTTTGTTAACCTGTACCAAACCATAAGCCATGATTTACAAACCTATGGCTGGAGTAGCATGTCAGGAGTTTCTCATGGGAAGAAAGTCATCCCATTATCTGTACAACAGGCTAGCTTATGTAGCTCATGTAAACAACACAGCTTGTGACCTGCGTGTTGTGCACGTATACTGCTAATTACTGCCACCTATTGGCGTGTGTATGCTAGTTACCCAGTGGAGGGGCATGGAGTGCCAATATAACTGGAGCATTTTATGCTCAGCCCTGCAGTTGTAGAGTGTTAGCCACTATGTAGGTATGTAGATCTATGGGTTATGTAGTTGTAACTAATAACCAAGTAGTGTACCTCTTCTCTGAGAGTTTTTGGCTAGAGACTTTGTTTTTGTGGATAAGTCTTGGATGCTGAATATATGAGAAGAAGTGTTTTTTCCTGTATTTTGTATGCAACTTGTATTTTATGGAGTTTTGCATTTTTATCAATAAACAACCAGATAGTATATATTTTTCTGGCTGAGTTTCTTTGGAGAACAAGATATGGACATTGCAGTTTGCATACCTATCATGCTGGTGTGTATTTTTTCCTTGGGCAAAGGGTTTCTGGGAGCACTGCTGTACTCTGCTCAACATAGCATTCTCTTCTCAGCCAAATCACTTTATGTTCTTAAGACAGTGCACTGGTCTAGCTTGCCTCTGTATAAATCCAGCACCGTCAGGGATCAATAGCCTGTGCTGGGCTAGGGAACGGCCTAAAATTAAGACGACCAAGGTTCTGCTGGTACATCAAAATGCAGGCTCGCATTTGTCCGCCACAATAATTCCAATTTTGCTTCCTGTCCAAATATGAAGAAATGTCTGCTAGGCTCTTTTGGAACTAACTCTGAGTTAAGGCATCAGGTGCAAATGCAGTTCATGAAAGCCGATGCCTTAAATAAAAGGGTTAGTGAGGCTACCGGACTCTCTCTAAATTTTGGCTGCCCTGGGTTAATGCAGCTCTCTTCCTACACGGTCCAAATATGAAGCTTGCTGGGGTAACTCCCGAGTTTGGACAACTCCTTGTAACCAACAGAGTTTGGCTAAGTGCGAGTAAGGAGTTTGTGAGGTTGCTGTATTACAATTCCTGGGCTGGGATTGCTGGGAGTTGTAGTTTAACAACCTGTAGAAGACTATAAGTTCCATGCTCCTGGGCCTAGTGTACAGGCCTGGCCAAAGGTTTTGAGAATGACACAAAGATTAATTCTCACAAGGTCTGCTGCTCCAGTGTGGAAGACGGCAGCGTGCATATATTCCAGGATGTTACGAAGAGTGGTCAGATTAATTGCAATTAATTGCAAAGTCCCTCTTTGGCATGAAAATGAACTTAACCCCAAAAAAACATTTCCACTGCATTTCAGCCCTGCCACAACAGGAGCAGCTGACATCATGTCAGTGATTCCCTCGTTAACACAGGTGTCAGCATTGACCAGGACAAGGTTGGAGACCACTCTGTCATGCTGATTGAGTTAGAACAACAGACTGGAACTTTAAAAGGAGGGTGGTGCTTGAAATCATTGTTCTTCCTCTGTTCACCATGGTTACCTGCAAGGAAACACGTGCAGCCATCATTGCTTTGCGCAAAAAGGGATTCACAGGCAAGGATATTGCTGCTACTAAGATTGCACCTACATCAGACATTTATCGGATCATCAAGAACTTCAAGGAGAGGGGTTAAATTGTTGTGAAGAAGGCTTCAGGGCGCCCAAGCAAGTCCAGTAAGCAGCAGGACCGTCTCCTAAAGGTGATTCAGCTGTGGGATTGGGGCACCACCAGTGCAGAGCTTGCTCAGGAATGGCAGCAGGCAGGTGTGAGTGCATCTGCACGCACAGTGAGGTGAAGACTTTTGGAGGATGGCCTGTTGTCAAGAAGGGCAGCAAAGAAGCCACTTCTCTCCAGGAGAAACATTGGGGACAGACTGACATTCTGCAAAAGGTACAGGGATTGGACTGCTGAGGACTGGGGTAAAGTCATTTTCTCTGATGAATCCCCTTTCCGATTGTTTGGGGCATCCGGAACAAACCTTGCCCATAGAAGAAAAGGTGAGTGCTACCATCGGTCCTGTGTCATGCCAACAGTCAAGCATCCTGAGACCATTCACATGTGGGGTTGCTTCTCAGCCAAGGGAGTGGGCTCAGTCACAATTTTGCCTAGGAACTCAGCCATGAATAAAGAACGGTACGAAAACATCCTCCAAGAGCACCTTCTCCCAACCATCCAAGAACAGTCTGGTGACAAACAATGCCTTTTCCAGCATGATGGAACACCTTACCATAAGGCAAAAGTGATAACTAAGTGGCTTGGGGACCACAACATCGAGATTTTGGGTCCACGGCCAGGAAATTCCCCAGACCTTAATCCCATTGAGAAGTTGTGGTCAATCCTCAAGAGGCAGGTGAACAAACAAAAGCCCACGAATTCTGACAAACTCCAAGCATTGATTATGCAAGAATGGGCTGCCATCAGTCAGGATGTGGCCCAGAAGTTGATTGACAGCATGTCAGGGCGAATTGCAGGTGTCTTGAAAAAGAAGGGTCAACACTGCAAATATTGACTCTTTGCATAAACTTAATGTAACTGTCAATAAAAGCCTTTGACACTTATGCAAATGTTTGTACTTATACTTCAGTATACCACTGTAACATCTGCATGAAGATCTTCCAACACTGGAGCAGCAGACCTTGTGAGAATTAATCTTTGTGTCATTCTCAAAACTTTTGGCCAAGGGTGTATATTTTGAGTGCTATGATGCAGGAGGAGCCAACTAGATAGAGTACCTTGCCTCTAAGTGGGAAGCACTGGATGTAGATTAAGTGAAGCTCCTCACAGCTTAAAGGTCATTTATTATAAATCTTCTGTTTTCTCCAAAGCTCCTGTTCCCCATTTTTTCCCCACAACAGCCTTGTGAAGCAGGCTAGCCTGGGGTCCTACAATGAATCTCCATAGCTGAGTGGAGATTTGAAACTGAATAACAGAATCAAGCAAGGATAGTCTCACTTTATTCACACAAATTTTATTTCTAGGTGCAAAACAAGGGAGGGGATCAATCAAATTTGACAGATTTGACTTTAAGATCACCAACAATAGAGAAGAATTCCACTGTTTCCACTTCCATCCTATTTGGGAACTTGACTTCGTGGCCCCTGGGCATTTTCACTATCACCTCTTTGGCATCGAAGTAGACAAAGAGCTGGAAGAAATTAAAAATAAAGTCCTTTGAGAGAAATCTTACATAGTTTATTATACTGTTAGATGCTGTAAAGGTCGTGAGAGAGAACACCAGTCTGGTGTAGTGGTTAAGGCACCAGGCTAGAAACCAGGAGATTGTGAGTTCTAGTTCCACTTTGAGCCAGTCACTCTCTCAGCCCTAGGAAGGAGACAGTGGCAAACTACTTCTAAAATCTTGCCAACAAAACTGCAGGGACTTGTCAAGGCAGTCAGCAGGAATCAAAAACTGACTTGAAGGCACAAAGATCATGCACAAAAGAATAAAGCTTTCAAACCAAATGGTAAAGCATTAAAATTAAGTCAAACCATAATACAAAAGCTGCAGGAGTGTTCAAACTCACTAATCTTGCCCAACTTTAATCATGGTTTACTAGATTAATTTAGGCCCCTGGATTCACACAATTAGACATGCCACTAGAGGGCATTTTTCTTTGCTAGCATCTAAAGATCCTCCAGTTTTGTGCAACCCAGATAACATAGGCACCCCAAGACATTTAGCTTACCCCAAATCTAACCAAGGTTAAAACTACCCATGTTAACAAACTAAAACAGTGTTGGGTCATTTATGGGTCAGCATACTGTGGGAGCCCAGCCATTGTCTTAGCACACTGAATGAGTCAGATGGTCTTAAAGCTGTATGACAGGTAGTCCTCAGTTAATGACCACTCATTCAGCAACTGTTCAAAGTTAACAATGGCGCTGAACAAGGAGACTTGCAACCCTTCCTTGTAGTTGAGGCCACTGCAGTGCCCCTGCAGTCACATGATCACAATTTGGGTGCTTGGTGACCGGTTCCCAATTATAACAGTTGCAGCATCTCATGGTCACGTGATCGCCATTTATGACCTTCACAGTTGGCTTCCAACAAGCAAAGTGAATGGGGAAGCTGGCAGGAGGTCATGTGATCACAAATGGCAACCACATGATGTCACACTTAACCACAACTGCCATCATAAGTTGGCATGGTCATGTGACATCACGCTTTACAACCGTGTCGCTCAGTGACAGAGTTGGCGGTCCCCATTACCACTGTTAACCAAGGCCTACCTGTATAGTTTATTTGGTCAAAGCAAGCTGTGAACACAGTAATTCTGTTTGTCAAAATGGGTTTAGCATGCTGAATTAATCCGGCCATTGGCTCCCTATGTCATGCTCTAAGCATGCAGGAGCAGAAGAGTCATTGTGGCAAAGCAATGCAATTTTGGAACCCCTCTGACCAGAAGCTGGAAGGAACCTTTAACTTCAATTAGCCCTTCTATCTGAGTTCTTAGTCACTGGTGTGTATCTTAAAGCTGTAATTCCTGTCTTTATGAAACTAGTGGAGTGGGTCATCCAGAGTTTGTGGAATATCATCAATATGCTTTATGATGCTTATCCAATTCCAAGAATTGCCTGAGGTTGATAAAGAGCTGGACGAGGGAGGATAAATTAAAAATTAAATCCAGACAAAACTAAGTTCATTGATAAATTGGAAACAAGATTTTGAGCGTAAAGTTCACGTATTTTGGCTCAGGTTGCATTTCCCTAGAAGGATCATGCAGGGAGTCTGGGAGTGCTCCTCGAGCCCCAGGCGTCACCGGAGCTGCAGATGTCGCGCCTTCGCACATCACATCAGCTGCATCCTTTCGTAAGCCAGCTGGATTTAGCAGCTACAACCCATGCCTTTGTTACTGCCCATCTTGACTTCTGCAATGTGATCTCGGTGAGGTTCCCCTTGTGAAGTGTCCAGATGATGTAGGGAACAAATAAAGGTCTAAAGCCCTTAGGCCTCCCAATGGCTTAGGAGGCTGATTAGCTCAGGACCTGAAGGGGTCAAGCTCTTCAGTTCAGCAGGAAAGATGCCGGTTTTGTAAAGTCTCATCATTTTGTAGAGTCTCATCTTTCTGGCACAGAAGCAAGGGGTTTCTCCTGAGTTACTCCCAGGCAAAGGAATGCATAGGAATTGCACTGATCCTCATTTGCTCAACCCTTAGAAACTCTACAAAGATGTGTTTTAAATTCAATGATTTCAGTACTTTCTCTTGTTAACTTCAATCTGTGTTTTTAACCTGACATTTTATTCTTTTAACATTTTGTTAGCCACCTTGAATGTTCACCAGGTGGGGCGTGAATCAAATAAGTAAATACAACAAACCTTGGTTAAAAACTCTCCTACCGTTTCAAAGGAACCCAACATCCAACTTTAGACAGCACAAAGGCAATTGCAAATTAGTGTACCATGTCATGTAAATTTAACCAGGCATTCTTGTATTGGTGAACCAGCAGTGTGGTAAAGTTAAAAAAAAAAAAAAACATGTTGATCCTTCTTTAATCTATGAGACATTAACTGGCTTCAAGGAGAGCCATTCTCCCCAATATCAACCAACACCACCAATCTGTCCAACTATATCAGTCTTTCTGTCTATCCTGATAAGCTATGCTTTTACTTTGATTAGTTGTCGAGTTCAGCTTTCTTCAACCTGGTGCACTCCAGGTCTGGTAGCCATGCTGGAGTTTGAAGTCAACACATCAGGGAGGTACCAAGTAGAGGGGAGACTAACAATAAATTTCTCTTACCTTGATGTCTTCCCCCTGATAAAAAGGGAACTCTGACTCCCGGAGCTCTATACCCCATTCTCCACATGATTTGGAATTGCAAACAACGGTCCTAACATCCTCCTGACTCTCGAAGCGAGGGTTGAAATGAAGGATCAGCTCAGACTCATCCTGTCCCAAGTTGAGGGCAAAACTAGAAAGAACAAATGTTGGCCATTTGTTGATAGTCCAAGAATTCTATTGTCCTATTTAACCTTCCACACCCACAGGTATGTGTGCAAGTAGAAAAATTAACGAAACCATAAAGATGGGAGGTCCAGAGCAGCCCTACTTGTGAGGCTGCTCTGGGCTTTCATCTTTATTTCCTAAGACCACGGGGGAGAATTAACCCTTTCTCTTCATGACTAGAAAATGCAGCCTGACTCCATTCGAATAACTACAAAACAATTACCCCAAAGTAATTTGGGACCTGATCCAGAAATAACCAATTTATGAAATCATACAACGTGCTGGGTCTTTGAGTAATTCAAAGGTTAAGCCTGATGTGCCAATGCACATTCTCATCCTGTGTGCTGGACAAATTTTAACCCTCTGCCCTGAGATCAGTGTTTTTCAAACTTGGCAACTTTAAGATGGGTGGACTTCAACTCCCAGAATTCCCCAGCCAGCCCCAGGGCTGGCTGGGGAATTCTGGAAGTTGAAGTCCACCCATCTTAAAGTTGCCAAGTTTGAAAAACACTGCCTTAGATCATGCCTATAACTCCACATGCACAGATACAAGAAAACCTGAATTGCAAGAACATTTTTAAACTTAGCCTTTTTCCAGGTCAAGAATCAAAATGGTCCACTGCCTCTGTGTTTTAAATAGCATGGAAATATAGCCCTTGAAGCAATTTATATTATTTGGTATTTGTCCCTTCAGGGAATACCATCACTGTATAATCATACAAAGGCAGTTTATTATGATTTTTTAAAAACTACCCAGGTTCTCCAAAAAAAATCACAACAAAGAGATGATACATTTAAAGGACATGTTGAGGTCCAGCTATCCACTAAACAAAAATGGATTCACAGTCCTTTTATTATGGAATGATTCAACCCAGCATCCACCCAACCCAATATTCTTCATAGTGTAACTATAGTTCTATTATTGACAAACCTTTTAGCATTCATTTCTATCTTGCCTTTCACTTTGATGCAGTCCCCAGACCTGATTTTCACATAAGCAACCAGCTGCTAAAAAAAGAAGAGTGCAGGGTGAGAATTGCCAAACTTCCAGCCCAAAACAGAACATTTAATAAATCAATATTCTGTGGTTACCTCAAGGCTACAGATGAGAATTGAAAGCACAGGAAAAAATCAGGAAAGAAAACCTCCCCCAAGGAGGTGTTTTTGTTCTTTTCTGTTCATAAGACATCTATATAAAACTACATATAGAATTTTTGTAAGCAGCAGACAAGCTATATTAGGTATTTTTCAAGTGCATTTTTTTAAAGGAACAGTTCTTTTCACACCAAAAAAGCATTTGGTCCTCCTTCGCTCTTAGATTTGCTTCCCTCGTTATTTCTAATTTAGAGATCAAAAAGTACTAAAAATATATTTAAAATGTACACATTTCAAATTCTGAAAGTGCTTTTTTTCAGAAACCTAAGATTGTTTTTCCCCCAGTTCAGAGTTTCCAGAAATTTTCCATCTTTAGTATAGACTGTGACCGAGTTCTCACATCACACTGTTTTATTTCACATGGTTTAATGAATAAACCACAATTGGCTAGATTGTACATCATGCTGACCCATTTGCTAGACATTGCAACTTACAAATGGTTGGGTTCCATAGATTAAGCCAAAACTAAGCAAACCCAGTTATACTTTAGCATAATGTGTGAAGCCAGTTTCATGTAGGCTAAGTTGCCTTAAGCTTGATTCAGTTTGCTTATGGACAAAGTTATCCTGGGTAGAAAACAACTAGCACAGATAACTTTCCATAAAAGTTTTATGTAAGGAAAAGAACAGAAACAAGCTTGCAATTCAGTAGAAGACCAAAGCTGTGCTGAAACCCAGGAGATCAAAAAATTGGGACAATTTCAGATTCTTCAGCTTAGAAAGTACAGTACAACATGTGAACGCAAAGAGATGCATAGTACAAAGTTTGTACACATATCTGTGCACACCACAGAGAAAAGGAACAGAGAGAACATTTTCTCCCTTCCTTACAACCAGAAGCCAGGTTTAGCTAAGGAGGCTGACTAGTGGGAGATCTAAGACACTGGAAAATAAGTATCTTTTTTGCTGGCTCCATAATCCAAGTTCCGTCGCACGTGGCAAGGCTAATATTCAATCCACAGCAGCTTTCAACAGGGACTGGACAAAATTATGGAAAAGCAATGTTATCAGGCTGGATAATTATCCATTATCCTCAGCCTCTGAGGCGCTAGAGACTGTCCCACCAGGACTGTGCAACAGGAAGCAGGGTGCTCTAGCGTATCTTTCTCCAACTTGGGAGAACCCAAATCTGGCCAAGATGGACCACTTCCTTGAATGTTCTCTTCAGGATAGTTTAATGTGAGTTCCAATATCACTTTTGCACTTCTGAGGAAATGCTATATATATATATTTTACACAAAGTCCTAAACCAGTGTTTCTCAACCTTGGCCCCTGGCAGATGTGTGAACTTCAACTCCCAGAATTCCCCAGCCAGCAATGCTGGCTGGGGAATTCTGGGAGTTGGAGTCCACACATCTGCCAGGGGCCAAGGTTGAGAAACACTGGTCTAGGCAATAAAACCACATTACTCCCATCACCTTCCTTCCCCAACTTCTGCACGCCAGAAGAAATGCATCGCCGTTTCCACTCACCACTGCCATTGCTCTTGGACTCCTCCGAGGGATCGCACCCTGAAAAGCAAACCAGCCCCCCTCAACTGTCCCAGGGAGTTTCCCCGCCCTCTTGAAATAGCTTTCAGCGGCAGGTGCTTTCTCCCACCAGCCAATCAGGACTGAACCGCTGAGCCCCAATTAAAGAGCGGAGAAGAGAACGGATCTGTAGCGTTTTGCAGGTGGGCATGAGCGTTCATCAACGGAGCCGCGAGAGGGCGCGAAATAGAAATAACAGAAATGATGAATATGTTTGCAAACGTCCCACGCCGAGCCCTGCTTCTCTGCAGCTCTCTCGCTGCTGGACAGAAACCTGTCTTAGGGACCCTATGCAGGGAAAAGTCCATTTAGACTACAACTCCCAGAATCCCTCTTGGTCATCCCCGGGAATCTATGGCCGCCGGCTGAAGGAGAGCCGCAGGACTACAGTTCCCAAGCAGCCGTTCGGCGCACGGCCAACCCACGTGCCATTCTGATTGGTGGGCAAGAGAGTAGCGCATTGAGGATTGGCTGCCTTTGGGGCGGGGGCGGGTTTTGCAGCGCTAGGGCGCAAGGAGAGCGGTGAAGACCTTTAGGAGGGGGGCGTTTACGCAAAGGGATCGAGCTTTACTCAGGTCGCATGTGTCAGTCATTCCTATTAAATAGAGGAATTGCGGTGAAGCCTGTGGAGAGACTGCAGCCCAGAATAGCAAGCGTAGACATTGCAGGAGAGTCTCATGGTAGCCGAAAATATTGGCACCTCAGCTGAAAACTTCAGCTAAGTATTCGTGGATAGGAAAAGAAAGAGAAGCAGCCAGCATTTCTTTAAAAAAAATGTTTTCTGATTTGTAGTTCCTCTCAAAAGATGAGTGCCGTAATTAAGATTTCTCACAAGGCGAGCAAAGAGCAGCTTAATTCAGATTTGCAGATTTAGACTGTCACCCATTCATATTTTTCTTGGAGCAAATCCACCGAATCCCTGAGAGTTACATGCATAGGATTGTGTCTTAAGTGCTCCAGGAAGGGATCATATTAGCTCTATATTCTGTATAGCTCTTCAGATGCTGTTAATTCTACTTTTTAGTGTCCAAGCAGCCTCTTGCTGCATCCTGTCCCTGATACACTAGATCAGTGTTTCTCCACCTTAGCAACTTTAAGGTGTGTGGACTTCAACTCCCAGAATTCCCCAGCCAGCCCTGCTGGCTGGAGAATTCTGGGAGTTGAAGTCCACACTCCTTAAAGTTGCTAAGGTGGAGAAACACTGCACTAGATGTCAATAGCCAGAGGTCAACAACAACCACCTGAAGATGTTAAATATCAGTGCTGCACCCATTGACAACCACCTTCATTAGAGCACTAGCCACCTCACCTCACTGGTCAGCTTCAATCTGTCAAAATTTCAGATTCATAACAATAAACCCCCTTTTGCAACTTGCTGTGGAAATGCACAAGCATGCCAAAATTGCAGCTAGTTTACTCAACACAGGAACCTTTGGGCCTCTGCGATTGTTTTCTTGCGCAACTTAAAAAAATGAAAAATTACTGGCCATACATTTCAGTTCAACCCATTCGCCCAGCAGTCTTTCCTCACTGTAATTCAACGGAAGGGAGTGTTCAAACTGTCTAGCTAAAGAAAGAACCTCAGTGTCTCCATAGTTAGAGACAGTATCAAAAACGTCTATGTGTTTTTATATCTCTGGGCATTTCTCCCTGTCAAATCTTTGGTGCAGGTTTTCCACCGCAGTCAGAATAATTTTTTACTCTGTCAGCTTGGAATCCTGAAGGAGATTCTGCCGGGCAAGATTGGTGTTTTCCAGGGTGGCATTCACTCACTGGAATAGCCTCTCTTCTTCCTGAACCACTTTCAAGAGAGGCTTGTAAAAAAAATACACCCATTTTAATGTTGTCAGTCGCTCATTGGCCTGAGTTCGTATGTCACACTGAGCCGAATTCTTGTGAGATAGTCAAATCCTACAAAGATCTTTGTGTCATGAGATTCTGAGATAAAGAGCGTTTTTATTCCCCCTCCCCTTCTTAAAATTAACTGTTCAAGTTTTATTTAAAAAAGACAGGAAGGGCTATGATATTGCCCAAATTTACTTGATGGTGCCCACCGCCTGGTAGGGGACGCGGTGGCGCAGCGGCTTAATGACGCTGAAATGGTCGACGCTTCAGCGGTTCGAGTCCAGCCTTCGCGTTAGCAGGGTGAGCTCCTGTTTCCTCCCCAGTTCCTGTCAACCCAACAGTTCGAAAACTCACGTGAGTAGATAAATGGGGACTCTCACTCCGGTGGGAGGAAAAATGCTGGTGGCGCCTTGCAAAAAGGAATTGGGAGCAGTTGCCGGTAAGCGCGAAAAACCGCACGCGCCCGAAAAGGGCGTGAAGCAACGGAAACCCCGCCTCCTGCACTCGCCAGCTGGGCTCTGCCCTAGGAAGGAGGCTCTGGCAAACCACTTCCGAAAACAGTTGCCTTGAAAACTGCAAGGACTCGTCCAAGCAGGGTCAGCAATGACTGAGCGCAGACAAAAAAAAAAAAAAAAACCCACCGCCTGAGCCCAGTCTTAATGTGATGTGTGAACCAACCACTTTGTGTGTTATGTCCCGGCTGTCAGTCCCTGCATGTCAATCATTTGCATGTCTGCAGGAGGTAAACTGGTCTACATATGTCAAGCCCCCTACAATCCTTGTTCCCAGGGTTCTAAATCACCCAGAGGAACTCCAAAGACTGAGCAGGTTTGCTGCAACAGAAGTTCTGCTTCCAACATCTAGAGAGCAATGAAGCTACTACTGTAGTAACAATGCCTCCCCCAAGCTATCTGTCTCGATCTGCAAACCACTACATTTTAACCCTGGTGTTTTGAATAAGCCACAGCCCAGCTCTGAACCATAAAGCCAGTTTTCAAATGGCTGAGTTCACAAATTGTAATCCATCATGGGTTTGGGTTTGACTCAGGATATGCGCGAACCGAGCCAATTCTGATCTTCTGATTAGAAACCCAGGGAAGAGAATGGAAATGACTGGAGAAGTCTATCCAGATGAATGCCTAGGATGTTCCCGAGACCTACCCTTCTCACAGTCCTAGGCCGAGCAAGTGGGATGTCATGGAAAGTGGCAGGCACGAGGCAGGATCCTTTGAGAATTAGGAACATCTTGATCCACTAAAAGGCAAGGGCAGGGCAGGGCAAAACACTCCAATGCAATGTTTTGCGAAGGGCAAGGTCATCTCATATTGTCTATGAGTGGTCATTTAATGAACTTAAATCTGGAATATAGTCTTGTATTCAACAAGGAATCCAAACTCTGCACCATGAACCAGTACCCACTGTAGGTGCTCTTCGAGAGACACCTTCTCAAATTCTTAGGTGAGGAGCTAAAATAAAGTCTTTATTTTGTGATCCATTTTTGTCCAAATTTATCCGTTTACTGGAATTGTTTAAGATCTGTATCCTATATTTGTTAGGAATGCATGCTCTCAACGTACTGTGAAAAAAATTTCCAAAGACAGAGGCAAGTGAAATCTAACCACCTCCTATAATCTGGAATCAGTTCTTTAACCAGGTAGGCTACGCTTTCATAATTCTCCTTCATGACCTCCTTGTACATCTATTTCTGCTTGCACTCCAGCAGATCCCACTGGCTCTTTGTTAAGTACATAGCCCCATCCTCAAATATCAACTGTCCCTGGAAGAGGAAAAAAAACAAAACCCAGAAACAAAGCTTCAGTCATTCTATCTCCTGATTGTACTCCTAAGCAGATGGTCAAGGTTTGTAGCCTAGAGCAGCCGAGTCCAGTCTGGTGTTCTTCAAGTATGCTGGGCTTCTAGGAGTTGAAGATTAACACATCTGAAGGGCACCAGGTTGAGGGAAGCACAGCACAAAGGTTTTTGGATTGCATCATAAACTGGGATCCTAGCTCTTTTCCAACCTCAAACACATCCCCCCAAATCAGTGGCTGAACAGACCATCTTAATCATGTCCAGGCAGTCTCCAGGAGTCCAAAAAAAAAAAAAAAAAACCTGACTCAAGGGTGCACACACACACAATGCACACACACAAAGCATCCAGCTAAGGATTCTGGGAGTTGGAGTCCAACACATCTGGAGGACTGCTTTAAAATAATAGCTGCATAAAGCAGGTCTGTGACCCCCTTCCCAGCATAAACGGTGGATGTTTTCAAGATAAAATCTTCTCTGTAATGTTGGGAGCCAACTCACTGAGAGATATTGCTTTCCTTATACAGACAGGCCAAAAAAATCTCACAGAAAGGAACAATGGGCAAGAGATGGAGGGGAGTTTTATTTCAACACACACACACACACAAAAGGTTTTGCATAATACAGTATTGGACAAAGCAAAAGGGCTGCAGGAACAGATAGGAATGGATGGAATGGAAAATTGGCTCAAAAAGGCTGGGATTTGGGACAGCAGGAATGTGTTGGTTAAGCCAGGTATTCTGGAGACTTTCGCACCTCTTGGAATTCCTCTCCAGCGTTTCAAATGCAAGGTGTCTTCCAAAACACCTGCCTCCTGCTAGCATCATTTATTGATATTGGTTATTTAATTCGTATGCCTCTCTTCCTATCTATGAAACAGGTGCCACCAGAACGTAGCCAATTCCACTCAGGGAGCCCATCCACCATCTCTCCTTCTGCCCAACGCTCCTCCTCCATCCCCGCCCCCTTCTCCTCCTCCACACCCCCACCGCAGATTGCCCAGTTCTGCTAGAACTGCCTCCAGTCCAAGAAAGTGAAAAAGCAACATTAGTCCTGATCCCACCACTTTCAAGGCCAATAGCTAAAAGAGAGAGACTGACTTAAAGGAGGGCCTCAAGAAATGCATCTTCTTCAGTGCTCCATCCACCCCCTGCCTGCATCGCCCAAAAGCCACACAGGTCCTTGTGGTCTGGAAGGCTCTAACCTTCAGTCAGCTCCAAATGCCGCGTAGGGCTCAGAGAATTCTCCAGGCAAGCACTGTCCCGTTCTCTTTACCAGTTCCCCAGTCCATGTGGTTCGCCCTCCTCCAATCATCCAAGCAACTAAAGCGCAATGGCACGACTAGCCACAAACCATAAGTGAAACGCATTGGGTTGCTGAGATTCGCAGTGCCCCTCCCATTAGCTGTGCTGAAAGCATCAAGGCACTTAAGCCTAGTCCTGGGAAATTCAGGGAGTTGTAGTGACTCCTGGCGCTTCCCTTTTTGCACCATTTCGATTTAATTGGACACATAGATGCTGTTGGTGACACTCTGTTGCTAAAAACAGCATCCATCCCTCCATCCATCCATAATATAATTTGATAGTAATATCTATCAAAGTATCTATCACCTCCCTGCCTTCTGTGAGAAATCTAAGGGGGCAATCTTTCAGTTAAGTGACTGGAAAGAAGTATGAGAGCAGTGGCTGAAAGCACCCCACAGCCATTCATACGGACAAACCCCTTCTCTGTACCCCCTGCCACAAATGCATCTCCCAGTCTTGCAGACATGTTTACATAAAGTGTTTCAGGTTTATTTTAATGATCACTGGTACCATTGTTAGAATATGTTTACAATGAGGAAAGATGGCATAGGATAGGTCGTAATGCTGGTTCCTGTGAGTAGCTGGCTCCTGTCAGAATAAACAAGTGAATATGTCATGAAGCAAAGGAAGACATATATTTTATGTATAGAAAAACACATGTATAGTAAGATAAAATGCCCTTTGTTTTAGCTGCAGATAAAGAGACTTCTGCTTAACCATAAATAAGTTTGCCATAACTTTAAGATAAGGAAACATCTGTATGAAAGGAAGATGTTCATGCTGATAGAACAGAAACTATTGTAATAAGCTGATGCATTTCATTCTGTTAATATTGATTGGCTAAACTTTAAACTAAACGACCCATAAAGTGGATGGAGAATCAATTCCTTTTGCAGCCACCCACCCAAAGACACCTTTGGGTGAATAAACATTCTCTGACCTCCATCGATCATCTGGTTTACTTTAATCCCGGCTTGGGAAATGAACAAAGAAAGGAAGGAAGGGGTTAATCCTTCTGACACCATGTACATGTACTTTGAAGTTTAGAAACTTTGACTTGAGATTGGTAAATCATTTTCATTAAAATCATAAAGTGAGAAGTATTTTTTTACTGTTGAAAGCCCCAGATAATTATCTGTCTTGAATTGTCCTGCTTATTTTGATTAATAACTGTTATCCTTAAGCTCAGAGAAAGGCCTTTCTTAACTCATGCCAGTGACAAAACCTCCGATCACAGACATGGAAAGCATTTTCAATTATTTAGTTCCTCTCCTGTGCTGGTACAAGTAAATTTAGAGCCAATGGCGGGATAGTAATTTGAAATATGACATTATATTCCCCCAAAGTTCTGCTCTGTTATTCAAATGAACGCAGCCCACCTCCTCCCCTGAGTATGCAAGTTTCAATAAGTTCACGTCACACACATGAACTTTCAAAAATACTTTTTAGCTGCATGATTTAGATGTATTTAAAGCAGCATTTGTCCAGAGTCTCTGTGTACATTTGAGAGAGAGAGAGAGAGAAATTTCTGACTTCAGACATCTAGAATTCTCAGTTTAACCCATGGGATGGAGAGCGGGGTAAGTCAGAGACCAAAATCTACAGGCTATGATATTCTCCCAAACTATGGAGAAGCTCTTACAAAGCTCACGAATGCATAAGGAAAAGAGATTCCAGAAAGGCTGGAACTGCAGTGATAGAGTTGCAGAACCACTTAGGCTGCTGATGCTCTCTTAATGATCCAGTGGCATCGATGCATTTCCTGAAGTAAAGACATGGGTTGGACTGTTTCAGTTCAGATACAAATGCTGATCAGCAAAAATAACACAAAAGGAGTTGTATAGCCCTTTTTCTAGCCGGTGTTCCTGTTACTAGAAAATGAGATGCTATCCATATGAATTATGGCCCTCTACATCTCTCCAGATCCCAGCTACTCCTTCTTTCTGCAATCCTGAGGTGGAGCACTGTTTTTTACTTCATAAATCTTGTTTGCAGGAATTAAGAAGAAAACCTGAAATCTTCCTACGTGGCAATATACCTCACAGTTTGGGAAAACATGAGAGGAACTGGGAAAGAGCAAAGGGAGAACAATTACCAGAAGCAACAGTTCTATGGAATTGGAGGGAGGAAGAAATGAGCCTGATGGCTTAGCATGTTTAGCCAGGTGACTTCACCTGGCTAAAACACATACCTAATTTCTGCAAAACTTACTGGAAAGGACGATCAGCAGCAACAGGAGAGGTGAGAGCATTAGCAGTATTTGTAGCACCGTTGCAGGATATGGATATAGCAAAAGCATTGTAGGCCACTGGAATTTCATACTGTACAGAGTATGAAGAGCTAATCTAAAGCATGGTGTTGGCTAGGATGTGCTGGTGAGGAATAGTAGCTTAGAGGGATATACAATTACACTGTTAACAATTTGACAGGAAATCCAACTTCTCTTCAATATATCAACAGCTCACAAATCAAACGGGATGGGCATAAAGGTGATGATGCTCTACGCTAGAAATATTCCCTCACTAAATATTTGTAATTCACCGTTCCCTCATGCCAATTCACACAGAGTGCCCAAGACCCAAATTCCCAGAATTTCCTGTTACTTGGAATTTTCTCTTTCAAGTTAAATACAATATATTTCTAACCCAAACAGTTAAAACACATTATTTCTTTAATTAATGATTTAAAAGTATATTGACTCAAACAGTTCATCTTCCCTCACTCCTTATGAACATACTCGAGCTGAGCATTATTGTGAAAAAAAACTGCATGAGTGATAGGTAATATTACATTTATAATTTAGGATCTGGGATTCTACCAGATTAATTCAGTGATTTCAACTTAAGTATTTCTGATATAATCATATCTATTTCTTTTCTTTAATTCTTTACTTTTTCTTATACCATTCCTTCCCACAATTTACTCCTTTCTATCGGACCAAAGAAAAACTAAATTCTCAACCTTTACATTTTTAATGGTTTTTTTTATTTTTAAAAAAGAAAAAAAAAGCCCCACAAAATCATGACATTCAAGTTGGCTACTGAATGTATCTGTCACAGTCTGTGTTTCTGGGAATTAACAGAAATTGTTTTATTATTTATTTCAACCACGCACCAGAAATGAGACTAAAAATCAGGCTGAAAGTGACAAACAGTCCATAGGGGACTTCACCAAAATCAAAGTATGAGCAGCCCTGACTGGGGTAAAGGAAGTTTCAGGGAAGGATCCTGGGCACCTGGATACAGAAGATCAACGGATAGTTTTGACCGGGCTCTTGAAATTGCTGGCGGCTTGAAGCTGCAGCTGATAAGCCATAGGGTGGATCTTGAATCCATAAAGTCTGAAATATAGAAATGAAGGAGTTAAAATAAAGTGGGATGGGGAGGAAGAATTAAAAGCCTTACCCAAATATATACCTTGGTGAAGGTTGACTTTGTCAGATTTCTGTGTGAATACTCCGTTCAAATAAGGAATCTTAGATTTTTTTAACTGTCAAGTTTGATAGAAGTGGGAATGGACCCAATGTTATACAACAAGCCTCAGGAAAGTAACTTTGGCTTAAGATTTCCAAGGATAAGAAAAGCACAGTAAAATCAGGGTCTCCACTGACTGTGGTTTAGAAGAAAATAAAATATTCAGTATTATTAATTCTCTGATAGCATCACTGAAGCAATGAGCATGAAACTGAGCAAACTCCGGGAGGCAGTGAAGGACAGGAAGGCCTGGCGCAATACGGTTCATGGGGTCACGAAGAGTCAGACACGACTTAACGACTGAACAACAACAACAAAGTCTCAAAAAGGGAACATTCTCAGATTTACTTTGTGATTCTGGTTTTTCAGGTTTAGTTTGAGGGAAAAATATATATATAAAAATATATATAAAATCCTGCCCCATAATGATAAACTTAAAAGTTCTTATACTTCTCTATTCTTTTTCTGGCAGCATAGTATCTCAAACTGAGTTAGGAGTAGGAAGAGAGTTGTTCTTGTATTCTGTACCTCATTTATTCAGAGGATCAGTTCCTTATAAGCAATTAAAATTGGATCTAACAATAACACAGTATTTGGTATAATACCGGATATGTTTCCATTCTTATTTACAGAATAATTGTTTAAATTGTTGTAAGAACTACCAGTATCCGCCTTTGTTTTATATATACCGGTTGTTTCCATTTCCTTCCCCTCTTTTTACTCTGTCACATTGTCAACTGCCTCTCTTACACCCGCGTCTGTCTATCCTCTCAGCTTCTGGCTGGCTGGCTGGCTGCCTTATAAGGAAGCATCCCATTAACCCTTTACTTCCATTCTACCGGTTCATCACATTTAGCAATGAATTTGGTCTGCATCTCTTCCTAAGCAAAATACTGGGAAGCAACACAGTCCAGCCCTTACACAGAGTCTGATACTACTGCTGAACATGGCCACCTTTCAGCCCTCACTGAAAGGGAGTCTCTGGAGACCGTAACAATAATGCCACAGTCTCTGCTAGTACTGAAATGGGAATTTATGAGCTCAGAGGACAGTGGCAAGTA
The DNA here is from genome assembly GCF_059951505.1 of Python bivittatus. NCBI lineage: Eukaryota > Metazoa > Chordata > Lepidosauria > Squamata > Pythonidae > Python > Python bivittatus. Next base: position 289,160 of record NW_028277102.1, read on the forward strand.
ACACTGGCCCACGCAAAAAAGTAGGCCTGTTTTCAAGTCTTCTTTCCAGCACCACAGAGGTTCCTGCTTTGTCTGAGAAGTCTCTAGCACAGCTCTATCCTTAATACTGAAGGGGTCCTCCATTTAGGGAACCACACCTTTTCTTCTCTGGGTGGCAGCAATATCATTAGGGATGACTGAATTTCTATCCCATATACTCTGTTACACATTGGATGGGGTCTTACCTGGGCACAAACTGATTGGCTGGCCGCTTCGGCCGATACTCAGGATGCACCATGAACAACATGTGGGGAAAACCAGTTCCAAAATAGGCACCATCTGTGTGATGATGGCGGGAAGATTTGGGAGTATAGACATCCATACACTTGGGGCAGTACAGTTTGACCATAGCTTCCCCTGGGATATCAGATAAACCTAACAATGAAGACAAAGTGCAGTTAAGATAGAAGTTCAGGAATTAAATTAGTTTAAAGAAGTTACTTGATATGACTTCTGGAACAGACTTACCAACCTGGCTTCCACCAACAGTCCCAAGATCTAAAAGTTTGCAGGTTTCCAAAACAGATGATTCAAGAATTTAGTTCTAAAAGAGCCTGAACTGAAAGCATCCTACGGTTTAATCTGTCTATTATTTCGCCCTGATCCTTAAATCCAATTTTTTTCTTGATCTCGTCCTATAAAATAGACCCTATGTTAGCTCTGAATCACTTCCTCCATGATATAACATACTCACCAATGGGCAGCATAGGCTGATTCTCACAATAAACTCGAGGGCAATATCCAAAGTCTCCTTGCTGGTATTTCTCAAGCTAGAAACAGGGAAGGAAAAAAAATATAGAAAGTGGAATCTTTCCATAAATTGGAAAGGAACTAATTCGCTGGCTTCAGAGATTAATCAGAGAAATCACTAAGGAACATCAGAATGAATCTGCAGTAGCCAGTCAACTCAATCACCTAGATGAATCTGTAGTATACATTAAAAAGTTGCTCTCTTTTAGGTTTCGTAATCTCTGGCTGGGAACAACAGTCCTGGAACATCAAAAAATAAATTACAGGGTGCCTGCTTACTAAATAGTATGGATAATTACCATCTGGGCAATACCACGGTTTGTGAGGATATAGCGGGCATGAATGAGTCCATAGAGCATTTCAGCTGCCTGTTCAATCAAGTCACTCTGGTTAGGATTATCCTCAAGCTCTTCATCTGCAAGAGAAACGGAAGGAAGGGTTCTGCTGCAATGCACAGTGGCACTGAGAGGAAGAGGAAGAGAGATGTGCTCTCCTACTGAAGCATTATCTCATACCAATTCTACACTGTGCCTCGCTTCTAGTATTATGCATTTACTTATCCAGTGTTTTCTTAACCCTGTCTTTCACTTTGTTCCTGCCATACTAAATTGTAATTGTAATTCACAATGTAGCACAAATGGAAAAATATATTTTGATAGATTTATTTTAATAAATTAAGATCAGAAACAGTTCACACAATGAACATGCTAATCACCCTCAGCAGCCACTCGTTAACAACCCAATAGAAGAAAAAACCCTGCCTAACCCCCAGGAAGATACACACAAATTCTGACACCAAAACAAGCAGCCACTCATTAACCCACCCACCCACCCCCTTCAGATCTCTATAAATACCCACAAAAGGGTCACATCATCCTGGGCACAGAGAGAACTGCTCCTGTCTGTGCTCCTGCTCTCTGAAGATGCCGGTCACAGATGCTGGCGAAACATTAGGAAACAAAACTTCCAGAACACAGCCCGGAAGACCCACACCAGCCATAAGATCAGAAACCTTTGAATTAGTTACTGTATCTCAAACATGACAGGTGTCTATGTCATTTCTCAGATGTTTCAAATCAACATATTTAAAACAAGATTTTCGTATCTTTGCTCCGAAGACATGTTAATTAAACAAAGTTTGTGAAACATTTTTAAAGCAAAATGTTTCAAAACTGGACAGGTAGTTTATATTTCTCCTGTTCCTTCCACATTGTTACTGTTATTCTTAACATGCCTCAAAATCTTTATTTTCTAATTCTGTACACATTAGCATCAGAGAACGAGCCGAGTTGGTGCAGTGGTTAAAAGCGCCAGGCTAGAAACTAGGAGACTGTGAGTTCTAGTCCTGCATTAGGCATAAAGCCAGTTGGGTGACTTAGGGTCAGTCCCTCTCTCTCAGCCCTAGGAAGAAGGCAAATGCAAACTGCCTCAAAAATATTGCCCAGAAAACTGCAAGAACTTGTTTACATAATTGCCAGGAGTCAAGACTGACTGAAAGGCACAAAACAAAACATAGAGGAAAACAAGAGACAACATTTGAAATTTGAGTGCTCTGCAGAAAGTTGGTAGAAAACTGGAAAATAATTTTAAAAATCCTCCCTTTGGGAACTGGAGCAGGATTCACTGCAGACTACCAGGCCTTCGGAGAATTAATATTTATGAAGACAGCTGAACAGAGGAATATGCTGGTTAGTAACAGCATACTATATAACCTGTGACTTCTATTCTTATTACATGAAACAGAAAAAAAGTATGCAAGGCATAATTTCTGGAATTCTTTCCAATCCCTTTACCAGCTGTTGCCATGGGAGGAGCCTGTATTTTTTTCTGTTAGGAAGTAATGTGTCATATGCATGTTTCTACTTTCCCCACACACTGCATCTATGCGTGTCCACTGGGACGTGGGGCCCAGGCTGCATACGTTCTGCTCTCAGTCATGCGACTGGGAGGAAGAAAGGACGAAGGCCTAGGATGGAGCAGTCAACAACATTCCTAGCTGCTGCCCAACCACATCTCCCAAAATTGGTGGAATATTTTCTTGAATATTTTCCTTCAAAACTTTAAGCTGGATCCAGCCCATTTTTAAGTTCAATCTTCCTTTCGTTGGCTTTCTGTCCCTAACCTCCACACACCAAACTTGGTTCCATTCTGTTTTGTTTTCAAGAGTGATTCTGGTGACAGATAGACAAACAAGACACAATTCCAACTGTTGAATTGGAAAGAAGAAAAAAGATGCCTGAAGACTTTCAATCCCAACATTTTCTACCTTGGTTAGCAAAAGCTTCCCATATGATCAGCCTGCGGCAATTCATCATGTTTATGCTCCTGGTAGCATATCCTAGTAGCATATGCTACTTGAGGCCAGTAGGATATCCAGTGAGCCCTGCTCTATATATAGTAATGCATGCCCTGACTACAGTTTCACCAAAATGTCTTCTGAGTAATGTCAACTGTGTATCTGCCAAGTGCATATTGCCAGCATGCATACCAGCATCAGCCAAGGGTGGGCAGCCCACAGGCATAGCAGGGTCAAGAGGTTAGAGCCTGCCAACTATGTTTTCAGAAGTCCCTGTGATGTCAAGTAACCCACGATACAAACAGATTTAGATCATCATTTCCTACCTGGTTCTAAATCAAGGATCATATCCAAAGCCTGGCGATAGTGGGGAACTTGTTCATTGAGGCCAGTTAAGTTGAACTTGTCTTGGATGTAATCTTCATCCACCTGAAAACAGATATAAAGCACTAGAAACCAGGATCAACTGATCTTGACTTCTCAAGGACCTGTAGTTTACTTTGCTTTCTCAAGCTCCCTTGAGACCCAAGTACAGTAACACATTTCTAAAATTGCCTGACGCTCCTATTTATTTAAAACCCTATTTATTCTCTCTCAAGGCTTTGTTCAAATCACATCCTTAAAAAAAAAAAAAAACCTCCTAATTTCCAGCCCCCACTGCATACACAACTCACAACTTCCCAACTCACCTCACAGAAGAACTCATTGCCACGCAAACCACAAAACCAGGAAATCCACGATACCTCCTCAGAGCTACTCATCTTCCCGTCCTCTAGATAAAGAGAGGAACAGAAGCATCCTCAGTGTTTACCAGCTACCGCTCACAAATTCTTTGTGAAAAACTCCCTATACAAAGCACTCTACAGACATGATTTTCAGTTCATGCTCCCCAGCCCTGTTTTACGCCGGCCGATAAACTACCGTCTTGCATCTGTGCATGGGAACCAACGCTACATAAGAATCCCATAAGCTGTTTCTTCTTTGTCAACAGAAACCCACTTCCGACTTATCACTAAAAATGCTTTTTTTTCAGAACAGTAATATCTACCCGTACCGCACCATTTTGCAAGAAACGTGCGGTCGACACTCTTCCTTCCTTTTTTTTTTTCCTTTTTTTTTTTTAAACTCCGGGCTCACACCATCTCCGCCGCCCCCAACCCCCACCTCCGCTCTTCCCTGAACCTTGTCCGGGGAGCTCCATAACCTGACCATTCCTCCCCTGTGTGTTCTGGGCAACAACTCCTTAAACCTATAGCCCAATAACTCACCCCAAAAGGCACAACTGCCTCAAGGAGAGGGACGCGGGGCGCAAGCAAGCAAGCTTCGGACCGGCAAGGCCTCTGCCAGCATCAACAGCGCACGCGCTAGATTCGCCGAGGAAGCGGCATCACGGGATTGCAGTACTTCAGAGTAAGGAGAAAATGGACAAACAGGGAAGGAGAAACTACTACTCCCAGAGTGCAACGGAGAAGGAAATGGACGCTGGGGGTCTTAGTGCTGATTTCCTTTGCACCGCGGCCGTTTTTCGGAAGAACGATTTGCGCAGAAGTACCTCTCCCGAGAAACGCCTAGGCGATTACAGGGCGAAGAAGTGGGTTTGCACGGCGAGTTGGCGCGCGCAGTGAGCTGAACGTAGTGCAGAGAAGGCCCCATTTTTAAAGCACAACGAGCAGCGGGGCTTCCTGAAAAATAACACGGATGCTTGATCGAGGCGTCCTTGGGGAGGGAGGTAAGTCTGCCACAACCCTTTCGGGAATCGTAGTCAGATTAACGCGGGGAGGGGTTGGCACCGATCTTCGGGCTCTTTTGTTACTTATGAGCGAAAAAGCGATTAGAATGAGACATCACTTCCGAAGCACAATTTTACACAAATAGCAGGGCGGAAGGGCGGCCAGAAGCAAGGGGCTTAACCTTTTCCCTTCCGTGCCAGCTGCTCTTTCCTCGGTCCCTATTCGCGCTGATGCACACGGACGTAAAGTGAAGGAAGAGTGGATCATGGGGGGGGACAGTGGCAGATGGTATATGATATAGTTACATGGGGGGGGGGAGCGGGGTAAAAGTATCAGATAGCCCAGAAAGCTACGAGTTAATTCCTAGAAGAGAGTGGCTTTCCCAGAACGGGGCGGAAATGCGAAAAGGGAAGCCGTAACTATCCTTAATAACGTAGTCAAAGGTTATTGGTCGGTCCCCAAGTGAGGGATAGAAAAACTGGCCTTATACACTGAACAAATAAATTATTTTGAGCAATTGTTTAAAAAGGGGGGGGGGATAATGGCTAAAAAGTGCCTTGTACGAAGATAAATGGGCAACTCCAGTGCTGATCAGTCCTAGCCAGCATGATTAATGGTAAACATCCTGGGAACTGCAGTCTAGCCACATCTAGCAAACTATACAGGAACTACAGGTAGTAGATGCTGTTCTGCCTTCACTTTGCCTGATGTCACTTCGGTCCTTTAGTCTATCCTGCCCACCATAGATTTCCCAATGTATAATGATAGAAGTGATCGCTCATTTCACAGCCCTTTAATTCCTAAATCCGTTGGTGTTTAGCTAAGCCTTGGAGCAATCCGAGCGCAGAACAGTGTTTCTCAACCTTGGGAACTTTAAGCTGTGTGGACTTCAGCTCCCAGAATTCCCCAGCCAGCCACGATCATATCATGGAAACTGGTTGGCTTTCTCCTTCTGCTTTGGCTTAACTTGGAACTTGCATATGAGCCCTTCATGATGACCTCTGGCCAAGTCTTTGGTGTTATCACTGAGCTCTTCCGCTCCCTTGTACCAATAACGGAGTCAATTTGAATTCTGCGTGCTCCATTTGGTGACGTCCACGTATATAGATGTCATTTTGGTTGTTGGAACACTGGATTAGCAATAAAGAAATAGCTGGATTAGCGGGAACTGATAACTTGTTTCATTTCCGTTCCCTAGGCCATATAGTCCAATTACATTTTCCTCCTTACAATTTCTAACTTTGGCATCTCAGTCTCCAACCGCAAGCAGCATGTCTTGTTTGCATGTTCTGTCAATTTCGGATTGAACTTGACCATAAAACTCATCCACTGCTTCTGCATCAACGGTTGGAGCATAAACGTGGATAACTTCCAGGGTTGTCCACAAAGTCTAACTGATATTATTCGGTCACTGACTGCATCCAAGTACCGGCTGCGGTATATCCTTCCTGAGTATGCAAGCAATGCCATTCCTTTTCGGGTTTTGTGTCCCGAGTAATAAACACTGTGGACTTCTGACTGAACGTGTCAACGTGTAGTCAGTTCATTCCAGCTTTTCATGTTCGTGAGTCTTACGTTCCATATTCCCTATAATTCTTTTTTGAAGCATCGGAATTTTTTTTTATTTTTTTTTCCCACTGCATGGCAATTTCAGCAACTAGCCATCTGGAACCCTTTAATCTAACCACATCATAAACACCATTAGTACTCTAAAGATTCTCAGCTCTTCCTCAGTAGTAGTATGTTGTGTGCCATCCAACCTGAGGAGCTCATAATCCAGCACTATACTGTCAATCACAGGAGCGGTTCACGTTGCCATGCAGCGTGAAATGATGCCTTCACCGTTGTCACTAAATCGATCATCTGCCTCCAGGATCTTCTTACATCGCTTCTCTTGAATGTAAGTGCCTGTCCGCTTTAGCTGGTCAGCAGGGAGAGCCTTCATGCTTTTGGTGACCCTGCTGGGAGCTTGTATTCCAGTTTGCACTCCTGGCATTCTTTGCTCATCTCTCCCAGCCCCACTTCATCATGATGACACAGCATAACAAGACTTGTGGGGTGGCAGGTTCCCAGCAGTAGCCAAATACATTCCCCCCCACACACACACCATTTCTTAAAGGACTTTAAAAAAAGAGGTACATTATCTTACTTTGGTGTTATATCAAGATTAGTGAAAGCAGTAAATAGCAGTGAATATGGGATATTGCCTAGTTCCAAAAAATGCAACAGAAAAAGTGTAATGAGGTTGAGATGCAAGCCAGGGCGTGCTGTTCTCAAGATAATGGCTTTTGAAGAATTAACACCATTTACAAAGCAAAGCCAAACACTGTAGTGCTGGCTCCCCTTGCAGCTTATTTCTCTTTATTTGCACATTCTTTCCTAGTCTTGGTTCTAACATCAAAATTATATCTGCATGGACGAAAACAGAAGTGGCCCATAAAAGGGTGCCATATTTGAATGAGCAGTGCTTTAATTATCGGGTCTTGAATTAAATTCAGAACCCCCTCCCTAAATCCCACATTGCAAATTAAGCCAATCACAAATCACCAATTACAGGTATTATAAAAGAATACAGTAACTATGGGGGATAACAAAGATCAGGGAGTTGTTCCCACTTTTAATTCAAAGACTATATAAGAAGGAAGCAGATCCTTTCCCCCAAATCAGTGCTGACCTCCCTTCCCCAGTAAGTTACCATCCCGGATGCTGGTGCTGCTTCGCCGGCTCATCCTATCTGCAGTGCTAGTTCTCAAAATGGCCGTCATGTTTTCTCTATTAATTAGCCATGCCTGCTTGATGGAAAAAGGGAAAAAGATCAGTGATCAATATATATAGTAAGGAACAGCCATCACATATGAGTAATACTTGGGTTACTTAGGACTTTCTTATCAAGCCAGGGCCATGAAAATAATTTTACTTATCTGTGTGCTTCATATTTATTTTATGTCATCATCTATCATCATTCTTCTATTGTCAGAAAAGTGCCTATGTCCTACCAAATTCCTTTGGACTATGGCTGGCTCTATTTTTCTTTTTTTTAAAGAGTGATAAAATAGTTTGGCTTTTTACTAATTTTATGGTATCTTTAATATATATTATTTATTTCATATTGTTTACATTCTGTTTTTCCACAATTGTCACCAGTTCTGAGTTAAACCTTAAATATGAATAACGGTATTGACTTGTTCAGAATTGATTCACTCTTAAATTTGCTGAAAACTGATTTTAGGAATGTGGCATCTTGATATTTATTAAGTTTTACATTAAGAGTTGCCTCAGGAAGTCTGCAGTCTTCATAGTTAGTTAAAAAGTGCATTAAATTAATCATAATTATTTTGCATGCACAAGTGATGATATCTCCCTCTTCTGTAAGAAGAGTCACTGTCATTGTTATATAAATTTTATATCAATCTTCATTTATTCGGATTAAGACAATTTTTAATTTTCATCTAAAGGCAATCAAAATGTTATTTATTGGAACCGATATGCTACTCCAATCCAGCAGAGTTTTGCAACTTAAAATTGCTCCATCTAAATATTATACTTTTTTACCACCAGCTGTTCTGTGAGATGGATTCTAGCTATGTAAGACACTTATAGTATTTTTATTTATATTGTTCATATTATTTGGATTGTTCATCCTGAAAATCAGGAGGTAAATAATTGTAATTGATACACTTTTCTGGGTTTTAGAGTTTGTTATTTTTAAAATAAACATTCAAAAAATTAGTAACCAACTGTGGCTTATGGTTAAAATGACCACATGTCCTTTATTATAAAGGACAGTCCTTTATTTCAGAAAGCTGCCCTTTAGATTAATTTATTTTCCTGTTTTTGCTCTTAAATTTTCCTTTGCAAGGCAAAGTAATAAACATAAACAATTTTTTAAAATCCTTATGAACCTCTTTCAGTTTCACCCCCTTTTCAGGTTCGTCCTTTATTTTGTCCAAGGAAATATGGTCACCGTAGTTATGGTGCCCCTGAGGGGTAATGCAGAAGATAAACCTAACTAAATCTTAAAAACTTTCGGAAATCTGTTTTCTTACAAGTGACAGGTGGCGCAGTGTGGACTTTTTAGGGTAATCGCTCTCTTAAAATCTCCATTAAAAAAAGGCTATGCTTGAAAAGGCGGTAGAGTATTGGAGAAATGGGCCAAGTTGTGCGAATTAGGATAAACTTCAGAGAATGAAAGGGGTCATGCAGGAGAAGGCGGGAAAAAGCACGAGCCTTTGAGGGCCAAACTGAGCATGCGCATGAGAGGGCTCGCGTCACGCCTGCGCATGCCTCAAAACCTCAACGGCGCCTAAGGACCCCTTTCCTCCGCTAATTCAACCCCTCTCCCTCCCTTCCCCCGCTGTGTGAAAGGTTCCCTTCAAATTCGCACGCTTTAAATTACAGACTGCTGTGCTTCTAATCCACCCACCCTGTTCAAAAAGTACTCGAGGGTAAGTCGGGCTTGTGCTTCATAAACTTCAACCTCGTCCGCGCCTGCGTAGCGTTGCCGCGCGTTGCCAGGCGACCGCACCGGCGCTTCCGTTTAAAAATCCTCTCGGGAGTTCGCGTGTTGCTATGACGTCTTAAGAGGAGCCCTAGAGATACGAAGGTAGAGTGACACGCGAGGGTTAAATTCAGGGTTAGAGGGAGGGGTTTTTTTCCCCCTTCCAATAACAGTTCTCAGTTCAACCGTAAGGGTTAAGGTTGTGAAATATATAGGATTCTTCCACTTTTTCTAACTATGGTGAACATTCACTTCCTGCTGTGCAACGAAAGGGACGGTATTTTATATTGTAGAAAATGTTACCTTTTGTTCTTTTACCATTGCGGGAGTGGGGGTTGCTATTATTTTTCTCTAGGCCAGTGTTTCTCAACCTTGACAACTTTTAAGACATGGACTTCAACTCCCAGAATCCCCCAGCCAGCCATGCTGGCTGGGGAATTCTGGGAGTTGAAGTCCAAATGTGTTAAAGTTGCTAAGGTTGAGAAACACGGCTCTAGGGTATCTTTTACCAGAACGGTGCCATTCAGATGTATTATTGTTGGTCACACAGTCAGCCAGATGTTTAGACTGGATTTGGCATTTTTATCCACCTATCGAGTCCTTCCCAAGGACCTGGGATAGGCAGATGTTGTTACATTGTTATTATTATTATACACAACAATGTGAAATCCCAGCTGCCAGGTTTCTAGCCTTCATTCGCACTGAGTTCTTCCCAAGAACCTAGGATGTCATACTGTATCAACATTAATAATAATAATGATGATGTATTATTTTTAAATAATGTAATTATTTAATTAAATTATTGTTATTATTATGTATATGGCTCCTGACTCCCAGCAACTCTCTAAATCATCAGTTTACAAATGAGAAAAACAAGACAATAAAAACAAAAGTTAGAAATGGCAGAATAACAAACCAGTTGTTCACTTTTCTTTTCTGGATTTTCTTTACTTACTTCATGTGTGTCCAGCCCTCTGGGGATGGTAGTGGTTTGTGGACCCTTGTCTGGACGGCATCAGGTTGGAGGCCTGTTATGTTGGACTACCCAAAAAGGAATCAATTCCAGCTAACCACGATGGCTAGAGTCTTACTTTTAACGAGAGAAAGAAAGAACCAGTCTTCAGGAAGTTTTTGTGCCTGATGCCACATTCTGTGCCGCTACGAAGTTGCAGGGACATGTACACTTTTGTCTGTAGTAAATAATTTACCTTTTTATGCAGATTTCTTGTTTTTCACTTTCAACAGTTTGTGTGGTTACCGCTTCAACATGAACCACGGTGAACAACTGATCACCTTCACTCGTGCCCGGGAAGAGTCAGATCTCTGGAGAGATGGACACATTCAGAAAAAGAACAAAGGTTCTTGTACCACCAGCCAGGAGGAAGGGAATGCAGCTGGTGAAGCAGCACGTAACTTTTATGAGAGCCTGGCACTTACAAGTAGTCCTAAAAGAGTGTTACGGAGGAAACCAAGGGTAGTTAATGGACTCCATTGGCCAGCGCAGGTGTCTCCTCACACCCCAAGCTGCCCAGGACAGACCGACACCCGCAAAGGCAACCAGCTCTTGAAAGCTGCTCAGGATGGCAACTTGAAGTCTCTCCAAATGCTTGTGGAGAAGGAAGGGTGTGATGTGAATTATAGAGATGGCTTTTATTGGACAGCCATCATGTGTGCAGCCTATGCTGGACAAGGGGAGGCAGTGCGTTATCTTTTGAGACGCGAGGCTGCTTGGGTGGGGGTTTGTGAATCACAAGGCCGGGATGCTATGGATCTGGCTGAAGAAGCAGGACATGAAGAGGTGGTCAGCATCCTTCGGGAGAGTGAAAGGCCTCGAGTGAAAAATGAATCCTCTAGGTGAGTTGGCCTGTTTCCGGGTTTGCCCAGTTTTCCTTTAGGAGGAAATTCTCTGAGTGGATTTGCTTCTGAATGTTCCTTTGCATTATTTCGCTGACATAGAATAGACCGAAAACAAGTCAAAGCTAAATTGTCAGAATTAAAAAGTTTCCCCTAATATTGATTTGTAGTTATTGCACTGAATGGCTACAGGTATAGCAAAGCAAAGACCACTGAATCCATTCTCTGCCATGAACAGTTTTACTGCTTCTCAAGTCTTAATATGTTAAGCCTGTTGATTTAATGTTTCTCGCTGTTTTTATTTTTTTTAGTTTTTTTTTAGTTTTGTATGCCACCTAGAGTCTACTGGAGTTGGGTAGCCAATAAATTTAAATAAATAACTCAATAACCAGTGACCAACTGAGGTCAGAGACCTTTAGAAAATCTCTGTTCCTTCCATCTTCTCCTTCTGAAACCTACTCAGCAACATTTACAACTTCACCAATGAAAATCTTATCACCCTAAATATGTGTAAAGTTGCTTTAAACTGGTTCAGGCTACTGGTCCATGAAGGCCCATCACTGAATCCGCCAAATATAAGCATTTCTTCCAGGGTGCCGGCAGATAGAAGCCTATATGGCCCTCCCTGTAACCATTGGCTACATCTGCTATAGCAATGGAAAATTAATTACATTTTTTATTGTTGAATTTGAGGCACTGTTTGCCTAGATAAAAATAAGCAGCATTTAATCCCCTTCCCCGGGGTTATTCTGAGGGGTGTATTCTATGTATAATTCTATGCTGTAGAATTATTACCAATGAAGACCTGTGAGGCTGTCACAGAGTCCTCCAGATTAGGCAAAATTAATTTGAAAAAGATTCCCATGGTCCTCTAATACTGTTCATACATAGAATTTCAGAAAAGAGATAAAACTTTTTTCAAGAAAAACCTATAGCCCCGCTTCGGTCTCCCTTTACCATCTTTCAGATTGACTAAAGTTACAGTTGGTGTAAATGTGGCTTGCCTTGTCTCAAATAACTTCCCTTCTTTCTGCAGTTTACAGTCACCGACTGAGAGAAAATACTGCGAAGTGTGCCAGGCACACTATACTGAGGACACCGTGGCTCTCCACGAGCGTTCCACTGCCCACCTTTTCAATCGGCGTGATCCATTACCCTCCACCCAGTACTGCATCCCCGAGAATAACGTGGGCTTCCAACTGATGGTCAAAGGGGGCTGGGATAAAGAGGCTGGATTGGGGCCAAAAGGTGCTGGTCGCAAATTCCCTATTCAGACTGTCCTCAAGAGAGATCAAAAGGGCCTGGGCTTCTGCAGTAACCTTAAACCCAAGGTTACCCACTTCAAAGCCAATGACTGTCGTGCTGTAGAGCAACCTGTGGAGCGACAACCTAGGAAAGAACGAGCAGCAACAGTGGGAAAACGGGAGGCCCGCCGGAGAGACGCCAAGGCTGCAGCTTGGGAACGCAACCTCCGTACTTACATGAACTTTGATCTTTGAACTGTTTTGGACAGTTGATGATCATGATGATGGCATATCCAACTATGAATGGAACATCATAATAAAGCATAGTTTATTTAATCATGGTTTATTGAATATATTAAAATTGGCTCTGTGTAACACTCTCAGCCGCTTTGTGATTGTGACCAGCCAGAGTCCTTGTTCTCTTTTCAGTCTAATCAGTAGCAGAGAACAGTGTGGAACAGAAACTACTGGCACTTTCTGTGCATCCCTGACTTTATACAACTTAATTTATACTTCACATGACTTGACTTAAAAATAAATCAATAAGAAATAGGGTTGGAGCCCTAGGGAAGTCTGAAACAACGATCCCTAAATGAGAGGGTGGGGGTGGAAAGAAGGAAGACAGAAAGAAGAGCTTGCATGGCCCATCCAACTGCTCAGTAACAAATTTTTCACCTGCTGTGATGGAATGGCATGGGACTGGAAGGGGGGTAAAGAACGTGATCTCATCTCCAGAGCAATGCGCTGGAAATAAGAGGCAAAAGCTGACGCACCCCTAACGTTCTAGGAGATAGTGAATTCCTGTTCCTGGGAACTAGCCGGCAGTCTGAGAAGATTCTATAAACAAGCACTAGCTAATAAACCTTGCTGATTGAACCTGCACGGTCTCCAGGAGTTCCTTGGGCTAGGCCTGACACCTGCCAGGATTCCAGATAGAACAGTCACTCACGCCCTTGTTATCTCCCAGATAGACTACTGCAATGCGCTCTACATGGGGCTACCCTTGAAGAGTATCCAGAAGCTACAGCTGGTCCAGAATGCAGCTGCGTGGGCTATTGTTGGAGCCCCAAGGAGGGCCCATGTAATGCCTCTGCTCCCCGAGCTGCACTGGGTGCCAGTTTGCTTCCGGGTCCAATTCAAGGTGTTGGTTATCACCTTTAAAGCCCTACATGGCATGGGACCAGGTTATCTAAGGTACCGCCTCTCCCCTATGACTTCAACCCGTCCCACCTGATCACACAGAGAGGGCATGCTTCGGACCCCCTCAGTGAAAGAACTTGGACTGGCGGGGTCCAGAAGGCGGGCCTTCTCTGCGGTAGCCCCCACTCTTTGGAACATTCTGCCCTGGAGGTGCGATTGGCCCCCACACTCCTGGCCTTCCGTAAGGCTTTGAAGACCTGATTCTGCCACCTGGCCTGGGGTGGGGAGGGAATACCCCAAGCATGGGGATGGCTAGCCCCATAGAGGCCTTCTATCTTCAGCCTCAGATTTTTCATCCTCTTGGACTCTCCTCCTTTTTAGTGATGTTTTTAATTAACGTTTTATGTATTTATATTTATGTTTTTAATGTTTGTTGTGAATCACCCAGAGTTCCCCCATTGGGGGGAGATGGGTGGTTGAAAAATTTGGTAAATAAATAAAAATAAATAAAATGTAAATTGTTGTTACATATTTTTAAATGCTACTATATACTATCAGTAATACAAATTTTTATGTCCTGGTGTTTTGCATTTATTTATACCTGGAGATGTCATGATGGAAGGCCACCACACTACAGTACAAGATTTTAGACCCTAAGCTCATTGGAAAGCCTTAAACAATTCACAATCTGAATTACTGCATGGGATTGGGGAGTAGAGATACTGTAATGTAGAATGGGAAGAAGTGGGTTGACCCATTGCATGTTACTTCAAGCTACTTGGAAATTTGTCTTCTCCAACCTGGTACTGATAGGTTATAAACCACTAAGAATTGAAAGAGTAGGTAGTATATACCTTTTGATAAAACGCATCCTAGGCACCCCACCACATTTTTATGCTGTGTTGTTTGATAAGGACCTTTAAGATTTATAAGTTTCAGACTGTATAAAGTAAGAAGGAGTGTGGATCTGAAAATTAACATTTCAAATACCAAGGTAGTGGTGTTTGACAGGGAAAATGGGGTGAATCACTCCAAATTACATATACATGGCAAAAAACTAGGGCACATAGAACTAAAGATAGAAAAACAGATGGAGTAATTTCAAGACATCCAAATGCTGGTAGAAAGTGGATGACATGTTTTGGTTGCAAGGAAGGAAGGAACATGTATTTCAAAGAAGCAAAAAAGCGGGGGGGTGTAAGTATATCCTGTTCACTTTGTTGTATGGAAGTTAGAGTTGGATATCTCGAATGCAGTGGGTGTGGATTAGTTAAGAACTATGCATGATAGAAGGAAGAGATACATTCTAGAATGAATGGGTGCTGAATGAATGTACTTTGCATAGAAATTGATTGACAAGCATGAAATAAGCGTGTTAGGGCGGTTTAGTCATATCGAGAATCAGGATTGAACAGATACATGAAGGAAATGTGAATGAGACAAGAGGAAGGCCAAGAAAATCGTGGTTGGGTGACGTTGGTGAAATCCTGAAAAAAGGGGGAAATGAGAAGTGCATGAAGTGATGTTTGGACATGGTGGAAGAGAGGATGAGTTGAAAGGATAGAAAAGTAGGGAGAGATATAGTGAACTGTGTTGTCGGAAACTAGTTTTAGTTACATTTTCCATTCTGTTCCTCCTCCTCCTCCTCCTGTTCTTTCAGGCCTTTAATTTCTTTGGCTTAATGTTTCTTATTCCTTTTCCATGTTCTACACAACACTGCTTGTCCCAAAAGGAAATAGTACAATGGGTTTGTATGTTTGTCTGTCTGGCGCGATATGGTTCATGGGGTCAAGAAGAGTCGGACATGACTTAACAACTGAACAACAACTGTCTGAACCACCCACATGTAAGAAGAATCTATTTCAAACAATGATGTCTTGACAGCGTCTTCAGTATGAATTCCCATTTTCTACTATTCCTAATCTAATTTTCACATCTCATTTTGGCAGATATTTATAAGTAGACAAACTGAGATAATCCCATACTCCTCTCTCCAGGACTACCATATTTGGATTGCAAACAACCTGGGTAACCAATAGATGGCAGCAGAGTGTGAATAATTTTTTTCTATCACTTTGCTCCTGTCTGCTGTTCATCTCATATTTTGCATCCCGGATATAGTAGCCTACAGAAAACGAAGAAAGTGTTTCAGGGACAGAGGAAGTTTCTAATTCCCTAATTCCCATTCCTCTCACCTCACAATGTCTGTGCCTGCTGGGAATGGTGGGGACTGCACTCCAATACATCTGAAGGACATCGGACTGGAGAAGGTTTAGGATTGTGGAGTCCTTGGGGTACTCTGAGCTTGGTTGCTTCCAGCTCTAGTTTCCCAGTCGGACTCTTAAACGCCGAGCACCAAGTATGGGCATGCTCTAACGATCGCTGCTGCTGTTTGAAGAGCTGCTGGAAGGCACTTCCGCCCTCACTGGCGTTTGTGTGCGTGTATGTTTTCCATTTCCTCTATAGAAGCCGGCCACTTTTGGGTAACGAGCTGGAGACTTGCGAAGGTAATCTCGGTTTCCGGAAGAAAGGAGGATTTATTGAAGAGCTCGTTTATTGAAGAAGGGAGCCCGAATTAAAGGAGAAGGGTGATTTGGGGCGGGGTGGGAAGAACAGGAAGGGAAAGGGGAAGAGTTTGGCCATACAGCAGGGTTCCTCAACCTTGGCAACTTTAAGACGGGTGGAATCATAGGGAAGAGTTGGGGGCTTTGCATCAGAGGTTGAGTAGGTGGGGAGGCACGGGGGAAGATACCTGGAGAATTAAAGGCAACCCCCAAAGCAGGCAGGAGTTAAGGTGGTGCTTCTTATAAAGGGAAGCATGGCCACCCTTGCAGCTGGTCCAGAAAGGCCAAGGATGTTTTGATTAATATTGGGGCTCATCAGACCTGGGTGGCTTTTGTACAGTCACTCCCTCTCCTTTTGCCCATCACTGAGCCTGGAGAAGGGATTTTGCCATTCTGCATAGGAGAGGTAATGGGGCAGGGGGCTCAGCTAACCCAACGCCCCTGGGGAGAGGGCCAGAAGGGCTGCTTTTCGTGACTTGCAGAGTGAATTATTACGGCTGGTCGCCCAGTCAGCCGGATGCTTAGACTGGATTTGGCACTTTTATCCACCTATCGAGTCCTTCCCAAGGACCTGGGATAGGCAGATGTTGTTTGATGGTGTTAAAGGTATCGTCTCAGGATATAAGCTGTTCCAAGTAAAGCTGCCTTTTGCAATTGACTGATAGTTATTTTATCTATTATTATGTTTATTATTATTTGTTTGTATCTCATCTTTTCATATATATATATATATATATATATATATATATATATATCAATCAATCAATCAAGGCAGCGGACATATGTAATGCTGTTGCCACCTGTTTTCCCCACAGCAACAACCCTGTGAGGTGGATTGGGCTGAGAGAGACGTACTGATATCGTATCTTCCTCAGGCTCGTTGGGGAGCAGCTCCTTCCATTGCCTGTCCAGTTCCATGACACTGAGGTACCAGCGTCGCTTATGGCGCTACGTGGAACACGGCCACCGTCACAAGTTGCACAGGCTCCTGCGGCATCACAGGGAGGTCTTGGACCTGGGTGAAACGAAGGGACGCAAAAACCACACACCCCTGCACCGATGCTGTGTCCTCCTGGACCACAAAGCTGCCGTCCTTTTGCTGAAGCACGGAGCAGACCCCTCTCTCCTGGACCACCGTGGAGACACAGCTCTGCATCTGGCTGCCCGGCAAGTAGCACGTGCAGGAGGCCATGGTGAGACAAAGCTTTGGAACTTGGTTTTGCTACTCAGTTAAAATATAAGGACGTCAGCTTCCCAGCTGCTTTCAAAAATGGAGATCTCCCATCTACTGTACTATATGGAGATGATAAGCTAGCAATAGGACAGAAAGATTCTCTGTGCATAGCTTGCTTTATTGTTCCGAGATCCCCCTTGAGTAGAAAGGACCTGTATGGGAACCATTCCTATTTTTTGCTCACTTGGGTAGGAGCCGGGGGAAGCCGAGCTTCTAGGTGAGGCTGTTCCATGAGGCTGAGATGGTAATAGAGGAACAATGACATCTGGCTTCAGCACCCCTTATTTCACAACAATGAGGGATTACTAGAAACATTTCCCAGAATGAACATATTGGGTCAATTCTGGTTGGAGAAGGTTGTTCCGTAGGTAGCTAGATACCGAGCTTTATAGGGCTTTCTAGCTTAAAAGCAGCACTTTGAATTATGCCCAGAAACTTGGGGCTGTCCATTAAAACTAAACGCAGGGAGACCCAGGATTAATAAAAGGCTACATTTCTTTATACAATATATAGCTATGGAAACTTTTGCCAACCAATGTGACGATGAGAGATAAGTTTGAAAGAGAAATTGGATAGCTTAATGGAGTAAGAGGAAAGGACTGACCCAATGTCACACAGGGACTTTTTGTGGCTAACGGGGGCCCAGAACCTGGGTCTCCCTACTCCTAATCCAGCACCTTCACCACTAGACCATTCTGGCTCTTAGGCTGAGCAGGAAGGACTGACCCAAGGTCCTCCAGAAGACTTTCATGGCTGAGGGAAAGCTAGAACTTGGCTCTTCCTGGTACAAGTCCAATTCCTCAACCACTGCACCATGCTGGCTCTAACATGAGTAGGGCACCTTTGGCTGAACAGCTCTTTCACGTATTCTACTCCACATTTCATCAAAAGAATTCAGGACAATATAGGTGGCTCCTTTCTTGCTTCACCATTTAACTTCGCAGTGACTGTGAGCTAAGTGAGACTGGGAATCTGTGACAGGCTCAAGGCCATATAGCAAGCTAGAAGGCTGTGCAGGAGTTTGAACTCCTGTCCAGTTAGAGTTCGATGCTGTAGCCAGAACCAGTCTCATCCTAATGCATGAAGATTCATTATTGTGCCTCCTCGTGATCCAGATTCCAGTCCCTCTTCAGCTGTAGAAATTCACTGGGTGACTTTGAGTCACTCATGCCCAGCCTAGCCTAGCACTCCTGACAAGGTTGCTATTGGAGCAATAAAAAGGTTAATGATAAAATGAGAGGAGACCCCCATGAGGTGTCTTGAAGTACTGAAGGAAAAGTGAGCCCTAAGTCTAGCAAATACAATGAAAGAGGAAAACCATCACAGAAATCTTTACGAGATTAGGAACCAAAGCGTAGCTCTAGGTATCCCATCAGTTCTCAAGGGTATTTTTCGCTAGTTCCCGTGATCCATCATTTCTCTTCTTCCAGAAAAAAAATAAGGTATAAGAAATATAAGGTATTCAGACAGCAACAGAAACTCTGGTCATGTTTTCTCCTTCTTTATTTCAGATTTGGGGTCCTGTGTCATAGAAAGGAGAATGGATGCTGGTTAACATGAATTGCTGAGCAAATGTTTGTGACACTTTTAAGATAAACCGCTGTATTATGGCATCAGCTTTCATAGACCACAGTCCGATTCATCAGATTCATCGTTGAAGAGTAAATGTATTAGTCTTTAAGGATTTGTGAGGCTCTTTGTTCAATAATATAACAAGCTGGTTTTTGTAGTCTAGAAATGAAGAAACCTATTTTTCTGTTTATAGTGTGTGTGGTAACTATGAACGTCCAAACACAGTTTGCTGCAATTAGCTCAGAAGCCACTAAAGGGCGCTAATCATTAACGTTGCTTTTTCTTCTCAGTGTATGAAGATCTGTTTGTACCCTTGCGAATCCACTGCCCATCTGCCATGAGCATCAAGAACAGAGCTGGAAAGACACCGGGGGACCTCCTGAACACAGCAGCAGAAGAGAAATGGGTATCAGTATGGCTCGGTTAGGAGGAGACTGTCAAAGTCAATGAAAACTTAATGGAGAGCGGGGAAAGAGAAAAGAAAGAGAGAGAAAGAGATCTATATCATTTATTTTCATCATTATTATTTTAATATTTTGTAATAGTATTATTTTAGGACTATCACTGTTATATTACCTTCTTGTGTGGGAGGGAGGGAGGGAGGGAGGGAGGGACCATCAACTTACTTGGTTTTAGGTGTTCTTCTCCCAGACACAGACTTTGATATGTTTTAATTCTCCACAGTGCCCCCCAGAAATGCTTGAGGAAAATGAAGCAGAATGTGAGGCTGAGCAGGAGTGGAGATACAAACTTCTCAATGAGTGGGAAGATGAGTTTCAAGAGACCCCATGGCAGAATGAAGGTACACTTGGAGGGTTTTTGTTTTTCTTCTTGTTTTGTTTTTTTGCATACTTAAATAAGGAAATCAGTTCGGACATGGAACCAAAGCCCCCAGCAGAGGCATCCTAGGGAAATGGTTTCAGTGTTATTCCAGAGCTTGCAACAGTGCCAGCAGGAAAACCAGAATAAAGCAACAGTGATTGAGGAATTAGCATAGATCCTAGGTAAAACTTTATGGTGACCAGGAGGTCCTGTGCTCGATCTTAACCTCATAAAATAGCTGTTGCTAGAATATTATTCCTGGATGCTAGCCTAAGAATAATAGAAGAGTGATTTGAAATTGGTGCAAAATATGGCATCATATGATGCTGATACTAAAAGATCTGCGCTGGATACAAATTCCCCACTGTGTACAAGTTCAGGCGTGGCTGTTGACCTCTAATACCCTAACTGGCTTGGCTCTACATGTAATGTGCTCCTGAAGGACGTGCATTGGGGGAGACACACACACACACACACCAGTATTTAAGAAGACAGTAAAAACACAGCCTTTTGGCCAAGCGTTTAACATCAATTATTGCAACAATTTAATTTTGGTTTTGATTTCAATTGTATTAATTTCATATTTTTCTCACTGTCATACACCCCCTTGAGAATTGGGAGAAACAGAAAGGAAGGTAAAAATGTCAGGGATTTAACTGAACTAAAATAATTAATGGCATGACTTGCCGAGTGATATACATAACCATTGATAGTGGCCTCTTCCCAGGTATATAAGATCTTTAAAACCATCCTCAAATTGATGCCCTGCAGATGAGTTACGGAACATCCTGTCAGCCAGCACAGACTTCAGATTAATGCTGAATGATGGGAAGTGGAGTCCGTACGCTGTGTTGTTACGTGCTCACCTCTTGGATTCTACATTCTGCTGACTTCTTCCAAATCCCTGGCATTGCTCCCTTCTTTTTCTTCACTGATTCACATTAAAACAGAATTATTCTAAGATGTCCCTAAGGTAGATTTTACTCAGCATCCAGATAGGCCAGGGTTTCTCAACCTTGGCAGCCTTAAGCTGTGTGGACTTCAACTCCCAGAATTCCCCAGCCAGCATGGCTGGCTGGGGAATTCTGGGAGTTGAAGTTCACACAGCTTAAAGCTGCCAAGGTTGAGAAACACTGAGATAGCCAATATGTTCAAGTCTTAAAAAAAAAAATCTCTCCCCCAATCAGTTTGACCAGAGACTCTACCTGGTTTTCATTTTCTGAAGCATTGGTGTTGCTGTTATGGAAGCAATTTGCAGCCTTTGGGCTTTGAAAGCTCCCTCTTCCTGCTGCCCTGGAGAGGAAGAGAGACGTGGCATCAACTGGGATTTGAAAGGGCCATCCATGGAACATGATCCGCCCCTTGACTATCTCCTGTTCTTTTATAGAGGATTTCTCCACGGGTTCCAACTCAGAAACGTACGAGGATTGGGCTGATCGCATATACAGAGAATACAGGCATAAACGTAGGCAAGAAGAGGAACAGCATCGCGGGAGACCTAGAAGGGAAGCTGAGAAGTCTTCAGTTCCACTCCAGCACTTCCTGGAGCAGGACCATCTGCAATACCTGAGGCGTGTCCGAGCCAAGGAGAAAGAGGTTCAGGCCGCCAAGAAGAGACGTTACGAGGAAGGCTGCAGCCAGGTCTTCTCCTCAGATAGCTCGCGTCTGCTGTGTTACGAGGACATTCCCTGGCCGAGCCCAGCTGGGACTCCTGAGGAAATGGCCGCAGCAGCCCTTCATGGTGTAGAGCCATCAGACAGACCAGCTTATCGGCGCTTCCTCCGGCGTCAGCAGGTGCTGTGGCATCCGGACAAGTTTGTGCAGCGCTGCGGCACACGCTTGGCTGAACAGGATCGCCGTCGGATCTTGGACGCTGTCACAGCATTGTCCCAAGCTTTCAATCGATTGGCTGAAGCTGCCAAATAGATCTTGCTGCTTGTCTGCATCGGTGTTTCTCAACCTCAGCAGATTTGAGATGTGTGGACTTCAACTCCCAGAATTCCCCAGCCAGCATGGCTGGCTGGGGAATTCTGGGAGTTGAAGTTCACACAAAGATGCTGAGGTTGAGAAACACTGGTGTGTATGAATGAAATGTGTTAGGATAACTGAACACAGACAGGATGTCCTGTTTTCTTGCACTGTGGACAAAAGAAACCATAAAACTTTACTTTTGAATGTCTTTGGTTGATCCAGGCAAACTGAATAACTTCAATAGACTTTTTAAGAAAAGATTCTTTGTTGAGGCCACTACTGGTGTTGCATTTTCTTTAAAATAATTTTATCAATCCGTTCTAGAAATGTTCACAAGCTTCCTCTCTCTTTCCCCATCTACCCATCCCAGTTCTTTAGTTGGTTTCCCGCAGCTCCTGTTCTTGTTCTCTGGCTTATTTTTCCCTCAATTTTCCAAGATTCTACAATCGTTTTCCTTTTTCCTTGCAATCAGTCTGAGTCACTTGGTGAGAATCCAGCTTTCTTGTGTACTTCAAGGGGGTGTTTTGTGAAAGTCTTGGGTGGCTGGCTAATTTAGAATTTGCAGGACAGAAACCAAAGCAGGAGGACATTAAAGAAGATGCCAGGCCCAAAACAAACAGCATCATGTTTATTTAAATTGTCCCTATTAATTAGATAGAGCACCAGGAGTTCTTCCCCAGTCGGCCGTAGTCAGCCCAAGCAGGGTCTCCGGAATTCAACTCACAAAGGGATTGCTCTCGTTGGGCAAGTTTTATAGCCCTACAAGCTCTCCCACACACATACAGAGTTGCTTAGTTTAGGCATCAGCAAGGAAAAGTTAGATATGAATGAGGATTAAGTGTCCAGCTCGGCACCTGCTGCAACAAAATAAGGAAATAATGATCTGTTTGGGGTTAGAGCAGAACGTTCTCTCACAACTTCCAAGAATAAATAGGAAGAGCTAGCTTGTTTAAGCAGCCTCTCTTCCAGATGTTAATTTAAAAATGCAGGTCAATCAGGGCAGGGTTGGGGACTTCCCTTATTGTCAATATTAAAGTTGGGTTCAGATGTCAGTCTTTTTGCAATTATATATTTTGCTGGGAGAGGACATTTCGCATTTGATCTCAAACAGCAAAATGTTGCTTCCACGTATATCCTTTTCTTGCATTAATGATAAAAATGCGAACCCATCATGTGGTTTCTTTGTTTCTTTCTTAGTGTTATGTGCAAACAAGGTCACCGTTGTTTCTGGCTAAGTGCAATGAGTGAACTCAGCCAATCTAGATTCAACCATATTTAGGCTAGACTCACCAGATGGTTGAAATAAACTCTTTTGCTTAGCACTACAGTATGTGTGAACACATCCATTACGGTTGAGTTTTATATGTAAGCCAGGTCAATATGGCTTGTTAAAAATCATTTTAAAAATATGGCTTAGTAAACACAGCCAACTCCAGCCTTCTCCAAATGGATATCTTGGTTTGAACCTCAGCCAAGGAAAATATGATGCCTACTGGCAATGTTGACATTTCATTTTGCAAACCACATTCACCAAGCTCCTTATTCTCCAGGAGAGACATAGCTGAGTTAGAGATCAGAATTTGAATCCCAAGAGCTTAGCCTCTCACCTTATGACAGCTCCCCTAGGTAGACCAGACCAGGAAGTCAACTCCATGGGAAGGCTAAAACTCTGTTTATTCAGATTGGCTATAATAACAGAATCTTGCAAGTCTGATTGTGCAGTACCGCCGTCTCCTTATAATTCAGTGAATTAATGAAGTGTCTGAGCCACTTCTGAACATCATCTGGACATTCTGGACCTTAAAAAATGCTTCAGCCCCTCTGATCTAGGCAACAGGTCATGCCTATCTCCATCGAGGTCATCTTCATTAGAATTAACAGGGCGTGGAGAGTAAGAAAGTTGACTTTGATGAAGATATACAGGATATGCCAACCACCAGAGGAGCTTCTCTCATGTCTTCAGTGCAGGAGTACAGCATTTTCTTTGACCATCAAACCTTCCATGGTGCCTATTGCCATTGCTATCAACATGACACACTTCTGGCCACATGTTCAGGTATGGGGCCAGCTGCTACTTTGTGCACTAACTCTCTGGATGAGTTGAGCTTTAGCAAGTTTTATCAAGCTTTCTAGATTTCAAGAGTGGGACCTATATTACACAATCATCAGACTCCCCTGATGCTGTGAGCGAGAGTATTTAACGTTACCAGAAGAGCGAGAGGGATATTTTTCATAACTGAAATTGTGGTGGATTGTATTCTTTTATGTGTATTTCGTGTATAACAACGTCTGCTGTTGCTTCTATGTAGTGGTCAGTTTCTTTGTGACAATTAATAATGGCATTCAACCATCCCTCATGAGTCAGCTAAGGACATTTCCAGATGATGAAAAAGGAAACTGCTTTGAACTGTGCAGTGAGGAGGCCAGTTCATGCCTTCCCAAAAAAGCATGCCTACTATGGAGAACTCTGACTTCTCCAGTGCTCACATCACAATTTGGACAGTTAGTATATGCAGACCACAGTACAGATCAGTACTGTATCTGAAGCTCTGAGCAGGTATAAAACCTCACCATACAACTAAAAAAAAAAGAAGTCCTTGGTAGAAAGAAGGGCAAATAACTTCCAGAATTGCAGAAGTGTTAGAAGATTCAGCCTAAATGGTAAGAGTCCATGGTGAATATCTTTTACTGGGGAATTCTTAGAAGGAGGGGAAGTTTCGGAACAATGGGTTGACAAGAGATGAGACGCACTTTGAAGAATTTCCCAAAAAATTCCAAGGGGGAAAAAAGATGATTAAAGCATATTCTCAGAAGTAGCTTAGGAAACTGAAATTCAGGAAGAGTTTCCGGTTGTGGCTAGTTTGGTGTCATTGCTATTTCTGCTGGTTTTAATCAGGGACAGGAAACAGCAATGAAGGAAGCAGGAAATGGATCTGTTGTAGTCCAACTTTTGAATAGAATCGGAAGATAGCAGAATTCTGTCGGGGAATCCAGCAGTAGAAAAGAGCATGAAAAGAGTGAGAGAGAGAGAAGAAAGAGAAGGAAAGAGAATGAAGAAGGTGAGAGAGAAGAAGAAGAAGGGAGGCGTTTACTGGAGGAAGCCTCCAGATAGCCAACAATGGAAGGTGATGGAGATGCCACAGGATAAAAGCCAGATACCTTCCCAAGTTTACACACACGCACAAAACTTTTTTCATATCATATGCCAGAATCTACAAGTACTTTAGGAAAAGCCCTTGGAATATAGTATTCTGTTCTCATTATCAGTGGTGGATTTGAAGAGATGTACAGAGATATGGTAGATTCAGAGGATAAACATTTTCGTCTTCATGAAACCAGAATCAGAACCCACTTTGGATTAATTGCAGAAATAACAAGCAGGAGGAACTTCAAAGCTTTGAAAAACACACACCTTTGAGATCAGATGGGGGGTCTGTTTGGAGCAGTTCTGGCCTCAAAGGGGGCAGATGAGGAGGGAGTCTCACTTGTCCGTGCTACAGACTTTCTCCTGTTGTAGGAGTGGTGGAATAATCCCTTTTCATCTCCTTCCTAGCTTTGCATGAGGAAGTTCGCCAAGCTGTGTCCTCATAGGACTTGTCAGGACAGCAGAAGCAGCACACACAGTAACTCTTCTGCTGCAGACGCAAGGAAGGAAACCTTTGAGAATCCATAGTCTCGAAAAAGCAGCGGAAGTCTCCCCCAGCTTCTCAAGTATCTCCTTGCAATCGGGAGATTCCAGTGGCATGGTTCCAGTCATTAGATCCAAATAGACACGATTATTTGTTTTTGAGGTGGGGAGGAGGATATTATAAAACAGATCATGCCAAGCAACAGAAGAGGAATCAGTGTTTTGTATTAACCCCAACCTTCCATGGAGCACAAAACCTTGCTCTGAGCCTCCTGTCCATCAGCTCCAACTCAGTTTCAAATCCCCAAGGATCATCCCCCTCAACCACTTTGCAGCTGGCTGGGAAATTACCTGTCTGACCATCATTGGGAGAGGGGACGGAGAGACCCTGGTTTACATATAACCAGAGTCCATAAGGACTTTATTGCTCCAGCCATGATGTTGCTAGGAGAAACAGTCCTTCAGGAGTGCATTCTACCCATAGAATGGCCTCTTGCAAAAATTAAACTAGACTATCAGGTCTAGGAAGAAACTTGGAAATATGACATGGAACTGTAGATACCAGCCCTCCCCATGGGAAACAACCTGGCCCAGTATGTCATTTCTTTGCAAGTATTCACATTGTTACAAGGAAGCAAATCACTCCTTAGATGCAACTCCAGACAGAGCAGCTGCCAAGAATCTACTCATTCAATTAAATACCAGCAAGGAGGTCCACATTAAGAGGGCCACAGCTTCTGCAACTGCATTGGACCCCAGAAAAGTATCCTCCTCTATGCTGAACAACAGGCTGAAGCAGTGAAGACCCAAGAGTTAAGAAGTTATGGCTGATAACAGCCACCATCCCACCACGCTTGAGAGAGCACCTTGTGTTTGCCTCCAAACACAATGGAGGACTTGGGGATATTCACATGGGGCAGGTTGATCCACAATGGAGGATTTGGAGATGTTCAGGTGGGGCAGGTTGATCCAACAACACTGGGGTCATTGTCCTGTTGTCAGGCCAATGGGATTATTCCCTGAAGCAGTATTTTTCTGCATGGGGACTTTTATATCCCACATGCTTCTTCTAGAATCTAGAATTCATTTTAAAGGGTTCCTTCAGGTTCTGTAGGTTCCATTTTGCTGGAATCTATCTGCAACATTCATCTAGGGTTGGCTGGAATTTTGCTCTGGGTTTTTCTGGTGGAATGGACTTTGAGCCAGGATCCAAGAAGAGTTTTATTACAGTCAGCTGAGTGGGCATGGTTCCAAAATAGGGATGTGCATCAAATGTTTGGTGATGTTTTATATGCTTGTGCACACCCTTGCACACTACTACCATTTTTACAACCCTTTGGAATGTTTCTTATCAGTTTTTTGCCATACATAGACAGTCACCCACTCCTTCTAAGCCTCGCCGTATACCTGTCCCTCTTGCTTTAGTCTAATGGAAGAGTTCCATGCAAGCATATTAACAGAAACCCATCACATTTAGCAGATTTAAACATTTCCCCCTTCAGAGGGTTGCTCCAAATTTAATGTCGCACTGAGCCCCCACATTTCTTAAACTATTCCCTGCCAGCAGTTTGTATTGCTATTTTCAACAATACAAAAATTCCATTTCCTTATACCGCACTTGTTGAACGTCCTACTGAAAAACTCGGAGACCAGGAATATCAAGTCAGAAGAAACCAGACATGGATCCAGTTTTAGCTTTTAAGCATGTGCGTATTTAGTCTGATTCTTCTTTCCCTTTTTTAAAATATATTGTTTAAAAATATATTTTTCTAGTTGTTTGTACTGTCGATGAGTCTAATCCAAAACCTAAGAAGGGCCTACACTAGAGCTAGGTTAGAATTACTGGACTCCATGGTCACATATGGTCGTTTACATCACCTGCCTTATGATGAGAGGCTATGTGTATGTGAAGACCCAGCCATAGAAGATATTGTCCATGTTTTGTTCGACTGTAAACTTTATGACTCACCCAGGCTTAATTATTTGTCCTCTCTGTTGGAAAGAACAGTCTATTGGGACCCCAAGCACAGATTATCCTATTTTCTTCCGGGCACAAATATCTTTATTGTGAGTAGGACTGCCAAGTTTGTGGACAAGGCAGTTCCGCTGAGAGCCTGATATACAGAACAGATTGGAGTATCATGTAGGGGTGATGGTCTTATATGAATCTGGATTTATGATATTAGCGACACATTATTATATTATTTTATAGTAGTATTATATTTAGTACTATCCCATTTTATTATTATAATATTTTATTGTATCATGGATCTCATGTATTAGTTATTTGTTTTACCTTTACTGATGTTTCTTATTCTTGTTGATATGGTTGTAAGACTAATCAATAAAGTTGAAAGTAGTTGTTTGTACATTACAGTTATCAGATCAAGGTTAAAAAAAAGCAAAGATGAGAAGAAAATGCCTTTTTTTTTTCCTCCACTGTTCTCTCTCCAAAGGCCCTTTTGCCTGTGGAAGGGAAAGAAAGCTTCTGCCTCATGGTATTATGGGAAGAAAGAAGTTAGTTGGTGTGAAGTCTATTTTAGAATGAATGGGAGAGTTATAAATTGCAGAGTTCTCCAGGGATTTCTTCCCAAGAGTGAATATTTCCAGGTCTTCCTAAAGCTCAGTTGTGGTTTCCTGTTCAAATGGGGCTTGTAACAATCAGAAAAAAATAGAGGAGGGAGGGAAGGAAGGAAGGAGAAGGGAGGAAGGAAAGGAGGGAGGGAGAACTTCCAAGCACAAGTCCCAAAATATTTCTCCCCCAACTTCTTCTCTACAATGAACATGAGCTGAAACTTAGCTTATTCAAGAAGGAAACAAGTAACTGGTTCAGCTAGGCCTAGACTGTACTGATTTTACTCAGAATTCTGCATGTGTGATTCTTCCCTTCCTTTGTTTCCTCCACTCTGCCCTTTTCCCAGTAAACTTCTTTTTCTATCTGGAAATTTCACTTCCCTGGTTTTCAAAGGGAATTGCTTCCTAAAAGCTACCTATGTACAAGTATGCACAATGATACAGCTGGCTAACTCTTGTGCTTTGGAACTGGCACCCCATTTGTTGAGTTCTGGATTCTGGCCTTTGGACAGGATGATTAAGCACATCTTCCTTCCTGGTTTCCTGGATCTGAATGGAAGAGAACCGTCTTGGGTAAGTCGAAAGCCTGAGCGTTCTCCTGCTAGATGTGTCAGGAGGTTCAGCCTAATTGGTGGCAACCTATCCTGATCTTTGCTTGGGGTTGGCCAAGAAAGCTGTCTTTCCCCACACATACCCACACACAAAGTGAGCAGGTTGACGGGAGATTTATCTAGAACATCTGGGGAAAACCACAGAGGAGATGGCTGGATGTGAAATTATCTGCTCTGGCCACAGTATTTACATTGGGATTCAAAGTTGGGGGTGGGGGAGGAGGGATAACCAGGGACAGTGGTGGAAACTCAAAAAGCTGACGTTCCCTAGGATTGCAGCAAGTTTTGGTATCTCTGGAATCTGAAAAAATTCTCCGATTGCAAGCCAGAAGCAACTCCTTCATTTCACAACACTCAGAGAAATGATATTGATCATGGGGCATCCTGGAAGGAAGGAAACTGCTGTCTGGATAAATCCTTTCCAGGAAGACAAAACATGATGGAAGAAGGTGTCTCCTTAATGTTGCTTCTGACGAGAGCTTCGTAATCCTTGCTAGTTCCAGAAAAGCTTTTAGCAAAGCCATCTTGCTTTCTGGATTCATGTATACAGTTGTGGATTTTTATCTCAAGCCAAGCATTTATAAGGCTCTCAGAAGCTGGGGTTGTGGGGGAGAAGTCAGAATTCATTTCTCTCTCTTTCTCTCTCTCTCTCCATTGAAATGACTGACTCAATAAAGCAGTTTGTGGGTAGGGAAACCCCAACTATGGTGACCCTTGGGGTTGCATTTATGTGATTACTGTAGTTTAAATGCCTTGAATGCAAAGCGTTAACCCATTTGATCATTTCAAATCCTGAGCCATAATTTGGAGGGGGGGCCCTAGACGTGGGACGGTTTCAATCAATTACCCCATTGCCCTTCGGTAAGAAAAATATTATACTGGGCTTTGAAAAGTGAAAACAAATCCAAGGTTGGAATCCTCAAGGGCTCAGAAAGAACTGTAGGAAGCAGCTAAGGACATCTGGGAAGACTTCCAGCGTGAATATTGGAAGCATTATCTCAGAACCCTGGAATGGAAAGGTTGAAAGGGACTTAGGAGATCATCTGGTCTAACCACGAGCTTGGTGCAGGAATCCACTACTACAGGCGGCCATCCAGTCTCAGCTAACGCCTCCCATGAAGCAGTGTTCACCACCTCCCCAGGGAGGGTCAGCCCTTCAAGGTAGGTCAGACTAGGAAGCCAGAGTTATGAATGCTAATATTACTTTTATTATAAGGTTACCATAACAGACTCTTGCAAGTCTGAATGGCCTTCCCCCCTCCCTCCCTTCTTCTTCCTGAGAACTAGGGAGGGTCTTG
This sequence comes from Python bivittatus, assembly GCF_059951505.1. Lineage (NCBI taxonomy): Eukaryota > Metazoa > Chordata > Lepidosauria > Squamata > Pythonidae > Python > Python bivittatus. Next base: position 318,985 of record NW_028277102.1, read on the forward strand.
TTTAAGATACTTTCTCAAATTACATTTCTGCCCTGGACTCAGATTTCTTTTATCTGACCATTGTCTCTGTTTAAGGTCTTCCTCCTGTTCCTCAAGGTTATTCTTTCTTCCCATTACAGGGAGTCTCTTCCATTCCTGAACAGCTGTTACTTTTAAGAAATTCTTCCTAGAAATTCCTCCAGACAAAATCTGCTTCCTTGTAATTTAAACTCTAAACTACTCCTACTTCTTTAAATTACAACTTCCTTGTAATTTAAACTACTAAACTTTCTCCATGATTTTTCAGATACCTGAAGACTGCCAGCATGGTCTCCCTACAGTCTTCTTTTCTCCAGGATAAACATTCCCCGTGCCACCAACTGTTCCTCTTAAGTTTGTTCTTCCAGTTTGTTTGTCTGTTTCCTTATCATCTTGATTGCTCTTCTCTGGACATGCTTCACTTTGTCAATGTCCCTCTAAACTGGATGCAATATTGGAGCTGTGGTGTGAACAATACAGAAAAAAGAACAGTAACTTCTTTTGTTCATAATACTATATCTTAGCCTAGAATTACCTTTCCTTTTTTGTTCTGTTTTCGTTTTGCAGTTGCACCACCTGTTTGGTTTATCTTGGTTCGGTATCTACCAAGACATCCAAAACCATTATAAATGTAGTGTTGCCCAGTATGATTCCCCACCCCCATCCCATCCTATTCTTTTGATTTCTCCCATTCATCCCATAGGAGTTAAACTTAGCTTTGTTAATTCATCTTGCTGGTTTCTGCCCATTGTTTCAACTTTACAAGTCCCTCTTGAAACTAAGGACTGTCCTCGAGATTGTTTGCAATCCCCTCTGGCTTTTTGTCATTTGCAAATCTGATAATCCTATTTTCTAACCCAAATAATTTATAAATACACTGAACAGCACACAGACTAAACCGAGCTCTTTAATATGCCGCTTGAACTTTCTTCCAGCTTTAGGAACCACTGAGATATAGGAATTTTCATCTAATCATGCTTGATTCATCCATCATAACATAGTCCACCTCATATTTTGCCATTTTCCATACTAGATTCTCATGGAAGACTTTGTTGAATGCTTTGCTAAAATCAAGGGGAATTCTAGTCAGGAAGTTACCAGTTTGTTAAGGTTCATGCTTACTATCAACCACAGGCTGTTGCATTTTGCTAGACTTGGTGCCAGTTCAGTAGATTGCAGCTTCCTCAAATTTTTATTTAAGTTGTCAGAGTTATGTCCCGTTTTTCCTGCAGGAGCTCAAGACTTAGCTTTCCCTCCTCTTCATAAATCCTATGAAGCATCATGAAATGAAATTTGTAGTCCAAAGAAGGGAAGGCTTTAGGCAGACTTGGTCTTCCAATACTTGAAAAGCTGTCACAGGGAAGAGGGTAAAGATCTATTCTCCACAACTTCTGAAGTTAGGAGCAAAACCAATAGGTGGAAGCTTTACAGAGAGAGACCCAAACTCAGAATAAGGAGGAATTTCCTGGCTATGAATGCTATTAAGCAGTGGAATAGCCTGTCTCCAGAATTATATGTACCAGTGGAGGTTTTCAAGCAAAGGTTGCTCCTCCATTTGTCTGGGATGGTATGAAGATTCCTGCTCTTGCATGGGATTGAACTAGAAGACCACCAAGATTCCTTCCAATGTTATGATTCTATTATTTTCTCCCCACAAAAACCCTGTGAGATAGGTTGGGATGAGAGTGGTTGATCTGAAGTCTCCCAGTGAGTTTCCATGGCTGAGGGTAGACTTGAACTGGCTCTCCCCAATCTACCCTCAGTCTTACCCCAGTCCTACCACAGTCTACCCCGATGTGATGGAATGGAATTATGAAGGCCAAACTCAGGGAGATAAACATTTTCTTAGCTCGCCAGAACTGCGTGAGAGGAACAAGAGGATGAGACTGGCACCTCCCTGAGGAATTCACACTGTTGTGGCTGGAGGACTTTGGGAACTGGGGTTTTAGTCTGGGAAGATTCTTGCTAGAGGTTGTAGCTAATAAAGATAGCTGGACTGAATTGGCATTGTCTCTTGGAGTTCCTTGGGCTAGGCCTGACACCCAGTCTATGACTACACCATTCAATCTCTCTGCATAACAGTGAATATGGCATTGTGAAATGGAAGAATAAATGTATCCTTGAGCTAAGAAGTAATTCTCCCAGACAAGAATGACATAATAAACCACAAAGACAGAAGTATAATATTGTTAAAGAAATATGAATAAGTTTTTATAAATTTCCCCAGACTTGTCATCAGAATTCTGCAAACATACAGGAAGGATCTTCTTGGGTGCTGAGAGCCCCAATATCTCTTTGAGAGAAGAATCACTGGTAAAGCACATGCAAAAGATTTCAATGAAAATCAGGAGATGGGGAAAAGGTGCTCTCTAGTTCATGGATAGTCATTCCTAATTCATCCAGAAAAGATCTATATATTTAGCCCTGTTATTATTGGAGCAATACCATCAAGCTGCTTTGCAGTGTTTCATAGGAAGATGTAGCTAGTGCATTGCCTCCAAGTTCAAATATAGAACAGGGATTCCCAATCTACTTTGCACAAATGGACCTTCTTGGAGTTTTAAAAGAACACCACAGCAGTTGCAGAATTACTGCCTGTTCTCTTCCTTTATCCTTTGAGTAGGTTTGGGTTCAACAGCCCTCCCATCTCAAGTAGGGCGATCAGAATGGTATATATCATCCACTTTCCCTTAAGCTCTTAGAGTGCACAATAGGAAATTAAAATGGTGGTTCCAGAAACCCTCTTGCCTAATGGGTCAGAACATGGAGTGGAGAGGTTAATAGGAGAGGTCTCAGTAACAGGCTCAGAGATTTCCCATGCTGACAAAGGTTTGGGGCAAAGCCACTGAAAACAGGTGCCTTCAAGCTCAGTTCTGTAGACAACCATGCATTTTTCTCGGTTCTTGGTTTCTTGGTTCATGGAAATGGTTAGTGATTTACCACTGCCTTCTTCTGGGGTGGTTTTCCACTTCCCAGACTAGCTTAGAGGGAGCCAGTTTGGTGTAGTAGTTTAAGGTACCAGGCTAGAAACAAGGAGACTGTGAGTTCTTGTCCTACCGTAGGTGCAAAAGCTGACTGGGTGCTCTCTCTCAGCCCTAAGAAGAAGAAAGCAAGGGCAAACATCTGCCCATCCCATCAGGTCTGGCAAAGAAGGCATGCTGAGGGTCCCATCTGCCAGAGAATTCCATTTGGCAGGTCCCAGGAGATGGGCCATCTCTGCCATGGTGCCCACCTTGTGGAATCTTCTCCCCCCAGAAGTGAGATTAGCTCCATCCCTTTCAACATTCTGCAAGTCCCTCAAGACCTGGCTATGTGATCAGGCCTGGGGCACCCAGGGGACCAGGGAGATTTTGCAGTGGCTCTCTTACTACAGTTAATATAGTTAATACAGAACTCTCCTGTTTTGTGTGTTTTTATCATTATTTTTACTTGTAATTGATCTTATTCTTTTTAATTGTTGTACGCTGCCCAGAGTCACTTTTATGTGAGATGGGCAGCTATATAAATATAGATAGACAGACAGACAGACAGACAGACAGACAGACAGACAGACAGACAGACAGATCACTTCCAAAATCTTGCTAAAAAAGCTGCAGAGACTTGTCCAGGCAGTCGCCAGGAGTCAGCAATGACTTGGAGGCACACACACATACCAGGCCTACAATCCTGGTATTTTCTGGTGGCCAGCCATCCAAGTCTTAACCAGAGCACACCTGATTTAATTTCCAAGCCCAAGGAATCAATTAGATGCTACCACCCCTCCTGCGATGAAGCCCACAGGAGAGCTTGAAAAGAAGGGGCAAAGAATTTGTGCTGCATTATGAAAAGGAGAACAAGAGGCTTGTGAAAGGATTTGAGAGAGGAGTCATACCGTAATAACATTTGTGGTTGCTCAAAATCCCCTTCCAACATTTATGTTTGAGTTCCCTTGAGATAATTACCCCTTAAGACATGATGACAAAGGAATTGGTTGACAACCTATACTATTCAAGTGATGTTTCTCAGTGGGAGAAAAAATGACCCAAGATGGTTCAGGAGGTGCTTTGAGATGACTCATCATTACCCCCATCTCCCCCAATCAGACAGGAAGAGGAAACATGAGGTTGTCTTGGTAAGCGAGAAACTAGCAAGCCTGCAGTTATGCTGTGGGAGCCAGAGAACTGAGTTGGTCTCTATAAGACACGGGTGATCACACCCAAAAATCCACTGGGAAAATAGTATCTGTTGTTGGGGGTGGAATCATACATGATAATCACATCCCCCCAGAGATTAGAGCAAACCCCACCCTACTGAGATTCTGAAAGACTATTAGGACCTGCCTCTTCTGGAGAACCTTTGGGGGCTGAGACGGATTTTGATTTCCTCCTGAGATGATGCCCCAATGGAATATGGTCTTCTGGTTGTATGCTGTCTTTTTGATTGCTAATTTCAGGATCGTTTCAGGCTTTAATCTTAAGTACTGCTTCTGGAGAGTAAGCTGCTCAGAGTCCCTGGGGACTGGAACGACCTTTAAGCCTAAAGTGAGCAAGTAAATAATTTAATAAAAAGAAGAGAAGTGCCCTCGCTCCCAAGAAAGAAAAGCTGGGGAACATTTGCATCTGTACAGTTCTCACCACGCAGAGTGTAGCAACATAGACCAATGAAGGAAGTGATGAATTCCTTAAGGATCCAAATTTATCGTGGGGACAAATCGGTATTTGGCAACACAAAAGTCACTATCCTGAAATTCCCCAGTGAAAATTTTGCCCTAAAATGGAATGTTGATTTCAAAACAGCATCAAAGCAGATACTTTTTTTTTTCCCCAACAGTAGGGCTAATATTGAGCAAATGTAAGCAAACAGTATTTCTTCTGACCTTGCGAGTCGTCGTGAAAATGGGAATGTTCCTGATCTTGCAGCAAGGTGTGCTTTCACAGGCAGACTCCTGAGAATGTGGGAACGCATTTGTTTCCCATCTTCCTGACCCCAGCTTAACTTGTGGGAAAATCTGGCATTGCGCATTTGTTTAGAAATGAGTCTGGCTGATTTCCGAGGTACAATTTCAACTTCCTCTGTGTGATGTCAAGTCCAGCGAGCAGCTGGATTGGCTAAGGGGGAGCTCTGGTATGAAATCGAGCACAGTTTGATCCCGCCCTCCTTCAGAGGCCCACTAAAGCTTCTTAATTGCTTGCTCAACAGCCTTTCAGCTTTTACAGCCAAAGATGGACATAACTTAAGGGACAGACAAAATATCGAGCTAGGCAGATGCACAGAAAAAGTTCTCACAATTGGTTTTAGCCAAAACCGTAATAATGATGAAAACTAGACAACAATAACCACCCTACAAATGGGAAGAATTTAATATAATCTGCGTTTGTAAGTGACTTGAGCTAATTCACACGCTTTGCAAATGCAATATGCAAATTTTGTGCTGAATTTCTCAGCTGAAAATGTTGTGCAAAGGGTGTATATTAGGAACTGTTGCACAGAAGGAAGCATATATTGAGAAAAGGTTATATGGGAAAATTGCATAACAAATAGCAAATGTCAGACTTACCTGGTAGATCAGACAGGAAACACAGCCAGATAAGCTAATTCTACTGTATTGTAAAGCTACATTAACAAAATCTTGCAAGTCTGGAAGTACAACACTTCCCTTGTCTCCTTTACAGCCCGAGAAACTAGGGAGGGTCCCTTCTGAGCCTCTTGTCCTGCCCACTATCCAGCTGTGGGCTTTGCTGTCTCTTATCTGACCACTCCCTTGGCAGCATCTCTTTGGCCTGTCTCTCAAGGTCTTTCCCACGTTCCATTACAGTACTCTAGATTACTTAGCTTGGGTAGAACAGGATGAGTCCAGTTAGGGGAAGACTAGATTTTGGTTGTACTTGTGACACCCTGGCCAAAACTGACTGGTATTGCCCTTACCATTAGAAGGGAATGCTGCTTGGGGCATAAGCCCTATGTGGCTTGGGGCCAGGTGATTTGAAGGATTGCCCTTTCCCAGTTATATCTACCCAACCCATCAGATTGGCGAGGCAGGGTATGTTACAGGTCCTCCCCCCCCCACCATTAAGGAGGTCCATCTAGTGGGATTGAGAAGAAAGGCCTTCTCCATGGTGGCTCCCTCCCTGTGGAACATCATCCCTGTGGAGATAAGACTGGCCCCCACCTTGATACTCTTCCGAAAGGCCCTGAAGACATGGTTTTGCCAGCGGGCCTGAGGATCCCAGGTTGATACAGAGCCCATCAAGTGGTTTGTTTGAATGTATTGTTGTCGCCAGGGGGGTGGGAGTGTAGTGGGTTTTGTATTTGGGGTCTTATTTCTGTAAGCTGCCCAGAGTCACCGTGAGTGAGATGGGTAGCCATATAAATTGCATGAATGAATGAATGAATGAATGAATGAATGAATGAATGAATGTAATTGAGGATAATAACCTAGTCTAAACCTCTAATTTACCAAAAAGCATTATGTGAAACCTTTGAAAGCTATGACAGGCAATGTAGAAGACTATTTATGGGACCATCTGATGATGATCACAATTTAAGAAAAATTGGTGAACAAGAATTAACAAATGAAACAAATAAAAGGGGAAAAACAGATGCTTATATGTGAAACTGAGAGAAAAGTTGATGTAATAGACCTGAATGAAGGTGTCTGATCTTATAGAGTGCATTTGATGAACTATTATTATTATTAATTAAATCTGTATGCTGCCCAACTCCCAATGACTCTGAATGGTTCACAAGTAAAACCATAAAAACAAGGGGGGAAACATAATAATAGATAAAAATAAAAAATGGCAAGGATGACCAAAGGTGGACAGGACTCTCGAGCAAACTCGACTCCATTCTAGCATTGAAGGCGCTACCTATCCGGGTAATGAAACGTCTGCAAGAAAACAACCAAGCTCAGAGAACCCCAAGGACTCCAGGTTAGTCTGTCCCTACAGTATGCACGACAAAGGATGGAATATAAATCTAAAAGCGTGGTTGATTTGTTTATGATGTAAGATTGAGAGAATTGGTGAAAGATGAGGTTCTGAATGTGGGGTAGACCATTTTTTGGTAGTGTCAAGAGTGGATCTTGAGAAAAAATGAGACAGGGAAGGAAAGAAAATAAGTGAAAGAAAAATGAAGAAAAGTAAAATGACTCCAGGCAGGGTACATAGCCTATATGAAAAAGTATTAGAAGATAGATTAACTTCCCAAAAGAATGAATGGAGAATGGATGCAAAGAAAGAGATATTGGAAACTTCTTGGAATAGAGTGAAAATAATATTATAGATAGCTGCCAAAGTATGTGGAGATATGCTGATGAGAAGTATGAGAAAGTATTCTTGGTGGAATGATGAAAAAAAACACATGTAAGATTGATTACCACAAAAAATGAGGATGATAATATGTGTATAGAGAAAAATATTGCTGCAAAGAATGTGGTCAAAAAGAGCGAGACATGGTTAAGATTCAAACAGCAGAGAACTTCAGAGTGATTTTAGTGAAAATAACAAAAAAATTGGGAAGATGGTGAGCGCAGCTAAATGAGGAGCCTCTAGAACAGTGTTTCTTAACCTTGGCAACTTTAAGATGTGTGGACTTCAACTCCCAGAATTCCTCAGCCAGGATGCTGCCTGGGGAATTCTGGGAGTTGAAATCCACACATCTTAAAGTTGCCAAGGTTGAGAGACACTGCTCTAGAAGAATGAATGGAATTAAAAATAAAAGCAGTGAATCTGAATTGAGAGTACAGTATGCTGAAAGGAGTGTTTTAAAGATCTAAGTGGGAATGAAGGTGATACAGTGAAGCGTGGGATTAAAAGGAATGCTAGAAATATTAAGGTCCAAGAAAAAAATCTGGCCTGGATGTCATGAGTGCTTTGAGAATGATGAAAAGTAGTAATGCCACAGATGAAGATGATGTAACTGAAGAAGTGCTAAAACACGGGTTTCCTTAGGAAGTGGTTTTAAGCTGGCAGGGGGTGCACGGGCCAGATATTTGTTCTACAACAGGTCATTGAGAAATGTACAAGCGTGAGAAGAAATTGTACTGTACATTTGTTGATTGAGAAAAAATGTAAAGTAAACAAACTGAGATGAGGGAATGTGTGGCCTGAATATAGAGTTGAAAGCCCCTTTGCTAAATGCAGAAAGAACAGCATATGATGAAAGTGGAGCACGCACGAGAATCAGTGGAATGATTAGCAAATGGTTCAGCATTGAGCAGGAAGTAAGACATGGATGTGTGATGGTCTCTTGCTTGTTGAATGTATTTATGGATAAATATGGTGATGTATTGATTTGTCTGAGGGACGTATAGGGCTACCTGATCGACCCGTGACATGCAACGTTTAGACACACATTGGCTGGGGAGGCTCATTGCACGTGTACTTTTGCAAGCAAATTACGCCGTGTGGTTGACTAAGACCCAGAATAATTTGCAGTGAATTTTAGTAAGCATGTATAATGCAGCGAGGCGTATGGATCTGAGAATTAATATATCAAAGACCAAGGTAGTTGGGCTTGACAGGGAAACACAGGGTAAATGATTGCAAGTTATCTATCAAGAAAAGGAGAGGCATTTGTGTCCCCTGATGGAATGTTTTCTAAAGGGAAACAAGATGGAAAAATGTTAAGACATGCACATGTGGGTGAAAAGGGGGCAGCGTGTGGCCTGTTGTAAGTAATGATTGGCACCGCCCAGCTCCCCTCTCTGCTTTTTGGTAGTCTGGACACTCTGATTCTCTGTGGTTGCATAGTTGAGCTCAGCAGTTCCAAGAAAAAGCTTTTAGGAGAAACTCTGCGCTGCACATCATTCCCCAGGAGAAATAAATACTCGAGTTCCTTAGGGACAAGACAAGTTTGGGAGGGGATGCTGGTGGCGAGGAGGGTGAGCAGATTTTACCAGCAACCCTCTCGGCGAACTTCATCTTCTGCTCAATTTCTTCAGAAGGAAAACAAACCAACACACTCAGGCTGTCTGGCTCGATTTTTCATGCTTCCCTAAAAGCAGCATTGAGCAACAAACTCCACCTTAATTCTAATCAATTGCGCAATCCCCCTTTAAAAAAAATGACGCCTGGCAACCTTTCTTGTCAAGCTTTCATCTCTCCAGTCGGTTTCTAATTCGTTTGGCAAAACGTGGAATGAATGTGGACAAGCAGAGAAAAATGCAATTTTAATGCAAAGAGCAGTGGTGTGCAGAGAAGGGGCAGTGTTTGTAGTCTGCAATCCATCCCTTTTGCACACATATAAGATGTTATCCATACTCACAAGATGTTGCCCATGCTCACAAGATCATGACTCCACAAGTGCCATCTTGCAGATTTTAATTTTTTTTTCCTTTTGATTGTATGGTTATAAATCTTGATACACTGCATTGTTTCAATACAGTGATGTTCATATGATATGATTAAAGATGATTAACATTCTATTATTTTGATAACCAGTGCTTCTCAACCTTTGCAACTTTAAGACGGGTGGACTTCAACTCCCAGAATTCCCCAGCCAGCATGGCTGGCTGGGGAATTCTGGAAGTTGAAGTCCACCCGTCTTAAAGTTGCAAAGGTTGAGAAACACTGGCTTAGAGCATTGAAAGTAGCAAGTGGAAAGAAAAAAATTATATCCGTATTAATTACCGTTTAGATAATTATTTGGTTTTTTTCATCCGAAGTTAAACAGAACAATCGCTGCAACTCACATTAAAGGATTGATTACATGATGACGGTTTCAACCTTAAACGAATTACTTAATATTAAAATCTCTCTTGTATTGTTTCAACCTTAAACGAATTACTGAATCTTAAAATCGCCACTGCATTGTTACAATGTGTATACACACACACACACACACACACACTCGCACAAACACATTGATAAAAGGAAACAAGACAGGCGAAGCAAATTTAACAACAGTTGAAACGCCTCAAACGTAAAAAAGAAAGAACGAAAAAGGAAAACAACAATAATTGAAAGAACGCTTGGTTTCTGACTCCCCCCTTTTTATACATTTGCTAATTTGTGATATTTGTGGACATTCAGGCTCCCTTAAAAGCCAGACGGTCAGGGGTTATATATGTATACAGTATATATATATACCATGTGTGGTATGTATGGGAACCATTTTTGCTTAAATTTAGTGAAGCTCCTATTGCGTAAGTACACTGCTAGTCTTGCATATTCTCCGAGTTTGAGTTCCCAGCCAAATATTGTTGGGATCATGTCTTCCTTCTGGTGTTGAGCAAAGTTCATTCTTGCTGCTGTAAGCATGTATCTCATTCAATTGCAGACGCCCCTGGAAAAGAGGATAAGCAGAAGCAAGAGAAAGCAAGCGGGCACCGATATCTACAATGAAACCCACACTGCTGTTGGTTTCCTGTCCTACCCAGAGACTGTTTTCCCTTGCATTTTCACTGGACGCTTCCGAGCAGAGCCAGCACTGGAAACTCCCGCACGGTTGCGACCCGAAAGGTTTGCTTGTATCACTTGAAGAACGAAATGTCCTATACATGCGAATTGAGTTCTCCTGATGGGTGTTTCCCCTTTCCAAGTCTGAGTGCGAGCCTTGCCCGAAGGGTGGTAAACCACAAGAATCTTTCTGCTGGTATTGGGGTTGCTTTCGGTTTCGGTTTCTAGCGCGACATGGATTGCTGACAGTGGAGATTCTGTCGTTAAGGGTGACAGATTTGCAGGATAAAGGTGAAGATTTGCAGGAACAGAAGAGACTTACAATTAGTGCCAGAGAAGTTGCAACCTTTACGGTTCCTGTTTCAGATCTCCCGGTCCTTTTCTGGCGTTTCAAGTCTTTCCTGATTTTCACAATGTTTTCAAAACACTACCATATGTTGGTCTTCCATATTCAGTGGTCAAATATCCATCAACATCGTTATCATTGCTATTAATTTGTTTCTATTGTTGACCCACTGTAATCAAGAGACTCTTGGCAGGTTATAATTATGCCATTGAAATCACCATAGTATGAATACATGAAGCAAACAATCATAAAAAACCATAAACACTTAAAAACATCAAATAGAAATCATAGAAGCAATTAACCAAGACAAACAATGGCATCAACATACCTGGGGATCCAACTATGGTTTGGAGCCTGCTGGATGGCTCTACTGATTGATCCATGATTTGCACTTGCCTGCTTTTTAAGTTTTCTGGTTTTAATTTTGGGTTTTCAGTTTGGTTCTAAAGGGGCTTATTGTGTGTGTGTGTTTTTAATTGATTTGTGTATTTTGTCTCTTGGTTGTGTTATTTGGTTGTTTTTTAATTATGTGAGCCGCCCAGAGTTACAAATGTGTAACAGTATGTGGGAAAGACTTTGGGAGACGGGGTGAAGAGATGCTGCCTAGGGAACAGTCAGATAAGAGAGGGCATAGCCCGCAGCTGCATAATAGAATGAGCAAGAGGCTCAGAAGGGATCCTCCCTAGCTTCCCAGACTGTAAAAAGGAGATAGCGGGAGATTTGTGCTTTCAGACTTGCAAGATTCTGTTAATGTAGCCTTACAATAAAGTAGAATAAAATAGAATTAGCTCATTTGGTTGTGTTTCCTGTCTGGCCTGCCTGGGAAGGCTGACAAAATGTGAGACAGGTGGCTATAGAAATTGGATAAATAAATAAAAATAAATAAATAAAAATCACATGGACATACTGACCCTTGTATACTGTACTTACCAGATAAGAAGATATGTTTTTCTGTCACATCAGGGCTACTCTCTGGGGGATCAAAAAGGTCAGAATGACAACAGGGACTGCATTATTGCAACCCCACCCTTTTTAATGTGTGTTGTGTGCATGGCTCATGTACCAAGGGGCAGGGTCTCACCTCTGACATCCCAGTACCAAATAATTATTTTTCAGTTGGGTTGTCTTATACTCCATGATAAAAAATTTTAAAATGTTGAAAACAAAACAATTAACCTAAGATGAAAATGGCTGCAGCTATCAGTACTGAAAAGTATGGATGCCTTAGAATAGTGATAGCGAATCTTTTGGGCTTGGCATGTCACAAATTCGGAAAATGCCTAACTTGACTCTGCTGGCATATCATAACCCCCCCTCCCCCCAAACAAAAGAGAAACAATTCTTTACATATTCATTTATTTTTTAAAAAATACAGTCCAATCATGTGTGGTGCTACAAGAAAGGTCAAATAATTACAAAAATGCAGTACAAGTAAAACAAACTCAGTTCTTTGGTAACTCAAACAGGGAGAACAGTTGTTGTCAGGTGTGGGTGAACACTGGCATGTCACCCCAAATGTCATGGCGTGTCACCTTTGGCACGCGTGTCATAGGTTCACCATCACTGCCTTAGAAGATTAGCCTGATAAGGAACTACTACTTGGAATGGGGCTGATTGCTTGGTGAATTTAACCCTTTCTGTGATGCTTAAACAGAACTCTCTTTTTGCTTTCCTTCTGACCACTTAACTCTACTCCTCCAACAGGGAAATGGCCAATCATAGAGCTGTATAGAGCTTAAGTGAGCCAGAAGGAAAAAAATATTAGAGCCAGAGGCTCTCATTGGCTCACAGCTCAATTTAAGCTCTTGATGCTATGTTTAAGGCTCTGCCTGTCTACCCATCCCAGCTCCTATCTTGGCATGATCCTGCTTATATAAAACAGTCAATAGGAACAGGGGCTCCTATCAATTCTATTTCTACATATTGTTCCATCCTGTTTGCATGGGTTTGAGGACCTGGGGCCACTACTCTGACTCCACACATCTTTGCATGCATTTAACAGAGGGTCCATCACTTATTTAACAAAGCAGACTGTTTGGTGAAGGTGGTGGTGAGTAGATATTGAGAAGGGCAGTTAGTAAAGTTAGATGGTAGGGCTGTTCTGTTGCAAATTTGATTAGCAGACAGACAGCATGGGTATCAAGTTTAGAAGATTAGGATTTGTGATTCTATACATGTTACACTGGACATTGATGTTCCTTTTGTGTAAGTTTTGCCATTGTAGGTAAATCTGAATTAAATGCACTCAGATGCCAAACTCAGTTGATACTGTAGAATCTCAGAGATCCAGAGCTACTATTAAATTGGTGCAGAGTCCTCATGAAGTAATAACATTGGAGGGGGGCATTCAAGGCGTTGGTTCCAGTCTCTGCACTCAGTCCATTTAAAGCATCCCCAACAGACAACTATTCAGCTTCTGTATGAACACATTCGGTGACAGAATTCATCACCAATACAGATTGTTCCAGAATAGAAGTATCTTGGGCTTAGGAATGTTTTCCCTAAATTCCCCTGGAATCTGCCTTCCTGTAACTGAAATCTGTTATTCCATATTTTGGACGAGGATGGTCCTTCAAAAGACCTTCAGGTTCTTGAAAATAGCTACCCCATCTCCTCAATCAGCTTTTCACAATGATAAATATCTCCAGATCTCTCAGTCTCTCCTCGTAAGTCCTGGTTTCAAGTCCCATGGTCATCCTCATTGCTTTTCTCAGTATCTATTCCAGTTTCTCTGAAAGTTTCTTAAAACATGGTAGGCAGAACGTGACCCAGTACTTGAAGGAGGTCTAAACAAGGCAGATTATAATGAAAGTTTTCCTTCCCATGATCTAAAATCTGTTTTTCAGCTGATTCAACCTAAAATTATATTTGGCTCACATTCAAACTGTAATGAGTTACGGTTTCAAAATCCTTTTCGCATGTGCTATTCTTAACTCTGGCATCTCCCATTCTAAATCGGTACATTCAATTTCACTTTCCTCCATGATGAACTTTGCTTAAATTTCATTCAGTGAAAAGACTCGGGACAGCATCTATGGGGAATGGAATCACTTTACCAGAAGACAGTCAATCAATCAGCCTCCTCCTCTATGAAAGGATGAAGCTATATATAGAATCATCTAGTTGAAAGAAGTATTTAGGGCATCCAACCTTCAGCTCAAAGCAGAATCCAAATTTTATTTATTTGTATCATTATTTATATGTCAAATTTGTCACCACCCATCTGACTGCAGAGCGAGTCTAAATTAAGGTGATCACCACCTCCAAACGATGAATTGAAATTTGAAACACCCTAGGAGCTGTTTCAAAAGATGTGAAAGATCTTATTGTCAGAGATGTGTCCGAAGCAAACCACCATGGTCAAAATGTGCATCATGACATCACAATGTGAGCTTCACCCCTTGTATACCTGCCTGAAACTTCAGTGATGCAAATACCAAAGCGAGGATTTGCATCACAACATCACGAGGGGTCTTTTGCTCCTTCTTTCCCCCACGGGATGCCCTTTTTTATTACTCGCTTCTTATTTACCAGTAAAACCACAGATCCCTGTGCTTGCTGCAGTTTCCTTGAAAGGCCCTGTAAAATGCATCACAGTAATCTATTTCAAGCAGCCTGCTGATCTGAATCTGATATCAGTGAATGTGGTTTTGAGAGATCAGATCTGTAGGAGATCTGGTAGTTTGGACCCAGTTCACCTCTTGAAAATGCACCAGTGGTTGCTATGAGTCAAGCAACTGTTGTTCTTCCTGAATTAGGAACACAGAAAGGGCCCCACCCAGTTGAGCCTTTGGTGTCTTTCCAGTGGTATCCAGATGTACATGGGGAGCCATAGGCAGGCCACGAGGAGGACGGCACATTCCAGTCCAAGCTGTCTCTGTCCTAGAGACTGGGTAGAACAGCCTCTGTCCACTTGCTCTGCCCTGGATGTGTTACTGAGGATGCAACTCCTGGAAATGAGAAGCTAGCAGCCAGATGCTGGCTGGGGAATTCTGGGAGTTGAAGTCCAGCCATCTTAAAGTTGCCAAGGTTGAGAAACACTGAGCTAGAGAAAGCAAGGGAGAAAAGACCACGAGGTAGCCATAATGCAGACGGTCCCTGGTCACCTGCAACCCATGAAAACTTTGAATGTGGTCCTTGAATGTGGTCCCCAGAGACCCCCCCCCCCAATTTCCTATTAAATTGTAATTTTAATGGAGGAACAGGAAGAAGAAACCATTGAATACATGGCTGGAGGGTATTCATATTTATGATCATTCATTTTAGTTGAATGTAAATTAAATTAAAGGGTTTGTTTGTTTGTTTGTTTGTTTGTTTGTTTATTTGGTGCCCATCTCACACAAAGCGACTCTGGGCGGTGTACAACAATTAAATAAAATCACAGGTAGATAAAAACAAGCATTCTAAAAAGATAAAAAGTTACTATACTGTAGATAAAAATATTATCACAATTTTTTTGGTTTTCGTTGTTGTTTTGTTGTTTTTGCTTGGGTTTTTGTTGTTGCTGTTGTTTAAACACTTCCAACTGGAAGTATTCTTCCCAACACACCCCTGTGTAGGCCCCAGAATGGCAAGCACCCTTCTTGGCTAATAAAAAGTTACTCACACTTGCCAAGTACAACTTGGCTAGTAACTGCTGATGTCTGCCACCTTATTTTGGGTGTCCCTAAGTTTTTCTGGCTGGTGGCATGGAAGCTAGTTATCACATAGTCAGAAACTAACAACCTGATATTGGGGGGCTCAAAAAAGTCAAGAGGGTGGTCACACCAGCATAATCAAAGCCTTGCCCTTTTGAATATGTGTCAACGTTGCATGCCCATACAAAGGGGCACAACTTTGTTGTACTGCCACAACCCCCATTTTGACTTTTTTGAACCCCAGTAGCTGCCACCAATCTCCTCCCCCAAGCAAATCACTTTTAGTCTTCTGCGTCAGGGTGGGCAGAAGAAAAAGGGGTAAAAAAAATTGAATATTGATTCTTATAAATAGAACCTGCATTCGATAGCCAGCAGTTGCTGGAACACGTTCATGATGGCTTTGTCACTTTTCTACCAGAAATTACTTCTCAGACGTTCCTGGATTCTCATACGCTTGATTAATGAATTTCAGCCCAGTCTGCTAAAGAAAAGGCAGACACAGTTGATATTTTGAGAACATCTTGTGAGCCCTCTTGCAAAAAAGCTTTTCTCGGGGCTCTGCCCATTCACAAAATGGCTGGCGCTGGGAAATCATCATTAACCGTATACCAATACATATTTTATTTTTATTTCATTTTATTCAAGGTAAAAGCTGCTGAATCAGTTCAACTCACGGTAACGCTGAGGAGGAAGCTAAAAGCACATCATAAACACCAACTTAAAGGGAACCAATGAAACCAGAACACGGGTCAGAGAAACGCAAAAGATCCAAAACAAATTAAAATGTCATGGGACTAATACAGATTCCAAAGAAGAAAGATCTGTAGCTCAGGGTTGAACGGTGGAGTCCTTGGTGCTCTCTGAGCTTGGTGGTTTGCCTGCAGACGTTTCATTACCTGACTAGGGAACGTCATCAGTGCCAGAAGAGAGTGGGGTTTGCTCCCTGTTTATATACAGTAGCTAGCCCTGCCAGGGTTGGTGGGGGTGTGGTTTTCTCCTTGGTCGTTCCTTGATTAGGGCATTGTGTTCTGCTTGTTTGTTTGTCTCCTTAATTGTTTGTCTCTTGGAAGTTCCTTGATTCACTGAATTCTTTGTGCCCGTGCGTAAGTGCCTGTTGAAAGCAATGACCGATTTAGCTCAACAGCCCTAAGGTCATAACTGTCGGTAATTTTCCCTCTGTGCGTGTTTGGTTGGAACTGTGTGTGTATTTCCGAGTCGTTGTTCTTGCTGCAGCGATAGAAACTATAGGAGAAGCCTTTTGTATTGGGCCGGTCTCTACGTTGTGACGCCCACATTGTGTCACAACGTTCTTTCGTGACTCGGCAGTGTTGTTTGGCAAACCCACGCTTGGTTTCCTAGGAAATATGTCAAAAGTTCATTGCATGCTCAAGTTCATTGCACACTCAGACCGTGCCACTTCTTAATCTAGGGAGTTGGAGTGGAGGAACAGATAAAGCTCCTTCTAAGGGAATGGCTGGCTCAGACCATTTATCTGGAGCAAGAGGCCTCCTTGGGTGCACACACGTTCAAAGAACATGACTCCCTGTTTAATTTTTCAGGGAGAGGAGAAGTGAGGGGGGCAAAGGTGTCTTTAATGTGCATTTCATGGTCTCAGCCACCTTATCTCTGTCTCGTCTCTGGGAACTCCACTGCCAACCTGTGTCAACAGGGGCTTTTTTCTAATAAAGTGCCTAGCCCTAAGTCATGACCTCATTTCATCTGGGTGCAGCTGCTGATTCTTGTTCCCCCTGAAGCTTTTCCTGGTAGATTTTGCCAACTTTCTTTAGTGCCAAAGTGCACGACAACCCAGGAGTTCTGCTAGGAAACTCCTTGATTCAGTTATAAAATCCCCAATCTGTGGATGTGACGTGGGCATTTAATCAGCCCAGATCTAAATCCCTTTCCACTTCATGCTAAGCTTGGGGCCAATGCCAATATTTCCCACAATGGTCCAGCAAGCAGCTAGGGATTGGAAAATGAATGCAAGGAAGTAATGAGGGGGCCCTTGCTTTAGAATGAGTTTTGGGGAAGTGATTTTAGAAAAACAAAGGGAAATTTGATTAACCAGAATCATCTAGGCATAGGCCCCCACTGGAAGCCATGACAACATCTTGAGCATCGTGATGTCATTGTACAAATTACACAAATCTGTGTGATTCCATATACAGGTAATTGGGACCAACAACTCCCTCACTAAGCCACATGGTAATAAAGCAAAAAGTCACATGACGGCACCCGACTTACGACGTCAGTTCGTCAGCCACCCTTAGTAAGGTTGGCAATTTGAAATGGCTGAGCCTTAATAAACAAACTTTTCGAACTGCCAACTACTTAAAGACACAAATGCCGAAACACCTTAGGGAGGTATTTACCCGAGCGAGATTTGACCAGCTTGACACAACGGTTAGATATGGGAGGTTCCACTGTATCCCTTATAATGAACGCACTTGTATCTGTGGAGCATCAGAGACAGAAGGCTTAGCACGTATATTATTTGATTGTAACTTGAATAAGAAGGAGAGAGATATGTACCTTGGATCGTACATTAACCGAATGACCCATTGGGAACCACATATTAAAACAACTTATCTTATGTGTGGTCAGAACTCGAAAATAACATAATACAGATCGGTATCTGAGTAAAACAATACAGCTGAGATCTGCATACATGGGGTCGATTGGGGTAACTTGTAGGGGTGACACGGAAATATGATCTGTACTCTCACTTATCTGTATACTTAATTGTTGTATTTTATTTCCATTTTACCTAATTGGTTATTACATTGGGTTTTATTAACACTTTGTGTTTGAAATTTTGAATTTTGATATGGCCTAAGGGCTAATCAATAAACTTGGATTGATTGGATGTCAGTTCGTCAATTCCAGCTATAATCATTAAGCAAATCACTGTGGGTTGTTAAGCACAATGTCATGTGACTGTGACTTGCAACTTCCTGCCAGCTTCCCCACTGTCTTTGCTTCTCAGAAGCCAGCTGTGAAGGTCGCAAATGGTGATCATGTGACTGCGGGATGCTGCGATCGTCGTAAATACCTGCTGGTTGCCAAGTGCCCAAATTGCAATCACGTGACTTGTGACATGGGACACTGCAATAGCCACATCATTGAGGACCAGTTGTAAGTCTCCTTATTCAGCGCCATTGTAACTTTGAACAGTCATTGAGCGAGGACTACCTGTAACACCACTTGCCCCTCCTCATGGATGGCATGCATCAAGCGTTCCCTATCCCTTGTACCTCAACCTCACCTCAATAATGCTGCAACATTTCAGGGATGAAATCTCCCTCAAGTTGAAGTCTGGTCTTCATGACTTCCCAGACAAGATGATACTATTTTCCTGGCAATGTGGTGGAAACCCCCACCCCCAGACTAGCAAGTTACAGCGAGTCATTGATCTCCTGCATAGAGAGAAGCCAAGGCCGCAAGCCACAAGTTTCCATAGATCTTCTATAGAATATGGTTCAGAGACAGTTCAAGCATGTGAGTCTACGCTAGCAGAGGACCCTCAATACACAATTGCTTTACAACTGATAAGGAAACAAGACAACCAGAAAGGGAGACACAAGGCCCTCTTCATAGGGGGAAATCATTACAGACGTATTGCTAGAAAGGAAGCACAGTAAGATTGATTTGTGAGTCAAACCAAGGTCCTGATGGCTATATTGTTACACAGCAATAGTTGACTCTTTCAAGGCGTGAGCCGTACTATCACTTAGTCATCACCAGGCACAGGTTGGCACAATATTAAAAATTCCATTTCTAAAGGGTGTGACTGTGGGTATGTTACATAGGAGACGGGGTTTGCAGCGTAAAAAGAAATATATGCATTACGTGCATATAAGAAAGCACTCAGATTATACCATTGATTCAACATGAGCTCCTGTTCCAGCTCAGCACAGCAACACAATGGAAACGGTTTGCAACTGTCTTCTTCCAGCTGTTTTTTTTTTCAACTTCGCTGTCTAGCCCAGAGCATGGGTTTTCTTGTGATCTCCTTTCTAAATAATAACCAAGCCTGATTTTGCATAGGTTGGCTAAATGTTGCCACCTGATTGGACCTTGCAATGGGGATTGAGGAAATATTGTCTGTGGCCCTTCCTGGATTCAATACAAAGCCCCCTCCTCTAGAGAGATTGAGCAGAAAGACAAAGCAATGGATCATCAAACAAATCAACCCAGAGTTGTCACTTGGGGCACAAGTGACCAGGCTCAAATTATCTTTGGACACATTATGTGAAGATCCAGCTTTTTGGAGAAGCTCTAATGCTGGGAAAGGTGGAAGGAAACAGAAGAGGACGACCAGCAGCAAGGGGGATGGACTCAGTTACAGTGGCAATGGGGATCCTGAAGGATCAGGTTAGGGACAGATTGTCATGGAGAATATCTATGTGGTTGCTAAGAGTCAACAACAACTTGATGGCATGTCATCATCAATCAAGCTATAAAGTCAAGTGAATAACTATAGAAGTTGCTTGGCCTTGGCATAAAATATAGATGTCCAATATTGTTTCAGTTTGCCCAAAAGTAGATACAGGAGAAAGAGGCAGAGTCAAGTATTTGAGCCACAGTCAGTATTATTACTCCCAATAGATTAAACATTTATCTCTTCTGTCAACTTAAAAATGACCAGCCTGGGCTGTCAGAGAGATACATGGCAGCCCTGGGGCCTCAAACTGAGCCCTCCCCCTCTCCCCGCTCAATAAAGTGCCACATGGAGAGGAATCCCTGTTTTTTATAAATGGAGAATTCTTACAGTTGAGTAGAAAATACCTTTATGGTTTCCATAGCTTTTTCAGGCAATGTTTGCTTTGATGCTTCATCTCAAAAAATTAGAAATCATGGCAAATAAGTGTGTGTGCAATCAGAGGTGAGGGAAAGGACACACCCCAAAATTGGGATGAGTGATGGGTTGGTATGGGAACCAAAAACCTGATGGATAAGATGAACATTATGGGCAGAAGGTGGAAGCTCAATTGTATTTTATGCTATAGCAGATGTTCATTCATCAGAAGAAAGCCTCTTCTACACAAAAGCTAGAGAACACCTTCTATCTGTTGTAGACTCCTTTATCCTACTACTCTTTTGTTAGGTTGGACCAGAACAAAGCTACAGCCATTGTGTTGTGTATTCACTTACTTCACGCACTTTGTTTGGTGTCTGCTTTTTATAAGGGAGACCCTTTTGAGTCAGGCTTGATTTCTGGTGACTTTATGGATCCATCCATGGACACCTCCAGAAGCTCCTTTCCTCCCTCCTTTCAGCAAATTACAAAGCCAGCGTTGTGCAGTTTCAACACAAGTTCTACCTTTTGTAACTGTGTACAGCATCACAACATATATATAAAAGGATGTCATTTTGTTATACCCCCGCCCCCTTTACTCCTCACTACAGATGCTACTGGACCATCTGTGCAGTTTTCTTGGCAGCATTATGGACCTAATTTGCCATAGTTCTTCTGGGATGTTCTTCAACTTCCTAGTCCCTGGCTGTCCCCCCTCCAAACACTAACCCATCTTTCCATTTCTTAGTTTCCAAGCCCAGATATAGGAATTATCAAACAGCCCAGAAGGAGAGTGAGGTTTTAGATGTCATCTGTTCACCGAATCTTGGTTACTTCTCCTCCGCCAGCTCCTGGAGCTTCAAAGAGCTTTTTCTATTAAAAAAAAAAAAAATCAAAGCCACAGAACTGTACTGTATTTTATTTGTATTTGCAGTCTTAAGGTCCATAATTTTCATTGTCCATGTGTATGTGTTTTAATGAAAGTCTTCCTTTGCAGTTTTAGTTACTAAGAATCAGTGCATTTAAAAAACACAAAACTAACCTTTGAAAAACACTGATTTTTTAAAGGCTGAATTTCCATTTTTACACGACAGCACGTTGAATCATAATAAATACACAATGTTCCAATCACAAGATGTAAAGTTCTTTAGCCAGCTTATAATTCCTACTATTTCAGGTTTCTGGTAAACATTTCAGATAGATAAGAACTTAATAAGAACAAATGCAGAGTTTTTCCTATGTCTATTTTTCCACCATTTGAATTGTCCCTACTACATTGCCCCAAATGAGGAAATGCATTGCCAGAAAAGGACAAAAGTATAGATCCACAACAGAAGTTTAACCAAATTTAAGCAAGAATATTTATTTATTTATTTAGCCAATTTATATAGCCACCCATCTCACCACAGGCGACTCTGGGTGGCGTACAACAAAGCCAAAAATAGCCAATAAATACATTAAAAATATAAAAAGCAAAATAAAATAGAGAAGAAAAGGAAGTTAAAAATAAGGGAGCCACCTCGCTAATTCACCTGACCCCTGGGGTCCCCAGGCCTGTTGGCATAAGCAAGTCTTAAGGGACCTCCAGAAGCTCAACAAGGACGCAGCCAGTCTCATGTCAGGGGGCAAAAGATTCCACAGCGCAGGCGCCACAGCAGGAAAGGCCGCCACCTGGGGCCCACCAAATGGATTTCCCTAGGCGATGGAACCCATAACACGCCCTCTCTGCTGGATCTGGTAAGACGGGCAGATGAAACTGGGGAGAGGCGGTCCCTCAGATAGTGTGATGGAATGGACTTATGAAGGCCAGGCTCAGGGAGATAAGCATGTTCTCAGCCCCCAACAGGAGCGTGGGAAGTTCAAGAAGATGAGGCTGGCACCTCCCTAAGGAATTCACGGTGTTGTGGCTGGCTGGCTTGGGAACTAGGGTTCAGTTGGGGGAGATTTCTGTCTGGAGGTTGAAGCTAATAAACGCAACAGAACTGTATTTGCATTGTCTCTTGGAGTTCTTTGGGCTGAACCTGACAAATAGCCTGTGAATAGAATAGAATAGAATAGAATAGAATAGAATAGAATAGAATAGAATAGAATAGAATAGAATAGAATAGAATAGAATAGAATAGAATAGAATAGTTTCCATATATACAATACGTCGAACAGCAAAGCAAATACAAACATTTACAGTACAGTTTTTAAGGGGATCTAAATATTTATAAACACTGTAAATCAGTTGGTGTACAGAGAATTAAGTACCTATCTACTTTTTCCAAGCAGATCTTTTTTCTTTTTCTTTTCTTTTTTCTCTTTCTTTTAATATTCATAAATAACAATACATAACAGACTTAAGTATTAAATGTTTAGTGTTAAGCTCAAAGATCTAAACTTTTTTCATGCTATAAAATAATTGAATGCATTTTGCAACTTTTAATCAATGTTATATTTAGCATTAACTGCACCACCTAAGCAACTTTATGTTCATTAACATCTTGGAAATCATATTTCACCTTGCTATAAATCTTTTTTCTTATCTTTAAAAGTTTGATTTAGCTTCATCATCACTGTGTTAACAGTTTCCAGTTTCTATATATCACTGTGCTCAGTTATTATCTGTACTCTATAATGTATTATTTGTATTTTATAATGCAATAAAACAATTAACTTGGGGGAAAAAAGTAGATGAGGGATTCCTTATATTAGCATATACTACTTCATGGAAAGAGAGCCAGTTTGGTATAGTGGTGAAGGCACCAGGCTAGAAACTGGGGGACCGTGAGTTCTAGTCCCACCTTCGGCATGAAGCCAGCTGGGTGACCGTGGGCTGGTCCCTCTCTCTCAGCCCTAGGAAGGAGGAGGAGGCCAGGGCAAGCCACAGCTGAAAACCTTGCCAAGAAAACTACAGGGATTTTCCAGGTAGTTGCCAGGAGTCAACATCAACTCAAAGGCATGCACACACACACAAACACACAAATTATAGTAGTATTTGTATGCATTAAACAAGGATTGGAAATCTTGAATCCCCTGAACTAAGTTGCCCAGGAGTAGCTTACTCTATTAGGCAGGTTTTCAATTTGTCACCACATTCCCTTTGTGACATTTGAATTCTGCTTGTGAGACCATAGTCTGCTACAGTTGCCAATCCAAGCCCTCTATTCTTCCTTCTCCTCTCATGTTTTGCCCCATTACTGAGATACCACCTGATTACCCCTTAATTTCCCAAGAAATGGGGAGCATCAGAAGCACCTAGTAGTATTGAAAATCATCAAGAGCAAGCTAAAAGCTCTTCTAGTTCCTTCCTTCTCCTTCTCCTTCTCCTTCTCCTTCTCCTTCTCCTTCTCCTTCTCCTTCTCCTTCTCCTTCTCCTTCTCCTTCTCCTTCTCCTTCTCCTTCTCCTTCTCCTTCTCCTTCTTCTCCTTCTCCTTCTCCTTCTCCTTCTTCTCCTTCTCCTTCTCCTTCTTCTCCTTCTCCTTCTCCTTCTCCTTCTCCTTCTCCTCCTTCTCTTTCTTCTCTTTCTCCTAAGCTCTTGAGAAATTTTGGCATCAGAGCAATTGGACTATTTTGCAGTGCTTCACTCATGCATTCCAGTCCAAAGATCTTGAAAACCCAGCCAAGCATTTGGAAAATTATCCAAAGACATTTCATTTATTTTAAGGAAAATCAACAAAAGCTTGGCCAAAGTTGCAGGGTGGGCTACAGAACCTAGTTTTTATCTAGACCCAACTAAAAAAATAATGATAACATTGAAAAAATACTAAGTTTATTTTGTAAATAAAAGTTGTGTGTAGGTATGTGATCTGTGCTGTTGTATGTTTTCTGCATGCTGGGTCTCTAGCTGATGTGGTTGATTTCCAAAAGTAAGGAGAGTCAGGTCTTGTCAATACTTGGTGGGAGACTACCATGGCTGTAAGGCTAGAATGAAAAGTTGGAGGAAAATGGCCAGGAAAAGGCCATGGGAAGCCACTTCTGTTTGTATGTTGCCAAGAAAACTCCATGGATGTGTTCATAAAATCAGCAGGAGTTTAGCTGGACCTGGAGAAATTTCCCTGGATGGTTTACGGAACTCAGGAGTTGTGTACGTATAATGAACTTTGTGCAGCCAAGTCTTCCCCCATATTGGATTATTTCAAAAGGAAAATATATTTGCATTCAAGCATTTTCCTTCCCCGGCTAACATGAGGCTCCTCGTAGCTGGCAAAGACACCAGGAAGCACAAGTTAATCCAGAGTGGGAAAGGGTATGTAATGGTATGTGAGAAAGACCTTGAGAGATGGGGCAAAAAGATGCTGCCTAGGGAACGGTCAGATAAGAGAGGGCATAGCCTGCAGCTGGATAGTGGGCAAAGCAAGAGGCTCAGAAGGGACCCTCCCTAGTTTCTTAGGCTGTAAAGCTGACAGTGGGAGATTTGTTCTTTCAGACTTGCAAGACTGATGTCAGCCTTACCAGATAGACCAGAGAGGAAACACGACCAGGTCAGCTAATTCTACTTTATTGTAAGGCTACATTAATAGAATCTTGCAAGTCTGGAGGTACAAATCTCCCGCCATCTCTTTTACAGCTTGAGAAACTAGGGAGGGTCCCTTCTTGCTCCGCTCACTATCCAGCTGTGGGCTACGCCCTCTCGTATCTGACCATTCTCTAGGTAGCATCTCTTTGCCCCTTTCCCAAAATCTTTCCCACATACCAGTTACAGGTAGAAGTCCATACTGGCCTGGTAGAAGTCCATACTGAGATCAGTTTGGTTCAAGAGACAACAGGAGCTGGTCTGACAAAGACCCTTCCTCTTATTTTTATCTCCAGTATCTCATTTTTCTGCAAGAGCTAATTGCCATGTAACACTGGCATGAGACCTCTGTGAACATCAGTTTTGCTCTTCTGTTGCACTTCTGTGCATATTGATCTACTTGTGAATAATCCCTTTGAACTCAGAGAGCTTTGAACTCTGGGAGGAACGGTCGGTAAAGATGATAGCAGAGATGGCAAAGTCAACTTGTCTGATTAGGGAAAGGACAATAACCACATTTATTAGTAACTGGAAACCCCTTATGGACTTTTTGCTGAAGAAAAAAAAATGAACTTGTGATTTATGGGTTTGATGATTAGAAGTGACTATGGAAAGAAGGAAATTATGATGTAATCTTAGAGAGAGAGGATAAAATATAAATGCTCTTATAACTGCTGTTAAGAAGATCAGAAACCACTTCTTTATACAATAATCTTTTTCTTTTTTTTCTCTTTTCTTTCTTTTTCTTATTTTCTTTCTCATCTATTCACTATTTTTCTTTATTTTCTTTATCTATTCTCTAAAATTTGCGTTGTTTTTATCTTGTTATACATTTCTTTAATAAAAATTATTTTTAAAAAAAAATGAATTCAGGGAGCTCAAAGCGAACTTTCACTTGAGCGTACCTAGCATCAGGTTGCACGTCTCCGAAATGAAACCCCAAAAGGAAGTTTAGGCTCCAATGTGCAGCCAAAATGCAAGAAATTCCGGTGAGAGAGGAGGTGGCTTTGTTGACCAACAAAGGCTGAGATGGTTCTCAGGCAATGAGGAAGTGAAAGCATCGCATGTAACACCCCAGCCTGCTATTTACGGGCAGGATCTACTGTTTTGAAGTCAATCCAGCGGTGGTGATGACGATGGGGAAATGAAATTCCGTATTTGAAGCCCCAGCCTTGAGCTGACGGGCATGAAGAGGACTGGTAAAGTCAGACCAGGCGCAAGAGAGGAAGTCTCCCTTGTGATGGGGCAGTGCTGAAGGCACCAAAAATCCCCTTTGCAGTGTTATGAGGAATGCAAGGCTCAAAGGCAAGAGGCAGCTTAGGCCAGACTACCTGCAGGAGAGGGGTGGGAAACCTGTAGGCTTCTCTTACAGAGAGAGAGGGAGAGAGACAACATTGGGATGGGGAGGAGGGGTCAAAAAGGCCAAGATGGAAATCACGACCATGCAGCTGAAGCCCTGAATTTTTTAAATATGCTTTGCAGACTTCAGGTCCATTTCAAAAGAGACAGAGTTGCAGTGACGTGATTGGGGCCATCTTCTTTTTTTATTTATTTTTGTTTATTTAATAAACAGAGAGGAAAAAAAGAAAATATAGATTCATAGATATAGATATACGAAGGAAGGAAGGAAGGAAGGAAGGAAGGAAGGAAGGAAGGAAGGAAGGAAGGAAGGAAGGAAGGAAGGAAGGAAGGCAGGCAGGCAGGCAGGCAGGCAGGCGAGAAAGAAAGAAAGAAAGAAAGAAAGAAAGAAAGAAAGAAAGAAAGAAAGAAAGAAAGAAAGAAAGAAAGAAAGAAAGGAGGGAGGGAGGGAGGGAGGGAGGGAGGGAGGGAGGGAGGGAGGGAAGGAAGGAAGGAAGGAAGGAAGGAAGGAAGGAAGGAAGGAAGGAAGGAAGGAAGGAAGGAAGGAAGGAAGGAAGGAAGGAAGGAAGGAAGGAAGGAAGGAAGGAAGGAGCAATTGAAAGATGATCAGTTATACCTATAAGGGTTTCTCATGCATATAGAGATATCTATGAAAAGTGTTTACATAACAGTTTCAATTAAGAAATCACCATATATCATTGTGACTATCCGTACATAATCTACACCTATAGGCAACTCATTTGTAGAATGCCAATATCAGATCTTCAAGTGATTGGGTAGATGGGTCCATAAATCATTGCCATCTTGACTTTTTTACCCTACCCCTACCTCAGGCATCCCTGAGGGCCAGCCAAGATAATTAATGATCATTTGGAGGGCTTCATCTTGTCCTCAAGCCATGAGCCTTACGTCATCCTCACCTGTACTGGTGTTAAAGCATCTGTCACCCCATTCTACTTGTGCCCAGCCTGAGGATAATCCACTAACTCTTTCTCAAGAACTGAAAGACACAGTCTTGTCCCCAACCCATCCCAGGCTCACTGTGAAGGCAACCTCCCCCTATCTTTTCTCACCCCACTTCGACAGTAGCATTTTCCAACCTCTGATGACATGAGGGGTGCTGTGCGATTGAGGTGATGCATTTCATTTCATTGAAAGGAAATTCCTCTGGTCCAATTGGCTGCAACGGTTCTGGTCCTGCTTGCTCAGCAGTTCCCCAGCATTTCCCGCTCAGCTGCAGGACTGCCTGCTCCTTTCTAAAGGGACTTTCTTGGTAAAATGTGGGATCTTTTTGCCAAAAAAAATAAATAAAAAATGTGGGCCTTCCTTTTTTAACCAGATATAAATAACAAGAGTTCTGCCTGTGTTGCCTTCAGGCCCAAATAATAGGAATAACATAAAAGTGAATTGGGTTGCTTCTCTTCCACTACTGATAGACGTGTTGGATGGGAAGGTGTCAGGTATGAGGAGGCATCAGAAGAGAGGAACTTATACAGTGATTTCATTTCAGTGGAAACCACATATCCTCAAAGACCTACCCATGGAAAGGAAAAGGATTGGGGTTTGCTTTCCCACCAGGGGTGGGAGGAATAAAAAAGCAGTGAGATCCATCAACCTAGTATCTAACGAGCATTGGTGCCAAAACTGAAAAATGGATTGAAATCCGGACAGCAAATTCCTAAGCCAATTTCATTTCCATCTAGTTTCTTCTTGAGAGACAAGTGGGCTTAAGGCTGCCAGGCAGAAGATCTCAGTGATATTCCCCCCCCCCCCCCCCTTATTCTGACCCCGTGCAAGGACAAGCTTGAGACGTGTAAAAATTGTTAGGCTTTGTCATTGTTATCTTGGATGGACCTTAAGGTGACTGGCAGTGACAGGGAACTGGGAAAGGAGCTTGCTTAATAAAGGGGAAAATATGAAGAAAACAGGTTATGTGGACAGTAGCAGGAACTAGATGGCCTTGAAGATATCTCCTGAAGTAAACTCTAGTAACCTTAGGTGTTGGTATGGCCACCTTAGTCCTAAGTGGTCAGAACCAGTCCTTCTCTGCAGATAAAGGGAGAATGTCTGTACAGAATGCAGATGCTATAAATCTTCTAGAACAGTGTTTCTCAGCCTCAGCCAGTTTAAGTTCTATGGAGATGCTGGCTGGGGAATTCTGAGAGTTGACGTCTACACATCTTAAAGTGGCTGAGGTTGAGAAACACTGTTCTAGAAGAACAGCGTGTGTTTGACATAATGTAACCTGGCTTGGCGATACATAATTAATTTTTGAATATTCTTTAAATGAGTATATATACTGGAATGAGTATATATACTGGAATATATATACAATATATATTGCTCATGTTTCTAGCTAAGTGCCATTTCCCCTTCTGGAGATGGGCCTGATGATCACCGTTCTTTTTTTTAAATAAAGGTGCACCTTGTTAACATTCTCCAGCTTATTAGTTGTATAGAGCAGAGGTAGGAGAGGGGTGGTGTAATGATATGTGGGAATGACCATGGGAGAGAGGTGGAAGAGACGCAGACTAGACAATGGTCAGAAAAGCAGCAGCTGAGTCCACAGAAGG
The DNA here is from genome assembly GCF_059951505.1 of Python bivittatus. Lineage (NCBI taxonomy): Eukaryota > Metazoa > Chordata > Lepidosauria > Squamata > Pythonidae > Python > Python bivittatus. The sequence continues at coordinate 347,593 of NW_028277102.1, forward strand.
AATGGGGAGATGGCAAACATCTCAGATGGGTCCCTCTCTGGTTTCTTGGACCATAAAGGCGAAGGGGAGAGAGATGTACTTTGAGACTTGCAAGATTGATGTCAGCCTTGTGAGGTAGTGCAGACAAGAAGTACACCCAGAAGTACTAACTCTAGCTTTATTGTAAGGTTACATGAACAGAATCTTGCAAGTGTGAAAGTACAGGCATATCTCGGAGATATTGCAGGTTTGGTTCCAGACCACTGTAATAAAATGAATATTGCAATAAAGTGAATCACACAAATGTTTTGGTTTCCCAGTGCACATAAAAGTTATATTTACAGTGTACTGTAGCCTATTAAGTGTGTAATAGCATTATGTCCCAAAAAACAATGTATATTACCTTAATTTAAAAAATGCTTAAAATAAGATAACAATGAAGTTTCCCACATTGCTTGATTCTTCCTTTCATGAAAGATTTTTCTGTAGCATGCAATACTGTTTGATAAATACAATATCTGTGAAGTGCAGTAAAGTGAAGTCCAGTAGAACAAGATATGCCTGTACATTTTTTTCCTGTTGCCTTTACAGCCCAAGAAACCAGAAGGATCCCTTCTGAGATGTTTGCCACACCCACATTCCTTCTGTGGGCTCAGCTGCCTCTTATCTGACCACTGCCTATCTGCAGCTCTTCCTCCTGTCTTCCAAGGTCATTCCCACATGTCCTTACAGTTGGACAGGGAAACAGCAAGGGGCATGCAGCAAGGCACACGCCAGCTCAAGGATGAGTAGAGAGCGATCTCACTTGGAGAAAGAGAAAGGGTCCAGGGCGGCTTTTCCCATTGCACCTTCTCAATATATTGGAATTGCAACTGACAGACTTCCTAGGCAGCAGGAGAGTTGCCATCTCCATGCCTCTGGATGTTTCCAGGGACTCAACCCTTGAAGGTGGTTTGGCACATCTGGAATTTTGAGAAGATATTTTGGGTATCCCGACAAAATGGTATAGCTGGTGTGGAGTAGTGGGAAAGGTGCTAGATGAGGAGCGGGGAGCCCCAGATTCTAGCCCCCTTAGCCACAGAAATTCCCTGGGGGACTTTGGGCCTGTTATACTCTGAGCCCAAGAGGCAGTCTTGGTGAAGGTGCTGGATTAGAACTGAGGAGAACCAGATTCTGGTCCCACCTCAGCCATGGAAGTTCCCTGGAGGGCTTTGGGCAAACATATCTTCTCTCAGCCTGATCTATCTCACAGGGTATTGTTGTGGGGAAATTGGAAGAGGAAGTGCTATGTATACTTCAGCTCCTGGAGAAATGGTGACATATGCATCTAGTAAATATAAATACCCTTACCAGAAGGGAATCTTTAGCCATTAGCAGCTTCCCATTGAATTCTTTTATTTTTTTCCCCAAAAAACAACAGATGGAAAAGGGAACCTGATGCACCCCGAGGGAGGCATCCACAGGTACATTTGTCTTCATTGGCACCACACCGGGGCCCCAACTTTACATCGATCTAGGAAAACTGACCATTTGAGCTGCCAACAGAATCTAGCCCTGACTGCAAAGTCTTACATATAATTGATTCTCAGAAAGTCACTAGGGTCCTCGTACGAACATATCTTCTGCTTTTTTTCCCCCTCCACTATAAACACAAGTGCACACTCCTGCAACTGAGTCATCATCCGTCAGTCTCTCTTCATTCTGTAACAGTGACACCGAGAGCTGCTGAGCTGGTGTGACCACAGAAGGCTGCTAGGAAAATAACGTGCAGTTTGTTCTCGAGAGAGGAGGGGGTGCATGTGCGAGCGGGTTTGATGGGGCGCTTTTGATAAAGAAACAGTGCACTTTCGGATTCCATGTCGATCTGCAGCTACTTCTCCGAGCTTTGCTGAAATGTTGTTTCTAGTCATTAGATTCTTGCCACATATTAATCATACCAAGCTGAACTGCATAGAACTACTCATCCGTTAACTTAGGGCCGCTGACTCATTTTCTTCCAAATTTTACTTCTGCTGATGGTCACATTTTGTGGATAATCAGGTTGTGGGATTCCTAGCTGCCTTTTCCCGTATCAGTTCCAGCTTTACGAGATCCGTGTTGAGACGGAGGATCTGAGTGGTGCCTTGCATTTTAAATGCTTTGTAAACATAATCATTCTGACACACATATAGACCAAAGGCTGAAATCTCCAATAAGTTTTGTTGTGTTGGTGTGGGCCTACAACACACACCATTAATTAAGCTCTATTTATATCATTCTAATAGCATCCCAGATATTCAGTGGCTAGATTAGTTAAAGACTGAATACTTGAATTAGTACAATGCATAAAATTTGGAAGTTTGATTAGGACTTTTTCTGCAGGGAGGGAGGGAAGGAGGAAGAGAAGAGAAGAGAAGAGAAGAGAAGAGAAGAGAAGAGAAGAGAAGAGAAGAGAAGAGAAGAGAAGAGAAGAGAAGAGAAGAGAAGAGAAGAGAAGAGAAGAGAAGGAGGGAGAGGGGAGGGAAGGGAAGGGAAGGAAGGAAGGGAAGGGAAGGGAAAGAAAAGAAAAGAAAAGAAAAGAAAAGAAAAGAAAAGAAAAGAAAAGAAAAGAAAAGAAAAGAAAAGAAAAAGGGAGGGAAGGGAAGGGAAGGGAAGGGAAGGGAAGGGAAGGGAAGGGAAGGGAAGGGAAGGGAAGAGAAGGGAAGGGAAGGGAAGGGAAGGGAAGGGAAGGGAAGGGAAGGGAAGGGAAGGGGCAGGGAGGCAATACGTGCATATAGGGGTATTTGTGAGGAAATCCAAATCTGCAAGATGATGGGTGTGGTGTCATGATCAAAGTCCTGCCCCTTTGTACATGCAGGGCTTTGATCACAACATGCCTGCATTTTGCTGATCTTGATCAACTCCTGCAGGCAGCCCTGCATCGATCTAACCATAATTACAATGTGATACAACATTAATATTAAAAGAGAAAAGGATGGGGTGGAGAACCTGGAAAACTGTTGTCATACACAAAAGTACTCTAAAACGTTAGACCCAATTTCTCCAAAGTCGTCTGCCTTGTCCTTTTGCCAAAAAAAAGAGGCGAAACATGTTGACATGTATGAACAATCTTTGGCTGCCAATGAAGCGTTGACTTCTCCTTCTGGGATTCTTGGGACTGTCCACATTTGTGAAACATCTCAACGTCTTGATGTTTCCAAATTCTGGGGATCTAGCTGAGAAGAATAGAGCCAGCGTGACTTGTATCAAGTGATCTGAAGGAACAGTACCAATCCTCTGGATTTCAGCCCCAAATGGGCCAATACCAAACAAGCCCAGATTAGGTGAATTAATGTTACTACTTCTGAACTGCAGTTCCAGCCAAAAAGCATTCATTAATAGGTGTCACTGTGAATGCTGAGATGTCCAATATACAGCAAACCAACCTTACAGTTCAGTTAACTGCACTTTAAGACCACTTTCACTACAACTGACAAGAACGGGATGTTCAGACATGTTATTCCAGGGGTATAGAAGTGATTAATATAAAATTTACCCAATTCCTTCCACTTCTTACAAGAATGGTCTACTGGGTTTGAAGGCTCTATTGTCCTGTAATGCAGACTTTTAATGAGTGAAAGAAACAAAATTGATGTATCTATCATCTATCTATCTATCCATCCATCCATCCATCCCTAATTATTATCAGTCTGAATCAATCCAATGCAGAATGAAGGCTTCCATAGCAAAGCTTATGGATATTAATCTACCAAGTTGATCCAATGCTGCTTGGTGAATAGATTTTTTTTTAACTTCCCAGGCTAGTAGTAAGAGAGTGACTGGTCCAGCTGACTTCTCTGGATAAGGAGGAGACTAGAACCCAGATCTTCCCCCTCATAGTCCTTCATCACTATATCTCACTGGCTCTCATATCTAGCATCTATCTATCTATCTATCTATCTATCTATCTATCTATCTATCTATCTATCTATCTATCTATCTATCATCTATCTATATCATCTTGCAACATTAAGTACAGGTGGGACAGCTGCTGGGGGGCAATCAAAATCAGCAAGAAGATAGCTGCGGGGTCATGATCCAAGACACACACCTTTTCTATGTGTGAACAGACACATGTACAAAAGGGCTTCAGGATTTCAGTTGTGTCAATGCACCCACCTTCCTGTAGATTTTGACACACACACACACACAAGGCCACTGAGTACAGACATTGAACCCGATCCCAGGCGGCATGGTGAGGTCATCTAACAGCATGTTGATTCAAGAGAGGAGATGAATTCAGATAACCTTGTTCCAAACAGTAATCTAAGCCAGTTTACAAGCTGATGTTTGGTGATAAACTGACCCACCTTTCGAATCAACGTTTGTAATTCATGCAGGGAAAATTTCAAAGGATTCCCCTCCCACTGACAGTTACATAATAGTGCGCGCGCACGCACACACACACAGAGGCAAATCACAGGAAATAACGCAAAGGGAACTACACTGGAAGACCTCTTAAAATATAATTCACTGTCAAAATCTTAATCGTATATATCTCAAAGGAATTATAGCCCACGTGACTAAATTTTTTCATTGTGATAAAGGGATAAATTCAAACTTGCTAGATGAGAAACTTTGTATCAGTGTATCACAAAAGAAAAAAGAAAAAATCCTCAATGTGTCAAAAGGGTTTCTGAGATCTAGTGTTATCAGATGTGATTTTTTTCCAATTTATAGAAGGAGTCTGATAGCACCTTTTCCAACTAACGAATTTTATTAAAAGGCATAAACAATTAAATTAAATTTTTATTAAAAGGCATAAATGAGCTGCAACCTTTTAATAAAATATGTTAGTCCAGGATCCTTCTGATTTTTTGCCACCATAGACTAACACAGCTCTCCTCCTACAATGTCTAATTTGTAGAGTAACCACAGAGGACACCAAACTCATATATTAATGAAGTTTGGGAGGTCCACAAAGGGGGATAATAATGTAAAGAAAATGGCCATGACCACATGATCAAAGCCCCCCCTTTTCCTTTTATTGTAATGTTATAAATCTTGATACATTGTATTATTTCAATGCAAATGTCAATGCAATAATATTTATATAATATGATTATAAATCATGAACTTTCTATTATTTAGAAAGCTTAAAGTATTGAAAATAAGAAAAAGTAAAAAGTCGGTCAATATTAATAGCATTTTAGAATGCCAATATTACAAGCATAAAATTATTTAACTTTTCATCCAAAATTGAGCATAGCATAAAAAAGGACTGCTGCATTTCATATCGAAGTAATAATTATGTGACAATAGTTTTGATCTGAAATTAATTACTTAATATTAAGATCTCCACTGTATTGTTATTTAATGTACATACTTACATATATTAATAAAAGCAAATAAAAGAAACAAATTTAACAAGTTAAAATACCTGAAAAATAGGGGGGGAAAGAGAGAAAAAAAGTAATAATAATAATTTTTAAAAAATGGATTTCTGACTCCCCCCTTTTTGTACATTTGCTAATTTGTGATATTTGTAAACATTCAGGCCCCCTTAAAAGCCAGACTGTCAGTGGTTATATTTACCATGTTCCATGATGTGATGTATATACGAAAACCATTCTTGCTTAAATTTGGTTTTGCATACATCAGTCATAAGGTCACACCTACCGTCTTGATGTTTTTTTTAATCCCTTCCCCCCAGAAACCCCTTTATAAGTGAGAATTAGAATTGAAGTTTCTGACTCATCTATACACATCTGATTCTGCCTCTCCTATTGCAATTCTTCTAATTCTTTTTTTAAAAATAACACATGTCAGAGGTTCTGGAGCCCAATTAAAAAGAAACAAAGGGGGGAAAAAACATGCTTGCTACGTTCTGTGACATAAATTCAGCTAAGGAGAGAAGACGCACAGGATGACACATGATTCTGGATTAGAATAAAATATGCTGATCACAGGATAAAACTTGGGTAGCTCAATATGAGTCAAGAAACCTCCAGGAAATCATATCAAACACTTTCTTAGCATTTAAAGAAATTGTAGATGCTGGCTTCTGTTTATTTCAAGTTAAAGCAATTGCATCAGTTAAGAATCTTAAATTATCAAAGTTTTGAAGGCCCCAAATGAATGCAACCTGGATGCACTATTGGTGAAAGAACAAAATTAATCTAAGGGCCAAGGCTGCTGTTTACATTTTAATATCCGTGTTAGTCGAGAAAATAGGTCTATAATAGGTATGTGCAAAATGTTCCAGCTCCAGAATATTCCAGGGAACTCTGGATTGATCCATTAAATTTCCAGATCATGCCAGCCCATCCAACTTGGGGGTAGTTGGAGAAGGAGAAAAAATCCCAGTATGCTTATAAGACCATGTGCTTCCAAAAACATAGCCCACCACCTATCAACAAGAATTCTTCTGTTATGTTCTGGAGATGGTCTGGCTCTGAAATGGCCCATCATCCAGAAGAAGAATGGAGCATTCCTGAGTTCCCAAAGACATATTTTTGCCAGAAATTGAGTGTTTTGCATATATCTAGTTTAGTCATATTTAGTCTCACTGAAACTGGGGGTAGGAGTTTATTTCAAAAGTCTTCATCTTATATCTTCAATAAAAAAGGAGAAAAAAATCTCGATATGCTTATAAGACCATGTACTTTCAAAAACATCTCTCTCCACCAGAATGTCAGTCCTTCAAGCTACTCCAGACAAGAAGCACACCCATGAGTATTAACTATATCTTTATTGTAAGGTTACATGAACAGAGTCTTGCAAGTCTGAAAGTACATCTCTCCCCCCATTCTCGCCTTTACAGTCCAAGAAACTAGGGAGGGTCCCTTCTGAGATGTTTGCCATGCCCACATTCCTGCTGTGGGCTCAGCTGCCTCTTATCTGACCATTGTCTAGTCTGCAGCTCTTCCTGCTGTCTCCCAAGGTCATTCCCACATGTCCCACATATTAGTCCACTCTAAGCAATCGTCTTAAAGGGGACTGATCCAGATCCCTCTCCATGATCAGGTTAATGGGGTGAGGTCCCAGAGGTGCACCTCCTTGATTGCTCCCACACATGATTGAACTACAAAGTAAGGATAGCCCCCCCCCCCCATTTTCTTTTTCTTAAAACAGTAAAAACTAGATTATTCTATTATGCTGTTGGGATAGATAGTATAGGCACCTGGAGTGCCTTTATAACTTCTATTATATTTGATTTTATTTTTATTATTTTGTAAACTGCCTTGAGTCATGAGAAGTTAAGGTGATATAGAAATATGGTAATAAAGAAACAAAAGTCCAGATTAGCCTTCCCCGTTTTATAAATATAATTGTCATTTCAATTTCTTGAAAAGTAAGAGGAACGGAGTGCAGTTCATAATCTGGTTCTGCAGTCATTGTGGTAGCATCGTATATAATTTAAAAAAAATCAATCTACCTCATCTGTTGATGACAAATTGTGACTCTTGTTGGAATACTTTTTGTACAATGATTAATAGACCTAGAATAAGTAGGGATAACAAGAATTATGTAATTGAACTGGTTTATGTCTAAAAGCCAATCACTTAATTGCATAATTCTCTGCTTCACCAGTGTTGTTCCCTTGTGCAATGTAAGAAAAAAAATCCATTTCATAAGCATAAAGCTTATTGAGTTCATATCCAGAAGACACCCGAAATCTATATCTTACATAGGAGATGGAGGGGAAGGAGAAAGAGTTAAGAGTTCTTTGACTTTCTCCCCTGGGGATTTAAATTTAAGCAATTGTTGCATTAATGAATGAATGAAAAGTAGATGGTTGCTGGCTGGGGAATTCTGGGAATTGAAGTCCACTCATCTTAAAGTTGCCAAGGTTGAGAAACACTGCCATAAACTAACAGAGTTGCGGCCAACCATATGTCGGACTTGGGAGGGGGGGGGGGAATCAACCCAGAGGTTATGGCTTCAAGGACTTGAATCCTATTAAGGCACGTGGGAGGGGTAGAAATAATTTTAGAGGCAATTATAAGAATCATATATAATATTATGCTCTCAGATAAATCGGTATGCAGTGTTTTATACCAAAGTAGTTATCGTCCCTGTTAATGTGAAACAATTTCTACCATCTCCTTTTCCATCTGCTTCAGTGAAGGTACATCCAGAACCTTTTGAAATATGTATTTAGCATATTTTTTTAAATTTAATATCTTTATTTTTCTAAGAAAACCACCTTTAATCTTAAAAGAGGGAAACTGAAGAAAAAATTAAAAGGACAAACTAAAAATACAAACTACGAAGGAAAAGAAAAAAATCTACTGTAACTTATATTTTATACTTCTCAATAGTCATTGGTTTATCAAGGAATTCACTACTATAAATTGAACAATGCGAGATATTATTGTAAGATATCACAGAATCTCTGCCACAGTAACACATATTGCTGCATCCTTGGACCGGTAGAAAATATTGCCTTTTCCAAAACAGAAATATGTATTTAGCATATTATTCAACAGAACTATAAATCTGTTAGGAGCGTGCTCTGAAATCACCCAAGATCTATATCAGGTCCTTTCACTTTGAAAGAAATAATCTACATAAAAACAGCTACAGGGTATGGAAGAAATGAAAGTCAGGAAGAATGAGCAGAGTGCCATAAGTTCACTCAGTTAAATTCGTGCATAAAACGTTGCACACATTATGGATCTCAGAGTGTCGTTTGGGTGGGGGATGTGATGATCTAGAATGGAGACCAAGATTTGAGTCAGATCCCCTGCAACTATTGTATAATCTGTTGATCACCGAGAACAGTTACTGTATTTGTTTTAGATCATCTTTGATAGGATCATATAAACTCAGTAGCACTTAGTCAATGTTCTCCAAACCTCACAATAAATATTAAAAAGTCATCTGGCTAGCTTATCGTTCAATATATTCTGCAAATCTGAATAATAAGAACAACAAGAACAGCAAAGCAGTCAACTTCAGTATGTTCTTGACACACAGTTTCTATTTTTTTTAACTGCCACGGTGTTCAACTCTTCTTTCCTGAAAGAAGAAAACCTAAAACTCCAAAAGAATTTGCTGTTTCTTTCCTCCTCTTTGGGGGGGAAAAAACCCCAAAACTTCCCAGCGTTTGATTTCTCCTCCTGGATTGCGTAATTCCTGTCCACCCCCCCCCCCCAAATTTCCCAATTTCTTAATCCTTTCCCAACTCTTGTATACTGTACTAAGATTCCAGATCTCTTTTCCAGTAACTGCAGCCGGATCCCATCACTTACTGTATGAAGTTAGGAATTTTTGGCTCCAGCTGGCATCCTTCTGTCCCTACGGATAATCATTCCGTTTTCCTGCCCATCTACTTGGCATGGGAGACAGACTTCTGGAGCAACTCACAGCCTGGGGTTTCCCTGCCGATAACTCACACCTCACCGTGAACTCACTTACCTTTCTGCTGTTACCTACTCCGGATCCTGTTTGAACATTCAGAAATGCTTCACAAGGGCCTTTCCAGATTTTTCAGATTTTACGGCAAGAAAAGTGTGCATGACTCATCTATGACATAGATTGGCTTTCTCGTGTTTCTTTACAGGTTATGATTACAGTTTTATAATCCCCGAGGCAGCTGTATTTACTAGCTGAGGGATGCAGTTACGCAAAGGTTTTAGGAGCCTCGTTGGATTTTGCCAATTATGGGTAGGGTAAGAATGAATGTGCAGATTTTAAAGAATGCTTTGGATGTGGATCATGCCATTTGAATGAACGGGTTGGAGGATAGTGGGAAATCCTCGGCGTCGGAAATGAATTAGTTAGCTGTGTTCCTTCAAACAAATTTATCTGGCTTCTGTATCTCCTGGTTGAATTGATTTTAAAAAAAATGGTCACATTTTCACTTGGAGGGACATTTTGTATGGATTTATGATTACACGGATCTCTTGTTTCATGGGAAGCTGCAGGTTGTGAGTCAAAAAAGTCAAGATGGTGGACACATGTGATTGAAGCCCCACCCTTTTAAATATGTGTCATGACCCATATTTAAATAAGGGGAAAGGCTTTGATCACAGAATGGCAGCCACCATTTGACTTTTTTTAGCCTCCCTCCCCCAGCAGATACGCCTAGCAGAGCCAAATATTTTTGGCCAGCTCTCTAGATCAGTGTTTCTCAACCCTGAGAACTTGAAGATGTGTGGACTTCAACTCCCAGAATTCCCCAGGCAGCCATGCTGGCTAGGGAATTCTGGGAATTGAAGTCCACACATCTTCAAGTTGCTGAGGTTTGAGAAACACTGTTCTAGATGTTTGGGGGGGGGAATTTTAAGGATGGAAGCTTTTCATCTCAAACAAACCTCATGTTCCCATTTTTTTTGCATCCAAATGGATTGACTTAGAAATCAGGCCACCCCCAATCAGCCCTTTTGCCATCACATTCAATGATGCAACTTTGGGGGTAGTGGGGTGGGCTGTAAATGGGCTGATGGGGGCATCTGTGGCTTAGTGGCTTGGTGGAATCCAACCAAGCATGACTTAGTCAACAAATGGTGGTTAAGCAAACCATCTTTTAGAATAACATACGAACTAAGCCATTTGCTTTCAAAGGAGGACGTCGCAAGAATAAGCTCGTAACCAAGGTTAGCCATTTTATTATTATTTTTTTAACCAGTAATGGCTGCAGTGAAGATCGAAAGCAGCCTAGCGAATAAAGTTTTTCTAACTCTCTTCTCCAGACATGCAGAGAGTTGGGGCAAAAGAGGGTTTGAATCATGCACTTATAAGGGAATATATATAGTATAATATAATTAATATAATATAAGAACAAATATTATTTATTTTATTATTATAGTCATAATTAATTTAATAATTAATAATAATAAAGATTAATAATTAAAATTATAATAAATAAATGTGCTTATAGGAGACTGTGTGTGAGTGCATATATATGTGTGTGTGTGTGTGTGTATACACACACACACACACAACATGGCTTATTTATTTTGCAAACCAAGAATTTTTACCCAAAAAAAAGCACAATGAATCACATTTCCACAGAACAGTCAAAACAGCTGTGTTCAGATACGCTAGTACTCCTTTTCTTTTCCTTCCCCTAATTTCTCCAGCAAGTGTGGGCAACACAAACGATCTGAAACACCTATTTCCTTTATGAAAAGTGAAAAGAAATCCATGCTTCAGGGAAACCATCCAGCTTGATATTTCCACCTTGTATCCTGAGATAGGTCAGCTTTTTCTGACACAGACCTGCGTCCACCTGGCCTGCAGTCAGCTTCCACCGCGGGGCTCCCTCCACACGAGACCCTCGATGTTGAGGAGGCAAGGGCCAGACAGAGGTGTCACATTAAGAATCCTCCATCGAATTATCATAACATTCTAAACAGCGGATCAACTGGGACACTCTCTTTAATGCTAGGGTTTCCATTGAAAAATCCAGTGATCAAAAACATTGATCTTGATTTGGTTTCTTCATGCCTAGACACTGTTTTGAGAAAGGTAGGGAGCAGAAGATTTCCTTATAATGGGGGAAAATGGGGGAACTGGTCTTCCAGTCAATATCCCACTTAGCCTATGTGACAATGTTATTAGGATGGGGATTATGGAGAACCAAGGTGAGTAGCAGTGAAGAGGCTGGACTAGCAACGGGAAGATCCAGGTTCTCGGTTCCCCTTCAGCCACGGAAGATCCCTAGGGGACCTTGAGGGTCCCTCTCTTGCAGACAGGACCCAGCCTGCTGTTAAAGGGGAAGGTGTTGGACTAGGAGTTGGGAACCACAGGTTCTGGTCCTCCCTTAGGCATGGAAACCAGCTGGATGTCAGTCAGCCCCTCTCTGCAACAAGCGCATGCAATAAACAGAAGACCCTGTGGCATCATGCGCTGATTGGTCCTTGGTAAGAACAAGGCGAGCACAGCGTAAAAGCCAGCCGGCTCTGCAGTCAAGCGGGACAAACAACAGGATTAGAAGGGGGATTATAGGAGGAACCTCGAAGAGATTTTTGAAGAAAGCAAAGGTATAATTAATAAAGCCATTCCTCTCCCAGCCATAATCCAAGTATAGGTAGTCCCCAGTTTAAGAACGAATTCCGTTCCCAAGGTCTGTCCTTAAGGTGAATTTGTATGTAAGCCGGAACAGTATTATTGTATACTGTATAACATATATACGTATGTTTTATAGACACACGTACACATATATACATGATATATACATACATGCATGTTTTATACACATATACACACACATAGATATGGTGTGTGTGTGTATATATACATATACATATATATATATATATATACACACACATACACACACATATATTCTCTCCTATTAATACTGTATACTGTATTGTGGGAGTTGAAGTCTTAAAGTTTAGCAAACATCTTAAAGTTTGCCAAGGTTGAGAAAAACTGTTACAGAGGCAGCTAACCCAACAGGGTGGTACCAATAGAACAATAACGAGGACAGGCTTTCTATCCTAACAATCTAGGACTGGATGAAGATGATGATTTATTAGATTTATTAAGGCTAATTTATTCTGGCCACCGACTCCAAAAGATGCCGGAACTCACTAGCGTGGATCCTTTTGGGGTGCCCCGCTGTCACTCCCTTTGGCCTGCGGTCCTGCTGAACACTTCTGAAGCACGGCCAGCTATGGCCCGGTCAGCTGTGGATAATGGGAGCTGTAGCCCTGAAAGGGCACTGAAGGGCAAAATGTGGCACATGTATCCTTTTCATTTCTCTCCAAGGGGCCGCAGCTCCCGATCGTTTCCCCCTCCCTCCGCTTCCTCCTCACCACACCCCTGCGAGGTAGGACAGTGTGAGGGCTCAGCAACGGCCGGCGGTCGCCCAGCGGGGCTTGCTCTCTTCCCTCGCCGCTTCCTTTGGCTTCGTTTTCCTATTCCCATCGCCCATTTCCCGTCCCTGGACTGTGCCTTTTCGCTTTCGTCCTTCTTCCACCCGCCCCCGTCCCCCGGCTGCACTTCCCCGCTTTCTGCGGCTCCTCCAGCGCCTTCGGTCGCCCGGACAAGTCGAGACATTTCCCGCGGCTCCGCCCAGCAGCCTTTTCCAGCACGCAGCCCCGCCCGCTGCCCCGAAGAGGCCCGCCGGGCCCGGGATTCCCTCGTGCGTGCGTCCTCGCATGACTCACGCGCCGAGCCGCGCGGCCGCCTATAAATCCCTCCACTCGCCCGCCTGCCGGCAAGTCAGATCGGAATAGCCAGCGAGGCAGGCGGACGGAGGACGGACGGGTGGGAGGACAGACAGGCAGACAGGCAGACAGAGAGAGCTGACTTTGCGGGCAGCCCAGCTCGGCTCGAGGCAGCGCTCGTGGATGATGGGAAAGCGCCGCGGTTCCGTGATGCCCATGGATCCTCTCGGCAAAGCGGGGTTGCTGTGCCAAGCGTGCGGCTTCCTCCTGAGCAACCCGCAGCAGGCGGAATGCGGGCATCGCTACTGCCGGCGATGCGTGAAGGGGCTCTTCAGGTCAGTGGCGAGCAGCGATCGCGGGCAAGGACGGGGCAGGGCAGAGGCAAGCGAGCCGCTCTCACGAATCCCGTCCTGGGGTTGCCCCCCGAATGCGTTGGACTACAAGTCCCGCGATGCTCGGCCAGCAGGCGGGCGGAGAAGGCTGAAAGTCGTACCCCGCGGAACTGGGAGCAAGCCGGGCGGGCGGAGCGCGGAGCGGACTCTGCGCGCCTGGGTTTGCCGGCGGGGTTGTGTTCCTCGGCGCCTCCGCGGACCCGGGGGCAGATCAGCGCCTTCCAGTGGGGAATCTGGCGCTCAGAATCACGGGGCCCCTTTGGGGGGAGCGGGGCGGGATTGCCCCTGGCAGGTTGGTTGTTAGACCGGCTGGACCGGTTTCGTTCTGGGTTCTGCTCTGTCTCCGAAGGAGGCGTTTGCTTGCTCGGGACGGCTGTATTTTGGGATACAAAACCTGCAAAACCTGCGCGTGGAAGGCGACGGGGCGGTGGGCTGCGGTCGTGCGCTGCTCTTCTTAGGGCAATAATGGGGAGATGAGCCCTTTTAGCTCCCGAGGGAAAGTCTCTCGCCTCTGGGACCCAGCCGCGTCCTTTTCTTAATGGTAGCAAATGGAGAGCAAGCACAAGATTGATTGATTGATTGATTGATTGACTGACTGACTGACTGACTGACTGACTGACTGACTGACTGACTGACTGATTGATTGATTGATTGATTATGTGCCATCAAGTCGTTTCCGACTCCCAGCGGTCACGAAGATAGATTTTCTCCCTGACGGATCGTACTTTGGTTCTGCTCTTCATAGGGTCTGAGCTACTGGTCGGCCCCCCCTTTCTCTGCACTGGAATGCAAATTAAATTCTTATTTTGCATTTCTTCAATTTCAGGCCTGTTGTCTGCTTGCTTCCTACGTACTTTCCCACCAGATTGTGTGCTAATTTCCTACATTTGTTGCTAATTCTCTTGAATAGTGCATTCAAATGACAGAATAAAGGAGAGCTTTTTCTGTGGTTGCACCCCAGTTATGAAATTCTCTCCTCAGAGAGATTGGCACCCATATTAGCATAATTTCAGCGCCAGACCTTTCTATTTCCCCAGGCTTTTTAATTGGCTTTTAATTGTATTTTAATTCGTGTTGCTTTAGTCTATGAATGCCTGCCATGCTGCCGCCTGGTTTATATGGTGTTTTTATTTTGTATTCTTTTTAATCTTCTTTTACTCTGATTGTATTTTTTAGTGTGTTTTATTGTGAACTGCCCAGAGAGCCTTGGCTAGGGGGTGATTAAAAAAAAATAAAGATTAAAAAAATTATTTTAATTGATGGGAAAAAGGTGGATTTCTGAAATTATGGGCACTGTACAATATTAGTGAGCAACTTCAAATTCTAGTTGGGTTTTTCAACTAGTTTTGGATGGGTTCCACCTCCAACAGAGAGACCCTAATATATTTACTTTCATGTTTAATTTAATTAATGTTTTGTGTGCATGTTAGAAATCCTAGGGAGCTATCAGAAGAGTGTAAGCCTACAGGAAGGGCTTTAATTTAGGAGTTTTCAAATTTTTTAGGCCACCAGATATGAGTTAAAGACAATTTATTCCCAGAACCTCCGATCAAGTGACAAAACTCTAGTAATACAAAATGGGCTGCGTTATGATTTTTGACCTCAGTGTTTCATAGAATCCAATCAAGGTCTTGAGGAACTCTACGGTGGAGTCCTTGGGGTTCTCTGAGCTTGGCTGTTTTCTTGCAAATGTTTGGTTACCCGGCTAGGTAACTGCATAGTGCCCATGATTTCAGAAATCCATCTTTCTCCTGTCAATTAAAATCATATTTTTTAATCTTTATTTTGCAATGAAGATGTTACCGAGCCAGGTAACGAAACGTTGGCCAGAAAACAGCCAAGCTCAGAGAACCCCGAGGACTCCGCCGTTCAACCCTGAGCTTCACACATTCGCTTCTATTGGAACTCTAAGTTTCCATGGAAATCTTGCTCTAATGCAAGCTGAGGGTCTCTCAGTCTGAGGTGGGGCCCATCCAAAACTCGCTGAAAAACCCAAATGGAGTTTGAGATTGTTCCTCAACCATCGTGTCAATGGGACCTAGTTAATCATGAAGGGACAGTTCACATTTTGACTTGTGACTGAGTGTTTTTGTAGGGTCTCCATGAAACTTTTTTCTTTAAAGCTTGTGGTTTTTAATTTGACAAATTAATGAGGTTTTCATCAGAATTCTGCTCTTGTGTTGGATTTTTATTGCTAGGTGCCTTGAGTACTATTTTTCTTCTTATTTTCCTGGTAAGGAACGGCAGACCCAAAAGGAGATGAATGGCCTTGATAAATCAAATCCCAAAATGTAGTTATATTGCCTAGGTATAAAGGAAGAGCAAAGGGAAGAGTGTGATGGGACACATGTCAGAGGATGAGGTGGCCTGTGGTTGGAAGCGGGGTGTGTGTGAGAGAGTCCCTTCAAAATTGCCCATAGTTCTGCTGTTAAATGTTCATTCAGTTCACTTTCTTCTCTTTTGTTTTCTTCCTCAGGGACCCAGAGATGGTGGTGACCTGCTTTACGTGTAAGAAGGCTCTGAATCTCAAGGAGGTGAGTGTCAAGATAATTGTTCTCAGACCAGAACAACCTTATAAATATCCAACAGTCAAAGAAGCGGTGAATGGATGGGAAGAAAAAAAACTGAGTTTGAACTCCTGTGGATATAATCTCATTGAGTGAGATGGGCGGTGACTAAATTTGAAATATATACATACATACATACATACATACATACATACATACATACATGCTGGGCTAGATGGGCTGATGGCTTGTGCTAGCAGGGGTCTTCTGATGTTCTCATGAAACATACTCCACAAGACATGATTGCATCTACATGCTAAGCCAAAACTAAAGAAATCACATGATGGATTCACCTAACGGAGAATCCAGCCGGTGGGGGGACTATATCTTAAAGGTAGTCTGTAGAGTGGAGGGGGCAAAAGCTGGACCAAGTTGAAACTTCAGTACCCGTGGTAGAAGAAACATCACCACCACAGAGTTTAGAGGGGTTTAAGCAATCTACGTGACATCCACCTTTTTCTGCAAGATCTTGCCACCAATCCTCAGGATCTGCTTCCTGGGGTTACTATCTCAGTTTACCTAATGATAGGGCCATCCTAATGGTGGAGGTGGATGTTAGAAAAGGGGGTGTGGATCTAACGTTACCACGATCAACTTATCATCATCATCATCTCACCTCTTGACTCTCTCTCTCTCACACAGTTCCATAGTGACAAAGCAGCAGAGAACGACGCTCTTGCCACACAAGTAGCCTGCCCAAATTTTAACTGCACATGGACAGGAACTCTGAAATCATACCAGGTATTTTCAACAAACGTTGTCACTTTCATTGCTTTTCATGATCCTGCTCTGTTTCTCTTGGCAATCAGCCCCTGAGTCCATTGTTAAAAAGATATTAATTGAATATCTCACTAAGATTTAATGTGATACTGATTATGAATTGGCTGGGGAACCCTGGTTCAAAAGTGTGATGGCAATTTTCATACATTAATGGTAGCATTAATATAATGGGAAGGTGTTTGTAATATCAGTAACAAAAACCAGCAGTTAAATAAAGTATTTCCTGGATTTTTAAAATCATATATCTTCAATGAGGAAAGGGCTAGAACTGTGTGACAATTTATGAAAGGAAGACTGGGAAAAAGTATACCCCATATACAAACTGATTTATTGTTATCCCCCTGTAGATTTATGGCCTAGGGATTTCTAACAGGGTTACCTTACCTAATTACTAATATACAATTCTCAGGATTCTTTTGGGGGGGGGGGAGCCATGACAATTAAAGCTATGACAAGTAAAACGTGTCCACATAAGCTATAGACATGTCCTTGGAAGGTTTAGAACTTCGAAATCTGGCTGTGTCTCAGAGTCATGATCAAGTGTCAGAAGCTATGACTCATCATAGTCTGAACTATGCTGTCCTGATCTTTAATCATAGGAGCATTTATGCCTCCCTGAGGCACCTATTGGAACTACAAGAGATGCTACCTTAACTCCTGGAGACCAAAATGTGAATAAAGAGAAGGCAGAGCACTGGAATCTCATTGCTCCCACCATGGTAAGTTACTGAATAAACCTTGAAAGCCTAATTCTTTTTTAATGCATTATTAAATGGTCATTGTTAAATGACCATTACAAGTGGTCATAGATACTAATTTAAATGGTTTTACAAAGGCACTGGACACATTCATGGAGGATCAGAAGATCAGGATCAGGGGTCATGTAGCTTCTAGTCTGTATGGTTACATGCTACCTCCTGAATCACGGACAGATCTTAAATACCAATTGGTGGGAAGCAACTGTACAAGAGCCCACAGCCCTCTCGTCCTTTTCTGAGTTCCAAATGCTGGCCACTATGTGGACTCTTCATACATTCTTAAGATGCCACAAGATAACAGGGTTTCAGAGGGAACCTAGACGATTGGAGAAAGTAGTGCTGAAAGATTGAAGAAGAGAACTTTGAGGATCCTCAAGAGAAAATGAGGATTTTCAGTCAAAACATGACAGCACAGCATGAGCAAATGTCACTCAGAATGTAATGTTTAGAGAAAGGGTGATTTCACTGTATCCAGAATAGATTCTCCTGGGTTTCTGATTGTCCTATTAATTTAGTAATTATAATAAGCAAAGCAGCTTAATTAAGAGGAAAGTGATAGCACTTTTGAAAACAGTTGGGGGGGGAAGGGAACTGCCTTGACTTTGTGCCTCCATTTTGGCTTTTTTCTTATGTGAGTTTACCTTCTTCTTCTCTAGGGTGGTCCTTCCCTGAACATGGAAGCTGTCCAGTTGCGTGTGGAGGCCCTAGAACTGGTGATTGCATCTTTGCGTCGGCAGCTGAATCACCAAGTCTCCACTGTGAAATCCCTCCAACGTTGCTGCTCTCAGTATGAGGAGTTGCTCAAAATTTCTCAGGAAACACGTAATGGTCCTCATGGAACCAAAGGTTCTGGACCATCCTCACAGGAGCTGGTCAGCACTGATGGAATCTTAGTATGGAAAGTGGAGAATTTCTCCAAGCTCCTGAAGGATGCCAAAAGTGGGAAAAGACATTCCATCTTCTCTCCAGCTTTTGCCACCCACCCTTTTGGATACCGCCTCTATGTCCGACTATACCCTGATGGAGATGGTGTAGGTAAGGGTGGCCACCTTTCGCTCTTCCTTGCTTTGGCCAAAGGGCCTTACGATGACATTCTGCCCTGGCCTTTCCGGCAAAAAGTCACCTTCTCTCTCCTGGATCCCACACGAAGGAAGTCACCTCTGGTGGAGACTTTCCTCCCAGATCCCCAAAGCACTTCTTTCCAGCAGCCTCACCAGAGACTCAATGTGGCCAGTGGGAGTCCTTTATTTGCCAGCCATGTTGAGATTCCCAGCTACCTCAAAGATGACACGCTCTACCTCAAAATAATGGTGGACTTGACAGGAATAGACATTTAATGCTGGAAATAGATGGAGAGAATTTATGGTGAACATATTCTATTACTTTTAATACTTCAAGGGTTTTTTATTGAATCTTTTCTTTACTACCACCCAACTGTGCCAACCACAATTTCCATTTCAAAACAGATCATCAACTGCTTCTCAAGGTCATCTAAAAGCAGCATATTGTTTTGGCTTGAACTCATGGGAAATCAATCCTTGATTATGTTCAAGACTGATGTGGAACATCCTCTAAACATTACAATCCTTATGGGATTTTTATGGACAGCTGTTGGAGAATATCTTTCTGTTAAATGCAGAGAAATGTGGAAAATGTTTTTCAGTGGTCAAGGATGTCAAGATGCCTTCCTATAAATACCCAACCCTAATAGATACTATATTTATCTGAAGACTAGTTTTCCCCAGACAACATTGCAATGGGAGAGTTGAGATTTACCAAGAATTTGGTAAATGAGACAGATCACGTTCTGTTGTCTATTAACCTGTGAGTGGGGAAATCCAAGGATCTGTTTCTTTTGGGCAATATGGAATAATTTGCACACAATATCCGAGGTGCAAATTTTCAGCTCTCTTGTTACATTGCTTCCAGTCTGTTAAAATATACAGTTGCCATAAAATGATGTTAAAGGCAGGATGGGAGTTTTACAACACAAAATAGGATGTTGCAATGGTACATCGTACGGGCAGGTGTTTTTCCTATTAATCATTAGCAGGGAATGGATGAACTTGATGATTTCAAAATGCCATTGTTAATTATATCCATAGCACTATTTATGGAAAAGGGACTTTGCAATAACAACTAAGGATTCTCATATCCTTAGACTTGACATTTCTTTCTACCTCGCACTCTTATTTATTAACAACTCTGGTATTTATTATATAAGAGTACATGTGTACTGATATCCAAATAAAACATTAAAGTATATTTATATGATCGATGAAAGTGTTTCATGTTGGTTATTATAGGAGACGAAAATAATGTGAATACAGTAGTTAACTGATATTTAAGGTCTAATTTCGCTTTTCCACTAAGATTTAAACCATGCTTTTAAACCATGATTTTTCTTTAGCATGGTTTCTGGGTAACCATTAAAGAGAGAGGTTGTCCCAGTACTTCAGCCATCCAGTGATTCTGCTAAGCTTCAGCAAAAATCTCATGCTGGGAAATTTAGAGCCATTCATTCTAGCCTGTTATGTGGGATGGAAAAGAGGTGGTCTTCCTTGCTCATTCATTCAAGAACAAATTGATTAAAACGACAAGGAAGTTGGTCCAAACTAAATATCAGAAGGAATGGCATCTTCATTTTTCCATTTGGCAAAAAAATGGGGACTGGATCTCTCTTTTTGATTTGTCATCAGTATGGCTACTTGACTTATCGATATCTATAGATCAGTGTTTTTCAAACTTAGCAACTTTAAGATGAGTGGACTTCAACTTCCAGAATTCCGTAGCCAGCCATGCTGGCTGAGGAATTCTGGGAGTTGAAGTCCACTCATCTTAAAGTTGCCAAGTTTGAGAAGCACTGCTATAGATATACTCAATGGCCCAAGGGCTTTTCTCTGCTAGCCTTCAATTAAAAATCTCACTCTAGGTATCACAGATTCAAGAATGGTAAAGATCTCAAGCAGGGCACACACACATCAATTCCATTTAGAAAATGTTTTATTATAAATAAATACACTGCTTCGCATTACAAAAAGAAAAGATTATTTATCACTTTCTAATTTACAATGAGTACCTCAGTCCTAGATCTATTATTTCTAATCTGTTGTATGCCTATTTCTATTTTAACCCTCTAAGCTCCATTCTGTTTTCCTAATTTATCTTTATTCTTTTACTATTTTTCTATACACACACACACACACACGCACAAAGATATGTGTCCTCAAGTCCTCTTGACTCCTGCTGACGACGTGAAGAAGTCCCTGCAATTTTCTTGGCAATGTTTTTCAGAAGCGGTTTGCCCTTGTCTCCTTTTCCTAGAGCTGAGAGACCAGGACTGCCCAAGGTCACCCAGCTGGCTTTATATCAAATGCAGAACTATGTTCTCCTCGTTTCTAGTGCCTTTAGTTGCTGAACCAAACTCTCTCTGATGTTAATGTGTGTAAATTCTTTCTATCCTGGTTCCACAATCTGCCCATCCCCAACTACATCCCCCTTCACTATTTCTTTTGCAGATCAAGTCCTTTATTGTCAGGTGATGTAATGAACTTGACAATCGTAGTGATGAGACTGCTCTGCTGTTAACTTGTAATGCTGGATGGTACATCATCAGGCTCTTCCTCTGGCTCTTCTGATCTTTGAGGTGACAGCCTTTTATGTTGGATATTTGATCCTTCCCTCCCTCAGAGGAAGGGAAGGGTCGTTATCTTCCTTGCGCATCACTCTTCCCCCTGACAGTTGGAACTTGGGGAGTTTTGGGCTTCAATCTCTGGAAGACAAAACGCAGGGTCAGCAGGAGGCTTATCTGCCACCTCCCACTCAGCAAGACCACCCACTTTCCCTGGGGAACTTGCCTTTTTCATTGGCCGCTCCTTCATTTCCTTCTCCCGTTGCAGCCACGAAACATTGTGAAGCTGAAGACATCATCTTGGTTGATCTCCTAGAAAAGATCCAGTTCTGGTTAAAAACCCTCATCTAGTTCAAGAGCAGTATCTCCCCCACGTCAGGACAATGCCTTCTAGCTCCATGCCTCCCTTAGTTAAACAGCACTCCACAACACCCACTTTCTCAGATGTTTATGCTCAGGAGAAGGAGGAAAAGAAGGAGGAAAAGTAACAGAAGGAGAAGGAGAAAGAGAAAAATGGAGAAGAAGTAAAATTGAGATGGAGAATAAAGGGCCCTTACCTTGCCTGAACCCCACTCTCCTCTCTCACTCCTCAGCCCACCTCAGGGAACCTGGGCAGCTGAACATTCACATCCCTGCAAGTACAACACAGGCAGGCTGAATGGGAGCCTCATCCACCACATTCCACCACCATCACCTGAAGCACATCCACCCACTTCAGCCTGGCATCTTCACCCCTGGGGTCTACCTGCCAACTTCCACTGCCTTGCATCCATGAAGATCCACTGGTTCTCTTCCTGCACGACCACATCCAAGCTCCATTCATGTCGACCACATTCAAAACCTGCACCATGAATGGGTGTCAAGTGACCAAGGGGGACATTCCCAAAGGAATGCCCACTCTGACTGTCCATTTGGAATCCATTCACACTTACTCACCAGTTTCCTTCCATGAATATCAACGCAGCTTCTCTCAGCTGGCTTCCGAAGGTCCACTTCCACCACCTTTCGACGTCCAACATCCGCTAGCTTCTTCCTTGTGACATCCGCATGCTTCCGAAGGAAAGCTCCACCAGCTTTGGAACGCCAACCTCCACCAGCGTCGGCTAGGTCCATCAGCTTGACCTCAGTGGGCTTCAGACGGTGGTGATCTTCTGGCTTCAGGCAGGATACTTACCTCCTGCTCAGCAAGCCCACCCACTTTCAGTAGGGAACTTACCTTTTTCGTTGGCCGCCCCTTCATTTCCTTCTCCCGTTGCAGCCACGAAACGTTGTGAAGCTGAAGACATCATCTTGGTTGATCTCCTAGAAAAGATCCAGTTCTGGATAAAAACTCTGTCATTCAAGAGCAGTATCTCCCTCACGTCAGGACAATGCCTTCTAGCTCCATGCCTCCCTTAGTTAAAAAGGTTTGCACAACACCCACCTTCTCAGATGTTTATGCTCAGGAGAAGGAGGAAAAGAAGGAGGAGAAGTAAGAGAAGGAGAAGGAGAAAGAGAAAAATGGAGAAGAAGTAAAATTAAGAAGGAGAATAAAGGGCCCTTACCTTGCTTGCGCCCCACTCTCCTCTCTCACTCGTCAGCCCACCTCAGGGAACCTGGGCAGCTGAACATTCACATCCCTAAAAGTACGACACAGGCAGGCTGAGTGGGAGCCTCATCCACCACATTCCACCAGCATCACCTGAAGCACATCCACCCGCTTCAGCCTGGCATCTTCGCCCCTGGGGTCTACTTGCCAACTTCCACTGCCTTGAATCCATGAAGATCCATTGGTTCCCTTCCTGCATGACCACATCCAAACTCCACTCATGTCGACCACATTCAAAACCTGCACCATGAATGGGTGTCAAGTGACCAAGGGGGACATTCCCAAAGGAATGCCCACTCTGACTGTCCATTTGGCATCCATTCACACTGACTCACCAGTTTCATTCCTTGAATATCAACACAGCTTCTCTCAGCTGGCTTCCGAAGGACCACTTCCACCACCTTTCGACGTCCAACATCCGCTAGCTTCTGCCTTGTCACATCTCCACTCTTCTGAAGGTCCACTTCCACCACCTTTCGACGTCCCATATCTGCTAGCTTCAGCCTTGTGACATCTGCACGCTCCTGAAGGAAAGCTCCACTAGCTTCAGAGGTCCAACCTCCACTGGCTTCTGCGAGGTCCATCAGCCTGACCTCAGTAGGCTTCAGGCCACAACTATCTGCTCGCTTCAGGCAGCAAACTCACCTCCCATTCAGAAAGTCCACCCACTTTCACTGGGGAACATGCCTTTTCTTTGGACGCTCCTTCATTTCCTTCTCCCATTCCAGCCATGAAAGGTTGTGAAGCTGAAGACATCATCTTGGTTGATCTCCTAGAAAAGATCCAGTTCTGGTTAAAAACTCTCATGTCATTCAAGAGCAGTATCTCCCTCATGTCAGGACAATGCCTTCTAGCTCCATGACTCCCTTAGTTAAACAGGACTCCACAACACCCACCTTCTCAGATGTTTATGCTCAGGAGAAGGAGGAAAAGAAGGAGGGGAAGTAAGAGAAGGAGAAGGAGAAAGAGAAAAATGGAGAAGAACTAAAATTGAGAAGGAGAATAAAGGGCCTTTACCTTGCTAGCACCCCACTCTCCTCTCTCAGTCCTCAGCCCACCTCAGGGATCCTGGGCAGCTGAACATTCACATCCCTGCAAGTACAAGACAGGCAGGCTGAGTGGGAGCCTCATCCACCACATTCCACCAGCATCACCTGAAGCACATCCACCCGCTTCAGCCTGGCATCTTCACCCCTGGGGTCTACCTGCCAACTTCCACTGCCTTGAATCCATGAAGATCCATTGGTTCCCTTCCTCCACGACCACATCCAAACTCCACTCATGTCGACCACATTCAAAACCTGCACCATGAATGGGTGTCAAGTGACCAAGGGGGACATTCCCAAAGGAATGCCCACTCTGACTGTCCATTTGGCATCCATTCATGCTGACTCACCAGTTTCATTCCATGAATATCAACGCAGCTTCTCTCAGCTGGCTTCCGAAGGTCCACTTCCACCACCTTTCGATGTCCAACATCCGCTAGCGTCTGCCTTGTGACATCCGCATGCTTCCGAAGGAAAGCTCCACCAGCTTTGGAACGCCAACCTCTACCAGCGTCGGCTAGGTCCATCAGCTTGACCTCAGTGGGCTTCAGGCAGTGGCGATCTTCTGGCTTCAGGCAGGATACTTACCTCCTGCTCAGCAAGCCCACCCACTTCCGGTAGGGAACTTACCTTTTTCGTTGGCCGCCCCTTCATTTCCTTCTCCCGTTCCAGCCACGAAAGGTTGTGAAGCTGAAGACATCATCTTGATTGATCTCCTGGAAAAAATCCAGTTCTGGTTAAAAACTCTCATGTCATTCAAGAGCAGTATCTCCCCCACGTCAGGACAATGCCTTCTAGCTCCATGCCTCCCCTAGTTAAACAGGTCTGCACAACACACACCTTCTCAGATGTTTATGCTCAAGAGAAGGAGGAAAACAAGGGGGGGACGTAAGAGAAGGAGAAGGAGAAAGAGAAAAATGGAGTAGAAGTAAAATTGAGAAGGAGAATAAAGGACCCTTACCTTGCTTACGACCCACTCTCCTCTCTCACTCCTCAGCCCACCTCAGGGAACCTGGGCAGCTGAACATTCACATCCCTGCAAGTACAAGACAGGCAGGCTGAGTGGGAGGCTCATCCACCACATTCCACCAGCATCACCTGAACCACAACCACCCGCTTCGGCCTGGTGACTTCATCCCTGGAATCCACCTGCCACTGCATTGAATCCATGAAGATCCACGGGATCCCTTTCACCACGACCACATTCACACTCCACTCATCTCAACCATGTTCAAAACATGCACCATGAATGGGTGTCAAGTGACCAAGGGGGACATTCCCAAAGGAATGCCCATTCTGATTGTCCATTTGGCATCCATTCACACTGACTCACCAGTTTCATTCCATGAATATCAACGCAGCTTCTCTCAGCTGGCTTCTGTACGTCCACTTCCACCACCGTTCAACGTCCACATCCGCTACCTTTTGCCTTGTGACATCCGCACGCTTCCAAAGGTCCACTTCCACCACCTTTCGACGTCCCACATCCTCCAGCTTCTGCCTTGTGACATCCGCACGCTTCCGAAGGTCCACTTCCACCACCTTTCGACGTCCCACATCCGCTAGCTTCTGCCTTGTGACATCCGCACTCTTCCGAAGGTCCACTTCCACCACCATTCGACGTCCCACATCTGCTAGCTTCTGCCTTGTGACATCCGCACTCTTCCAAAGGTCCACTTCCTCCACCTTTCGACGTCCCAGATCCGCTAGCCTCTGCCTTGTGACATCCGCACGCTTCCGAAGGTCCACTTCCTCCACCTTTCTACGTCCCACATCCGCTAGTTTCTGCCTTGTGACATCCACACGCTTCCGAAGGTCCACTTCCACCACCTTTCGACATCCCACATCCGCTAGCCTCTGCCTTGTGACATCCGCACACTTCCGAAGGTCCACTTCCACAACCTTTTCACGTCCCACATCCGCTAGCTTCTGCCTTGTGACATCCGCACTCTTCCGAAGGTCCACTTCCACCACCTTTCGACGTCCCACATCCGCTAGCTTCTGCCTTGTGACATCCGCACTCTTCCGAAGGTCCACTTCCACCACCATTCGACGTCCCACATCTGCTAGCTTCTGCCTTGTGACATTCGCACTCTTCCAAAGGTCCACTTCCTCCACCTTTCGACGTCCCAGATCCGCTAGCCTCTGCCTTGTGACATCCGCACGCTTCCGAAGGTCCACTTCCTCCACCTTTCTACGTCCCACATCCGCTAGTTTCTGCCTGGTGACATCCACACGCTTCCGAAGGTCCACTTCCACCACCTTTCGACATCCCACATCCGCTAGCCTCTGCCTTGTGACATCCGCACACTTCCGAAGGTCCACTTCCACCACCTTTTCACGTCCCACATCCGCTAGCTTCTGCCTTGTGACATCCGCACTCTTCCGAAGGTCCACTTCCACCACCTTTCGAAGTCCCACATCCGCTAGCTTCTGCCTTGTGACATCCGCACTCTTCCGAAGGTCCACTTCCACCACCTTTCGGCGTCCCACATCCGCTAGCTTCTGCCTTGTGACATCCGCACGCTTCCGAAGGTCCACTTCCACAACCTTTCGACGTCCCACATCCGCTAGCCTCTGCCTTGTGACATCCGCACACTTCCGTAGGTCCACTTCCTCCACCTTTCGACGTCCCAGATCCGCTAGCCTCTGCCTTGTGACATCCGCACGCTTCCGAAGGTCCACTTCCTCCACCTTTCGACGTCCCACATCCGCTAGCTTCTGCCTTGTGACATCCGCACGCTTCGGAAGGTCCACTTCCACCACCTTTCGACGTCCCACATCCGCTAGCTTCTGCCTTGTGACATCCGCACGCTTCGGAAGGTCCACTTCCACCACCTTTCGACATCCCACATCCGCTAGCTTCTGCCTTGTGACATCCGCACGCTTCGGAAGGTCCACGTCCACCACCTTTCAACGTCCCACATCCGCTAGCTTCTGCCTTGTGACATCCGCACGCTTCCAAAGGTCCACTTCCACCACCTTTCGACGTCCCACATCCGCTAGCCTCTGTCTTGCGACATCCGCACACTTCCGAAGGTCCACGTCCACCACCTTTCGACGTCCCAGATCCGCTAGCTTCTGCCTTGTGACATCCGCACGCTTCCGAAGGTCCACTTCCACCACCTTTCGACGTCCCACATCCGCTAGCTTCTGCCTTGTGACATCCGCACGCTTCCGAAGGTCCACTTCCACCACCTTTCGACGTCCCACATCCGCTAGCTTCTGCCTTGTGACATCCGCACGCTTCCGAAGGTCCACTTCCACCACCTTTCGACGTCCCACATCCGCTACCTTCTGCCTTGTGACATCCGCACGCTTCCGAAGGTCCACTTCCACCACCTTTCGACGTCCCACCTCCGCTAGCTTCTGCCTTGTGACATCCGCACGCTTCGGAAGGTCCACTTCCACCACCTTTCGACGTCCCACATCCGCTAGCTTCTGCCTTGTGACATCCGCACGCTTCGGAAGGTCCACTTCCACCACCTTTCGACGTCCCACATCCGCTAGCTTCTGCCTTGTGACATCCGCACGCTTCGGAAGGTCCACTTCCACCACCTTTCGACGTCCCACATCCGCTAGCTTCTGCCTTGTGACATCCGCACTCTTCCGAAGGTCCACTTCCACCACCTTTCGACGTCCCATATCTGCTCGCTTCTGCCTTGTGACATCTGTACGCTTCTGAAGGAAAGCTCCACTAGCTTCAGAGGTCCAACCTCCACCGGCTTCTGCGAGGTCCATCAGCCTGACCTCAGTAGGCTTCAGGCCACAGGTACATGCTGGCTTCAGGCAGCAAACTCACCTTCCATTCAGAAACTCCACCTACTTTCGCTGGGGAACATGCCTTTTTCTTTGGCCGCTCCTTCATTTCCTTCTCCCGTTCCAGCCATGAAAAGTTGTGAAGCTGAAGACATCATCTTGGTTGATCTCCTAGAAAAGATCCAGTTCTCGTTAAAAACTCTCATGTCATCAAGAGCAGTATCTCCCTCACGTCAGGACAATGCCTTCTAGTTCCATGACTCCCTTAGTTAAACAGCACTCCACAACACCCACCTTCTCAGAGTGTTTATGCTCAGGAGAAGGAGGAAAAGAAGGAGGAGAAGTAAAAGAAGGAGAAGGAGAAAGAGAAAAATGGAGAAGAAGTAAAATTGAGATGGAGAATAAAGGGCCCTTACCTTGCCTGTACCCCACTCTCCTCTCTCACTCCTCAGCCCACCTCAGGGAACCTGGGCAGCCGAACATTCACTTCCCTGCAAGTATAAGACAGGCAGGCTGAGTGGGAGCCTCATCCACCACATTCCACCAGCATCACCTTAAGCACATCCACCCGCTTCAGCCTGGCATCTTCACCCCTGGGGTCTACCTGCCAACTTCCACTGCCTTGAATCCATGAAGATCCATTGGTTCCCTTCCTGCACGACCACATCCAAAGTCCACTCATGTCGACCACATTCAAAACCTGCACCATGAATGGGTGTCAAGTGACCAAGGGGGACAGTCCCAAAGGAATGCCCACTGTGACTGTCCATTTGGCATCCATTCATGCTGACTCACCAGTTTCATTCCATGAATATCAATGCAGCTTCTCTCAGCTGGCTTCCGAAAGTCCGCTTCCACCACCTTTCGACGTCCAACATCCGCTAGCTTCTTCCTTGTGACATCCGCATGCTTCCGATGGAAAGCTCCACGAGCTTTGGAACGCCAACCTCTACCAGCGTCGGCTAGGTCCATCAGCTTGACCTCAGTGGGCTTCAGGCGGTGGCGATCTTCTGGCTTCAGGCAGGATACTTACCTCCTGCTCAGCAAGCCCACCCACTTCCGGTAGGGAACTTACCTTTTTCGTTGGCCGCCCCTTCATTTCCTTCTCCCGTTCCAGCCACGAAAGGTTGTGAAGCTGAAGACATCATCTTGGTTGATCTCCTAGAAAAGATCCAGTTCTGGTTAAAAACTCTCATGTCATTCAAGAGCAGTATCTCCCCCACGTCAGGACAATGCCTTCTAGCTCCATGCCTCCCTTAGTTAAACAGGTCTGCACAACACACACCTTCTCAGATGTTTATGCTCAAGAGAAGGAGGAAAAGAAGGGGGGGACGTAAGAGAAGGAGAAGGAGAAAGAGAAAAATGGAGTAGAAGTAAAACTGAGAAGGAGAATAAAGGACCCTTACCTTGCTTGCGCCCCACTCTTCTCTCTCACTCCTCAGGCCACCTCAGGGAACCTGGGCAGCTGAACATTCACATCCCTGCAAGTACAAGACAGGCAGGCTGAGTGGGAGCCTCATCCACCACATTCCACCAGCATCACCTGAAGCACATCCACCCGCTTCGGCCTTGTGACTTCACCCCTGGCATCCACCTGCCACTGCCTTGAATCCATGAAGATCCACGGGATCCCTTTCACCACGACCACATTCACACTCCACTCATCTCAACCATGTTCAAAACTTGCACCATGAATGGGTGTCAAGTGACCAAGGGGGACATTCCCAAAGGAATGCCCATTCTGACTGTCCATTTGGCATCCATTCACACTGACTCACCAGTTTCATTCGGTGAATATCAACGCAGCTTCTCTCAGCTGGCTTCTGAAGGTCCACTTCCACCACCTTTCGACGTCCCACATCCGCTAGCTTCTGCCTTGTGACATCCACACTCTTCCGAAGGTCCACTTCCACCACCGTTCGACGTCCCACATCCGCTAGCTTCTGCCTTGTGACATCCGCATGCTTCCGAAGGTCCACTACCACCACCTTTCGACGTCCCACATCCGCTAGCTTCTGCCTTGTGACATCCGCACGCTTCCGAAGGTCCACTTTCACCACCTTTCGACGTCCCACATCCGCTAGCTTCTGCCTTGTGACATCCACAAGCTTCCGAAGGTCCACTTCCACCACCATTCGACGTCCCACATCCGCTAGCTTCTGCCTTGTGACATCCGCATGCTTCCGAAGGTCCACTTCCACCACCTTTCGACGTTCCACATCCGCTAGCCTCTGCCTTGTGACATCCGCACGCTTTCGAAGGTCCACTTCCACCACCTTTTAACGTCCCACATCCGCTAGCTTCTGCCTTGTGACATCCGCACTCTTCTGAAGGTCCACTTCCACCACCGTTCGACGTCCCACATCCGCTAGCTTCTGCCTTGTGACATCCGCACTCTTCCGAAGGTCCACTTCCACCACCGTTCGACGTCCCACATCCGCTGGCTTCTGCCTTGTGACATCCGCACGCTTCCGAAGGTCCACTTCCACCACCTTTCGACGTCCAACATCCACTAGCTTCTGCCTTTTGACATCCGCACTCTTCCGAAGGTCCACTTCCAGCACCTTTCGACGTCCCATATCTGCTCGCTTCTGCCTTGTGACATCCGCACGCTTCTGAAGGAAAGCTCCACTAGCTTCAGAGGTCCAACCTCCACCAGCTTCTGCGAGGTCCATCAGCCTGACCTCAGTAGGCTTCAGGCCACAGGTATCTGCTGGCTTCAGGCAGCAAACTCACCTCCCATTCAGAAACTCCACCTACTTTCGCTGGGGAACATGCCTTTTTCTTTGGCCGCTCCTTCATTTCCTTCTCCCGTTCCAGCCATGAAAGGTTGTGAAGCTGAAGACATCATCTTGGTTGATCTCCTAGAAAAGATCCAGTTCTCGTTAAAAACTCTCATGTCATCAAGAGCAGTATCTCCCTCACGTCAGGACAATGCCTTCTAGCTCCATGACTCCCTTAGTTAAACAGCACTCCACAACACCCACCTTCTCAGAGTGTTTATGCTCAGGAGAAGGAGGAAAAGAAGGAGGAGAAGTAAAAGAAGGAGAAGGAGAAAGAGAAAAATGGAGAAGAAGTAAAATTGAGATGGAGAATAAAGGGCCCTTACCTTGCCTGTACCCCACTCTCCTCTCTCACTCCTCAGCCCACCTCAGGGAACCTGGGCAGCTGAACATTCACATCCCTGCAAGTACAACACAGGCAGGCTGAGTGGGAGCCTCATCCACCACATTCCACAAGCATCACCTGAAGCACATCCACCCGCTTCAGCCTGGCATCTTCACCCCTGGGGTCTACCTGCCAACTTCCACTGCCTTGCATCCATGAAGATCCATTGGTTCCCTTCCTGCACGACCACATCCATACTCCACTCATGTCGACCACATTCAAAACCTGCACCATGAATGGGTGTCAAGTGACCAAGGGGGACATTCCCAAAGGAATACCCACTCTGACTGTCCATTTGGCATCCATTCACACTGACTCACCAGTTTCATTCCTTGAATATCAACACAGCTTCTCTCAGCTGGCTTCCGAAGGTCCACTTCCACCACCTTTCGACGTCCAACATCCGCTAGCTTCTGCCTTGTCACATCTCCACTCTTCTGAAGGTCCACTTCCACCACCTTTCAACGTCCAATATCCGCTAGCTTCTGCCTTCTGACATCCGCACGCTTCCGAAGGAAAGCTCCACTAGCTTTGGAACGCCAACCTCCACCAGCGTCGGCTAGGTCCATCAGCTTGACCTCAGTGGGCTTCAGGCGGTGGCTATCTTCTGGCTTCAGGCAGGATACTTACCTCCTGCTCAGCAAGCCCACCCACTTCCGGTAGGGAACTTACCTTTTTCATTTGCCGCCCCTTCATTTCCTTCTCCTGTTCCAGCCATGAAAGGTTGTGAAGCTGAAGACACCATCTTGGTTGATCTCCTAGAAAAGATCCAGTTCTCGTTAAAAACTCTCATGTCATCAAGAGCAGTATCTCCCTCACGTCAGGACAATGCCTTCTAGCTCCATGAATCCCTTAGTTAAACAGCACTCCACAACACCCACCTTCTCAGAGTGTTTATGCTCAGGAGAAGGAGGAAAAGAAGGAGGAGAAGTAAAAGAAGGAGAAGGAGAAAGAGAAAAATGGAGAAGAAGTAAAATTTAGAAGGAGAATAAAGGGCCCTTACCTTGCTTGCGCCCCACTCTCCTCTCTCACTCCTCAGCCCACCTCAGGGATCCTGGGCAGCTGAACATTCACATCCCTGCAAGTACAACACAGGCAGGCTGAGTGGGAGCCTCATCCACCACATTCCACCAGCATCACCTGAAGCACATCCACTCGCTTCAGCCTGGCATCTTCACCCCTGGGGTCTTCCTGCCAACTTCCACTGCCTTGCATCCCTGAAGATCCATTGGTTCCCTTCCTGCACGACCACATCCAAAGTCCACTCATGTCGACCACATTCAAACCTGCACCATGAATGGGTGTCAAGTGACCAAGGGGGACATTCCCAAAGGAATGCCCACTCTGACTGTCCATTGGGCATCCATTCATGCTGACTCACCAGTTTCATTCCATGAATATCAATGCAGCTTCTCTCAGCTGGCTTCCGAAGGTCCACTTCCACCACCTTTCGACGTCCAACATCCGCTAGCTTCTGCCTTGTGACATCCATATGCTTCCGAAGGAAAGCTCCACCAGCTTTGGAACGCCAACCTCCACCGGCATCGGCTAGGTCCATCAGCTTGACCTCAGTGGGCTTCAGGCGGTGGCTATCTTCTGGCTTCAGGCAGGATACTTACCTCCTGCTCAGCAAGCCCACCCACTTTCGGTAGGGAACTTACCTTTTTTGCTGGCCGCTCCCTCATGTCCTTCTCCCTTTCCAGCCATGAAAAGTTGTGAAGCTGAAGACATCATCTTGGTTGATCTCCTAGAAAAGATCCTGTTCTGGTTAAAAACTCTCATGTCATTCAAGAGCAGTATCTCCCTCACCTCAGGACATTGCTTTCTATCTCCATGGCATCAGGCAGGATACTTACCTCCTGCTCAGGAAGCCCACCCACTTTCAGTAGGGAACTTACCTTTTTCGTTGGCCACTCCCTCATTTCCTTCACCCACTCCAGCTGCAAAGATTTGTGAAGCTGAAGACATCACCGCGGTTGATCACCTGGAAAAGATCCCATTCTTGGTATAAACTCCAATGTTGTTCAAGAGCATCATTTTCCCTGGCTCAAGACAGTACCTTCTAGTGCCACATCTTACTCCACTGTTGAATTCATCAGAGAAATGCTAATAATGGTAGACAAACCTTTGCTTCTTAAAAATTAAATGTGTTGGATTTGCTGTTATGATATTTTGTGATTTCAGATAAAGAAGAAATCTTTCTGATCTGCAATCTTTTTTTTAAATCCCAAAATTATCTTTCAGTGTAAGCTGTCCTTTCTGGATCTTGGCATTTTAGGAAATATGAAGGAGATCTCAAAAGCTTGATCACCATTTGTCCCTTTCTGGTTTGTATGTTGCCATCTCCACCCACTAGCAAGTACTGTTTCCAGTCATCAAGACCTAACTGTTCCCCAGTCCTAATTTTAGCTAGATAGAAGAAGTTGGTTCTTTTGATAGAGTAGGACCTCTGGGGAATTGCTCCTCTCCTATTTCCTGTGTGCCTGTGGGTTGTTCCTGAAATGGGCAGCTCCTCAGTGTGGTTCACCATCTCACACCAAGTATTTTTAAGGGGCCTGCACAGCAATGCATTGTGAGGTGACCGTGTCATCTGCCCCTCCCTCATAATGCCCCCTTGGATGACTTCCTCCCATGATGTTTCTTGCTAACGTGTACAGCAGTGTTTCTCCACCTTGGCAGCTTTAAGATGTGTGGACTTCAACTCCCCCTTGGTGGCTGGGGAATTCTGGGATTTGAAGTCCACACATCTTAAAGTTGCCAAGGTGGAGAAAGTGTGGTGTATAGCCAAGTTTTTCAACCCTGGGGGAAGTGGAAGGATAAAATCACTGTTTTCACTTTCTGTTTCTCATATTTCTGAATGGGTCAATTTTAGTTTCTTGCCAAGCAGAATTTTTACTCAAAAGAAGCGTGTGCTAAACATTGTATGCTCTTCTTTGCAATTTGGCCAGAGTTACTCCATTTTTAACAATCATTTCCCCAAATATGGGACGTTTGGGTAGTGACTTTCAGGAAGACAAGCATTTTTATACCTCTGATTCCCTAATGCACCCTTTAAAAAAAAAAAAAAAGGCCTAATGAACTGCACAGGAATATTTTAGGATTTGGAAATTTTGTATAATCACTAAGTTTCTCTTCGAGGATTGACTCAAGAATCCTTGAGTGTTGGAAAAAGGCTGTGAAGCCCAACTCTCTGTTCGGGGCATGAATCCAAATTAAAGCAGTTGCAATGGATGGCCATCTGGCTTCTGCTTGAACATATCTAGTAAAGGTATGGCAATACATTGTGAGGTGACTGTGTCATCTGCCTCTCCCTCATAATGCCTCCTTGGATTACTTCCTCCCATGATGTTTCTTGCTAATGTGTACAGCAGTGTTTCTCAACTTTGGCAACTTTAAGATATGTGGACTTCAACTCCCAGAATTTCCCAGCCAGCCTTGCCCTATCTCTCTGAACCATTGATTTCCCTATTAAACTGCTTTGTTAGGGAATTTGTGTTTTTCTCAACTTGGAATCTACCTTCCTATAATTTAGATCCATTATTCCTTGTCCTGTTCACTGGATCAAGATAGAACCGGACTTGGCCTCCTCCTGTATGACACTCATTCTGATACTTGGAGAATGCTATCATATCCTGGCCCTCACCCCTAAGTCTTTTCTTCTTGGTGCTAAACCACCCCGTTCCTTCCATAGTCATAGGCCTTCATTTTTATCCCTTTTTTTTCTGTTTTGTTTCTCTGAAACATTCTCCCTTCTTATTTATCCAAGTTATTAAATGTAAAAGAATAAAAGCCCTAGAACAGAACCATGTGGCCTTGCAGTGAATGCCAATCTGATGGTCCATAAGAGAGTCCTGGAAGATCCTAGTTCAGGTAGACTGTTCAACAGGACTCTCTTATTTTAAAAATCATCATTAGAACATTGAAAAGGTATCTGAGAGGCCACCTAGTCTGATTTCTATGAATGAAGGTGAAATCTGAACCCATGCCTTCATGACTCAGAGTAGACTACAATGTACAATTTCTTTTTCAGAAGTTTGTTTCTGAATCAAAGAACTTACCATCTTCAGCAGGCACAGTTCAGCTTGAAGAAAACATGTTGCTTCTCAAATCCTAAGGATGATGCTCAGCTGGACCTAAGAGCTTAATTGAGGGGGGTTGAGATGAGATGGGAATGTGATGGGAATCCCTTAGTTTGTATCCTTCAAAAGGCCCCTTCTGGCTTCATCAAGGAGACCTCAGATGTCTCCCAACCCCTCTCCTTGCAAGTCCCACCCGTCCACTTGCTTTATCTGTCTCCACAGCCAATCAGCTGCTTTCTCTCTGTGACATCACAAGACACCAACAGCCAATTGTTATCCCCTTGATGCCCCTCTGCAGCCAGGATGGACTATGCTGGATGGCAATTAAAGTTGCAGTGCCACCAAATTGTTCTTAAAAAAAAAATGGCATGAAAATTTGTCCTCTTTCTTGTGCAATTTCCTGAATATACACAACCTTACCTGAAATCTTATCTCACGTTTTCCTCTTAACTGAATGCTTGTTGTGCATGATTCTCACACAGTATGTGTGTGTCCTTGTATGCGAGAGCGAGGGCTTTCCCCTAGAAATAGTATCGTGGCTTGAGATCCAGGTTCAAGTCACCATTCAGTCACAGAACTGATTGGATGATTTGAGGACAGTCACATTCTCTTGGCCCAGCTGACCTCACAAGGGTGTTGTTGTCAGGAACTCTCCCAGAAAAGGCCGTATACAAAGTGGAAGTGTTCAGTGTGTGTACGTGAGCATTCCTGACTGCAGGAATCTGGCCTCAGCAAAGTGAAGCAGATTTCGTAACCGTAACAGAAAGTGCTGCCTTTAAAACTCAGGCACCCCAAGTGGTGTGGATCTGAAGACCTTTTTCCTGAATTTGGGAGAGAAAATCATTTTAGCTTTGCAAAGGTGGCTTCTTAGCCTACCCGAAAATACGAACCCCCCAGTAATTCAGGCAAAGCAAACAAAGTTTATTAAGGGGTGTGTGTGTCAAATCTTTTTATAGATACAGAAACAAATGATACATACATTTGGTATGTGTGATATGTCAGAAAGGAAGTAATCAAACGATAAAAGACATTGATTACACATGAGAATTGAACAATAGAAAACACTGATTCCAGATATTATTCCACAAGTGGCAAATTTATCGGTTACGTCACTCCCTTTCCCAGCCAGGATTGTATCTTTTAAACTTGCAAGTGTATTTAAGGGCTTTGCAGAATACGCTCTCTATTGTTTAGTCGCTGAAAAGCCAGATTCTCCTATACCAAAAGAAATGGCCTTGGCTCAGAAGAATAATATGCTTTCCCAAAGTTAGAAAAGAGGCCCGGACTGCTGTGCTAAAAAGGCTAATATCACCTTTATTAAAAAGCTAATAACGAAGCCTAAAATTCCAGATAACAAAAGGAGATTTATGTAGGGAAATGCATGATAGGGATATAGTAAGTGAAGCCTCGCACTTAGCTAACTCCATCCTATCAGAAGGAGAATCAAAAAGCTTGTGCTCTGTGTGTGTGTGTGTCTGCCTGGGAAGAAGGCAGAAGGAAGTGACCTGAGATGATCAATCTCATAAAACAAATACAGGCAGAGATACAGAGAAAATCCTAAATTCTCTTTTTACACCCCTCTGCCTTCCTTACATGAAAGGAACGGGACAATCTATCCTTAAACCCACCTTACCCCTCTTTGAATTAGGAATTTCCTTTGTGATTTGGTTTGGATGACCACTGAATTGCTAACATTGGCCACCAGGGAGCACTACCTGACCTATTTCATCCTTATCATTCATCCTAATAAGGATGAAACTGTTACCTGCAATTGTAGACTTCCTTATCAGCTTTTTCTTAAAGGTGATATTAGCATTTTAGCATAGCATCCATGCTTGCTTTTGAAGTTTAGGAAACCACATTTTTTTCCTTTAGCCAAGGCCATTTCCTTTGATGTGCGAAAACTAGCCTTTTCCGCAACTAAACAATGGGGAGTGTATTCTGGAGTCCTTGAATTCGCTTGCAAGTGTTAAGAAAGAAACATGACATAACCCATGAATTTACCACTTGTGGAATGTTATCTAGGATCAGTGTTTTCTATCATTTGATTCATTGCTTCATGAAGCATCTAACACAAATATCAAATGTATGTATCATTTCTTTCTGTAGCCCAGTGTTGTCCAAACTTGGCTGCTTTAAGATGAGTGGACTTCAACTCCCAGAATTGCCGGGTGGATGTCCTGTAAAACCTTGTACACAGGGCATGACATGATGTAGTATTGTCTGTGCATCTGTCTCTGAGAACATAAGGGAAAGTGGGCTTTATATACCGTGCTGATAGATTCACTGAATCGGGTGGAAAAAGTGTGGGTCGCTATCCTATCCCTCCCTAGAGAAAACAGGGGAGGAAGACAGCTTTCTATCCAGTGGAAGGAGAACCCATAAACAACAGGTGTCTAAGGAAGAGACTGACAAGTTCAGAAAAAT
This sequence comes from Python bivittatus, assembly GCF_059951505.1. NCBI lineage: Eukaryota > Metazoa > Chordata > Lepidosauria > Squamata > Pythonidae > Python > Python bivittatus. The sequence goes on from NW_028277102.1 coordinate 384,852, forward strand.
CTCACTCAGGATGGGGGTAGTCCATTCATCCAGACCTTCTCTTAGCAGCCTTTGATACTATCGATCAGGATATCCTTCCGGACCACCTTAGGGGATTGGGAGAGGGAGGCACAATGCTCTGGTGGTTCTTCTCCATTCTCCAGGGCCAGTTCCAGTCAGAGTTGGTAGGTGGGGTGAGATCAGGAGGCTATTATGTAAATAGCCAGCTGCAAGCCTCTCTCCGGTAACAATGAAAAGTCCTGCCTCTTTATTGGATCATAGAAAAGCTATTTGGAAGCAAACTAGAAAATCTCCACCTAAACTGAAAACAATTCAGCTCCTGGAGTTCCTGTAACTCCATCCCTTTCATCTCAATAAATCTTGTTAAAGAGAACTTTGCAAGGATCATGCTTGGGGAAAAAAGAGCCTGTTTTATATGCACAATGGTTGCCATAATCCATCTATATTATCTGATGATGCAAAACCATCTTAAAATTAAGTCTTGGAGGTCATTAAAGGTCATTGGAGGCTTGTGCCTTCTCCGAACTTGTGTCTGACATTCATGGGTTTTTAGAAATGTGTTTTCTCCATTTCAGCACCTGCTGCTGGAGCTGCCCAGAGACCTGATGCTTCCTTCTTTTCTGATGATCAACATTATAGTCATTTCTTTCCTCCAAGATGTTTTGTCTTCAGGTAATCCCTAAACCCACCAACATCAAGAGCAACTTGCTGCAACCTTTGGCCCAGCCTTGACCAGAAAATCAGGTACCAAAATCCATTCCTTCTCTGCCCGAAATTTAGAACAAGCCAAGAGCAATGCAGCCCCATTTGCTTATGGAACTTCAGCATGGTTTGGTCTTGTCTGAAACGGAAGTTTTGCTTTCTGAAATGCCACTGAACATTGTCACAGGGAAAGGGATTCTACTGTGCTGGGTCTGTTGTTGTGAAGTGCTGCTTATGGGAAGCTGAAAGGAAAATGTCCACTGAATTTCATCAAGGACCATCACAGGCTATGGAATTATTATCCGCCAGCCGGTTTTCATATTGGAAGGATTGTGTCTGCAACACCTGTTTGGATCAACCCAACAGTCTTCTACAAACCTCCCTCAACCAGACTTGTGTGGTATGTCCTGATGAATTTCATGCTGGTTCTGCTTTCATGAGTTTCCAACTTCCCAGTCCATCAACAATAGTTCTGTTTTTCAGTTCTCAGGCTAGGGAAATTGCTTCCATCATGTCCTCTCTATCTTTAGAGAAGGATCCAGGGTTTTTTCAAATTAAATATTTATCCACTATGTTGTCTGCCATTTTAGTTTTGGGTTTGGCAGCTCCAGAATTAGTACACCCCAAAAGACCATGCAACATCAAACTAGGAGCTCTTGTGCTCTATTATTACAAAGGGTATCCCTTGGTTATCTTGAGATATTGGCGGCCTGTTTCTTTCTTCTTGCCTTTAGAGGAAAAGAAAATCAAGATTTCAGGCTCCAAATCTACCCTCAGTAGCTGGGAGGAAACCTCAGTCATTTTTGCCTTTGGGTAGACACAAGATTGTGCATGTGTTAAGGGAGTGGCAGCACTGGCAAAAGTATTTTGAGCATTTTTTAGGTTTTTATAGAGGGAAATGTGTATCCTTAATGACAACACCATCTGGTTTGTACATCACTTAGGAGATGATTGTTCAACTGCAGAATGAAATTTCTGGACTAGCCATTCTCCTTTCATTGGAAATTATTCCCTAGAGCTGAGAGGGAAGATCAGTAAGTGAAAGTCATTTTCCACTGAAATTGCAGCACTGGGAGACTTCTGTGAGATGGAGAGTGTTTAGGCTGAAGCCTCTGCTTAGTTCTAAGACTTCCTAGTTGTTCTCCAGAGCCCAAGCATTCCCCATGTCCAGCTGTTATTCCTATGTGCCATTGAGATGTAAGGAAAGCACATTGCCCCATTGATTTGCTCCACTGATGCAGTAACAGAATGAGCTCTTCAGGATTTCCAACTTTTGTTTATATTAACTTAAAATAAAAAAAGTTTCCTTCAAGTCAAGATCGACTCTTGATGAGTCAACACATCCATATCCATGTTGGTTTTTTAGCACCAATACAGAAGGGTTCCTTTGCTTTTCCAGGTTTTTTTTTTTTTTACTCCCTAGTCTAAGCTACAGTTCCAGGACTACTAAATACTGACCCAGTCTCAGCCTGCTTAGCTTCCACTTCCTCCAAAATTCAGAGTAATTTACTTTCTCATTTGATTGATTATGTGCTGTCAAATTGTTTTTGACTCCTAGCGACCACATAGGTAGATCTCCATGGCAATCAGTCCCTAACCTGGTCTTTCAAGTCTCCCAATGGTGCACTCATCACCACTATAACTGACTCCATCCACCTTGCTGCTGGTCACCCTCTTCTTATTTCTCCTTCCACCTTTCCCAGCATTAGAGCCCTTTCCAGAGAGCTAGGTCTTCACATCACATGTCTGAAGTAGGATAATTTGAGCCTGGTCATTTGTGCCTCGAGTGAGAACTCTGGGTTCATTTGTTCAACAATCCATTTGTTTGTTTTCTTGGCTGTCCGTGGTATTCTCCAGAGTCTTCTCTGACACCAAAGTTCAAAGGCATCAATACTCTTCCTATCCTGCTTCTTTAAAGTCCAACTTTTGCTTCCATAGAGTGTCACGGGGAATACCACGACTTGCATGATTCTGATCTTTGTAGGTAGAGACACATCACGGCATCTGAATCTCTTTTCCAAGGCCTATGTGGCTGTCTCTACCTAATGCTAGTCTGTGGTGTATTTCCTGACAGCTTGTTCCTTTACTGTTGATGGTTGATCCCAAAAGGCAGAATCTATCCACCACTTTAATATTTTCATTGTCAGTTGGCTGGTTGTTCTACATTCCAGAATCAAGGACCTCAGCTTGAAGATAAAAACCTCACCAAGGTTTTCAGGAGGGGCTGAAATACCCCCAAAACCTCTGACACTGACTCATCAGAAGTGTGATATGTCAGTTTGCAATGACCATACAACACACATGTTTCATTCAGGAGAGAGCTTTTAGTCTACTGACATATCCTGTCCTTCCTGTTTGCCATTGGGGAGCTCATCCAGGATTCCAGGCTCTTACCTAATGCCTCTTTGGGCCACAATGTCTATGACAACTTTTATGATGCAAGGACAACCTTTGATGCCTTGGCAGACCCATTCTCAACTAGGCATGCCAATGTTGCCAACTACAGCTATTGAGGAAGAAACAGCCTGCTGGCAGTGATTGAAAGGGCAGATTCAGAAACTTTGAAGCAGATGTCAGTCATGCATCTACAAAATCCCACAAGTATGAACCAAAGAGGAGTTGGCAGGAGAATCCTGTGAATAGTCCAGAGAAGTGAAATGGGGCACAAAGAAAATGCAATAAACTTCTGTAGAAGTTGGTATAAAGGCAGAGCTATCTGGCGATATCTCTAGAATGGGAATTAACCAATAGTAGAAAATATATGTAGCTTAGGGTAGAACCCAACAGTGGGAACCACATTTATTTTTCACCTTGGTTGGGCTTCTCAGAGTTCAGCATTCTCCTCCACTTGAAAGTGAGGAAACCTGATCTGGGTAGCTCAGCCAAAGCTGCTGCTATTGCAAATCTCTCCCATCTATGTCTTCCTATCTCACTCAACTACTTGCTCAACTCTCCAGGGAATCAACTGTTTGCCAGTCACACATTCCAAGCAGCAATTCTGCTCTTTCCAATGAATCAGTGTTAGCAGAACAAGGGCATCTTGGTTACTAAAGATGCAATATGACCAGTTCACAGGAAGCTAATGCAGAATCAGTGACGGCAACTCAAGTAGGATTGTAGCAGGAACAAGAAACCTTATTTCTAATGAGGAATCTTTCCACCCAAGAGAGTTTTGATAGCAGTGCTATCTTATGATTCAGCTCCCAGACCAACGGGCAATTGACAGAGGTGTGCAAATCAGCTCCGATCTGATCTGAATTATTGATTCAATTAGGAAAATTGATGGAATGCTTCACTTCAAATTACAGTCAACACTGCTCAATTTTATTCAGACTTCAAAGCTGATTCTGAGGCAGCTGTTTTGGAAATTCAATTAGATTCAGAGATCCAGCTGAATCACATTGAATTAAATCTCCTAACATTATGCAACCCTTGTGATTAAAGCTTTTCTTTCGTGTTATTTTCTGGACAGAAACATATCTTCCCTCAATTATTGAATCATTTGCTGGATCTTTCAAAAGCCCATATAATGCCAGTTGCTTCTCCCTTCCTGAAAGGCAGACTTTCTGTTAGACAAGATCTAGTGAGTTCTTCTTTTCTCACACTCTCCATCTTTGTCAACAGCTTTGCAAATCCTGTATTACTGTCCTTCATTTTACTGCTGTATCATAGAGTTAATACTGCTATACATTTTTTGTTAATTAGTCCCTATCTTCCCCTAGACAGTAATCAACTTCTCCAATATACTGCCTTCCATATCAGTTGGACTACATTTCACATCATCCTGAGCTAGCAGAATCTAACAAAATACAAGGACCTCATTGGGGAAGAGTAGCCAAGGAACACTGGTCAGTTACTGTGATCACCCGTTCAGTCACTTTGGACTCTTCTAACTTGATGGGCATCATTTTGCCAGGATTCTCTGTCCATAACTGCTTCTCCAAGTTTTGCAAGCTCCATGTGTCATCACCAATGATATCCAGCCACCTTGTCTATTGCTGACCTTTTTTCTATTACCTTTGATTTCTCCTAGCATCAGGTCCTCCTCCAATGACTCTTGTCTGTACAGTATATATCCAACAAAGCAAGGTTTTAAAGTAGTAGATCTCTCTTTACTTCATGGGTAGATGTTGAGTAATTGTAATGTTTCACCTTTGAACAACATGGCTGCAGTACAGTTATTTTCCAGCAGAGGACAAAAATGAAACCAGATCACAGAGGGCTGATGTAAAAAATCAGTGCTATTTATGTGTATGGACACAAGATGGCAAGAGTGTATTTCAGAACAACAACAACAGAGATATCTATGAAAATAGAAAAGGCTCCTTTGCCAAACAGATTTTCTCTATAATATTATTTGCCTGTCAATATTGGGACTTTTTTCCAATCATTCCCCACAATCCCATAATAGCATTATTCCTTTCCTCCCCCATTTTTTTCAAACAATAAAGCTGAAAGACATTCTGCATTTAGTTCAGAGCAGCACTTTCAGGGACTGATAGACACTGTGTGCGTGCGTGTGTGTCAAAATCCACAAGATGGCAGAGGCAGCTTTGTGATCCAAACCCCACCGTTTGTACTTGTGTGCGTCCACCTTGTTGAAGAATGAAATATTTGACCCTTCTTATCTCAGATTTTCCCTCAAAGGAAGTATTTTGTTCTCCTAATAGACGAGTCCAAAAGCATTTGCAAACCCTTATCCTTACTTTGATCACACCACAGTTTGACTCTTACAACTGAGCCTATGTTGAGCTACCCTTCTGAAATTCCAGGAGCTGCAACTAGTGAAAAATGTGGCACTTTGGCAATTACTGGGTGCAAGGTATGAGGATCGTGGGATGCCTGTATTGAGGTGCTTGCAATGAGATGGCAAACTTGCTCACATTTCCAGGGTGGGGGCTGCAACCCCCCTTCACCAAAAGCTTATGGCAAAGAAAGTAAGACTTTAACTGTAGGACTGACATCTATGGAAGGCTTATGTGTGAAAGCAAAGATGCTGATTGGAATTCTTATGACGTCCCCTTAACCTTTTCCATAGTAAATCTAACTAATCAGAACTCACACTTATTTCTTTGGTTGTCTGTTGGTATGTTGCTGTACAGTTCTGATCCTCTCCCTTTTAGAGAAGAGTATCTCAAGCTCTTCTCAGCTAACACCTGACCAGGATGACCCTGTTTCCTGCAAATCCTGATTCGGAAGAGGTATCAAATTCTGCTTATCAGAAGACTGCTCAGAAGCCACCATGACAGTCACTTTCTTGGCAGTGATAACAAAAGTGAAAGTCAATCACCTTTTTCTACGGTGACTTTCAACTTCCCAATCTAGCCTACAGCCTTGGGATTTCCTGGTGTCTCCCATCTAAGTATGAATTAAGCCTGATCCTACTTAGTTTTTCAGATCTAGTTCTGCTCTGTGCTGACACCTATTACAGCTAGTCCTCAGTTAATGATGGTAATTGGGACCAGGAACTCCATCGCTAAGTGACACGATTGTAAAGCACAACATCACGTGACCACACTGATTTACGATGGCAGTTACAGCAGTCCCAGTTGCAGTCATTAGGCAAATCCCATGTGGTGGTTAGGCGCAGCATCACACAATTGCCATTTGCAACCTCCTGCTGGCTTCTTCATTGACTTTGCTTATTGAAAACCAGCAGGGTATGTGTCAAATGGTGGTTGCATGACTGCGGGACGCTGCGACCATCGTAATTGTGAGCCTGTGGCCAAACACCTGAACTGCAATCACATGACTGTGGGGATGCTGTGATAGCTGCAACTTCGAGGACCAACCATAAGTCTTCTCATAATGCCATCGTAACTTTGAATGGTTGCTGAACAAATGGTCGTTAATTGAGGACTACCTGTATAAGCTTTTCTGGTACAATTTATTAGTATTAACTTTTAAAGCCCTAAGTAGCTTAGGACATGATTATCTGAAGGGCTACCCCTCCTATAATGAAACTGCTCAGGCTTTAACATCAGTTGTAGGAGCTCTTTTGAAGATACTTTCTCTGTCAGTCCTTCTCTCTGGCATGTGGGAGAGGTCCTTCTCCTACATTGCTCCCAACCTATATGTGCCTTCTCTGCTTGTAGGAAATCTGTAAAAATACATTTCTTTCTCCAAGATATTAATGAGCAATGACACACTGAGAGAATGCACTGTAAACATGAAATGTGAAAAGTACAGCAGATGATCTCTTGACCCTTCAAGGCAGCAGAAATAAGGGAACTAAAAATCAGCCCATATCTGCCAGAAATGGTCTTCTGGCATCATCTCATTGTGGTTATTCAACCTTTGCCTTTCAGCGCCAAGTATTGATTTAGTTTTTTCATTGAAGCCTGGGGCACTATCTGTCAGGTGCCACCTCCTTGGTGGACCAGCCCTCTTCCCTTCATTTATTTATTTTTAAATCACCTGAGATCTCACAAACTTGTCAGAAGATTCTGGCAATCTGACTGTAAGATCATGTATGAGCTACATAAATTAACCGCAACTTTGCTAAGGACTTTCTCGTAACTTGGTATTTATATACTGATGATTTATAAAATTATACCCCACATTAACAACTCCCAAATCTGGAAATACAATTCAGTTAAGATTTTTTTAAAAAGTAAAAGAGTTGATTGAAACACAGTTATAATTTCAAAATAATCCACACAACCTTAAAAAACTTATTTAAACCATACGCCCCTTAGAATTCTATGGAAGATAGGACAGCATTATTATCTAGATGGAAACATCCAACTGTCTCAGTTTAACCAAACAGATCTTAAACTGAGGCAGAAGCTTACATTTATAAAGCTAAGCGCCAGCCATCACTGGGATAAGAAAGAAATTCCATCACTGAGATTGGTGTATCAGAAAGACCTAATTCTCCTATCTAGAGCACAAGATCTGGTATATGTGTGTATCTGTATACATTAGATGTGTCTATAATATTAAATATAATGAATGTGTATTGACAATTCTAATTGTATTGATAGTTCTAATTTACTACTATATGTATATAATTAAATATAACATGTCTGTATTGACAGTACTAATTAGTACTCTGTGTGTCTGTGTGTGTGTATAGTATTAAATAAATAGTATTTAGTAGCATATATTTATATTTAGAACGATAGATAGATAGATAGATAGATAGATAGATAGATAGATAGATAGCACTCAATTTAAATATAATATTAAATATAATGTAAAGGTAGTTCTCATTTAGTGACCACAATTGGGACCAGCAACTTGGTTGCTAAGTGGAAAAGCATGTGACCACCATGATTTTATTTTCCTTTGCTTTACAGTGCCCGAAAGATATGACCCCAAATTACCAGATGAGCCCAAACGGTAGGGAACATTTCTGGAACTCAACTCATGCCCAGGTAAAAGGGCAAATCTTAGAGCCCTTTTTCCTCACTCCCCCACCCTTAGGAATGCTCACCCCAACACTGGGATAATTAGCAAGAAGGGAATTCATGTTTGCATTTACATTCATTGAAGAGGGAGGGATTACAAGAGAGTAAGCAGGCCCCCAGTGGGGGAATGTGCTCGCACCGGCTGTTTGTGTAGCACCCTCTGGGCTCTGAGCCCCCAGCTGCTTAGGAGGCAAACGAAAGCAGGAAGTGTGAAACTGATTGAAGTTTTGTCAGTTACAGGCAGCAGCTAGTGAAGGTCACAGAGCTGAGCTTGTTAACTTGGGGTGAGCACCTTTTGGAGGTGCACTGTGCTGCGGAGAAAAGCAGGACCGGAGATCGCTTGTTTAGGCAATCTCTTCATAGCATCTCTATGTACGTAGTTAGGACAATGCATACTAACTGACTGTAATGGCAAACGTGTGACTGAGAGAGAGAGATGCCGCAAAGGTTGTAAATGTAGGCATTGGTCACAAAGTTACTTGTTCATCCTCATCGTAACTTTGAATAGTTGCTGCCCGAAGCAGTTGTTAAGCAAGGTCTTCCTGTATTTGCACTGGCAGTTCTAATTTAGTACCGACACACTCACTCTCTCTGTATGTATGTACCCACACGAACACACACGCACGGATGTATATAATGAAATCTATTGTCAAATACAAATCGTATTGGCAGTTCTCATTTAGTATTATAGTACTGAATAGGAAAGGCGGGGGTCGTGCCTTCAAGTCAGCTTTTAACTCCCGGCGACTGCCTGAATGGGTCTGTGCAGTTTTCTTGGCAAGATGTTTGGAAGTGGTTTGCCCTGGCCTTCTGCTTCCTAGGGCTAAGAGAGAGTGGTCACCCGGCTGACTTTGTGCCCAAGGCAGGACTAGAACTCACAATCTTTTGGTTTCTAGGCTAGTGTACGTTTGTGTGAATATACATATGGATTTCCATAATGAAACATCCTGTATTTGTACTGACAGTTCTAATTTAGCACTTCTTTCTTTCATAACCAGGGAGATGCCTAGATTGAGACAACTCTTGAGGGAGGAGGAGAATCCATTCTTTCCTTTCCATTGTAGGAACGGTTCAAGTTTCATCTCAGGAATCAGGAAGCAGGAAATGGAGATTGTATCACTTCCTCAGAGGCTAAAAATAATCTGCTGAGAAACATCCAGTGGTGTGTTAAGCAATCAAATCTTGCTGACATCCTTACCCAGACTTAGCGTGGAGGAACCAACAATTAAAAAAAAAATGTCTGAGATGGAGAGAGAGAGGAGAGAGGAGAGATGATAAATAATAGATAATAGATAATAATAATAATAGATAATAGATGATAGATAATATAGATATTATCTATATTATCTCTCTATTTTCTATTACATCTATATTATCTATATATCTATATCTGATAATAGATAATAGAGAGATAATAGAGATTAGATGATAGATAGATAGATAGATAGATAGATAGATAGATAGATAGATAGATAGCTATAGAGACTGATGCATTGAGACAGAGATGTGTACATACAAACCTAATTCTATTCATATGCATAGATAAGTACATGTAAGAGAGAGAGGTTGGTCAAAGATAAATGGTGAAGCCAGGAAAGTAATTTTGAAAACAAATGAATTTCTTCTTCACACTTAAAAAAAAAAAATCACTGAAATACTGTAAGGTTTATAATTTCAGTAGCCATCAGACCTCTGTACTGAGATAGAACACTTCAAATAAATGACAGCAATATAAATACTAATTTTCCTCCCCTCCCCACCAGGAAGCTCTTTTTTAAAACTAGAAAATAGTTTTGCATTTGAAGGATGAAAGGAGGCGATCTTATATACATATCCATTATATCATATGTATATCTATATTTCTTTATATCCATATATCACATGTACACAACCATTATATTAGGCAAGTAAGTAAATATATAACAGGGTGGGCAACGTGAAGCCCCAGGTGACAATCAGCCCTAAAACCTACTTTCTGCCATCATCAAAGCCTTCCTGCCATTCTAAGGTAAGAAAGAGATGAAATCTGTAATGTAAACCTTAACTTAGTCATATCTTAGTTTAAAGAATATCTACAACACCCTCCCCAAATTCTAGTCCTACTATTATGTATGATGGGATTTCAGATAAAATGCTTTGGCTTCATATTATCCTTCAGAATGTTGCAAGTATTTGGGATATGCTCTGTTCATCATCCTTAAGATAACCCTATTTGGTTGGCTGAAATTGGTACTCCCATGTTATAAAGAGGGCAGATGGGATGGGACAGGCCTTTGCTAGGCTCACCTAAAGACAGCAAGGTATATCAGAAATATCGTTTTGTGGAATCAAAACACAGGAGTTATTGGTGGGAATGGGAGCAGAAAACTTTCCAAGCTCACCCTTTATTTTGAGGGTCCATTTTAATGTAACATGGAGGGGGGGGGAGTTCATGGTAGAAGCAATAGCTAATTGGGGTCTTCAGTGGTACAATAGAATCAGTTCTAGGGAGAAGGTAAAAGCCGGCCCTACTCTTAGACAAAGCAAGGAGGTGGCTTCAGGGAGCAGATCCGGGGAAGCAAGAAGTGGATGTTGAATGAAAATTATATATTGTCTAGTGGCCTCCCTGGTGTCACCTAAGCTAACTTGCTAGCTTCTGACAACGAATGAACTTGGAGGGCTGAAGAGAGATTCCACTGCCAGAACAATTGGGTTTCATATCCAGAATGGGAAAGGATGCTATCTCATTCATTGCCCAGAGTGTAAAATATTCAGGCCAGCCAGATACCAGCAAGATGGAGGTCCAAAGAATCTTTCTTCAGAAGAGAATGGACATTTGTTTTCTATCTGATTTGCAAATCTGCATCCCTTAAATGCAGGGATAAAAATACATCCTACAAGAGAAGAGAAATTCTGGGGTAGAGTGTTTTCTCTAGCAATTTTCAGTAAACTGGGTAAGGACTTATTGGACAGTATCTACAACTCACTTTTAACAACAATGTTGTTTTTGCTTTCATTTGTTTGATTATGTATATTGGATTTGCCTTTTTAAATGTTATTTTGACTGAATCCCTTGAATTCCTGTGCTGACATTGTTATATCTAAATATTATATATTGATAACAGGAGGAGGAGGAGGATGAAGAGGAGGAGGAGGATGAAGAGGAGGAGGATGAAGAGGAGGAGGAGGATATTCACCTTGCCCAACAACTTGGGTTTGATTTGAATTTATCTTCAGTGGTCTGCTTGTTAATATGAAAATCTGAGCATAGGAAATGGAATTTCAGTATGGGAAACTCCATTCTCAGTTTCATTTTTTCTGGCAGTCACATAAGCATAAGACATTCAACATCCAATTTCCTGATTTTCCCTTTTCAGCCGAGAATGATGTTTTCTCATAAAACCTCTTTTTGATGTTTTTTTTTTTTTTTTGTCTACGCCATAAGATCATTGACAGCATTTCATAATTTCTAAAAAAAAAGTGATTGGGCTCAAGCCATCTTAAGCAATAAGAGGAAGTTGTAGTAAATTGCTTTATCATGCATCGTACAAAAATAGAATAAAAACAAAATTATACCAGACAATGATCAATCGTAAAATCACTATAAAATAAATGCCTCTAGACAAAATGGCCCATAACATATAATAATATCAACAGCTATAAGCAATATATAAGCAATAAAAGATATTCAAATGCTATGCTGTGTCGATACCTACAAAGATTAGAATCGTGCAAACCATGGTATTCCCTGTGATGCTCTATGAAAGTGAAAGTTGGACTTTGAAGAAGCAGGATAGGAAGAGTATTGACACCTTTGAACTTTGGAGAAGACTCCTGAAAATACCATGAACAGCCAAGTAAACAAACTGATGGATCATCGAACAAATCAACCCAGAGTTGTCACTTGAGGTACAAACGACCAGGCTCAAATTATCCTACTTCGGACGCATGATGCAAAGACCCAGCTCTCTGGAGAAGGCTCTGATGCTGGGAAAAATGGAAGAAAAGCAAAGAAGAGGACAACCAGCAGCAAGGGGGATGGACTCAGTTACAGGGGTGATGGGTGTACCTTTGGGAGACTTGAAAGAACTGGTTGGGAATAGACCATCATGGAGAAAATCTATTTGTGTGGTTGCCAGGAGTCAAATATGACTTGATGGCACTCAATCAATCAATCAATCAGCAATATGTTTCCGTATGGTCTAGATTTAATGATACATTTAAGGAAGACCCTTCTGGCCTTACCTAATAAGGGTTTCTATGTGGCGTAAGTTTAATATAATAATAAGTTTAATTGAATGAATGAATTTTATATTAATACAACACAGATCTTCTTTTCTTCTTTTTTATTACTTCCTATTTCTATGCTGCACTTCCCCATTCACAGCTGGTGTGCAAACCGAGGATCTTCCTGAACTCACAGAACCTGCTTGATGAGCAGATGGCAGCTGTGCCCAGGAAAGCCTTCACTCAGATTCATTCGGTGCACCAATGATGCCCTTTCCAGAAGTCCCTTGTCAAGGTCATTAATACCTTGGTCACCGCATGTGTAGACTACTACAATGTGGTCTATATAGTTCTGCCTCTGAAGGCTACTCAGAAGATTCAGCTGGTCCAGAATGCAGAGGCATGAGCAGTTATGGGTAGTCCTTGCTACAACCAGGTAATACCTCTGCCACATGAGTTGCACTGGTTACTGGTAAGCTTCCAGGGGCAATTCAAGGTGCTGGTTAGCACCTGCAAAGCCCTACGTAGCATAGGACCTGGCTATCAGGAACTGCCACTCTCCCATAATTTTTGTCTACCCCAAAAGATCTGACAAAATGGGCATACTTCATGTCCCTTCCATTTATCAATATCATCTGAGATTGTGCACCTAAGAAGTGCACGTTCTCTGTTGTCGCACTGGTTCTTTGAAATAGCTCCCCCCACCTCCACCTTTAGAGATTCAAGCTCAGTGGTGTGATCACTTGTTTATATTGTTTGTTTTGGCTGTGATATGTATTTCCCTCTCATATTCTTCTTCGTTTGCTTTTTAAGGTATGGCACTGGTTTTAATTATATGTCACCCAGAGTTGATTTTGAGTTGAGACAGCTTTCTAAATCAAATAATAAATGAATTGAAATAATTAATAAATGCATCTATTATATGATCCCACTCAGTGGTGATGGGGTTGCTGGTCCCAACTGCAGTCGTTAAGTGAGGACTACCTGTACTTCTTTACACAGTAGAAAGATATATTATGGGATCACAACCAACATAGGGCTTTTCCACATGGCAGGCCTTAAGCGGTTGGACTCCTGTGTGTCGATTGGCTGGAAATGAAGTCAGTTTATGAAATCCCTTTCTGGATTTCAGCCTATTCCTCTACTTTGGCCATAGTAATGGCCTGGTGTTCTGTCCAGACTGCATTTACCATAGACTGTGGTTGGTGGATTCCCCTACTTCTTATCCCTCCTGGATTGGTGGAAAAGAAGAAAGAAGAAAGAAGAAAGAAGAAAGAAGAAGAAAGAAGAAAGAAGAAGAAGAAGAAAGAAGAAAGAAGAAAGAAGAAAAGAGGGAGGGAGGAAGGGAGGGAGGGAGAGAGGAAGGAAGGAAGGAAGGAAGGAAGGAAGGAAGGAAGGAAGGAAGGAAGGAAGGAAGGAAGGAAGGAAGGAAGGAAGGAAGGAAGGAAGACACCAAGGTTTAACTGTTTTTCCTGTCACTTGGGGTAGAAAAAGAAAGTCATCAGTTTCAGTTTAACAAAAAAGACAGGGCCATCAGTGTTCCACTTTTCCATCAATGAACTTGTAAAAAAAGAAAAAAGTGTGTGTGAGAGAGAAGCCAAGTCAGAACACATTACTGTTTACTTGTAGTGGAAAACAATGGGCAAGGGATGGCTGGAGGACTATGTAATGTGGTCCATCTTTCAAGAAATGGCCAATAATCCATACTAAATGGGGTAACTCAGCCTTTGGTTTAATCCAAAATCTTTCTTACATTTCTCTAAATTCCTTGTTGATTGGGGAGGGGGTTATATGTGGGTGTGGGTGTACATTCATCCCTATGGTGTTTCAAATTGCTGGTTCCCTTGAGAGAACTTTGTATTGAAAGCTTAAGGTAAAATAATTGGAGATGGATGGATGGATGAATGAATGAATGAATGAATAAATGAACGAATAACTCAGAAACAAAACAAAACAAAACCAGCCAAGGAATAAAATGGAATTCACAGAACTTTCTTCTGAATTTTTCTGAGTTTCACTTTCAAAATCCAGCTTGGAAGTACAAAAAAAATGTAGTAACTACTCCTACTTCTACAGCCAAATCAGGAACTAAGAAAGGAGTAGGGGGAAATCCTCTGGTGAAGTAATTAAAGAAGAGGATCAGGGATTTTCCACATCGGTAAACCTAGGCTGAGCAAAATATATAACTTCTACACCCAATTTTATCTCTACAGACTTCCTAATCAGACATATATTGCAGAAACCTATGCTCCCACAATACACGTGGTGGCAGTCCTGTCCTCTATTTTGGGGGGCATGAATAGGGGACATTTGACTCAAGTTTCAAGGTGAAGAGAAGCTTTGTGTGAGATGGGCGTCTATATAAATGTGACAAAGAAAGAAAGAAAGAAACGAACTTGAGACATATTCTCAGTTCTGCGAGACAGAGCGGATGGGTCTAAGTCACTCCCCTCTGCATTTGGTCTACCCACAAAGTCCTGACCCTCAATCGATTTTCCTGGCACTCCATTGCCCTGCAGACAATGATTCTGGGGCAGTTGTCCACAGTTGCCCAAAAGAAGACAAAGCAGAGGAAGAAGGTTGCCATTTATATCAACCGCATTGCCAGAAGATCGAGGGAGTGGAAAGACTGAATTTAACAACATTCAGGTTTAATCTCCAGTCAGAATGATCCTGGCTAGGACTGTACCTTGGATAGATGGCAAAAGCATTTACACTTAAACTAGGTGGATCTCCCAGAGTCCCTTAAGAGTCAGGCAGCCTTCCAGATCAAAATATATAAAGGACTTGCACTTCCTTGTCACCCACTCTCTCATTCTGAGCATCTATAGGAGACGGATGGCTATATAAATTCGAATAATCAATCAATCAATATTCGGAGGAACACTGGGGAGCTGATCCACCTTAACAAGAATATTTATTTGTTTGTTTGTTTGTTTATCAAATTTGTCACCACCCATCTCGTTGAAATGACTCTGAGCCGTTTACAGCAATAGAAAATATCGATGAACTTGACCCTTATACACCTCCCGTTCCTGGATATTAGCTGTTATCACATTAGGAAGAGTCATTGCTAATAACCTTTCCTTTTGCACAATCCCCCTTTAATCTATCTGTCTGAAATTTGGCAACGGTATTTCTACCAAAAGGGCTACTATTGCTGTATTACTCAGCACACCTCAACCTCTAACCTAGTTTCTCAACCTTGGCAGCTTGAAGATGTGTGGACTTCAACTCCTAGAATTCCCCAGCCAGCAAAGCTGGCTGGAGAATTCTGGGAGTTGAAGTCCACACATCTTCAAGCTGCCAAGGTTGAGGAAGCACCGTTCTAACCATACATTTATAGGCACTTAAAAATGATACTAAAAAAGCACAATCTGAATACCCTGAATGGATACTTACAAAATTCGATGTCTTTCAATCTCTCATTAGTTCCCTGGTGGATGACATGTTACCCTGATTAAGAACAGAAATACTACAACCCTTTGTGTTTGCTCCATGTTAGACAATGAGAGAACCAAACTTTTTTTTTTTTTTCCAAATCATGCCTCCAAAACAAAGACTTTGTTAGACTGGACTACCTCTGGAACAATCCAGATCAGATCAGACCATTGGCAGAACTCCAAAACTCATCTGAAAAGTAAGTAAAATTTGCATGGAACTGTGTCAGAGTATAGCAAACACATGTATTCCTTGAGCAGAAAAAAACTGCTTCTTCACAAACAAGGTCATTGGACCTTCAGAGATAGTACTGTCTAAGCTTACTAGCAGCAAATCTTCAGTGGCTTTCCTAAACTTATTTGCAGAGGCCAACTGCTGGTTGGGGCTTCCAAAAATCCAAACCCAAAAGCTTTCATCTCAATCTGATGGTCATCCTGTGGTAATATTATATCCCACCTTCTTCTACTGACTAACCATTTAGGCCTAGAACTTAAGACTTACCATATGAACCAAGTCACGTCTACAATTCACCTATCCAGGGATGTCCACAAGGCATGGTCCAAAAAGTCAAGCTGGTGGCTGCAGTGCTGTGATCAAAGTTCCACCCATTTTTATGTGTGATACACCTTAAAAACAGGCAGAGCTGTGGTGTCATCATGGGCACCAACTTGACTTTTTGGATCACATCCAGCTTTATTATCTATTCCAGGGGTTCCCACACTTTGGGGGCCAATATGCACATGTGGGATTTTGAAAATAAGTTTTCGGTGCTTTCACAAAAACACAGCTTAGAAGAGGGTGTACAAAGCACCAACTTGTCTGAGTCTAACCTGTTCCTTGCATGACCCCTGTTTCTCACAAGACACTCATGACTGTCTCTGGTTACATTTGTTTTTTAAGGGATTGGGGGGGGGGGGGATACATGTCCAAATAAAGCAGCTGCAACAGTCAAGCATTTTTATTTTCTAAGAAAGTTTACTGAACTCTAATGGAGAAATGCCTGGTGAAGATGATGGAACTTGCAGAGATGGCTAAATTAATTTCTTTGATTAGAGAAAAAAACAATATCTACATTTACAGCTGACTAGAACCCCCTTTTGGACTTTTTGCATGAAACAGAAAAAAAAATGCACCTATGAATTTGTCACTTTGATGATTAGACAAAAAACGATGATGGAAAAAAGTGAGGGGTTTTTTTTGTAATCATAGAGTAAGAGCTAATTTTGTAATTGTACTTATATTTGCTGCAAAAGAAATCAGAAACTTTTTTTCTTTCTGTTCTCTCTTTCTGCACTTCTTTCTTCTTTCTTTTTTTCTTTCTTTGCTTCTTTTATTCTTTATCAGCTTGTCTTAGTTTTATGTTCCTTGTAAAACTTTTAATAAAACATATTTTTAAAAAAAGAAAGTTTACTGGAACCCTCTGAAGAGATGATTCTGGGAGACGGTGCTTTACTGCTTGCCAACTCCCATTTTTAAAATGTAAAAAAAGAAAATCAGATAAACAGGAAGCTGGTGGGCACCAAGGAAGGTGTTGCCGGCATACTGATGTCCACCACATTGGGCACATAATGCCTTTTCTCCACTTTCTTCTGGAACCTTCCTCAGTTGTATCCAGAAATATCCTGTGCAGAAATACCCCTGCAAAGCAAGGGCGGGGGTCTATCAATGAGACAGATAGGCAGTCGTGTGAAAAAGAAAGTACACCCCCTTTGAGTTCTATGGTTTTACGTATCAGGACATAATAAAAATCATCTGGTGCTTAGCAGTTCTCCAAAGTAGGTAGATACAACCTCAGATGAACACCAACACATGACATGTTACACTAGGTCATCATTTATTTTACAAAAAGAAAGCCAAAATGGAGAAGCCATGTGTGAAAAATGAAGTACACCCTTACTGCTTCCATAGGGATGAAGAGGCTAAGTAGCAGCCAGGTGCTGCTAATCAAATGCCCTTGATCAATTGATCATCAGCAAATGTGACTACCTCTATAACAGCCAAAGTTTTAGGAGTTTGCTGGTCTTGCGCATTGAGGGGTGTGTTAACACAATGCCAAAGAGTAAAGACATCAGCAGTGATCTTAGAGAAGCCATTGTTGCTGCCCATCAATCTAGGAAGGGTTCTAAGGCCATTTCCAAACCATTTAAAGTCCATCATTCTACAGTGAGGAAGATCATTCACAGGTGGAAAACATTCAAGACAGTTGCCAATCTTCCCAGGAGTGGATGTCCCAGCAAATGCACCCCAAGGTCAGACCGTGCAACGCTCAGAGAAATTGCAAAAAATCCAAGAGTTACATCTCAGACTCTACAGGCCTCAGTTAGCCTGTTAAACGTTAACATTCATGACAGTACAATTAGAAAAAGACCGAACAAGGATGGTTTGTTGGGAAGGGTTGCCAGGAGAAAGCCTCTTCTCTCTAAAAAAAACATGGCAGCACGGTTTAAGTTTGCAACGTTGCATTATTATCTCTCTTGAAACTCCTCTCCTGTTATATTCCCCCCCCCCCGGGCATTATTTACTTAGCCAGGAAAAGAAAGAGTGAATTTATTTATCACACCATTTAAATAACCTGCTCTTCCAGTCTCATGAACAAACCAGGCCAAAAAGGGCGGGGTGGCCTCCTTCCATCTGAAACCACCAACCTGCAATTCCAAGACGTCTCACAAGGGTTTTCTGTGACAGTTTCCTCTTTCTGTGACAGCGTTGCTTTTTCCTCTTGCTCATTTTTTGACAGATGTAAGCCTGAGCTGTGTGGGTGGGGGCAGTACGGACTTCTCACTTCGAGAAGGGTTTAAAAGGAAGCATCAAGAGCTCCAAGACATTCGAGCCTCCTCTGAATAAAGCTGCCGTTGCTTCGAAAAGAAGAGCAGAGAGGAAGAAAGAAAGGCTAACAAGAAAAAAAAAAAAGCAAGAACGCAGGAACCTTCCCTCAAGTGAATCCCAAGGAGGCCACAAGTCAACAGGAACAACTAAAAGAACTCCTCGCCTGCCAGAATCAGCTACCCGTACTTGCTGCTTTGACTGGTGGCTGAATTTTCGAAGCAACCCGAATTGAGGCAGCTGCATCTGTGAAGCCCACCTGAATAAAACCAGGAAGCTGCTCTCTTCCTGCCGAAGGAGAATCCCCTGAGGAACTTTTCACCTTGTCCCCTTAAAGAATAGTGCACCCTTTTTCTGAAGCACACCCGGCCACAATGAGTTCTGAGCACTTGGTGCACGATGTGGAGAAAGGGAGCGTAGTTGTGATCCGGGAATCACCCCAGAAAGACAGCCATTGGAAGTGTCTTAGCATCTGCTCCTTCTTGCTTCTGATTGGGGCCATGGTCGTGTTTGCCCTCTTGCAACTTGGCGCGTTTGGACCGTCTGAAAAGCAGGTGAGTAACATTAGATGGGTGTAGGGTGAGTGTCTGTTAGGGAAGTTTCAGCAGATGCTTGATGCGAAGTGAGATGGGGTGAAATTTGCAAGCCCATGTTCCTCCACTTTGGAATGATGAAATGGGTTACAGATCTTCTGAATAAAGGAAGGAAAAAGCAAATAGCTCTCTTTGGAGGAGGAGGAGGAAGATAATGTTACATATTATACTAAATTAGCTTTCCCCTCAGAAGTCCAACTCTTATTTGAGAGTTTTAAGAAGAAATAATGGGAAGTTGATGGTTAACGTTGTTGGCTTAAAACATTCCCACTAAAAGGAATAAAAAAATGTATAGGAACAAGATAAGTACGAATTTGGATCTCCACAACGGGTGCCATGATTTGTGGTCTCTGAGAAGTGCGTAACATATGCCCAAATTTGTTTTTGCCATTAGGGGTGACCAGCATAAATAAGTCCATGTGGGCCTTTTATTCTCCCTGCATGGCATCTAAATGAGCATCAGATGCCTGAGATCAAAGCAAATTTAGCAGAGTCTTTGATTGCAATATTTTTCAGATCAGTGTAAGCAAAATGCTTATGATAGGTGGCTGTGGTTTCCTCAACTCTGCTTTTGCAGAGTTTTGACCTGGTGGCCAAAGTCAGAAGAAAAGCAGAGAGGAGGGAAATGCATGGCTTTATTTGTAACCACACTTTTTTTTTAACCCTCCCAAGATACTTATTTTATGCAACAATTAGTTGCTGAATCAGTCTCTTGCTGAAGGCATATAGAATTGGCCTGTACGATAAGCGTTTGTCAGTCTTTCTGGAGACCAAGTGGATGATTGGAAATCCATCCCCATGGGCTTAGTATATTTAATAAACAATGCTTATCTCTCATTTTTTGTGTGTTTGCAGAGTTTTCTTCTGTTAATCTTATACTGCAAACATGCCCCTTACTTAATGGACATTTATAACTTTGGCTCTCTTTTAAACAATTGATACAATAATAGCATTAATAATAGAAGTGGTATCACTGCAACATCCTTATTCATTTCTTTCCCCATTTCTTTTGTAGGACTCTAAAACACGTGGAAATTCATTTTCTGGTAAGTGTTTCTAAGCAATGTTATTTTCTTAGGAAAGTTTTCCCAACACATTAGTGAACCGTGCATCCTTCTCCAACCTAATGCTCCATAGTTCTATTATGATCCTATATCCCTTCATTCCTGCTCAGCCCGGATATTTACTGTACTGATTAGGAATGGTTGATTGATTGATTGATTAGGAATGGCCAGAGTTGAGACATAGTCTGAAACCAACACATAGCCATTGCTGAAAACTTAATGCTCTTTGGAAGTATATGGACTTCTCCTTACCAATTCTGTAGGGAAGGTGGTCAGAAAGCAGGAATGTCCCACTGAATTAATTGGAGAGAAGGAAGTCAAGCTATGTAATATTTGCTTGTCATGGGCAGTTTGAATATATCTGTATTCAATAATAATTATCTAGCCAGCTATGGCGTACACAACATAATGGTTGAGCCACGCTATGACAAAAGAAATGGATCTTGATGCATTATCTGACTGCTTTTTTCTTTAATCTTTGCAGAACATCTGCCCGACACAATGAAAGTGCAAGCCTTGAGGTCTGGAAAACCAGCTGCCCATGCTGTTGGTAAGGAGACATTTTGAGTAGCGTGAAAGGGGTTTCTGGAGATGGGCTTCAGACTTACATAGCATGGGCTGCCTTTATGATTTCATGAAAATACTATGTGGTTTCTGGAGATGGGCTTCAGACTTACATAGCATGGGCTGCTTTTATGATTTGATGAAAATGCTATGTTTGGAAAGAAGAAACATTTAAGAACGGGGGCCATTTCTGAAACTGTGGGCTTCTAGCATACTTGCAACTGACTATGCTCAACAAGAAGTGCAGATCTTAAGAGGAAGGAAAGGGGAGGTTTGTACACTGATGAATTTGGACTTGCCTTAATTTGGCTTTGATTCTCACCAAACATCTCTAGGCTGTGGTTTATTATACAAAGTGCTTAAGATGAGAGAGGATGGTTAGTAGAAAGTTATCTAATGAGCTTCAGTTGGCAGCTGGGTCTCCCGTAGCCCAAACCCCACTGTTTGTGCATTACTTTGGCAGAACTAGAACTTTAGCACTTGATCATCTAGCATGGAAAAATTTTACTTAAGAATACATTGCAAGCCCTGCTGAAGTTGTGCAATTCAGGCTTTCTCCTATGGGACTAGTGACAGAGTTTGGTGGGGTCAACCTTGCACACACACTGGCTCAAGTCAAGTTGCCTGAAGGCTTCCCAAAGCAGGAACCAGTTTTGTGCTTAGGCCCACCAAGACATTAAATACATCCCAGTTCCACTAAATCTAAGAGATGAAAGCAGCTTTTCCCAATGTGGTGTCCTCCAGATGTTTTATACCACAGCTCCCACAAACTCATGGGCTACCCTAGAAGCCACAGGATTGGGAGAGCTGCAGTTGAGCATCTCTGGAGGGCACCTGAGGGAAAAAGTGCCTCAGAAACAAGTACAGTACAAGGAATTCTTCTTTCTTTAAGTTGACCAGTCACTCTCCTTGACACTGATTTTCCTTCATTTCACAGCTTCCTCCTTTCATGCACCACAACTGAAGTGGACTACAAATGTGGTCCCTTCCATTCTGGAGAACGGCATGACGCTAAATGAGCAAGACAACTCCCTTATTGTGCCTTCTGATGGATTGTACTTCGTCTACTCTCAGCTCGTATTCCACAAAGACCACTGCACAAAACCTCTTCTGCTCATCCACAACATCAGTTGCCTGTCCTCAGAGTTCAACTCTGAGGTGGAATTGCTAAAATCCATTAAGTCTGTCTGTGAGGACACCTCCAGCAGTAAAAAACTGTGGTTTGAATCTATTTATCAAGGGGCTGTCTTCAAGCTGAACAAAGGAGACCGCTTGTGGTCCAAAACAGATTCCACTGAATTTCTGGACTTCACTCAATCAACACAGATTTATTTTGGGGTTATTGCCATGTAAGAAAAGATCTCGTGATACCTAATTACAACTCCATGTATTTCTGCTTTGTGTATTTCTGCTACTCATAAAAAAAAAAAAAGCTTCTTTGAGCTTATAGAGAAGCCCACAAAAAGTTTTTTAAAAAATCTCACTGCTAAGATTGAAAATTTGTCCACTGGCATAACAGTATGCTGTAAGAGAAATGCCTGTGTAGGGAGACAGTATTAGCACCATTATTATGAGTCACTTTTAAACTTATTTATTTATTAATATTTATTTATTGAGTCTCTCATATAATCTTGAAACTTTATTACTCTTCCCCCCCCCCCCCGCTTAGGAGATCATCGCAAAAATGTCATTTTTGCTCTTGCAGGCAATGAATGCGTGCACGTGTAACAATTTAGTTGTGACTCCCCATTATGTGAGTCCATGTCGATGAACCTGCACTTGGGGGACTGTAAAATGCTTGCGTGGCTATCTTCAAAGAGAGGATTTCCACTCCTTTGCCTCCTACTCTAAGTTAACATTTGAATATTTATATACATATACTATGTATATCTGATATCACTTGACTATGTTGATTTAATCATGTATATTACATGAATTATCCTGAATTTTGGGGAGAGGATGGTATGGGGGCTACAAGTCCTGTTTTCCCCCCCCCCAGCTAACAGCACAATCCCATCCATATTTATTTAGAAAGTTTCCAAAATTCTCTCTTCGATTGTACAGCTTCAGTCTGATGTCAGAAGGTCTGACATTTTGAGTATTTCATTGGCACCTTACAGCTTTTCTACAGAAATGCCTTACAGTACAGGTTGCCATGAAAAAAACAAACTTTTTTAAGGTAGATATTATAAACGTATTTTTGTTTTTTTGTTTTACTAGCATGTGGCTTATTTATTTATTTATTTATTTATTTGGCTATTTATTCCGTTTTGAATCTCTGCTCGGCAGAGGGTGAAAACATGTATTGTTCGGAAAGAGAAATGTGTCTTTGTTGGATTCTGTGTTTAAAGTTACCTTTGAACGAGGCCAAACAATAAAATGAAATTTTGTAATGGATCGCTTCCTCTCAATGAATTGTTCTGTTCGATTTGATTTTAGTCCTGCATCATAATAACTTCAACCTGAAGACCAGGAATACACATTTAGCATCCAAAGAATGGATCAAACAAATATAAGGATAAGACACAATCAGCAATAAACTTTTCTTCCATGCAAGGTGAAGACTCTCAACAAACATAGTTGGTTTCCATTGGCAATGGTAGGTATCCTGCCCCTGCCTTGCTTACCCCCTCCCCCCCAAAATTCTTGGACGGGCCAGGCAAGCACAACTTCTCCTTCCAAAATATGACCACACCCATTCAACTGCAATGCACCCCAAGATAACTCGCAAAATAAATAATCATGGTTCCAAGTGATTCTCCTGCTTATACTGCAGACCCTTGTTGTGATATAACCCCCTCTCCCCTCCAAAATTCCAAAGATACTAACACAGCCAGTCTGCAGTGCCAACGCAGGACCCCAGAAATGCTGGAGAAGACCTTGGAGGCTGCAGAGATGCATGCCGCCCCACCACCCTAATTACAGAAGAGTATCAAATGGGCCCTCAGCTGATTCAAAACCTCAATCCAAAGACATGCAACAATGCTGCCTCAAAGTCACAGGATGTGATGAAATGTCACCCAGCCAGGTCTCACATCTGCAAAAGGCTGGCTGACTCAGTTGGGAGGCCTACTTAATTCTTCAGAGCAGTCACCTTCTATGCCTTTCTTGAGGGGGACATCCTTACAGGAAATCTCATGCATTTACAGCAACTCGCTTTCTCCTACATGCCTCTGAATCTCCAAAGGTAAGTTAGCATTTCCACCACTTGGGGAGAAGGTCTGAGGGGAAAGTGGGACATCATTAATGGGAGAAACTGGACTGTGGATGATCATAGCCTGACCCAAAGGCTAGCAAGAAGCCTCCTCAGACCCTTGTTGGATGTCTGATTTCTCCATCCTTTGAATGGGACCTTCCTTGGTCATTCCAAGGGAGGTGATGCTGAATCTAATGGGATCCATAGAAGGAATCCCATCTATCATCCATCTGTCTGTTTGTCTGTCTGTCTGTCTGTCTGTCTATCTATCTATCTATCTATCTATCTATCTATCTATCTATCTATCTATCTATCTATCTAATCATCTGTTAGATTTTATTCTGCATTTGATTTAAGAGCTCAAGGCAGCATATAATACTCCCTCCTTTCATGTTTCCCTACAACAATAACCCTGTGAGATAGGTTGGGCTGAGACAGCGTGGTTGACCAAACTCATCTAGTGACCTTCTGTGGCCCACAAGGGTCTCCACACTCTCAGTCCAACTCCTTCACCATAACCCTATACTGGTTCTTGTGCTGGGAGAGAACAATTGGCCCAAAAGATCTTCTATGGATGAGGGGGAATTCCTCACCGCTAACCACACTGACTCTTGGATTGAGAGGGAGGGACAGACCCAAAATCTCCCAGGGGGCTCCCATGGCCAAAGAGGGACTAAAACAGGGTCTCACCACTCCTAGTCAGAACCTTCACTATTAGATCACACTGACTGTTGAGCTGTGAGAAAGGGTTCTTCAGGGAGTTCCTGCAGTTGAGGGAGGACGAGAATCTGGGTCTCCCCAACCTAGACCAATACCCTAATTCTATACACGTTGGCTTTCTTTTCAATGCCTGGACTGATAGCATTTGCATATATAGCTTCAATACTGAAATTGGGCTAACTAAGGGGTTTATCAGCATTAGTCATATATTGCCAAAGTTTTTAGTTTTATAGTTAAAATAATCAAAGCAGTGAGACAAAATAACCAGAACAGGTTATCATTTAGTGACCAGGTGAAGGCCCCAGATGTCATATTCATTTGAGTGTCCTAGCTGTAATTCTCCAAGTTCAAGGCTGGCAAACTGATTTACTTCTCTTTTATACCAGAATCATTCTCTTTTAATTTGTCTCTTTTTCTATTGACAGCATGGTAGGCATATTATTTTCATTAAATTGCAAATGTCCCCCCCCACACACACTATTTTTAAAATTCTTTTAGAAAGATTTCTATCACGCTTTCAATTTTAAAAGCTCTCACAAACTGAGCTGTGTCTTTCATTTCTGGATATGCTATGAGTTAATCAGTCATGATATACTGTACAGCAGGGAAACTATTCCACCGTGGATTTCCCACCCTGGGGATTTCCCCCAGATTCAGCCACTGTTCTGTGACCCAAAAGACTTTCAAAAGAGAATGATCAATGTCAAGGATTCATTTCCTTTTTCAAGCCAAGATTCACTCTTCTCTTCTTTCCTTTTATAAAAAAGCCTTGCAGTTAAGTGAGTTTCCATTTCCTCCTGCAAATGAAATAATAGCAGAAGTACAAATATCTCACTTCACTTCTTTGGGAAGAGGCTAGTCCTTGAGTCAACGGAAAAGTATGCCAGCAATAATTGCCCCGAGAGTATTGTCCTTACAGTTGCAATGCAGGCCAGGTTAAGGAAAGTGATCGGTGGATTCCCCTGGCTTCTTTCCCCTCCTACCTTCTGCTGACAGAGAAAGCCACCAATCACTTTCCTTTATGGGCGATGGGGTGGGGTTGGGTGAATGAAGCCAGGTGCCTGGGATGGAGGGTCTGAGGCATCTTTCCATTGCCCAAGGGATGGGCAGGTCACTGGTTCACAGGTGCTTCCCCTGGGGGACTTCAGTCATGCTATGTCTGGGTATCACCAGGTTCTTTTTGGAACTGGAGGCGTATTGTTTTTGCAAACATGGCAATTGGCACAGAAAAGACAGTGGTGGCTTTTTATGCTTTTTACTGTATTTACAGCAGGTATTTACAACAGGTATATACAACACAGTCCTGGTGTTCACCCGGTGTCAGGTTTCCTCCGAAGCCTCCCTCCCAGAGACTCTCCCCCTCCAGCTCTCCTGATTCCTCCCCCTTTCTCTCTGCCTCCCTCCCCCATTTCTGGGCTTCACAAGAGAGAGAGTGAGAAGAAAGGAGTGAGCTGGACTTTCCTGGAGTGTGCTCAGCACGGCTGGACTTTCTCCCGCTCAGTCGAACACCTGCTGCTTCTCGGTTGGGGAAGCACCTCTCTCGGGGATTTCTGCCCAGACTTTCCTCAGAGACCAGGGCTTCTCCACCATAGCTGTTCCCATCCTTCCCCTCTGGGCTCTTGGGTGGAGCTCTCATCCCCCTGGGTTTTCACTTCCCTTCTTCCAGGGAAGCCACCCCTGGGCCTTTCTTCTCCCTTCCCAACCAGGAACCACCAACTGCAGACTTAACTTTTCCCTCCAATTTCTCCCCAGCCACTCTGTTCACTCCATGCCCAGACTTCTTCTCTCCTCTCCTCCTCTCCTCAACTCCTCTCTCTCCAATGTTTAGGTTAGACCAGCAGCAACCGAGGAGGTGGGTGTTCCCCCAGGGCTCTAGTCCCCAGCAGCTATATACAAGGCTGGACCAGTGGGGCTGCTGTTTCCAAATCTCACCACAACAGCCCTGGCTAGTAGCCAGGTCAGTTCACCAGGGATCATGATAGACAAGCTGCTCCTCAAGGCCAGAACTGAGCTGTTTCTTCTCCTTTTACTCACTCCCATGGCTGGCTCACACTACCAGAACAGCAGCCATGCCAGGTCACTCATGGACTTTGCCCAGTGTTCCCTTCCATGCCTGTCTCCACTCCCGTGAATTGTCATTTGGGCTAAAATATGGCCATTAAAAACCTTGGCAAGAGAATCAATGAAAGTTGTGTAATGCTATTGCTTGGGACTGTCAGGCCTAGCCCAAGGAACTCCAAGAGACAATGCCAATTCAGTCCAGCTATGTTTATTAGCTACAACCTCTAGCAAGAATCTTCCCAGACTAAATCCCCAGTTTCCAAAGTCCTCCAGCCACAACGGTGTGAATTCCTCAGGGAGGTGCGAGTCTCATCCTCTTGTTCCTCCCACGCGGTTCTGGCGAGCTAAGAAAATGTTTATCTCCCTGAGCTTGGCCTTCATAATTCCATTCCATCACAGGGACAGAGCTAGAAGTACCCAGCTGGCAGAACCTGACTCCCTTCCCCTCTTTAGATACAACTTCTGTGTAGCAGTGGACTTGCGTGGTAGCTATTTTTCAAATGTAGGTCTTGTAAGAGAGCATTAACCCATGTATGCATAAGACTCAACCAGCACTTTCTGAATCACCAGGCCATCATTACATGCAGGTGTCCATTCTCTCCTGCTGCCCAAGCCAAAAATGGTCATGGTGACCAATGCCCAGTGTCGAGAAGAGAGAGGAAGAGAATGCTCAGAGCAGCCTGAACTAGCCAATAGAGGCTAGGCGGCACCTGGGTTTCCTCCAGATATATGCCACTGAAATGTCCAAAATTCCCAGCCAGTGTGATTAGAAGAAGTTACAGTCATGACACATCTGGAGAAGACAATTTTAGTCTGCTTCTAGCTATCAGACCCAAAACTATCTCAGCCAGTTAAAATTTTTCAAGAGTGAGAGAAAGAGAAGACAGTAACATTTGATGTTCCCCTGGAAAAGAAGAGCAACTAAAAAAGAACAGTTTGCATATCTAAATATATCTGCTTGCTAAAATTTAAGTTGCACAGAAAGAAAATTTCTGAATTGCTGAATTTCCCAAGCAAATCCCAAGGTCAGCCCTATCATCAGGCAGAATGAGGAAGCAGATCTGGGTAGCAGAGTGGGACATATTCTGAATTGTGCAAAGCCTCCACTCTCTGTTATGAGCAGCCACTTCATTTTGACAAAAGCAGTTGGCTTTCCAGAAAACTGAAGCAACTCAGCGACTTTTCCATAAGCATTAGTAACCAAGGGCTCCTTCAAATGATGTTCAGGGATTGCCAGCCAGCAGGCCAACGAAAGGGTGACTGGCAGCTGTGATTTCAAGGATGAAAACACCCTTTGGATTCCTTCCAAAATTCAGTCACATTATAGAAAGTTCCCTGTCCCTATATTGCCTCTCTCATGAAGAGGAACATGCCACTTTGGAAGGCAACCTATGCCACTGGGTGACAGGTTTTATCATCAGGAAATTCCTCCTGATATCTGATCTGAATCTACTTCTGTGCAATTTCAGACTTTGGTTCTGTCCCTGCCCTTTGGAGCAACAGAGAATAAGTTGGCTGTTCCTCTATAGGACAACCCTTTACAGATTTGAAGACTGCAATCATATCTCTCTTCAATCTTCAGGCAAAGTTAGTCTGGCATGACTTCCGTGTGATAAACCCATTCTGGCTCACTTTAATTGTTGCGTTCCTTTCTGAGTGCTCACAAATATGCTGTACAATATAATAATCTGTTCAAGGACCTTGCCCAGTGTAAACATCAAACTAAGAGATCCTCCTCCTCCTCCTCCTTCTCCTCCTCCTCCTCCTCCTCCTCTCTCTCTCTCTCTCTCTTTTTTAAGATGGACAACATTTGCTCTACTCCAGTCGTTAGGGACCTCAAGGATTACACTCAGCAGTTTTACAATTGTCTCCACTAGTTCCCACAGTACCCTAGGTTGGTTGGTTGGCTGGTTGGTTTATCCAATTTATATGGCCACCCATCTCACAAAAGTGACTCTGGGCGGTGTACAACAATTAATTAAAACAATAAAACTACTGTAAAAGTAGTATTAGTATTCATGATAGGACTTTGCTGCAAGATCTCTCTCAATCTTGGAGCTGGCGGTACACCAGTTCACATAATTTGTCTATTGCCACTGTTCTTAAGATTGATTCCAACCAAAGAGATTTAAGTCCCAGCACCAATGCTGGTGTCATGACTCATATCTAAGATGATGTGGACAGCAAGCACAAGAGATTACTGCTGAGAAATTCTGGTGGTGCCTCCCAAACTGACTCTCAGCTATCAGAGTGCTGATCATCATACATTGTTGTTGTTGTTCAGTTGTTAAGTCGTGTCCAACTCTTCGTGACCCCATGAACCCTATTGCGCCAGGCCTTCCTGTCCTTCACTGCCTCCCTGAGTTGGCTCAGTTTCATGCTCATTGCTTCAGTGATGCTATCTAACCATCTCATCCTCTGCCGTCCTCTTCTCCTTTTGCCTTCAATCTTTCCCAGCATCAGGATCTTTTCCAAAGAGTCCTCTCTTTGCATTAGGTGACCAAAGTATCTGAGCTTGAGCTTCATTATCAATCCTTCCAATGAGCAGTCAGGGTTGATTTCCTTTAAGATTGACTGGTTTGACCTCCTAGCAGTCCAGGGACTCTCAAGAGTCTTCTCCAGCACCACAGTTCAAAGGCATCAATTCTTCGGCGCTCCGCCTTTTTTATGGTCCAGCTCTCACAGCCATACATTACTACTGGAAAAACCATAGCTTTGACTATGCGGATCTTTGTCGGCAAGGTGATGTCTCTGCTTTTTAATATGCCGTCTAGGTTTGCCATAGCTTTCCTCCCAAGGAGCAAGTGTCTTCTAATGTCATGGCTGCACTCTCCGTCTGCAGTGATCTTGGAGCCCAAATAAATGAAGTCTGTTACTGCTTCCATTTCTACCCCTTATATTTGCCAGGAACTGATGGGTCCAGATGCCATGATCTTAGTTTTTTTGTTGAGTTTCAAGCCAGCTTTTGCACTCTCCTCTTTCACCCTCATCAAGAGACTGTTTAGTTCTTCTTCACTTTCTGCCATTAGGGTGGTATCGTCTGCATATCTGAGGTTGTTGATGTTTCTCCCTGAAATCTTAATTCCAGCTTGTGATTCTTCCAGCCTGGCATTTCTCATGAGATCACCATTCATTATGCGCTGATATTTTAGATATTTCTTTCCTATGCCACTATTTCTAAATAAATTTGACCCTTGCCAAGCTGTCTGGAAATGTCCTCAGACTCTTGAAAGCCATTAGCAGGAAAACAAATAGTTTTTCTTATCTGATACCCAAAGAAGTCAATATGACTCATGAAACCATAGTTTTTTTGTTATATACTATTGCTGCAAGTCAAGAGGATGTACTATTAAACTTAGCATAGACGGAGGGTGTATGCAGTATCTGGTTCAGTCTCACCAGATATGATTCAAGTAACATCCGGTACTAGAAAGGGATTGAGTCTTACAACTTATATAATACAGCTTGAGGAAGGCACAGGCTGTGTGATCTCCAGAGTTCAGATCTTAAGATGAAGAGGGCTGAACTTGGCCCGTGGGCTGTATGCTTAGGTCAGGAGTGAAACCTTGTAGAATCAGTGGTCTTGCTACCATCAATTTATCTCATCTCATCTCATCTCATCTCATCTCATCTCATCTCATCTCATCTCATCTCATCTCATCTCATCTCATCTCATCTTCTTCTAGCTGTCTACCCATCTACCTATCTCTTTCTTTCTTTTCTTTTTTTTAATATTCTTGACTAAGTTGGTTACTTGTCCTTTAATGGCAGGTATTTTTTCAGATTCTCTAAAACATGCTTATCTTCACCCACTCGGGAAACAAAACAAAACAAAAAATCTTTAGATGTTTAAGTTTGTCCTAGTTATCATCCACTGTCTTCTCTTTCATTTTTGCCTAAAGTCCTCACGCTAGTTGTTTTCATCAAATTCCTTCCTTATTTGTCAACAAATAACTTGCATTTCAATCAGGCTTTTGTATGGGTCATTCTACTGAATTGGCACTGGCTCAGGTTGTCGGTGATTTGGTGGTGCCCCAAGCAAGTCACCAATTATTAGTATTAGTGCTCTGGATTTGACTGTGTCATTAGCCACATTTTATTACATTCTTTGAGTTCATTAGACATCAATGATACATTTCATTGGTTTCAGCCCAATCTTTTCCATCACACATTTTCAGATAGGTAGAAGAGCATTTGCTGCTCTCACAGTTAGTGATTAAATTACAATCCATCTATTATCCTACCTTTCCTTTGGGTCTCCCAGTGGCATATATGGGGCTTTCCCCTTATCACAACAACGCTGTGCAACCCATTGAAACAGAGTGAATGGCCCAGAGTCACCCAGTGAGCTTCATAATGAAGTGGGGTCATGGACCTGGATTGATTGATTGATTGATATTTCAAATTTAGATACCACCCATCTCACGAAAAAGTGACTCAGGGCGGTTCACAATAATTTAGGTGGGGATTTCTCTAATCCCCAACCAACTAATTTAACCAGCGTATCTCACTGACCCTCTAAGAGCCTACCTAGAATGGCAGGGCAGGACTTTATTTTTTTAAGATGTGTGTGTGGGGTACTAAATTTGTAATGCCTCCATGTTTAGAGCTCTAGACAAGTCCAGTGATCCACCCCTAGTGGATAGAATAGGGGCAAGACCACTTGAGGTCTGTTGTGGATGTTCAAAGTTTGGCACCTGGCAATGTAAGGAACAGTTGGCTGTTTCTGGTGTGTTAAATGACCCCTGATGGACAGGGGGAAGGGAGGACAAAGAGTGAGCCCAACCAAGAAAGTGTGAGAGATTGTGAGAAGGCTGCGAAAGTAACAAGAGAAACTCTAGACTTTAACTATCCACAGATGGGAAAGGAGTTTGTTAGCAGTTTATACCATAAATGGCAGCTCAGTCTGGCTTGCTAAGTCTGAGAAGATTTAAAATGTTCAAAGATTCTCCTGAATTCACTGTTAAAGAAGGGTGGAGGTTCCTATCACATTTCTCAAGAAGATTTGAAACCTCACTTTGTTGAAGTTTAACACCCCCTTGTTGAAGTCAGTATGATTCTTGCTTCCATGATTGGGTAACTAATTTAGTGCTACTTTCTCATCCTATGCTGTTACTTCTTCTTCTGTAACCTCTGATCAATCAACAGTTCTGAGATTTTCAATCGCATCCTGAAAATTGCATCCAAAGCAGGAAGATTGAAGAAATCAGTTACGGATATCTTTTCAGCAGTCCCAAATGGAATCCGTAATGGCCAGAACAAGGACCTCATGTCTTGTCCACTAGCAGCTACCTGGACTACCTCTTGGCTCAACGGTTGCATACAAAACATTTGGGGAGGCTGTATAAGAAAATGGGCATGTTTGGAACACTGCACGTCCATATATGGGGTTTGTCCCTGTTGGAATGTAGGTTTAAAATGCTCTCCACTAGGAGATTTCTTGGGTGATCACATTATGATCTTTTCAGCACCACCTGGGAAGCATTTTTACAAATTCCCAGAGGTTTTCAATCTTCAGATAATTTAGTACTTTTTTTAACGAAATCCTTTTAGTAAATCTCCCACCGATTCCTGAGTAGAAATCCATAATGGAATCAGTACTGTTGACTTTCATGTGTTGTTCTTTTCTTTTGTTAGTGGTTTGTTTCTTTGTTTTTATATGTCTACCAACAGGAGAAAGTTTATTACCAGATGAAGAATAAATACAGTGGTACCTCGGGTCACAAACGCTTCTGTTCGTGACCAATTCGGGTCACGAACAGCACCGTTCGCAAAATTTTGCTTCCGTTCGCGAACGCCAGATCGGGTGATGAACAGGATCCGTGGCCATTTTCCCTCCCGTGGCACTTGGTCGTGGCTTCCTGTAGGGAGGGGGACTCTCCCTCCAAGCAATAACTGCCTCCCCACCCGCCTTCCTGTCCTCCACGCCAGAAGTCACCTCGAGCAAGGTTAGCGTTCTCTCTCTTCGTACTGTACTTTGTGACATATTTTTGTCGTTTAAAAAAAAAAAAAACATATGGTTCAGAACGGATTAACCGTAATTACATTGAACCTTATGGGAAAATTTGATTCAGGTCGCAACCAAAATCGGTTGGCACCAAATTCGGAGGGGTCAGAACGGATTAACCGTAATTACATTGAACCTTATGGGAAAATTTGATTCAGGTCGCAACCAAAATCGGTTGGCACCAAATTCGGAGGGGTCAGAACGGATTAACCGTATTTACATTGAACCTTATGGGAAAATTTGATTTGGGTCGCGACCAATTCGGGTCGCGACCAGAGTCGCAGAACGAATTAAGTTCGTGAACCGAGGTACCACTGTATTAGAAATAAGTCTGTACATTTAGAAAATTAATCTATGAAATATATTCTACTGTGTTGCAATTTTTATAAGAGAGCTGAAGATAGCCTAATGCAGGGTTTCTTAAACCTTTTTCTCTCAGGACCTCTCCCCACTTTTAAAAATTATGGAGGACCCCAAAAGAGCTCTTGTTTGTATGGGTTATATTTATCAATATTGACTGTATTAGAAATGAAAATTGACGCATTTGCTGCTGCTACCACTTCTCACAATTGTTTGATGGGATTGTAATATTGTATCATTTTTCAACATAGGCTGGCAAATCATTTTGATTCCACAGGCCCCTGAGAGGACCACACTTTAAGAAACACTCTACTCCAATCTTTGTGACACTTGCAGGTCACTCATGTTATTTGCTCAAATGGGACCAACTTTAACAGTGACCAAGTGTCATCAAATTGATATCAATGTAGCAACCACAGATACAGATTCTTCAGATCTTCAAACGGTGTCCTCATCACCACTATAACTGAGTCCATCTACCTTACTGCTGATCATTCTCTTTTTCTCTTTCCTTCTACCAACTTTACATCATCGTGAAATGTATTCATTTTTAAAAGTGTTCTGAACACACGATGGTATCTTTGCATTTTTGTTATTTATTTACTTATTTATAAGGTTTATAAGGCCACTCAACCCAGCCAGTGTGATTCTGGGTGACGTACAATGTAAAAATGAAGGAGGAGAAGGAGAAGCAGCAGAAGCAGGGGAGGAGGAGGAGGAGGAGGAGGAGGTCGACGACGACGACAATAAACAATACAATGTGGAAATACCAAATAATTGTAATCACTTACTGCATGTGATTACAGATGAGACCCTCTCAATGTCTGTACATGAGGAGAAAATCTGCTTTGTACAAGACACAGAGGAGAATGGAGTTATTTAGAAAACTACATTACTGCCTCCTTCCGGGGGCTTAATATGATCTGGTGGCAACACCTGGCTAACCTTCATCTGACCTTGGAAGCAGGTTAGGGGTAGACTAAGACTAGGGAGGCCAATGTTCAAATCCACTCTCATCCATGCTCACTGGGTGTCTTTGGGGCACCTAAGGGTCATAATTTCTGCTGACTGTTATAGGTAAACAGTGAAGGTTCTGTTGTGTGAACCATCTGGGCTTTTCAAGGAATGATGACATTTATCTACATTTATATCATTTGCAGGCTTGATTGACATTTTACGTTTTTAAATATTTTAATCCATCTGGTTTCCATTTTCTCTTGAATGGCAGCAGCCACATCCAGCCTTACTGAACTGACAAAAATGGAGAGAAAAGTCAGGTTTCCCAATCACCTCAATATTCTTGATGTTGCTGCTACTTCTTATTGAGGAAGATCTTTACTTTGATATAGTCACACATTGAGTTAAAAATCGTCTGTTACTAAAATACAGCTGCCTAATGCAACAATAATCAACACACATTTGGAAGATTTGGCTTGCCCAGTTGAGGGACATGCAGAAAACCAAGTTAGAAGAGAGATGACTCTGCAGGAAGTGGTGCCCTTTTTGAAGCAGGAGATGCTTGCTTAGCTTGGAAATGTTTGTGCTCCCCCACAATTGCCTCTGTGGAGGCAACGTGAAACCATTTCCTTCCTCAATATTAATTTAGTAACAGTTTAGTAACACACCATGAGACCCAGTTTTCCCTTTCCATGCCTTATCTGTCTTCCCCCAAGGTGGGGAAAAAGCGGCCTCGTGGCTTGGCTTTGAAGGCACATCATGACTGGGAAGGCCCAGCGCTGGTGGGGAGCTGACAAAACTGGCCGGGTGAGGATTAAACTCACCAACCTTACAAACAAGTTATGTCATGGCCTAAGGCAACCCATTCAAGGCGAGGTTTCCATTTCAAGCATTGTTCTCCCTGATTCTGAGAACAAACCGAAGTAGAAGCCAACCAGCCCATTAGACAAGTGAGTCATCTGCCTTGGGCAGCAATTGTTGGAACTGGATGAGATCCCTTCCCACTTCCATTCCTCCTGAGCCACTTCCATCTTCCCAAACCAGCATCCAATTGTAACATGGCTTGCTCATTGTGAATTGGCCAGGCTGCTTCATCAAGTCCCCTCCTTCTGAAGATAGAGTCAACAGGGAAGGAGCCAAATAATTCAGGATGCATCTTTTAGCATGTCTCATGTGTGCATTGCTGTGTTCTTGGGTCTTTTGATGGAAGGAGACAATAGGACCAAGTGTCTCAATGATCCAGGTTTTAGTTCTGCCTCAGCTATAAAAGCTCCCTGGCGGACTTTGGGTCAGTCCCTCCCTTTCTCTCCAAGAGCCAGGGTGGTGTAGGGGTTAAAGTGTTTTAGTCCACCCTCTTGGGAGCTCATAGAATGACCTGGGATCACTGAGCTTAATCTACTTCATAGTGTTGTGGTGGAGAAAATTGGAGGAGGCAACCTTAACCCTAACCTTAACCCTAACCTGGAGCTCCTGAATGAAAAGCAGGATATAAATCAAAAGAAGGATGGACCCTCATTCAAAATATGGTTTAGTCTTTGAAGTGACCACACAGACCCATATTTTCTATTCAATGCTGTCAAATTAATCTGTTAAACCATGATCCCAAGAGTGATTGCAGTATGTTTGGTTTATGCTCAAGCTCCCATCTAATTATCTGTTGATTTCCATGGAAAAAAGGAAAAGTGGGGCGGGGGGGGACCCTACATGGGCAGAGATTGCAGTGACAAGAAAATGTGTTGGGGAGAATGAGGAAATTCAAATAAATACTTAGTCTCTGGGACTGCCAGAGTCTTAGGAAGTCTGCTAAGGGTCTGCTCCCGTGACATGAACCATCAGGACTATCACTGTGGTGCAGAAGTTGTTGGAAAGGACAGCAGGGATGCATCATGCCATGTTGGGGGTGTCTTGCATCCCATAAGGCAGCTTACAGCCCTCAGAGGCAAAGAAGACTCTGTTTCATGTTGCTTGTGTTGAAATAAGATTTATCTGCTAAGAGAGCAGGCTTCTGTTTTTGGAATTTGGGGATAGGGAACACCTGTTGACCTTCTTAAACAGGAAGGTGTCTCAGATTGCCCCTGACAATTGTAAAATCATAGAATTATAGAGTTGGAAGGGACCACAAGGATCACCAAGCCAATCTGCACAAAAATCGGTTAAACCACCCATGAGAGTAGCTATCCAGCCTCTTCTTAAAAACCTCCAGAAATGGACAACCAGAGATTTGTACAACCTTCCACAGTTGTTCAAACCTTACCAACAGTAAGCTTTTCCTTATACAGGTAGTCCTCGATTTAGGATTACAATTGGGAGCAGACCTTCTGCCACTAAGTGATGCAGTCGTTAAGTGAGTCACACCCAATTTTGTGACCTTTTTTGCCATGGTCATTAAGTGAATCATGTGGCCATTAAGCAAATCCAGCTTCCCCCATTGACTTTTCTTGTCAGAAGCCCCTTGAGAAGGTCACAAATAGAGATCACTTGATCCCGGGACACCACAATCATAAATACATGCCAGTTGCCAAGTGCCCAAATTTTGATCACATGACCACTGGGATGCTGTGATGGTTGTAAATACAAGGACTGGTCATAAGTCACTTTTTTCAGCACTGTCGTAACTTCAAATGGACATTAAACAAATGGTCATAAGTCAAGGACTAACTGAATTTAAATGAAAGCTAGGTAGCTGCAATTTATGGCCAATATTTCTGGTTGCAGCTTCTGTGGCATTGCAAAATGGTTCTTGACTGACTTCCCAGGCTATCTGTTATCCTGGTTGCCACAGGAATGGGTCTCTTCATTGCTACAGCAGTTGGATCTCTTGTGATTTTGAAAATGCAGAAGGCCAGCACTTGGATTCTGCTTTAGACTAGGCTCATTACATTTGGTGAGGAGGAAGTGTAAGCCTTTTCCTCTGCCTTGTTTTCCTGATATAAATTGCTCTTCCCTTAGGAACACTGTCGGCCTGCATGAAACAAAATTTTTCCATGTTTTGCACACCCTAAGCTGAAGAAGAATTCCAAAGTAAGAAATACTTTGGGAGGCTTTAATCAAATGCATTCTCTATGATATAACATGAATGGTACTGTATTAGAATTTATTGCAATATATTTATATATATATACACACACACACACACACACTGTATGTGTGTGTGTATGTATATCATATCAGTATATTTGATATGTTGAAATACAGCCTTTCCAAGCGCATTGTTATATATAATTCATGGGTAAGATTTAGACTCTGTTAGCCATGACTAAGTCCCAGGGAAGCTAATGGGACTTAAGTTAGTCACTATGAGTAATGTTCTCATTGCTCCCCGTAGTGC
Source organism: Python bivittatus (assembly GCF_059951505.1). NCBI lineage: Eukaryota > Metazoa > Chordata > Lepidosauria > Squamata > Pythonidae > Python > Python bivittatus. The sequence continues at coordinate 422,286 of NW_028277102.1, forward strand.
TTCTCATGAATCACTTCCACCCATTCTGCACAAGGTAGTGGCCCCTGTCTGAAAGTGGCAGAGTCCCTTTGCATCTTCATAATTCTGTCAGATTCCAGAGGCAGCTGAAAATTAACCAGAGAAGGTAGGAGTTTCCACCAGTGAGACATCATCTGCCCTTCAGCTCCAGAGAGAACCCTATAAGGCAATTTCATAGAGTTGTTCATGGAGCTACAAGGCAGGTGCGTTCTCACTGGTAGAAACTCCTACCTTCTCTGGCCTCCTTCACTTTCCCCCATCTGCCTAAGGTCAAGGTACTGTGACTTCCTTTACAATTTCAGTAGAATTTAAAAGAAGGGTTGTACCACTCCCCTTCCCATCACGGTTAGCTTGCTTTTTACTCTCTGAAAAAAGACAGAACCGCTTAATGTGAAATCTCCATGGTCAAAGGCAGTCTCCAAGAGAGCAATGAAAGAAGACCTCATATCTTCCTGTCTTGCCTGTGAGCTTTCAATAAGAAGTTGGTTGATCAGAAAACAAGATACGTGGGTTTGGGTCAGGGATCACCTATTTTTCTGCTTCTCCATTAGAACTCCAGATGGCCCTTCCTTCCTAAATCTTCCTAAACTGATCATTTTTCTTTTTCCCCACTATTTTTTAACTGGAAAAATGGAATGAGAAGAAATAGTTAACCCTCTCTGCTCAGTATTACAGTCCAGGTTTTAATTCTCCCCCTTTCTTGCCATCTGCACTGAGATTCAAAAAGCATCCTGCAGGACATCTAACTGTACATGTCCAGCCATCTTCTCTAATTGCACTCTGGTCTCCACATGTCACAAACAGGTCCCAAGTCCCCTACTTTGTATTCTTATTTACTTTTGCTCTATTAGAAGACATGTGTTTGTAATTCCCATGTTACTTCATACAATAATTCTATGAGATAAATTAGACTAGCTTTCTTCAATCTGGGCATGTTCCAAAGGTGTAGACTCAATATTTAGCTGGCCCAAGATCTTGAGCAAACTTGGGCTATTACAAAATAATCTGAGATGGGAATTTGAACACAGATTCCCCAACAGAGCAGTGTATAACAAGAACAGACTATAATCAGACAGCAATTTTAGTTTCAAAGAATTAACCTCAATTTAATGGACTCCCATCTAGCAGATTTTGGATGCAATGGATAACATTTCCATCCAGGCATTCCTCCCAAATAAAAGTCTCTCACAGTAGTCTGGATGAGGTAGCTAAAACTACATTCTTTTTTCCTGAATTTTATGACATCCTGTGATGGAATGTGAGGGTGACTTTGGAAGATGTGGGGAAGAGATGCTGCCTAGGGAATGATCAGATAAGAGAGGGCATAGCCCACAGCTGCATAACAGACAGAGAAAGAGACTCAGAGAAAGGAACCTCCCTGACTTATCAGGCTGTAAAAGAGACGGCGGGAGATGTTTACTTTCAGACTTGCAGTTAGTGTCACCTTACAACAAAGTAGAATTAGCTCATCTGGTTGTGTTTCCTGTCTGGTTTACCTGGTAGGGCTAACACATCCATAGTGCTTTCTTATATCATTTATTTATTTTATTTATTATTAAATTTGTATGCCGCCCATCTCCCCCAATGGGTGACTCTGGGCGGCTCACAATTAAAAATCAAAAGCCTATAAACAATGAAAATACCCCCTAAATAATTAAATACTCAATCCATTAAAATCCACTATAAAACAAACCCTATACATAAATACTATGTATTTATGTTATAATGTCATTTTGCAGTGATATAAGTTGAGGCCCCCCTTCATGGGTCACTGCCTTGTCGCGGCGAAGGGGCTTGCGTAACTCAGTGGAGCCATGAGCTATACCGTGCAGGGCCACCCAAGACGGGCAGGTCATGACAGAGAGTTCTGACAAAATGTGGTCCACTGGAGAAGGAAATGGCACCCCACTCCAGTATCCTTGCCAAGAAAACCCCCTGGACAATGTTCCCAGTAGTAATGTATGGCTGTGAGAGCTGGACCATAAAGAAGGCTGAGTGCCGAAGAATTGATGCCTTTGAACTGTGGTGCTGGAGAAGACTCTTAAGAGTCCCCTGGACTGCTAGGAGGTCAAACCATTCAATCTTAAAGGAAATCAACCCTGACTGCTCATTGGAAGGATCGATAATGAAGCTCAAGCTCAGATACTTTGGTCACCTAATGCGAAGAGAGATCTCTTTGGAGAAGACCCTGATGCTGGGAAAGATGGAAGGCAAAAGGAGAAGAGGACGGCAGAGGATGAGATGGTTAGATAGCATCACTGAAGCAATGAGCATGAAACTGAGCAAACTCAGGGAGGCAGTGAAGGACGGGAAGGCTTGGCGCAATATGGTTCATGGGGTCACGAAGAGTTGGACACGACTTAATGACTGAACAACAACAAAAGTTGAGCCAATGGCGTACTTTCATATTCAAAGGACAATCAGGAATAATGGACATCCCCTCCCCAAATCAATCTGCTATATCAATATTTTAGGAGGCGGTGAACAAGGGGGGAGGGGGAGGAAGGGCGGACCTACAGGAAAGCTCCCATCTCTTCATCTTAATTCTTCAACTTGCTTCTGGACTCACGTGAGCTCTGTAGGCACTGTTAGAAAATAAAAATGGGTGCACCCTGGTGTTTTGTTTGAAGGGGGAGCCCACCTGACTAGAAACAAGACAAAAAGTTGAGCCTAGGCACCCGAAACCACCCTGAGGGGCAGGAGAAGATGCATCCATTAAGGATGTTTTTAAAAAGATTGTGGCTGCAACTGCATGACTGAAGCTGCAATGTTTTTGTATTTGCCCCCCACCACCACTAGGGAGAAGACGGTGATGGGGCATAATTTCACCCATTTGCCTTGTGGTATATGGTTATTTTGTGACTGGCCATGGCCATGGCAGGGGTAACATATTCTCATATTCCTTTATATACTGCAGAGATGTATGTGTGTGTGTGTATTCTTGGCAACATTTTGGAACTGATTTGCCATTGCCTCCTTCCGAGGGCTGAGAGAGAGGGACTGGCCCAGTGTCACCCAGCTGGCTTCGTGCCTAAGGCGGGACTAGAACTCAGGGTCTCCCGGTTTCTAGCCTGGGGCCTTCACCACTACACCAAACTGGCTCTCACGTATATGAATATGTACATACATATCTGCAAACTTGGTGAACAGCAGCCTAGACTTGATCACACTTTTTAAAAATTTTCAGAAAGGCTTGTTTAAGAAAATGAGGGGAGATAGCCTGATACTATATTATTCATTTGTGTACAAGTAATCTCATTTCAAATCTCACTTTTCTTTGACAACGATACCCCATATTATGACATGAAAAACTGATAACGAAACAATTCCTGTCATATGCCATTAGCATGATTTACTCAGACCTTGGTGAACGATGTAGTTATGGCAACATTAAAAAAACAGTGATAATCATCCAAGATAATCATTAAAAAAAAAAGAAGTTACAAATTCCATTGTTGGCTAATACTTTTCTCAGAGCCAACTGAAAGGTTACAAAATTATTTTTGAAAACTATTCACTGGGCCGTATGCTACGAAAGCAGGAGGTGGGGGGACAGGTGAGGAAGGCACAAAAATTAGATTTTATTCTTTAATCCCAAAGTCTGGATTTGTACTCATTGACCTTAGGCACAAATGACTGAATTAATAATCAGTGTACTGAATGTGAGATTTGCCCCGTTCGACAGAGAAACTCTCGTGACACGTGTGGTTCACAAAGAAGGTTTACTCATGCGTAACGTAGTAGTCACAAGCAAAGCCAGGACTGGCTTGGTACAATTGCATCACTTGTTATATTCCCCCCTTCCCGCGCTTTTTCCCGCCTTGTGATCGCGTTGCGGCTGTGGGCTATTAGGCCCCCCCAATAATCCCCCTTGATTGTCCATGATGGCAGGTTCGGTCAGGGTCCATTGTCCTTGATGGGCAGTCCCCCCCGGCTTGGGTTGGTCCCTCCCCGTTACGTGCAAGCCCGCGGGTTCTGTGCTGCGCGCGATCTTGTTTCGCTGCCTGCGGCCCCGTTCATTGTTGGCTCGCGCCGTTATCAGTTTATAGTTAAAAGCTTCCGCTGCGGTTTTCCTGTTTGGCTGGGCGCAGGTGGCCCGTTAATTAGCGGCGCTTTCAGTTCCTCTTTTCCTCGCTAGCTGCCGCCGGTGGAGCTTCCCCGAAGCCCCGTGCTGACCGAACCTGACATACCGCCCCCCTGAAGACAAGTCCCCCTCTTAATTGGGCTACTAGGGTGTTGCCCCCCCATCTGCCATAACGGTGTGCCTTTCCTTGGCTAAGTCACTTATAGGATGGGTCCCCGAAGGTTCTCCTTCCCCTCCTTCCCTTCCTTCGCCGCTGCGCACGTCGAGCAGCTGGCCACGTACTCCCTCGTATCCCTCCGGAGAGACGGCCACCAGAACTGTTCACGCAGGAGGTGGAAAGTCCTAACAAACCCACAGTGTCCCGTAGTGTCCTCGGCGTGCCCTCTCCGGAGCACATCCACCCGGCAAGCTTCTGGAACGTAGAGCCTCCCCTTGTGCTCCCAGCAGGTCCCTTGTTTCTTCAGGGAGTCCTTGTTGTTTACTAACCAGGGGTCTCCCTCGCTCGCCTCCGCACAGCGCCGCCTCAGCTCCGGCTCGGCTCCCTTCCCCTGCTTCTCCCTTGGGGGTTGGGCTCCGCCTTTCGCCTCCAGCTGGGTCGTCCTTGTTGGGTCCCTGGATTCGAGCGGCGGCTCCCTCAGTGTCCTACAACCTTCCAGGTTCCCCTGGCCGCGGCCAGGTCCCGGTCTATCGCCGGTTGCTTCACTCACGCTTGGTGCGGACCAGTCGGCTCCCGGCGCCGCTCCTGCCCCCGTTCTTGATGCCAGTGTGATCGCCGCCTGCTTTGCCACGGGGCCCTCGGGTCCCGCTGCCACCGTCTCTGCTGTAGCCGACCCCTGCGTTGCTGCGGGGCCCTTCGTCGTCGATGCCACCGCCACCTCGGCGGTCTCTGACCCCTCTCGTTTGTTGGTCGCCCTCGGCGCCGTCCTCGTATTCGCCTGACGGGCGGTTGGTCGCCCGGGCCCCGCTGCTGTCGCTGCTGCGGCTTGCCGGCCCTCGGCTCTCTGTCGCGCAGTCGCCACCTCGCCTAGCTCCGTGGGGTCCTCAGCTCCCGCGCCGCCTCCGCGGCTCAACCTGGCTTCCCCGGTGGTGCCGTCGAATCGCACCGTCTCTGCTGCCACGCTCTCTCGTGCGCTTGCCGCCTCGGCTCCTCTGCCGGTCTCCCTCGGCGCCGCCCTCGCCGCGTGTGCAGTTGGTTTCCCGGGCTCTATTGCCGCCGCTGCCGCAGCTCGCTGGCCCTCGGCTCGCCGTCGCCCAGCCGCCACCTCGCCGGGTTCTGTGGGGCCCCCTGTTCTCGTGCCACCTCCGCAGCTCGACCCCGTCTGCTCGGTGGTGCCGCCGAACCGCACCGTCTTGGCCACCCAATCGATGTGCGGGTTCTGGCGCGTAAGCCATGCCAGCCCCAGCACTAGTGCATGGCTGGCCCCTGGGCAACTACTAATCCTAGCTCCTACAGGCTTGTCCCCACTGTCAAACCGACATGCTCAGTACGATACTGCGCAGGTTCCCACCCAGCCGTCGATCCATCCAACTGGCTGAGTGCGAGGGGCTTCCTGAGTCTCCTCACGCTGAGCCCCAGCGCGGATGCCAGTACCGGGTGGATCAGGCAGTGGGTGCATCCCGAATCCAGCAAGGCATCGATTTTCGCCTCTGCTTCTGATCTCACCCCCTTGAGGTGGACCCTGATCCTCATGGGCGAGTAGCTTCTTCTGTCCCGCCCTTCCTCATGCTGCCACTCCGTTGGCTGCTCTGGGGTGCGCCTCAGCGTCGCCGGCCATCGCCTCCCGCTGGCTCGCTCTCCCCTCCACGCAGAGCCGGGCTTCCTCGTGAGCCAGCCGGCTCCGCTGCACACCGCTCCACTAGCTGCTGTCTCCTCCCAGGATCGGTCGGGGTCCCTTATAGCCGGGAATCGCCGGCCCCCGTCCTTTGTGCAGCTCGCCAAGACCCCCTGCCTCGAGGGGCACTGCACCATCCGATGCCCCTTGCCTCCACACCGGTAGCAGGTCCCTGCAGTCTGCCGGGCGTTTCCAACCTCGATCCTCTGCCGTCGGTTCCTGCGCCTCGCCTCCGGTGCCGCCTCACTTTGGTCCGCTGTGGCTGGTATCGGGGCTCGCGCCTCTCGCTTCCCTGGGTCTCCGGCATCCCCCGCCGTCTCCACCAGCCAGCTCCACTTCACTAGAGCCTCCAGGTCGTCCCTACTGGGTGCTCCCCCCTGGATCTCTGAGTGGAGCCTGTCCTGCACAGGGAGATAGGTTAGTGGCTTGGGGCGCCCTGAGAGCTCGCTCCTTGAGCTCCTGAATCGGGGCGCTTCTGCTGGCCGCCGACCCCCCTTCGCGCTCCCCGTCAGGCTGACCACTTCTGCTAGCCTGGTCTCCACGCCGCCCTCTGCGGCTGCCCCAGCCGGGGCCCTGGGTCCGCCACTCCATGCCTCCCGCATGCCCGGTACAGCTGTCGTCTGCTGCTGGAGGTCGCCCTCCAGCCCGTCCAGCCTCTCCTCCGGCTCCTGGCTCCCGGACCCTGCGCCGCTGCTCCCGGGAACCGCATGTCCCGTCAAGCCCTCTGGCTCCGTCCCGCTGCTGAGCGCCCGCTTGGCGCCCCGCGAACTGGCCATGGTTGTGGGTCCCCTCTTCCTCACGCTAGGGACTGGAGTCATCTGCGCAACCTCTGGTCTAGGCTCCGTGCAGTTTCTTGAGGTCATATCCTCACTGCTGCCGTTATCGCCCGATTCCTTCTTCGCCTGCGACTCTGCCCCTGGGGCCTTGCCCCGCCGGAAGATGGTCTGCAACATCACTTGGACAGCATCCATCCGCTGCTCGATCTTGGCCTCCAGTTGGGTGAATTGTTCCTCAAGCTCTCGGGCCTCGGGTTCCGAGTCACTACTCGTCGCGACCCCCATGCTGGCGACCCGTTGGGGCTCCTGCCCCCGCCGAACGACCACCCGTCCTCTGGCGCCCTCTTGGCTGTGTCCGTGCGCCATTCGCCCCGGACTGGTCCCGCCATCACGCCTTCGGATCTGGGCTCCTGGTAGCCCAGCTGGCACGCGGTTTCCCCATCGCTTGCCATCTCCTGGTGCCGTTAATCAATTCCTCTCCGGTCTTGGCTGCAGGGAAAGAAAGGTGAGCGCTCCTCGGTGTGTACCGGGTAGCACTCAATGTGAGTCCTGGCTTTATGTGAGATTTGCCCCGTTCGACAGAGAAACTCTCGTGACACGTGTGGTTCACAAAGAAGGTTTACTCATGCGTAACGTAGTAGTCACAAGCAAAGCCAGGACTGGCTTGGTACAATTGCATCACTTGTTATATTCCCCCCTTCCCGCGCTTTTTCCCGCCTTGTGATCGCGTTGCGGCTGTGGGCTATTAGGCCCCCCCAATAATCCCCCTTGATTGTCCATGATGGCAGGTTCGGTCAGGGTCCATTGTCCTTGATGGGCAGTCCCCCCCGGCTTGGGTTGGTCCCTCCCCGTTACGTGCAAGCCCGCGGGTTCTGTGCTGCGCGCGATCTTGTTTCGCTGCCTGCGGCCCCGTTCATTGTTGGCTCGCGCCGTTATCAGTTTATAGTTAAAAGCTTCCGCTGCGGTTTTCCTGTTTGGCTGGGCGCAGGTGGCCCGTTAATTAGCGGCGCTTTCAGTTCCTCTTTTCCTCGCTAGCTGCCGCCGGTGGAGCTTCCCCGAAGCCCCGTGCTGACCGAACCTGACACTGAATACACATTTTTGCAAATAAATATATAAAACAACTAAACTTTAGTTGCCGCTAGTAAGTACAGGTTAAATTTAGGATTTCATCTTTAGGTGGGGCTAGGAAATCTTATCATCTAAGGCAGTGGATCTTAAACTGGGCTTAATTTTGGGGGCATATTACTTAACAAGATCTACTAGCTTCAAATACTGCTTGAATATTGCCTTTCAATACTTTGGAGAAACCCATCCATTTTCTTAGCCTACTGTGTGAACTAACCTATCACAGTAAGCATAATGCAATTTATTGGGCTTAGCATGTTAGGTGAACACAATAATTGTATTTTCCTGCCCTGGATTTAAGATACAGCATGTTGTGTGAATCCATGCCATCAAAAGGCTTTGAGTGTTGGCGTGACAGAATCATAGAACTGTAGAGTCAGGACCACAAAGTGTTTCTCAACCTTGGCAGCTTGAAGTTATGTGGACTTCAACTCCCAGAATTCCCCAGCCAGCATGCTACAGAATTCTGGGAGTTCAAGTCCACATATCTTAAGGATACTGGCTGGGGAATTCTGGGAGTTGAAGTCCACACATCTTCAAGTTGCCAAGGCTGAGAAACAGTGACCTAGTCCAACCCTTGTCAATGTGCAGGAAAAGCAATTAAGCCATCCATGAGTGGTGACATCCCAGCCCTTTCTTAAAACCCCTGGGAGGAGAAAAACACACAGCCTCCATAATGAAGTCCAAATGGGGAGATCCAGCTTCTAATCACTATTCAACCATAAAATTCTCTTGGTGTTTTTGGCCCTGCTGCTAACTCTTAGTCCAGGTGATCTCAAACTTTACAGTACTACAACCCCCTTAAATGTTAAATGAATTATGACTCCCCACCCCCCATTAATAAACTAATTATCTCATTGAGATTACAGTTGGGCAAAAACTAATATACCAAAAATAATGTAATGTAACATATACACATACTATTATACTTGCTCTTTACAGCAACAACTGTAGCAAACTCAGTCCCACATCAACAGAATGCTACAAACATTTATTCATATTATTGGTACACTGCTCAATTTCCTCTTTCCTCTTTATCATTCAACAAAACTTCTTCCATTCTGAAAGGCTAGAAATTCAAAATTACAATAAAACATCTGTATTTCATTAACCCATAGACTTCTAGAGTCACTTCAAGGACTATGACATAGCCCATCAATGTGAGGCCAGAAACACGTGTATTTGTGAGCAAAGTTAAACAAAACAATAACATAAAAAATAATAATTTGAAGAATACAAGAAAGAGGTTTAGAGAACCTTGTCCCTCTGTTAAGAAATGAGGTTGGAAAGCAAGTCCAGTTCATACATTTAGAAAATCCATATTTAACTATTATACCCAAAGCAATTTTTTTAAAAAAACTGTAAATTGTTCATGATCCCCCAGAAGTTTCAACCCACAGTTTGGGGACTCCTGTCTCAGAATTAGACTAATCTGCCCTTGGAAGAAAGGCAAGATATAATTGGAACTAGATAGTTTAGAATGCAGAGGGGGGGGGGAGTGTCTTTTTTCCTATATACAGTAGTTTATTATATAAAAAGTCAGGCTTTTTTTAAAAAAAGTATATTTTTATACAATAGTAATACAGTACAGTTATATGTTTATATCTCATTTTTATTAAAAGTTTTAAAAGCAAGAATAAAAACTGTAACAAACTAAATTAGAATGGAAAAGTTGAGAAAGAAGAAAGAAAAGAAAAGAAAGAAAAGAAAAAGTTAAAAGTGTGATAGAAAAAGAAAATGGAAAAAAAGAGCAAGATTTAAAGAAAAATATAAAGACATAAAGAAGTGGTTTCCGATATTCTTCACAGCACAATTATATTTTAACCTCTCTCTCTCAAGTTACATCAAGATTCTCTACTTTCTGTAATCTATCTTGTCTAATCATCAAAACCGTAAATCACAAGTTCATTTTTTTCATTTTTATGCAAAAAGTCCAAAAGGGGTTGCCAGTCAGCAAATGTAGAAATTGTCTCTTCCCTGATCAAAAAAGTCAATTTATCCATCTCAGCAAGATCTGTCAACTTCACCAAATGTTCCTTCATAGTAGGAAGTGCCAAATCTTTTCATCTTTGTACATATAATAATCTCGCCACAGTAGTCATATACTAAAATAATCTGAAACCCTTTATGGACTTTTTGCTGAAGTAATACTGTACGGTTATATGGTGATGTAGTTTAGATAGAATAGGTATTAATAACTAAGGTTTTCTAAGGAACATAGATTGCAAAGTTTTAAAAGGTTTTTTTTAAAGATATAATTGCAGCTATGTAGTTTAGAACAGGTGGTCTTTTTTACTCTGTAGTTTATTATATAAAGAATTAGGGGTTTTTTTCTCTTTTATATAAGTAATATAGTTCTATAGCTGTGCAGTTTATTTAAAAAAAAAATTCCCCTCTCACACCTATGGGTGGTCTGTGTCTTCCTCAATCTCAGGTCCTCTACCAGAGGCCTGGGAGTTTGAGGGTTCTATGCAGTATCTTAGCTGTTCCTCGCACTGCACTCTTCTGGACAGAGAGCTCGGATGTTGTTCTTGGGATCTGTTGGAGCCACTCTCCCAGCTTAGGAGTCACGGCCCCGAGTCCTCCTACCACCACTGGGACCACTTTGGCCTTCCCTTTCCACATCCTCTCTATTTCCTCCTTCCGGCCCTGGTACTTCTCCAGCTTCTCATGCTCCTTCTCCCTGATGTTGCTGTCACTTGGCACTGCTACAGTACATCTATCACTACCGCTGTCTTCTGGTCTTTGTCTACTACCACGATGTCTGGTTGATTGGCCAGTACCTGCCTGTCCGTCTGGATCTGGAAGTCCCACAGGATCTTAGCCGTGTTATTCTCCACAACCTTCTGTGGAATCTCCCATCTGGACTTGGGGGAGTCTAGCCCATATGCTGTGCAGATGTTCCTGTACACAATGCCAGCTGCTTGGTTGTGCCATTCAGTGTATGCTGTTCCTGCCTGCATCTTACACCTTGCCACTATGTATTGGACTGTCTCCGAGGCCTCCTTGCACAATCTGCACCTTGGGTCCTGTCTAGTGTGGTAGACCCCTGCTTCTATGGATCTGATGCTTAGTGCCTATATAAAACATGAATAATTAGTGCTTTTTAAGAAAGGCAAATTGCAATGTTTTAAAAGGTTTTCTTTTAAGATACAATTGCAGCTAGGTAGTTTAGAACAGGAGGCCTTTTTTACTCTATAGTTTATTATATAAAAAGTTAGGCTTTTTCCCCTTTTATACAATAATAATGTAGTTCTACAGTATAGCTGTGCAGATAGATAGATAGATAGATAGATAGATAGATAGATAGATAGATAGATAGATAGATAGATAATTTTTTTTAAAGAAAGGTGAATTGCAATGTTTTTTAATAGTTGGGCTTTTCTTTTTTCCTTTTACCATCAGAGAAATAGAGTTTGTGGCAGAATCAGAAACAAGGGGCAGCGAGTAGCCTCTCTCGATCCCCTTAAATGCCAAATTTTTCAGCTTTTCCTTGCCAATAGCTTCTCATCAGAAATCAGTCCCTGGTCATCCAGGGCACAGCGGTTACTCCAATTCTCCACTCCTCTGTCCTACCAAAGAGGAAACCTCCCGCGTTAAGTGCTAGTGATCCTGTACTCAAAACGGGGCCCTTGAAAACCCAGGAGGAAATATCCGGCTGCTCGAGGAAATTCCGAAGTTGGCAGAGGTACCAGGTATTTTTAAAAGCTGGCCCACATAATGGCCTCCCTACTCCTGAGCATGCCCAGAGGCCAGAGGATGCTGAGGAGCGGGGTGAGGAAACACACACCCCCCTTCCTTTTCCCAAGGTTTGCCCCTCTTCCTCCCCATTCCCTTGAATGCTACCCACAGGCTTCAGCGCTGGGTATGCTCTGAGGGGGGCACTCTTCACCCGACAGCAGTCACGCATCTCCCTCCCCAGGGCTTCTCAAGGTCACGGTGCCCAGCTCCCCTCGACATTATTTATTCTGTGTATGAGGCCGTTCCGTGGGGTTAACTTGGCTCAGCGTGCGCATGAACCACCACAAAGCGTCCTCAGGGGCGCATTTCCCCCTGGTAAACCCGATTCCAGGTGTGATAAGGCGGGGCGTGCTCCTCGGGGCCTGGGGGCTTTCCCCCCTCGCTGGGCCGCCACATGGTCTCTTCCACCCACGGAAGTCTCTGCCAATCCCCCGTCCTCCCGGGCGCTCCTCCATTCGGGATTTTCCTCTTTGGCGCGCGCTCTCTCGCTCTCGCTCTCGCTCTCTCTTTCGCCCGGCCTCTTTCTTCCACCCGAAAACAAAAAAGATGCTGCTATTTTTAGGTGCCAGATTTCCCAGCGAGGTGATGCAAACGCGCGTTCAGCAACTCCCGGGCGTGGGTGCCGCCGGCGGAGCCGATCGGGTTAAGCCGAGGGCGGAGGCGGCCGTCTGTCTCCCGCCTCTCGCTCTCCTTCTCCTCCAGCAGCCACCGCAGCCCAGCGCCGCTCGGGCTAGCGAGGTCGGAACCGGAGGGAAGTCGGCCGCTTCGTTTCGGGGGGGAAGTCCCGAGATCTCCAAGGAAACCCGCTGACTTCAGCGCCGCGAGCGGCAGCGGCCGGCCTCGTCGGAGCCTCGCTTCGGCGCTGGAGGGAGGCGCGCAGCCCTGGCGTGGTGGCGGAACGGAGCGCCCCGCGCTTGGCGGGGACCCCCCCCCGGTGCCGAAATCCTGGGTAACCCATCCCAAATACAGCTCTCGGGGTCCTCACTTGGGGGCTAAGGCGGGACCCTACTCTGCTCCCTCCAGCTCTGTAGGATTCCTGCGTTTCGCATTCGTGAAAAAAGCAACACACTTTTCTTTTTGTATTCATTCATTCAGATTCAACCCAACCCGGGTTCACATCCAACAAAGCAAGAGCGTGGTTATTCGTGCACATTTGTATCTTCTGTAATCTCGCACCAGGTGGTGTGGGTGGCGGATTGCTGTTTTCAATATTACAGTATTTCGGTCAAATGTAGCATTCTTGGTCTCGCTTTTTTTCTGCGGCTGATAACCATTTACATCTCGCCTACATCAAGGCGACAGATCGACCTTTTGGGTTGGTGAAGTTGGTAGATTTTGCTGAAATGGACAAATTGATAGTGTAGTAGACACTATCTACGTGCGTGACTGGAAGCCTCTTATGGACTTTTTGCATAAAAATGGGGGGGGGGAAGCGATCTTGTGATTTATGGCTTTGATAATTAGACAGGATAGGGTATAGAAAGAAGGGAGTCATGATGTAACTTTAGAGAGAGAGGTTAAAATATAATTGTGTTGTGAAGAATATCGGAAGCCGCTACTTTATGTTGTCCTTTCTTTTCTATTCTGTCCTATTTTTTTTTCTTTTCTGGCATATTTTGCTTTTTCTTTGATTTTTTTTTCTTCTGCCTGACTTTATATTAGTTTGTGTTAGCTTTTAGCTCCTTGTTTAAAGGCTTTAATAAAAATTATATTTTAAAAAAGGCAACAGATGGTACTTTTAACGTATCAGTTTCTTCTTAGAGGCCCCTTCTAGATACTTCCAGCGTTTTGCTATTAGTAATCGAGCAGTCATTAATTAAATAATAATAATAAATGATACCTTTAACACCATCAAACAACATCTGCCTATCCCAGGTCCTTGGGAAGGACTCAATAGGTGGATAAAAATGCCAAATCCAGTCTAAACATCTGGCTGACTGGACAACCAACCATCATAGAGCGTCTTAATTGTCAAATTTGTATTTTTACCTGAAAATAATGACCAAAGGCCTAAATATACTTTCTCTCATCACTGATGACTAATTCACGCCATTCCTTGAAATACCATATCCCCAGATCTGCTGACTGAGCCATGGGCACCCTACACGTAAACAGCTACTTTGTCCTAGTAACCCTTGTAACATTGATTTGCGTTTATTTTTAGGACGTATCAAATGTTTACTGGGGGACGATGTCAACAATGTAAAATCTTTTAGTGTGTTTCTTGTAGAGTTGTGGAGAAGGAACTTAGCAACAAATTTCCTATTTTGTCTTGACCCGACTGGAGAAGGAGTAGGTGGATAATGCTGTGGCCAAGATTTTCCAAGCCCCTGTTGGCATACTGGGGTTTAAGGGAGTTGCTGACATTTTTAAAATGGGAAAGATATTTTTAAGGCTGACGTTACTGGCTTTCTGCTTCCTGCTTGAAGCTTGCAAGGAAGCACAATTTTGGGCAAGCCTGCTGCCCCAGTTTAGTGGCACAATTAAAAGGGGCTCTAAAAGAAAAAGAAGTTTGGGGGCCCTCAGCCGCACTGGCACAATTGAAGCAGTTTCACTGACCTACAAAGGTCAGGGTCAGCCTGGGATACTGGGCTGGTCACAGCCAGTGGCATTCACAGGAAGACGTCAAAAAAGGCAGGATGGGGGTTGTGATTACACAATCTAAGCCCCACCCCTTTGTACTCACATATACGGGGGGGCTTGAATCCGGTGGTTGTGACTGCCATCTTGATTCTTTAGAGCCCCCCTTTCATGAGGCAACCCCCTAAAAGAGGAAGGGAGTTGCAATGGGCAATTTATTTATTTAGGGATAAATTAATCATAATCATTTTTAAAATTTATATGCCGCCCAACTCCCGGAGATTTTATTCGGCCGCCCTTCTTACATATGACTTCTGGATAGCTAACAACAGTCAACACTGGCAATGTAATAAAATCTCTATAAATCAAGCAAAAAAACAGAATAAACATATTCATTTGCAGAACTTTGCAGAACTTGCTGAGGGAGACTGAGAAAGAGAAAAAGAAATTTTTGCTATGTATTGTAGTAAATGTGCAGTATGTAGCAACTTGAAATGTACATACAATGGCACACTAGTAATATTAAACATCCATATGTTTATAGGAATATATTCTTAATTTATTTACTTACTTAATATTAATTTACAGGAACATATTCTTAATTTAGCGTGTTATTTTCCTATCTTTTTGTTCTTTCCAGCGAATGGACTGCTGAAAATAAAATATGTAAAAAGGCTGAGGACTCTGTCCATCCATCAGAGTCCCCACCTTACTGGTATTTTGAAGGGCCCAGAAGATGTGGCTCTTCACCCAGGCCTTTGGCAAGAGGGATTCAAGCCTTTTTCTTCTTTTCCTTGGTTCCCATCTGGATGTCTTCTCTGCCATCTTTGTTCCTTTCCTTTGCATTGTATCGTGTTGTCGCCTTGCTTCTAAATGTTTTTAACAATGTGTAAGCCACCCAGAGTTGCTGGAAGTCAGGCAGCATATAAATTTAATAAATTATCATCATCATCATGAGCAATATAACTCTCTGAAAATGAAAGAACGGGACCAGGTTTGATGTTAGGGGCGAGGCCAACAAAGAAAAAACTGAGTTTGAAAATGAATTGGATCCAGCCAGGGGTTGCAGAGACAAAAATCCCCCTCCCCCATGAACCCCAATAGGAGAGGCAGCTGGGCACCCTCTCAGAATATTGCTGACTACTCCATTCTAAGCCCTCCCACTGCTTTCTTCCTAGTCATGTGACCCAGAACAAGCTATTGTTAAGGGCTGGCAAGTATTTCAGAAACCAGGGTCTGTAGGTTTTCTGTTCCATGCTGTAGAGCAGTGGAAAGTATAGAGCTGGCTGGGGAATTCTGGGAGTGGAAGTCCAGACATCTTAAAGTTGCCAAGGTTGAGAAACACTGCTTTAGAGGGTGAAATGTCCCCTCCACCATTTATTGAAGCTAGACATGCAGTTGAATCTTCTTCAACATGGATGGTGGGGAAACATCTTCCACTGTGCCTTAGAGCTTAGGGGGCACAAAACCAGCTTCATGGCATTCACAACTCGTCTGCTCACGAATATCCCTTTGCTGCTTTCTGTGCCTAATGGTTGAATCGGCCTTGATAGGAGAAGGAGTTAAACTGAGGGCAAGAAAGTAGAGGCTGAACAGGGAAGAGAATAACCAGAATCCATGAGCGAAGAGTCCATCGTGTGTCTTCTGTGCAGCTGGGCCCCCTTCCAAACCAAGCACAGGGTTGTAGCTATTCACCGTGTCACTTTCCAAGAAAGCTTCTGGAGTTCATGTAGGTCCTAGAAGCAGTTTAGGAAATACAGAGCATATTTGAATAGGGGCATGAATAGGGAAGAGTCAAAAAGGTCCATTTGGCATCCTCAGCCATGCAATAGAAGCCCAGCCTTTCTTTACATGTGATCATGGACGCCATCTTGAGTTTTTTTTACACTCCCCATGAATAATCCTCTAGGACAGGCACGGTGAAACAGGTAACACTGTTAGGTTACTGGTTTTGGTGACCACAGATACTGTTTACCCAGTAAAACCAATTTGCCAGTTGTGGCTTACCTAGAGAAAGTGAGCATTGCCTGAGTCACAGGCTTTGGTTTTATTACAACTAGGCTACTCTGATGTGCTGCTCTTGGGGCTGCCCTTGAAGATGATTTGGCAACTGTAGTTGGGATGAATGGACCAGCTGGAGTGCCAATAGGGGCTGGGTGGTTGGATCCCATAATAACATTACCATGCCACATTAATCCAGAATCAGGTACAATAGTTCTGGTTCCTTACTGCATGAGTATGTTGCCAGGGCCAATTTGTGCTAATTTTGATCTGGTTGTAAATGCTTTGAGAGTTGTTCTGTCTGAATCTGTCTGAATGTGTAAATCTGTGTCAGAGTCCTAGTTCTCTTGTTCTCTCCAAGACAGCTGTTAGAGTGGAGGGTATCCGTTTTGGACTTTTTCAGAGATTTCCCAACGTCACTGATGGTTTAAATTTTACTAGTGGCTTTGTGTACTAGCTGGAGCAGAAAGGCATGTCGAAATTCCTGTGATGGCCTTCCCATCTGTGCTGTGATCGTTTTAATGCACCACAGTTTTAAACTGGGGCAGCTGTCTCTTACCAGTTCTGTGTCCATTGGTAGGGTGATGAAATATGCACATTATTGAGTGAATCCAAACTAATGACTCTTATCCAATAGGATGATCAATAGAAAGCTGAGGCTAATAGATAATGATTGTCATGAACACAATAGCCCCTTCAAACTCAATAATTCTAAGAAACAGAGCAAATAATGCACTTTTTGTTGCCGCTGGAGTTCCTTGAAGGTCCCAAGTACAGAAGGTCTCATAAAACCAGTGAATGGAAGAACCTCATTGAAACATATTCAATTTTTTCCACCCGGAGGCTGTGGGGGAGCTGGTTGCAGAAGTCTTGATATTTGTCCTTTTCTCCATTCCAGCAAACTTGTGGGTAGCTTAAGAACAACAGTGTTGATGCTTCTATAGTTCTGCTTCCCCTTGTAACAAGGAAATGAAATTGAGCTTTCTTTTCTTGTAGATCTTCCACATTTTTAGCAGTTACAGTAATATAATAGTTCTCACAGAGCTCCAGGTTCCACAGAACCCAGTTTGAAAAATCCTAGCAGGGTTATAACAAGAGGTCAGATAGAAATGAAATGTGAGAGATGCAGCACTCATAATTACCTTCCTATAGCAGCCACTCTCAAACCAGATAGCAAGTGCCACCTCGTTGTTTGTGTATTAATGAGCTAATAATTATAGAGAGTAAAGAAGGTGACCTTGATGGAAATATCCAAGAACCGTTACCTGAGCAAAGGGGGCTGAAACATGTTTTAATCGCTGAGAAGTAAGATAACATTCAGAAGCACCTAAGGCAGATGCCTCCCTAATTCACAGGAGTATAGGAAGTGGGGAGGGGAAGGTACAGCACAATTAGATAATAACACAATTCTATTATAGCCAGTTTCATTAAAGGTAGTTCGAGTGGATTTGATTTCCTGGTTTGGTTTACCTTTTAGGACTGATATAATTGATACAGTATATTGTGATTGAAACAAACATTTAGCCTGTATTTCAATGTTTCTCAACCTTGGCCACTTTAAGATGTGTGGACTTCAACTCCCAGGATTCCCTAGCTAGCCACCCTGGCTGGGGAATCCTGGGAGTTGAAGTCCACCCAGCTTAAAGTGGCCAAGGTTGAAAAACACTGTTCTGTTTAATCCATTTTTTTAGCAAATCGGTGAGTTAAGATGTATACTATAATAACAAAGATTGGTTTCTCTTTAATCCAAGAGATTTTGATTCATTTGCTTTTTTTATTATTTTTCTATTTCTGTGTTTTTGCTTTACACCATCTTGAGTTTTCAGGCTGAATAGAAAGGGAGCATATAAAATGAGTGAAACAGGAGTAAGTTAATCAGTCAATCAACAGCATACAATAAATTCCAAGTCAGCAAGTTTGTGCTAAACTTAGTTTTCTTTTGCCCAGAGTTAGTCTTCTTGAAATCTAGATGATGAGGCAGCACGGCAGGATTTGGGGAAGTAGATCAATATATAGTCAGTTTAGTAGGAGGTTTAGCACAATTGCCCATGGATTAAACAGCTGTGTTTCAGTGCCAAGTATGGGGGCAAAGTCATCTTCCACCTTGCAGCCATCACCTGAATGTTTCAGTGACTGGCACATAGCCCACTTAGTTTCCTGTGTGGAATTCCTTGTTGCCTATGGTAACCAGGTAAGCTGTTAAATAGAAGGCTAGGTTAGAGTGCAGATGAGGAAATCCATGTTGACTTCCCCACAGAGATATGAAGATTCCAGGGTAACCCCTGGGCCATTTTCTCATCTTTAGTTACCACAAAGGGTTGTTCTGAAGGAAAAACAGGGAAGGGAAAGATAAATTGTTCTCAGAAAAAAATCAATTTAACAAATCTGTCTATCTATCCATCCATTGTCTGTCTGTTTATCTGTCATCCTTCATCTATCATCTTCACATAATAGAGTGAAAGAAACAAAAATACCTCCATTAGAAGATAAATAGATTAATTTTGTGTAAACAGGCAAGGCAGTTTAATGCACTGTAGACCACTAATGGTTTGTCCTCCAGGGAATGTGTAATATGTGGTTAAATGGTAATTGCAGCTTTTCTTGGCCACCTCCATATGTGATGGATAACAACTTCCAGCTTCACAAACCAGTGTAGCCAACATCATGGTGTCTCAGGAATGGGAGATGTGAAGGGGCCCAGGTTGGGAAAAGTTGGGTTAGAAGAATGCATTAAATCAACACACAACAAGGAAAATGAAAAAAAGGGGCATACAAATGTAAAATGGGTTTTCTCCATCCCACAGCTACATCAGTGGCTGTCATTTTCACTCCAGAAATAGATCACCTTTGGGACATAATCAGGATATGACTTTCTAACCAAGTTTGCTGATTCAGGGGTTCTACCTTCCTTTACCACAAGCCTCCATGGCCATTGTGAAACTGATGAATGGGACAGTATCTTTCTGGGACTACATCTGTATTTCCTATTATTCACTTCCCCATGGATTGCTTTGACCTCTCTTGCTCCAAGGACCAAGTTGTTCCAAAAGAAGGGAACAGCCTCTGAAAACATCTTCTTCCATGCTTCCTCTGTACATGCTTCTGATAGGAGACCTTCAGCAGATGCTGTCTATCCACTTGGGTTGGGAAGGCAGGTTTTACTTGAGATTCTTGGCATGTTGGCTGGGGAATTCTGGGAGTTGAAGTCCACACATCTTAAAGTTGCTGAGGGTGAGAAACACTGTCTTAGAGATCTGGCAGGAGAGAGGTGGTTGCTCTCCTACCCTCCATGTGTTGGCAGAAATCATCAATGAAAGCAACCATCGTGGTTTCCATCTCACACCCCAGAGCATATTCTGACTACCAAGGGTCCACTTAATCCATTTTTTCAGAGCCCTCTGTAATTGTTTCTTCACCACTTTCTCCATAACCTTCCCCTAAAAGGGGAGGTTGGATATAGGATGATAGTTGTCCAATAATGTTTGATCCAGGGCAAGGCCCTTGATGAGGGGGTGGACCAGCACCTCTTTCAAGGCTGCTGGAACACCCCCTCTGACAATGAGGTTTGACTTCAGTCTAGATTCAACTCTTAGTTCCCTCCCATACCACTTTATGCAGGACAGAAGGATCAAGTCCGTAAGTGGCAGAGCTCACATCCCAGAGGCTCTGTCTACTTCCTTGAGATCCATCCAAGTTACATCGCAAGACCAAATCCTTGGTTTTCATTACAATGCCATGTCAAGATGACTACATGGCTACCATGAATTAGCACAATAAGCCCAATATCTGGGTTTGTTCCACGTTCCGTACAATGCGTCACCACTAGGGCATTGGATGGAAATAAAGATGATTGGCATTTCACACTTGGTTTTTGTTTCCAGTCGGTGAGGAAGAAAAGATTGCTTCTCAGAAACTCATCCTGCCCTTGTATGGAATTTAATCACCTCCGGTTTCACAGATGTGCTTGTATTGCTTGCTTCTTAGCCCAATGTGTTAGCCACAAACACGGCAAGATGAAGGCGGTATCTCCCTAAACAACTCTCATAAGCTGAGGAAACAGGCTGGGATGTTCTTCATTTATTTCAACACAGAGCCAAGGAGTGGGGTTTCTGGAGTCACCGTCATGCCATAAGGTGTCCTCAAGACTGAGTTTGCTCCTCTAACCTTCTAAAGATAAACCATTACATTACAGACAGGTATATTGAATAACTCTGTGCCCATCCTCCGTCATAGAATTAAAACCCCAAAACCTAGCCATTGGCTTCCCACTCTTGCATTCTGCCTTACATCTTTCTACCTCATAACTAGGTCAAGGTTTTTACATCCGACCTGGAAATGACAAAATGTGTGCAGTGCAATGGTTTCTCTTCTTCTACATATATTCATTTCCCATACTTCATCTATGCAGAAATTAGAATTCCAGGTTAAGATACAGATCAAGGCCTGGCCACCTTACTTGGCACCAGAGGGTGGCACCAAGGAAAATAGTACAATCAATCCTGGGTAGCTAAACTGGGGGCTGCTGGTTTAACCTCCCATAATGCATCAGGGTGACACCGGGGGGTTGTGGGTAAAAATAAAGTGGCAGTTCCCAGCCATGGATTCCCAGTGCAAATGGGAAAGATTTTTATTTTGTTGTTTAGAAAGAGTAGGCTGCAGAAGTAGACCCTGTCACTGACAGACCAACCTCCAGGATTCTGGGGGACCATCACGAGCCAGAATCCTTTGAACGATGAGAACTTTGTGGACAATTTTACCTAATTTTTTTTTTCTGTTGGGTAAATGCTAAAACTGAAAGGTGAAAATTAGAAATGAAACTCTGGTTGATCAATGTTTGTAGTACTACAGTGTGCATACATGACTTATGTGGAAAGGCTCAACTTTCCCCCTTTCACATTTAGTTTCACAGTATCTATTACATCTGTTCCAAAGTCTTCCCTAATGTAGTTCCCCCCAGATGTCTTGGATTAGAGCTTCCATCACTCCCTAGCCATTCAGTCCTGCTCTGGCAAGGGAGCATGAAAGGTTTAATCCAACATAGGTAAGACTGTTCTTTAGATAGATATGGGTATGGATATGGATATGGATATGGATATGGATATGGATATGGATACGGATACGGATACGGATACGGATACGAATACGAATACGAATATGAATATGAATATGAATACTCCCCATTCATGGAACCAAGCAAAAGCATCATCCCTGAGCTCCAGTTCTCTATTCCTTTGAACCTCATCTGGCATGTTTTCCCTCACATTCTTTCCCCTATAATGGACCTAGGTGGGACCCTAGAGAGGAAACAGCTTGGTGGACATCTGGGGACATTAGGGGAACATCAAGTTGAGGCAGGGGAAGACTGCTCTAGAGCTAAGCTTGGTGGACAAGATTAGGCATGCTCTACAGCAGTCTTCCCCTGCCCCAACTTGATGTTCCCCAGATGTGCTGAACTTCAGATTTCAAAGGCCATGGGGATTATGAGAGTTGAAGTCCAACACACCTGAGCACCAGGCTATCCTAGGGGGAAAGAAAGCTTCACTGCTATGCAACCACTTCACCTGTCTGAATTGTGTGAGTCTAGAGGTGAAGGTGCTGGACTAGAAGTGCAGAAACCTGAGATCTGGTCCTTTCTTGGCCACAGACGCTGACTGGGGGACTTTGGGTCAGTTCTTCTCTCTCAGCACAAGAGCCAGAATAGGGTAATGGTGAAAGTGCTGGAGTAGGAGTGGGCAGACTCAGGACCTCAGCTACAGAAATTCCTTGGGGGACTTTGGACCACACACACACTCTCTCTCAACCTAACCTAGCCCACAGTGTTTTTGTTGTGAAGGAAAAAGGAAGTAAGGAATATCCATTGTCTTGAGCTCTGTGGAGAAAGGTAGGATATTGATTCATTAAATGATTAAATATATTTCAGATGTTAAAAACTAGGGCATCTGTGGCTGACTTAGAGAATAAAAAAATAATTACACTAAATTTCTTTATCATCCCATTTCTCTGATGTGTGTTAAAGATAAAAGCTCTATGACCATTTCCGCAGCTATTTCTAAAATATCAGAATGATTTATGCTATACCAGGAAAGGGTCTCTTCTTGCTACATTTATTTGGCCACAGCATCCGTTTCAGCTGAGCGGAAAAAAAAAAAGCAGTGATGGAAGAGGAGGAGGAGGAGGAGGGGAAAGAAATATGGTAAAGCTGGAACCTTATTCAATTCATACCTGTGACCTAGAAACTCTTGTCTTTTCTTTGAAAAGTGGGTCAAAAATTATATAGAAAGGCACTTATATCATTTAGTCTTCTCCAACAAAAAATTATTTATTCCATCAGGAAATTGTGAAGGGCAGGATGAAGGAACAGGACTGAAACTTGAGACTGAGAGAAACAGAAACATGATTCAGAGAACATCTCTTGACTTTGAATTCCTTTAAATCTTCCACACATCAGATGAATTGCATTCTGGGGTACTGATGGGACCAGCCAATGACCCAGCCATAACTTTATTGAAAGTTGTGGAATCTTAAAGAGCTGGTAAAGTGCTAGATGACTGAAGGACAGTAAATGTTGGCCCTGTCTTCAAAAAGAGGCAAAAGGAAAATCCAGAAGAACTACAGGCTGGTCAGCTTGGCTTTGGCATGTGGGAAAATTTGGGAAAAGATTGTTTTGTAAGCACCTTGAGAACATGGCAGTAGTTACCAGAATTGGTATGGATTTGTCAAAAACTGTGTTGTAGGAGGTCAAACAAGCAAAGATGCTTATGAAACTCACCTGGAAATCCTAGAGAACAGGTGGTTGATATATCTCATATACAAAGAATAAGAATAGGTCTTGCCAAACTAACTTCATTTAACATTTTGATAAGGTAACTTCTTTAATAGGCTGTACAAGGGCTGAAACTGGAGAGACTAGGATCAGCCCTGCTCAGGTCAGAGACGACTCAGGTGTAAACATTGAACAGGTACCTCTTAATCTCAAAGCTGTAAAAAGAACAGCCCAAAAGTCCGTGGGCTTTTCCTTTAATGTATTGTTCTAGCTTTTTATAGTGTATAGTGCCCAGAGTCATTGGGAGTGGAGCACTTTTAAAATCTACGTAGATAAATAAATAGCTTAATTCCTGTATTCTGCATGGGCATATCTGCATTTATATGACTCCATTCTTGTCTGCAATAAAGCAATTTAGGTCAGGGCTTCCATTTTGTGAATAGTTGAAGAAGGTAGGGTTGAGTTTCAGAATAGTAAAGATTTATTGCCATGACTGTGTGGGGTCTGATTGCTTAAGGAAATGCTGAAGTCATATTTTGATTTCAGCAAAGTGTTTGACAGAACAATTCATACATTCTGATTATCCAGCTAGTTAAATGTGACTGGTAACAATTAAGTGGATCCATAACTGGCTGAAGATCATACTCAAAAAATACTTCTCAATGGTTCCTCATCAAGTTGGAAAGAGGCATCAAGTGGGGTGCCATGGAGTTCAGCCCTAAGACCTCTACATTAATTGTATGCATTAATTATTTGGGTACAAAGTTAAAGAGAATTCTTATCAAATGTGCATATGACATACAGTAGGTGGGCTAGCAGCTACCCCAGATGACAGAAATAAAAGGATTCTGGGGAAAAGAGTTGAAGGTAACAGACTGAGATTTAACAGAGATGAGCATAATGTTCTTATTTAGGAAACAAAAATCAAAAGCATGGATAAAGGAACATCACACACACACACCCTGAGGTGAAGTTAGCCCCAACCCTTGTGATCTTCTGGGAAGCCTTCAAAACTTTTTTTTTCCAGCAAGCTTGGGGATCCCCTGGTAATAGGAAACCCACGTGCTAGCTACATTTTAAATACTATCTTCCCTCTCGTGATCTTGCTTTATTGATGATCATTGTTTTTTAACGGGTTTTAGAGAACATTTTAATTGCCAGTGGTATGGTGCACTGCCTGAGCCACTTCGTGTGAGATGGGCAGCCATACAAATTTGACAACTAAATAAATAAATAAAGGATGGAGAATATCTGGCTTGATAATGGTATATGAAAAAGGTCTCGGCATAGTAGTTGATTGGTCACTGAATATGAGCCGGCAATCTAATGTGGCTGGGGAAAAAATGTAAATGCAGTTTTAGGCTGGGTCAACAAAATTATAGTTTCCAAATGATGGAAAGTAATAGTTCAACTTCACTGTGCGTGGGTCAATGCATCTCGAGGATTATGTCTGGTTCAGAGTGCCACACTTTAAGAAGAATTCAGATAAACTGGAAAACATTCCAAGTAGGGGAAAAAGATGATTAGGAGACTTGAAATGAAGTCCTATCAAGAGAGGTTGAAGGAAATGAGAGTATTGAGCCTTGAGAAGAGAAGGTGAGGAGCTTTACATGATAGCATTTTTCAAAAACTTGAAGGATATCACACAGAAGATCAAGCCCTGCTCTACAACTCAGAAGGCTTAGAATAATGGATTTAAATTTCAAGGGGAAAGATTCTGGTTGAATATGGGGCTGGGGGGAACCTTCCTAATTTAACAATGAAACCAATTAATCGGTGAAGTGGTTTCCTTCACTGGACAGGTTCTAGTAGGAGTAAAATAGATACCTGTCTGGGAGGCTTTCATCTGATTCCTGCTCTAAGCAATAGGTTGTATTTAATGACCAGGATTACCCTTTCCAACTCTATGGTTTTATGATCAGCAACGTTATTTCAGTACAGTTTGAGGCCATCCTATCTGGCCAATTTCCATTTGCTGGCAGAATGAATGGCGGTGGTGATTCTGTTATGCATGAAAACATTCCAAATGTGAATTGGCCACCTGCACATTCAATGGTTACAATCATTCTACTGTGAGCCTTCCCACACTCGCATCTAACTGCAGTGCAAATCTGCCTTTTCAACCTCATTTTTCTGCTGGGTCCCCATGTTGTTGGGGTCATCTGATTCCCAGCCCATTCTGAGGCATCCTCAAATCATCCTTTGCTGCTGTAGTGTTGTCACATTTATCCAATCATGTATTTGGTTGTGGATACAATCTGTTGCACTTCACCCACCACTGTCCAGGGGTGATCAGGTAATGCCCAAGAGCAGTGTTTACCAACCTTGGCAACTTCAAGATGGGTGGACTTCAACTCCCAGAATTCCCCAGCCAGCATGGCTGGCTGGGGAATCCTAGGAGTTGAAGTCCACCCATCTTGAAGTTGCCAAGGTTGGTAAACCCTGTTTTAGAGGATTGGTGAGCTCACTGCCCTGTTGGTATGTTAGCCTGATATTAGCATGGACACACCATAACATTTCCTGTTCTCCAGCAGCATTTTTATCAGAGCGATGGAACAGTCTTGATCTTCCCAACCAACATCTCCTTCCCAACCAACAGATCTCCAAGCCAATTCTCAGCAGCCTGCCTAATGGGGGGCAGGCATGGAGGACAGGCTGTGCAGGACAGCCGGAGGGAACTCCCTCTGCACTGAAGAACTGCAGTGTGGCCTCTGGCTTAGGTAACTTTTGAACAATTCTGGGAGTTCAGAGAAGAACAATTCTGCTCTTTCAGAAGCGTGACTTTAAAAAGCCTGACTTAACAGCTGACAGGCATGCTGGGGAGGTTGTGTATTGTGTCAGGATGCTGAATCACCACACCACGCTACCCCTCTGTGCCTCAGTCACCTGTTCAGAGGCTGAATACCAGTTCCTCGCCTGGGGGAATGGCCTGGCCCTGCGGGAGACTTTGCTCCTGCTTCACCGTGTCATCTGCTTCCATAATGCTTGTCACCCGTTAGCTGGGTTACTTTTTAATTGTCCTCTTTCAGAATGGCCAATTCATCTCTCGGCATGAAACCTGAGGCAGGCAGGCAGAGTCAAAGACTGGAAGGGACCCCAAGGGAGACACATTTCTCTTGCTTGGCTAGAGAAGTGGGGGGGGAAGGTGAGGTTGCCTGCTTCATTGTGAAGCTACAATCTTGATTAAAATAAGAGCAAAAAAATTGCCCCGATGACAGCTGAAGGTTTTCCCCACCTCTGCAGCCTGCGTGGTAGGAAATGTTGCTAGTGGGTACATCACTGTGGGTTTGGATATTTTATTTGATTTGTGTATTTATTTCTGATTGCAAGAAGAGATGGAATTTGTCTTGAAAATATATCCATGTTAGCAGCTCCAGCTTAAGATGCTTTGCAGCCTGAAACAGAGCAGGGATAAAGCCACACACGTGCATGCATGTATGCACACATAAACGCACACATAGTCAAGATGCTAGTATTCAAAGCCAGCCCAACACTTTCTAGCATATGAGGCAAAAAATACGTAGAACACCACATTAAACAATCAGGTATCTGTGATACCCCACATTTGCCACCTAATGGTTTTGTGGGCATCTGTGTGTCTAGATTTGTATTACAGGTAGTCCTCGTTTAGCGACCACAATTGGGACCAGCAACTTGGCTGCTAAGTGAAACCATTACTGTGCTTACAATCTTACTTCAGCTTTCCTTTGATTTACAAACCTGTGAAAGTCATGAATGCAAGGATTGGTTGCAAAGTTACTTTTGCATCACTGTCATAACTGTGAGCGGTCACTGTATGAGGCAGTTGCTAAATAAGGACTACCTGTAGTATATTTTGTCTATGCATATTTTAAATGAATATACTGCTCCCCACCCCAGCCGCTGGAGAAATTTTCATAGATACCCATGGAAGTCACTCCGAACTAGGGGCACCTGCAGGTGGAGTCAAAAAAGTTAAGAGGGTAGCTGCAACTATGCAATGGAAGCCCTGTTCCTTTTGTTCCTACATGTGTTGAACATTCATAGCTGCTATTTTGACTTTTTCGTACCTCCTCCCACCCCACCCCACCCCACCCCAAGAAGCTCCTGTTCTGAACCCTTCTTGGGAATAAACCAATGGAGTAACAGCTTCAAAATCAATACTGAAATGTTGAGTCTTGTTTATAACCATGTGCAGAATCCTGGAGCTGACCATAGAGTTCTCACCCTGGCAGCCAAAATGGGACTCCCACCATAGAGTTCGTACAGAAAGGTATCCAAATAGCTGTTCTGCTAACAAATGTCTTGATCTAGAACCCACCTAGATCTAGCAATGAGTCCTTTCAGAGCAATTTCTACTATAGCTGAGAATCTTGGGACCTGATTCTTCTTAGCGCTATTTCAGCAGCTTCAGTGGTAGGACATATTTCCAGACCACCCAGGAGTCCTGATTCTGGCTTAATTCATCTGCAATGAAAGCCACAAAGCTACCTTGGCATGCCCACCAACGTCTGATTTCAGCATTTTCCCTTTTCCTTTTGCCATGGAAAATACTGAATGAATAATATGAAAGAAGGGCCTGCTGTGATTGCTTTGAAAAAGTGCCGTCTTGTTCTATTACAATTGTCTGCTGTGTCGTGATGGGTGTAACAGTGGAGAAAAACACGGAAAGCTTTTTGCCCTGAAACTTCAGTGAGAATCCTGTAATCAATGAGGTAGAAGTGGCCAAGGATCTCATTAAGACGAATTCCTTCCTTGTTGAAGGAGTCCAGAGTATTCCAGGCAGATGGACTGACCAACTTCCACTTGAACACATTTGCTGAACAGGAGTCCACCGCATCTCTGAGCAGTTGATACCACTGTCAAATGGCTCTTACGCTTGGAACTTTTTTCTAGCATTCAGTCAGAAACTATTTTCTTGTCCCCTAATCCCATGTCTGTGAGAGCCAGTTTGGGGTAGTGGTTAAGGTCCTGGGCTAGAGACCGGGAGTTCTAGTCCCACATTAGACCCAAAGCCAGCTGGGTGACCTTGGGCCAGTCCCTTTGCCCAGTTCTAGGAAGGAGGAGGCAAGGGCAAACCACTTCCAAAATCTTACCAGAGAAAACCTGCAGAGACTTCTCCAGGCAGTTGCCAGGAGTCACCACTGACTCAAAGGCACCCCAAAAAAATCCCATGTCTTGCGTTCTGCGATAAAGCAGGACCAGAGTGGACCAGAGTGGTACAATTTAGGGCCTTTTATTATTTGCACCTAATCATGATACGAACATGTCTTGGCAATGTCTTTTTTTCTGCTGTGTCCTCATGACTGCGTGATCCTCGCCTATCTATCTATGTCAGTGTTGTCCAAACTTGGCCACTTTAAGATGAGTGGACTTCAACTCCCAGAATTCCCCAGCCAGCATGGCTGGCTGGGGAATTCTGGGAGTTGAAGTCCACTCATCTTAAAGTGGCCAAGTTTGGACAACACTGATCTATGTGGTCGCTAGGAGTTGAAAACTACTTGATGGCACATAATTGATCAATCCTCATCACATTGTCTTCATCTTACCCTCAGCCCCTTACTGAGCCAGCCTTAAATTGCCTTTGGGTATATAATACCTAAATAGCATTATACCAATGCCTTCCTCCTTACACCTCCAATGATAGCTGCCTGATACATAAAATCTGCACCCTTTGCACTCCATATGTTGATGCCCAGTATTGAGAGGGGTGAATGGTGGCACTGTTTGCCTATTTCATCTGATTTGGCTTCACTCTCTCCCCTCCAACTTGGTCAGCCCCATCTACTACTATTCTGCTATTATTATTATTATTATTATTATTATTTATTTATTTATTTATTTATTTATTTATTTTCCCTAAAGAGCTGATGCTGGTGGGCTATCAGAATTGTACAACAGCATAGACTACTCAGACGGTGTTGCATGGTATTTATTTAGCCTTGATTTAATTAAATAAAGCAAAGGGGAAAAACAATAGAATAATGAAAGAAAAACAGAGCAAAACAACCAGGTTATATACATAGGTGCTTCTCATACAAGTATATAAAGTGTCAGACAACAGTCTCAAAAAGATGACCATATTTCACTGTGCTCGTCCATACATTATCTCCATCTGTAAGCAATTTGTTTAGATTTCCAATCCACTGAGTAATTTATAAACTTATCTTTCCAAGGTTGAAATGCAAATCGCTTAGCAATAAGAAGAGTGTAGAGAGTCCAGCCATCAATCTCCATTAATTGTTTCAAAAGAATGACCATTCTGGGCTCAATCTTTTTGGACATCCAAAGGGCTTGAACTCTATGGTCCTCATTGGGGTAACGCAAGGCTGAAATAGTGAAAGAATATTAAAACATGGGCAATCCAACTCTCACTGCTCCTGGACGCAACTTGGTGGTCAGAATCTGTTGCCCGAATAAAGGAAGGAAAGAGAAAGTCTAAGTGCTGTTTGTGACTCAGCTCTCTTTGTGGCCCCAATCTGTTGGGTTAGGAGGAGGAAGAGATGACCAAAAGAGTCCTGCCTCCAGACCCGACCATTCCTGCTGCAACACCATGACTGGCAGGTGATTCTCCTTCTAGAGGGTTGACATGCCCCAAGAGGAAGATCGCAAATCCAGAAGAATCACTCAATCCTTTGGCTTACCACATACTGCCCACACAAAATCAGCCTACCACCTTCTGGAAGTGAGTCAAAAGAGTTACAACAGAGAGGGAGAGGAATCAGATGGGGACCCTGCTGATCATAAGGATGGTGGAGGGGATGGGGGGAAAAAATGTTGTGAAAGTGACTATTCCTTCAAGACTGATCTACTTCCTCTCGAGTCTTCCTAGGCTGATGCCTTTTAGTTATTTTAAGCAAACTGATAAGATATTGAGATTGTTTTAAAAGGGGGAAGGCAACCATCTAGATTTTCCTTTTCTAAATTATGACTATGGCTTTTCTTTATCTAAATTATGGCTATCGTATGGTGGGACCTTTCCCAGTTTTATCTTAGGATAGACTTCTACTTCGATTTCACTGTGGAATGCAAGTCAAAGAAACCACTATGGGCACAATTGAGAAAGTTATTGCGTGGATTTTCTGATGTCACAGCCAGGGTTTGGTTCCATTTCTACAGTACGTCTATTGTATTTCCTGCAGCAGGCAGGGGTGGTGGGTGGTGGCTTCCCGTCTATAGAGGGAGCAGATGTATAAAGCTAGATTGAAACAAAAATATTTCCAGAGCATTCACGAAGGGAAAACAAAAAGGAGGGACAGAAGTAGAAAAGAAGCTTGCTCTATAAATGCGGAGCTAGCACGCATCTTCCAGTCTGATGGACTCACCATGCTAATTGTATCAGCTTATGGAAGTTAAGACCCGCTCCAGGAATTCTAATCTGCTTTCTAGTCATTGACCATTCCAACCCAAAACCGTTGCCATGACTGAGAACAACCAGCCCTAATCTAACATTTCCAGATATCTTTGTAAAGGAATGTAGAGATAACTTGGATGAAAGAATGGATGAACCGTTAAGGGAGGAGAAATGGTAACTCAGTCCTTGGAAAGTTGAAAGGAATAGGAAAGAAATTCAGAATAACCCCACCTTGATTGTGTTTGGTATAAGAGGGGGCAGAGAGAAACTCTGGAAGGCTTTTAAGATTCTGTTACTATATCCCACAGCAGTAAAGTAGCATTCCTGTAATCCTTGCAGTGTCTTCTTCTTAACCTGGGCTACCTCAAAGGGCTGAGAGTCTTGGACTATCTCCAGAAATACAATTATTCCATCTAACTGTATTGGGTTAGATAAACTGAGGCCCTCAATATTCTGAACGACAACTCCATCATCTTTTCCATTGGCCATATTTATTTATTTTCATTTATTTATTTATATGTCAAATTTGTCACTGCCCATCTCACTGCAGAGCGACCCTGGATGGTTTACAATAAAAAGAATAAGTATTAATTAAAAGAGAACAAATATTAATTAAAATGCACAAGAAGATTCCTATATAAATAATAAATATCATCCAAGAAACTGATGTTAACTAGGAGTTATTAGACTTGGGGAGCGTCTTCAAGGCACCAGCCACTCCCAGGGTTGGTTATATCCCTCCTCATCCCATGCAAGTTGGCAGAGCCAGGTCTTCAATTCCTTCTGGAGAGCTGGGAGGGTAGGGGCCTGCCTCACCTCTGGGGGGAGAATATTCCATAGGGTGGGGGCAACATCAGAGAAGGCTCTCCTCCTGGGACCCACCAGGTGACATTCTCTATTATTAATATTAGCTAAAGCTGGAGAGAAGTAAGGTCCCAACCTTCTGGTGGGTATCAGATTGACTTCCTCTAATCTGTATCATAAACCTGTCACTCAAATATCAGTTTTTCAGATTTGACCTGAAAGTTCAAGAGAGTCATTTTCCTTTTTTTCAATGATTGAGCCTAACCAGTTCCAAGAGAAAACCTGAGAGCTGAAATGGAAAGAGACTTTACCTAACCCTAACTTTTTCACTTTCATGATCATTCTGGCCAAGTCCCTAATGCAAATACAGTGCTAATTTTGCTAAAAGACAAATCTGAGCTTGAGTTTTCTCTCTGCTTTATAGTCTCGCCGAGCAGGCATTATATGTTTTAGAGTAAAATGGCACTCCAGCAATACTTTAAATGCACACAGACACACAAGTCAAGCAGAGAACTGTGAGCCCAAAGAAGTCATTCCAGCAATGTGCTTTGATTCTTAAAGCTTGCAAAAAATGAAACTCAATTGGAATTTGGACGTTCTGTCTCAATTCCAGCCTTCACAAAATGAGCAGCAGCAATTCCGGGTAGGTTTTTGCCCAACATGTCACAGAAAGATTATTCCTGCCCTCTGCCTGCCCTCTGCCCACCCCCCCCCCACCCCGTTTAGATATGATACTCTTACATTCTGATCTGATTTTTGATCATCTAGAAGCACACATTCTTTATTTTGTTTTAAGCCTATTGATTCCCTACTTTCCCATTGTAAACCCCTTCAAAGCAATTTACTATATGCCAACATTAAAAGCACAATCATAAATGGAGCCACAGGCAGCTGCATCAAATCAGCCCAACCTACGGTTTGAAAATGAGACCAACCGGTTGGAATTAGCCTGCTGCTTAAACTGTTAGCATGAAACTGCCCAAATATATCTTTTTAGAAAGGAAGTCAGAAGATTTAAAAAAAAAAAAGTCCTTTGCCTAAGCTTTTTAAAACCACATCCATTCTATATCACCTTCCTGGATCAATAAACTTGGCAAGAAATCAATAAAAATTACTGGGCTGCATAAATCAGAAGGGAAACGGTAGAGGACTAAGATGAAGAGATGCAATCTCCAGTCTGCCTTCAGCCATGGGAGTTTCCTGGATGACTTTGGATCAGTCACTGGGGCTTTTTCCTACCTCATCACCACACCAACATGCCCTGGCAACATCTTTTTTCTCCTGTGTGTCCTCATGACGTTGTCCTCATCTCCTCCCCAGCCCGTGGGGGAGAGGCTTGCTGCATCCTTAGCTGTCCTACTGTTAAACCATCTTATTCCCTCTTATTCCAACAAGGGCAGTGTCCAGGGGTATAAAGTAGGCCTGTTACCCAAGTCCTTAGAAGGAGGTTACAGGACTGCAGTGACTTCCAGAAAAGGCTGGATAGAGATGGGCAGCTGTGAGAGAATCTGTGGAGGCAGGGAAAAACATGGGAAGGAGAGTAGAAACCAACAGCAAGTGAGTCTCTTGGCAGCTTATCTCATAAATGACAACTCTGCCTGGGTGACGAGAAACCTAGGAAGAAGCACTTATATCACGCAGAGCCTCCACCTGAATGAACTCACTAGAAACAAGGGCTGGAAATTCCTTTTGCAGTTTCCAGGTTTTGGTATTTACAGCAAGATTAGCATTCAAGAGACATTCTTCAGGTGTGTTGTTCTGGTTACCCTGCTCTTGCCCACTTGGGTGGGGGTTGACAGTGATGGAGATAGCCAATATCATACAGGTATAGTTTTCTGCTGAGAACCACTGTGAGGTAGTGGTGAAGGGGTTGGACTAGGTATGGGGAGACCCAGATTCTAGCTCTCCCTCAGCCCCAGAAGCTCCCTGGAGCATGCTGAGCCAGTCCCTCCCCCTCAGCTCAAGAACCAGGGCGGTCTAATGGTGAAGGGGTCGAACTAGGAGTGGGGAGACCCAGAAGTTCCCCCTCAGCCAAGGAGAACCCTGGGAGACTTTGGGACAATGACTTTCTCTTAGCAGAAGAAGTAGTATGGAGTAGTGGTAAAGAGGCTGGAGTAAGAATGGGGAGATCCAGGTTCTAGTTCCCCCTCAGCCATGGAACCTCCCTTGGGGACTTTGAATCAGTGTTCCTCCTCAGCCCTAACCAGCATCAGACTCTCCAGTAAGCCACCTAATAAACAACCCTCTCAACGTATCATGCCTTGCTAGCTTTGCTGCAAAATCTAGGCCAAGGGCAGTGCAAAAATAGAGGGACCCTGCAACCTTTGGGACAAAGGTTAAGGAAAACAGCAACCTGGGTTTTCTTGCTAACTCGAGGATAGCCGGAGAGAGGAGAGGAATTCAGCAGAGAGGAAACATGGGAATAAAATTGGGAGCAGGGAATCCTATGGGCATTGTCCTGACCTTTCCGACTAAAGGCAGGATATGATATGTCTCGTGAATCCATCAAGGATATATAAAAAGCTAACGTTGTAAGAAACCCTTATTCTGCAAAAAAAAAAGGTGTACAGATTTACCACATCAAAATTCCTCACAACATCTTTGCAATGGTGAAAGGCTAGCCAAACAAACTGGGAGATTATTTGCTTGAAATGTTGCAGGATTGTCCTGGAAAAAGCCAGGCCTCCTTCCATTTCCCATCTCTTTGCTTCATGAAGGAAGCAAACGTTCTGAGAATGGTGAGAATCCCGTGGCATTTTAATAATGCAGCAGGGAAGGGAAGGGAGGTGTAATGGGGGGGGGGGGGAATCTCAAGTAGGAACCGTTGGCCGCGGCGAAAAGTAGCTCAAACCATCCTTCATACAGCCATCCACCCATCCAACCAACCATCCACCCCATGCCAAAGTTGTTGCGAATCAGAAAATTAGAAATGGAGTGACACATCAAACTTGGTTTTAAAAATAAATCATCCTGCTGGCATACCTTTTTTTCATCGTGCCTAAACCAAATGTTCTCACCCTTTTGTGTCACAGGCCTCTTTGAGAGTCTGGTGAAACCCACAAACCCCTTCTCAGAAAATTGGATTTAAATCCATAAAATAGAATATACAGTGTAGATTGTACTACTATTATGCTCAAATACAATTATCAAAATGTTTTTTTTAATAATTCAAATAATTTTAGATTGTGAGATTGATTGAAGCTAACGTTTTGGAGTTGAGAGGCCACAAATGACTTGGTTGCCTACGTGCCTTATTGAGCAAAAAGCTAGATTTCACTTAGAGATTACTGAAAACAAAATTAAAAGGATTTTCCCATCCACAGACCCCCTGAAATCTACCCACACACCTCAGAACCATGGTATAAACTATTCAAGGATCTGTGGCAAACCAATCCTGCTTTAAAATGTTCTTCAAAACTCCTCCAAACTCCACAGTGAAAAGGAAGACCATCCCATCAGATGGGTCTTCTTTCTTTTTTAGGCGGTGGTAGTGAGGTGGAACCTCTCTTTTTTTTTCAAAGACTAACCCTTGCTGCTTCCATTATCCTAAGAATTAACCAAGCCATGAACACTCTAATTTGGGTGACACATCAATGTCAAAGTCTTGGCAGCAATAGATGCCAAGTATTGTTAGTGTTGCTTCATCCACCACTGTGTCCAGAGCAGTAGAATGATGGTAGAAGAGCAGTCACCAAGGACCTCTTTATTTAATCCATTTCTGGTCATCTGACTTGGCCTCCAATGCAATGGATGACGTATAGGTTTTGAGGCCATTGAGACACCATGTTGGAAAAGGGGGAATTACATTAATACTGGTGCAGCTAATGACAACTTCAGCCTTTCTCATGGGTTGAAGACAAGATGAAAGCAATGTCATGGGGACATGGCGTAAAAAAAGAAACTATCTAAACATGTTCGTCTCACGGTTAAAGGCAAGTCTGGAAAGTTTCAAAACATCTTCTAGCATTGCCCAGTCATTACTGAGAAGATGACATGCCTGATTATTGTTGTAACAGCACAACTATGGTTGGATGACTGAGAAAGTGTTATAAGTGGTGAGCTTGGAAATGGCCAAAATGGATGGAAGCTGTTTTTCAAGATGAGCTTGAAAATCCTAGTAATCTACTTATGGGGTTTGCGTGTTCTCTATCTCTGGAGGCTTTTAAGAAGAAGCCTCTCATGGTTGGTTTAATTGTTTCTCCCGCCCATTGTAGAGGGTTGGAGTAGATGATCCATATCATCCCTTCCGACTCTATGATTTTATCATTCTTGCTTTCTTGGCAGCAGGACAAAAGGGGTTTGCCAACGCCAGAGGAAAGGAAAACAAACACTTAATGATACCGAGTCATACAGAAAGCAGGAAGCAACACCCAGAAACCCTGGCTGCAAAATGTTCTAAGAAAACCCTAAGTTCAAGGGCAGATGAGCTCCTCTGGAAAAGAAGTCTTCCCCAAGGCTGTGTCTCCACTGAGAAGGCCAAACACCTGTTGATAAATGCATTTCCTCCTAAATGGAGCAGGGTTGCAAATCCAATTATCTCAGTTGTTAGGACAAGTTCTTTCAAGAAGAAGACAATCCTTCCAAAAGCGTGGTCCATGGTTGAAGAACAGACCAGTTGGCACCTGGAGGCCAAACAGGTGGGGAAAGAGAAGATGAAGTCATGCAGGTGGGCACAGAGAGACGCTATCTGCAGTTTTGGTGTGTTTTAAAGGTGTTTAGGTTTGCATGGTGGTGGGGAAACCTACTTTTTTTTTAAGAGCCAGATTTGGTGGGAAATCATATTTTGGTTGGCCACCAAATTTTGGCAACATGAATTTGAGAGGCCACACAAAAAAAAATTCAGAATAGCCATGGG
The DNA here is from genome assembly GCF_059951505.1 of Python bivittatus. Taxonomy (NCBI): domain Eukaryota; kingdom Metazoa; phylum Chordata; class Lepidosauria; order Squamata; family Pythonidae; genus Python; species Python bivittatus. The sequence continues at coordinate 458,198 of NW_028277102.1, forward strand.
GTCCCCGGCTTCAGTTTTGGGTTTCATAAGTGAGTAAAAGGAAAGACTTACTCAAGGCAGGATTTGGGGGGATTACATGGTTTTTAGATAACATGATGGAAATGAACAATGAACAACAATACAGGAAGCAATATGGAGAACAAACTTAGAAGATAACTGCAGGGGGGGCCCACAGGGGTCAAAAAAAGGCAGCATGGCGGCCACAACTATACTTTCAAAGGCCTGCCCCCTTTTCAATGCATTGCAGTGTACATCAAAACTCAGGTTTAAAAGATTGCATCATTCTGGCCACCATTTTGATTTTTTTGAACCTCCATGCAGGCATCCCCGCATTATTTTCCTCTAAGGTTCTTCTAAGATCCCACCCAAACATTAGTCATCCAGTCAAACATAGATCCTGCTGTTTTTTGGAATGTGTATATGTGGGTAATCATCAAAATTAGCAAGATAATGCCATAGTCATTATTAATTTAATATCGTAGAGCAGTGTTCTCTTTCTCAACCTCAGTGTTTCTCAATCTCAGCAACTTTAAGATGAGTGGACTTCGCTCCCAGAATTCCCCAGCCAAGCTGGCTGGGGAATTCTGGGAGCAAAGTCCACTCATCTTAAAGTTGCTGAGGTTGAGAAACACTGCCGTAGAGAAAACAATTAAGGGCCCAGGGTCACATTGGTGACATGGGCAACCCTATAAATCAATTTAAATAAATAGCAGGGGTGGGGGGTGTTGCACAGGATCTAATGTAACCCTCTATCAACCATCTTGTCCTCCATAGGCAAGATCCTTCTGTAATGTTTCCTTGCCTTGTCAAATAAAAGTAACTTCCCATGTTAATAAAATATTTCCTGCACCTATGGTTTCTTGTAGGAGGGTCAGATTTGGGAGGCTGTGTGCTTGGGGGTGACAAAAAGAGGGTTGATGGGTGTAAGCCATGTGCTGTCCATCCCTACTAAGCACGGATCTTAGTAAGGTGCCTTTTCACATGAGTCAAATACAGGTAAAGCAGTGCTCGGGATACACTGGGAAAGGGTAAAATTTTGAAAGTAGGAGGGGGAATATTTGAATTCCCTGTTTCAAGTTTTTTCCTCTTTTTGTTCTGCACTTTAAACAACAAAGAAGGGAAAAAGAATAACCAGTCATGAATTCTCTTAAAATCTTCTCTCTTGCACAGAATAACAATTGGTATTGGGGCAATCGAAAGCTTCTTTATCACTAGGGGTATAGCCATGATCAAAGGGGAAAATAAACCCAAAGTAGAACAAACTAGGTTCGGCAACCAGAAATGTTTTAATTACAAAGAACGGGGAGACTGAAACATCTCAGTAATGCCAATGTGAGCTTGATGACAAAATTATGTTTCATTTGGGGTAAGTGGACGTGTGTATTGAAATCATCACCCATGGGTTTGAAAAAATACAGTTTGAGGGTGACAAGACGAAATCCCCCCATCTGTGATACTGCAGAATTTTTGTTTATAGAAGAGGCGTTGAGAGCCAACATTTGGTGTAGTGGTGAAATGGTGAAGGCACCAGGCTAGAAACTGGGAGACCATGAGCTATAGTCCTGCCTTAGGCACGAAGCCAGCTGAGTGATCTTGGGCCAGTCCCTCTCTCTCAGCCCTAGGAAGGAGGCCAGGGCAAACCACTTCTGAAATCTTGCCAAGAAAACTGCAGGGACCAGTCCAGAAAGTCACCAGGAGTCAATATTGACTCAAAGGCACCAAAGGAGGAGAAGGAGAAGGAGAAGGAGGAGAAGGAGGAGAAGGAGGAGAAGGAGAAGGAGGAACATTGTCAATAAAGGTTGACCCCCAACACCCAGCTTTTGCTAACAGAATCATCAGGAGACATGAGAGAGATTAACACTACTTTTTCTTGCAGCTTCTAGGGGATGAAAATGGCTATTTTGACCCTTTTGCCCAAAGTAGTTCCATCAGCAGATGACCTGCTCTGAGTTCCATACTATCTTCCTGCACTTCCATCTATCAAAAAGGAGCTTTTTAAATGGAAGCAAAGGCATCTGAAGATCTCACTCCAGACTTCTTCTGGAATAAAAGGGTGTTTTAGCCTTTAGTCTTCAGCAGTAAGATTTATCAGTTCCATTTCTCTTGGTTGGCTAGAGAAGTGGGTGGGGGAAAAAAGCTTGCCTGCTTCATTGTGAGGCTGCAATCTTGATTAAAATATAAGCAAAAAAGATTGCCCCGATGAAATTTGAAGGTTTTCCCCACCTCTGCAGCCTGGGTGGTGGGAAATGTTACTAGTGGGTATACCACTGTGGGTTTGGAGAGGAATTTTTTATTTTGTTTGCTTGTTTGTTTCGTGGGAATTGAATATTTTATTTTATTTATTTTTTTAGATTTGTTATCCCGCCTTTATTATTTTTGTAAATAACTCAAGAACATACCTAATACTCCTTCCTCCTCCTATTTTCCCCACAAGAACAACCCTGTGAGGTAAGTTGGGCTGTGAGAGTGTGACTGGCCCAAAGTCACCCAGCCGGCTTTCATGCCTAAGGCAGGACTAGAACTCATAGCCTCCTGTTTTCTAGCCTAGTGCCTTTACCACTAGACCAAACTTTTCCTCTCCCTCTCCCTCTCCTCTCTCTCTCTCTCTCTCTCACACACACACCCACACACACACTGTCCCTCCCTCCCTCCTGTATATATACTGTATATATACAGTATAGCCTGCGCCTAGACCTAGGGTAGTCAACTTGATGCCCTCTAGATGTTTTAGATGATACCTTCCAGAATCTCTTGTCCTGGGCCATGGGTCTGGGGAGTTGAAATCCCACAAATTGGAAGGTAATAGGCTGCTCACATCTGGGCAATAGAACAGGTGTCTGCAAGGGAGAATCAAAAAAGTTAAGTCACCACTGCAGGTTTGAAGCCTCACTCCTTTTCCACCTGTGTAAAAGAGGCAGGACTTTAATTGCATGCTATCTGGGTTTTTTTACACCCCCAGGCCCCTGGAGATCCCCAGCGGAAATCTTCCCTCCATTGATCCAAGTAATACAAAAGTGCAACTTTTTCCCCTCTGGACACATTCTGGATGTGTGGACTACAGCTCCCAGAATCCCCCAGGCAGCCCAGCCATTGCTGAGAATTCTGGGAATTGCTGTGTGCCTATCTGGAAGGGGCCCGGGTTGGGAAAAGTTGCAATTGTGTTATGGTCACGTCATCATTGAGATGGTTATGTTGTAGCTGTCGTTTCATTTTGATTACCGCGTGTACAATCCTGCATGGAGCAGAGGGTGGACTAGATGGTCTCTGGGGTCCTTTCCAACTGTATGATTTGATGTATGTATATCAGGGGCTACTTCTGAAAAGAATCCGATAAACATCCTCTTAACCTGGTGCCCTGCAGATGTAATATGGTTTGTCTGGTTTGGGCTTGGCTGTTGTAGTTTGTAAGCCATGTTTCATGGTTTGCATGCGTTAATAAGCCAGGGAAAGGAAACCTTCTGAACAAGGCTGCAATCAATGGCAAAATTGGGTAATTGCACAGAACGTGTCCAAAGGGTCCTCTGGTTCCATCTTGCATGCTTGACCAAGAGGAGAGAGTTAGAATGGTTTGTGCTACAAAAGAAGATTCACGCCCAGTTCAAGAGATTCCAAGATGACAGTCACACTTAAATAAGGAGAAAAGAAGTTGTTTTTTATTGCATATGAAATCTTGGCCTTTAATCTGCACTAGAAAACCCAGGGTTACCTTGCTGCATTGGCATGGCACATCAGAGACTCCATGGATGAGTCTTCACACCCTATACCAGTGTTTCTCAACTTTGGCCACTTTAAGAGGGGTGGACTTCAACTCCCAGAATTCCCCAGCCAGCCATGCTGGCTGGGGAATTCTGGGAGTTGAAGTCCACCCCTCTTAAAGTGGCCAAGGTTGAGAAACACTGCACCTACAGTATATATTTGAATAGGATTTTATAGGTTCTAGAATCATAGAATTGTAGGGTTGATTAGAGTTCTTCTAATTCTACCCTCTACCCAAGGCTGGCTGATCTTACTAAGATGAAGTGACTCATAACCAAGCTTCTCACTTACAATCACAATTCACAAGACAAAGTAACATATCTAACAGTGTATTTCAACCTTGGCCACTTTAAGACAGGGGGACTTCAACTCTCATGCATGCTGGCTGGGCAATTCTGGGAGTTGAGGTCCACCCCTCTTAAAGTGGCCACGGTTGAGAAACACTGACCAACACATGCACCATTCTGTCATGGCCATTCATTGTATGGGATGGAGATGTTAATAGCTTGCTCCCAGTCACCCTGGAATCAGCCATTCCTCCTGCCAATGATGGGATCTGGGTTGACTTCCAGGTGATGAGCATTACCAGATTTTCATGTCTTCCAGAGAACTCCCTCACATTACAACATATTTAGTAATATAGCCAGTGATGGGCTTCACACATTATGATAAAGCTGTGGCTCCCTTACTGGCTTGGTTCACACTATTTTGACTAAGTCAAAATGAAACAAAACATATTTGGGCTTATTATAATGTGTGAACCCAGGCAGGATGTTGCCAATTTGACTGGATCTCACTAAAGGCCGCTTCCCATGAGTGACTTAAAGTCTCTTTGTAGCATCCCTCAGCCATCACTGAAGTTCTACAAAGTTTGTCATTATTGCTGTTACTTTGGCACAATGATGGTTAAATGATGCTAGAAGATGCTACAAGTTGCTAGATAAACCATCTCTATCATCATGCAGGTTAAACAGCTCTTTAAAGTTGTTTACAGTTTGGGACCAGAATACTGGAATCCTCCCCTAGACTGCTGAAGACCCTCTTCGGAAGACTTCTCTGGGGACTTGCATCAGATGAGATGTAGATGGTGGAAAGGTCTTTCCAGTGGTGGCTCCCTCACCCAAGAAGGCATGTCTTTGGGCTACCGTCAAATCATTTCATGGAGAGGCAAAATCCTTCCTTCTTATCATCCCAGGCCTTTTGAACATGTCCTGCTGTGATTTCTCTTCCCTTCTACATTGTTTTCATCATTTTTAATGGATCACATTTTTTAGTGTTAGTATACCTCCCTTAGAACATGGTAACAGGATAAAATAGAAATCCCTATATACACATGTATCAAATACAAGGAGGAGAAGAAGAAGGAGAAGAGAGGAAGAGGAAGGGGAGGAGAATCGGGAATGAAACAAACCATGCCTGGGCTCATGGGAATAAATAAGCAAGCAAAAGAAACATATATTAAACAATGATCCCATATTAGGAAATATCTATCATTATCTATAAAACCAGCAAAGGTGGGGAGAGGGGAAAGGAAAGAGGGCAATCGCTTCTTGTATGTGAATGGCGTCTGGGCCTGGAGCTCATCCCCAAGACCAACTCAAACTCTAACCCCAAAATTAGGGTTCTCGCCTACTTAGCCTACTTAGCCTGGTTAGCACTCAGATGGGAGACTCTCCGAAAATCCCCAGGCTATAGACTCGGCTGAGAAGTCACAAAACCGTTGCAGAAGGAGGCTATAGCAAACCACTTCCACCTTGTTGCCAACGAAGCTACATGGCCTGTCCGGATATCGCTCACCTCAGACAAAGCTGTTTTTTCATGCTTGACACAACAGCAAAAGCTAGACGTTCAAACGGCATAATTCTTGCATCCTCTAGTGACCCAGCTGAGGAGTGCAGCTTGATGAAATGTGGGTATATCTTGCAGAGCAAAGGAAAAGGAAGAACATTGTCAAGTATGGGCTTGCGTACGTGTGTGTAAGGTGGGAAAGTTAGCAATTAACTTCTTTGATGTGGCCTCCTAGGGCCTCAGTTTTATTTCTTGTGATTATATCATTCCAGGGTATATAAGGAAGGCTGGTAAACCTTTAACATTTTTCATTAGTTAGACCCGTAATGCAGATATTAATCCATTATCTAGAGCAGTGTTTCTCAACCTTGCCAAGTTTAAGATGTGTGGAATTGAAATACCAGAATTACCCAGCCAGCAAGGCAGGCTGGGGAATTCTGGGAGTTGAAGTCCACACATCTTAAACTTGGCAAGGTTGAGAAACACAGATCTAGAGTGCCATCATAGGTCATCTGCTCCTTGCTGAGACCTTCTCCAGTTTCCTATGCTGGATAGCTTACAGCTGCTGTTTTAATTTCCCACAAAGGTCCCAGTGGCGCCACTCCAAGGCCCATAAGCAAGGACTCCAGAGCTATCTTTGTTTGTTTTATCTAAAGACACAGGACATAGAGGAATAAATTTTAAAAAATAAGTACAATAAAAAAAAATAAAAAAATAAAAAAAATTCAATGATTTGCTTTCTAAACTGAACATTCTTTTCACCATACCTTCACAAAATTGTGCTGGCCTACCCAACCTAAGTTTAGCTGCTAAAGCAGGACTACATACCCTACCATGCACATCCCAAGTGATGGTTCCAAAGGACTACAGGTCCCATGCCATGTTGTAACTTCCAGCAAGGCTTAACCAGTCCCACTTTTACCCTTTTTTCACACTCCCTGGTGTTTTTCCGTTGGTTTTAATCCAGGATATTATGAGAAATTTAAAAATCTCTAAAATCTTTCTGTATTTACAGCCCACTAGAGGGCACTTTAACCAAAACTATCTGGAATGATTTCAAACGTCAGGGAGAATCAGATAGTAAAAGTCTCCTTCCTGATGAGTTAAACTATTTGAAACTTCATGGATATGCCCTGGTATTTTTCTTGACAACAATACAGAACTTCCATGAAGATTTCTCATTCTAGCCTACCAGCCCTGCTATTTCCTGAGAGTTTACTGTCTAAAGAGCAGAATTGTGCAAGCGATGGTTTTACTTGTGACCCTTTATAGAAGCCAAAATTTAATTTAATTTAATTTAATTTAATTTAATTTAATTTAATTTAATTTAATTTAATTTAATTTAATTTAATTTAATTTAAAGAAGCAGGATAACATATTCTTGACACTGGATCGGTGTTGGAGAAGACTCTTGAGAACACAATGGATACTCAAGAAAATCAGAAAATGGCACAACACCAATCAATGCAGAGTTTCGATTCGAGGGCCAAATGACCTGGCTCAAATCATCATCCTTTGAACATATTATGCGAAGAAACCTACAGTGCTGGGAAAGGTGGAAGGAAAGAGAAGAAGAGGATGACCAGCAGCAAAGGGGATGGACTCAGTTATACTGGTGATGGGTATACTGTGGGAAGACCTCAAAGACCAGGCTAGAGACAGATTGTCCTGGAGAAAATCTATCTATGTGGTCGCTATGAGTCAGCACTGACTGGATGGCACATCTTCTTCATCAACCCTGATCAGCTCCCGCCTGCTTAACTTCTGCGATCAGTCAACTGATCAACTACCACCAGCTAAAATATTCAAGTGCCTGGGAACAGAATCCTACAAGGAAAGATGGGGGAACGGGGACCATGAGAAATAAAAAATGAGGTGGGTTAAAATAGCCCTTTTCAGATTACACTTGAAGGGCATTGTTTTGATACACAATTTTACTCTCTCTCATAATGTGTGGGCATGCATGTGACAGTGCACTCTATCTTATTTACAAAGGATTAAGTTGCTTTGTAAGGAGCACAGCGTTTCTTTCCCCCACCTTATCCCTTTGTTGAATGCCTGATTGCCTTCCAAGAGAGCACAGAATTCCCCCACCCCATTTCCTTAAAAGCCAGATGCCTGAAGCCATAAATTAGATCGGTACCAGGCAAAGAAGTTGCAACGAGAGGGGCCCTAAATTCCAAAGAAGTTCGGTATTTAAACTTAGATTCACCTCTTTTGGCCCACCTTTACTTTCCCCTGGGTCATCCCAAAATTCCCTTGAATGGATATGAGGGGATGTACTATCTGAAATATCTGAATATGCCTATAAAATCTTTGTTGCTTGCTTTGCAAGGTGTGGTTCTGGGCAACACTCCTTGAGCCATCCAGAAGGTTTCCTTGGCCAATAAAACCTCTGTTAAAAGCCTCATCTCAAGTCTTCTTATTTGGCTTTACTGAAACTTGGGAAATAAAAGATGCCATACACACTAAAGAAAGTGAATGCCTGTTCATATCCAAGAATCTAGGACATGGAATAACAGTTCCATATTCCAAGCAAAGTGTATGTATGCACGTATGTATGTATTTATCAGATTTGTCACCGCCCATCTCATTGAAACGACGCTGGGCGGTTTACAGCAGAGATAAAATTAACTAAAATACAATAAAAAACACTCTTAATAAGAAATAGCTTCCAAGAAAGGTGGAGAGTTGGTGAGTAAGTAGAGTAAGCTTTATCTACTTACTATATTTTAAGAACCAGGCTCAGAGAAAGCACTTGTAGGGGTTTTGCCTCAATGCCAAAATAACCCATTTTTTGGGATCCTATACCGTAGCTTGGAGATGAGTTGAATGGGCAGAATGCAAGCAGAATTTGAGATGAACTATTTTGCACTGCCATCCAGATCCTAGAGGAACATGCATTTCTTCCAGTTCCCTGCCTCGAAAGACCATGCTGTATACTCTGAATACTGGCTGGGTGAAGGGAAAAGAAAGAATTGGGCAGCCAACCATTATATGAAAGTAATATGAGCCAATAAAGTTACTGACAGATTTTTCTGGGGGACAGTGCAGAAAGTCGCTCCATTTGCAGTTCAGGGTGAAATTCCCTAACTGACATGTCCTGAATAACCTGTATAAAAACCAGAAAGCAATTCTGCACTGATATCTGTGTTTTTCCAGCTGTTGCAATGCAATACTCAACGCTAAACTTATGCGCAGGGAAGTACAGTATGAGGGAGAAGGTGCACACAGAAAAAGCTGATATTAGCAGAAAATCATGCACGGCATACATTGTATTGGGAGCATCCAATCGCTTCAACATCCAAACCTTGGGAAAAATGCACGGAGAGATTCATCAAGGAGGAACATACAGGGAAAGGCATACAAACTGTCAGGCTGACTTTTAAAGGAACTCAGAAAAGGAGACACAATGTACAGTAGGAATACCGAGAAAGCCAACCAAAGCACAACTAACAGATCTGCCTAGGATGAAAAACAGAGTTCAGCCAAAAACTTCATTCCTCGGTTTATTTATAAATGACCCAAAATACCACAATTCTGTAACTACACGGAGACTGACCCCGGAGAGCAGGCTGGAGTTTTCCTTCTGCTCAAAGGAATTTGTAAGATTGTCTATTTTTGTGGTGATTGATCACTGTTTAGAAGGACAACGGCACTTTTTTGGGAAACTGCATTTTAGGATGGTGCGTTTTTGTGTATATTTTTATCTTGTATCTTTGGTTTCCCGGGGGCTTCTTTAGGCTGTTAAAGGGCAGCCTAAAATATTTAAGGATAAGCAAGTTCAAGAGCAAAGCTAAAGAGCATTGCTGGGCATCTAACGGGGAATCTGGTATTAGCAAACAAAGCGGAAAATCCTATGGCCCTCTGAAGTTTCAGAACTACTAACTCACTGGCTAGGCCTGCTGGGAATTGTAGTTCTGCAGCAACTACATTCACACATCACACCACGCCATAATAAGATGTGTCATGTTTGGGCTTAGCATGTCACATCAACCAGCTTTTGTGGTTCGTACATTATACCTTATGGCTTTGCTTGTTATACAAACCACAGCATTGCAATGGAGAAAACCAGAAGATGCCCATCTTTCTCAACCTTAAATTAAGTGCCTTTTCCAGCATATTCGGGGACTAATCTTTAAGCCTTCCTATCCCCAAGCAAGCCAGGATGGCTTCTGCTACTTGTGGGTGTCTCTTCTTTTCTTCTCCTGACTTCCCTATAAAGTAGGTAAAGATTTGTACAGAGGACATCCAATGGGCTTTGTAGTTAGTTTGAATTTGGGCTTTCCTAATTCTTAACTAGATCTCTAAGGACTATGTTGTGCTGATTCTCCTTTGGCTCCATTTCTTGGGGTGGTGGGGGTGGTGATGATTACATTGCTTTTCCTCCAGACAGTGTTTCCCAACCTTGGCAACTTATAGGTGTGTGGACTTCAACTCCCAGAATTCTTATCAATGGCCATGTTGGCTGTGGAATTTTGGGAGTTTTGGTCCACACTCATGGAAATTGGAAAACTCTGCTCCAAAAGAAACCACATGGCAGCCAGAACATTGGAATGAAGTTAGAGAGGGTTTTATGGTGCAAAAAGTCAGAAGAAGTCTACTAGTATCTTTTTCAACTAACAAATCTATTAAAAGGCATAAGCTTTTGTGAGCTGCGGCTCACTTCATCAGATGCATAAAGTGGCAAGACTGATGTAGGATCGCTGTGTTGTGTAATTTACCATATTTACGCCAAAAGAAAACTATTCTGAATTTAAAAGGATTCCCCTATAAGGGAAAATTGTTTCCTGCCTCTGTTGTTCTCAACAATTTTCAGATAAACTTCATGTTTTAAAGTTAAATTTGGGGAGTGGGGGGGACTTTCCTTCCAAGTAAATAGATGGTGGTCTCAAAAAATTATACAAAGAAATCACCAGGGTGCATCATTGTTTATTGCATTTATTGGAAATTATTTAAGTGATTCAAGAGAGGAATGGTCTTCTTTGGATAGGCTTCCCAAACTGGGTGCCCTCCAGATGTGTGAACTCCCAGAATTCCTCAACCATCCTGACCATTGCGGAGAATTCTAAGAATTGAGAACTCCAGCTATGGAAGGTGACAAGGTTGGGAAAGATGGTCTTTGGAGTATAAACCAAGATTTGAAAGGATGCTTTCAAATGATAGCCTTATTGATCTAGCAGGACTAGATCAATGGGACATAATTTACAGAAGGGTAGATTTCAGTCGAACTTGAGGTAGAACAGCAAGAGCTGCTTACGGAATCCATTATTTAAAAAAGTGATGGGTTCTCCTTCATTGTCACCTTTCCAGCAACTCTATCTGTGGGATGCTTTAGTTCTGGAAACACTGCATATTTGATTGATTGGTTAAATGATCATTTATAATCTTCCCCAATCCCAAAGGGCAACGTGCAACAACAAATACAAAGCAAAACTGAAACCAACCCACACCAGAATAAAAACATCATCCGAAAACCAAAACAGATTGAAGAGAAACACCCACAATCAGTCAACTGGGACCAAAATCTTGTTAGAACAGAACTGGTTTGAATTGTCTCCACTGCCTAGCAAAATGGAGGCCGTATGTAATTCTGTGGGCAGGGCATGTAGTAGAGTGGAAGCAATCACAGAGAGGGCCTACAAAGAGCAGGAAAGGTTGGACTAGATCAGTCTTCCCCATTCTGATTCTTGCAAATCTGACAAGTCTCAGAATCGTCAGCCAAGATAGGGAAGGCTAGACTAGATACACAACAAGGCCTCCTTCCAATTTCAAAATTCATAGGTATATACATACCTGTCATGCTGTTCTCTTCTGCACAGACAAGGAGTAAGAAATAGTCAAAAAAAGGTAAACACAGTAGAGATAAGAAAATAAAAAGGTATTACGGCTAAACCTTAAGTACACCAACACCATTCCTTAGCTGTACCCATGACACATGCATTATTATTTGCTAATTCTAAGGACAGTCCTGATCAATGTGGGCAAATTTTGGAAAGTATGCCATAAACACAGCTAAAGCCCGGCTTTACCCCAAGCAGGCTTACCATATTCTGTGCAAGCTAAGTTATTTAATCCAGAGACTATATTGCAATGGGACATTTCCAAACAGATGAATTTAAAATATTCTTCTCTGGATAAGCAAAGAAAAAATGGAGTAGCAATTCTCATCCCATTGCTGCATGTGTCATCAGATACAACTCAGTGACAGAATCGTTTCCATCACCTTTCAAGGCCAGCCATCCAATTTCATGATTATAGAGGCTTATGGACCAAAGATGGATCCTGAAGAAGTTATGATGACTTCTATGAAAGATTATAGTGAGTAATAGATCAAAAACCAAAGATGTTCTAATACTTATTGGTGACTTTCATGCAAAAGGTGAAGAAGAATCTGTATGGAAAAGTCTTCGAAATTTTGGACTAGGAACCTGCAGTGATCTCAAAAATTGTATATTGTTAACTTACTTTGGGTACAAATAGTTGTTTCAAGGGTTAATGGACTTCTACAAGATACATGCCTTGGCTCTCCAAAATCCCCTTTAAAAAGGCTCAGTGGGTTTCAGCCATATAAATTCTGTCTAAGACAGCCTAAAATAAACCTGGGTTACCTGAAGACAGGTGAGATAGGCTTCCTCTGCTAAGCAAGGCCATCTTTTTCAGAAAGTCATTCTCCTGCAAAAGTTGGCTCCTGATATGGCTTTTTTTTCCTTAGTCCGCTAGAAAAATACAGTCCAGAATTCTGAATACCCTTCTGAAAGTGAATCTACAAATGGCAGGTACAAGAATGATATGGAAAAAGATGTTTCACTGGACATACAAAGGAAATTGGTTGATGCTTTAAAAATCAAAAGGGAATTACAAATAATAAACCAAGAGAGGGACCTGGATAATTCTTTTATATTGGATTTACAAAAGGGGTTTGTTAAATTTTGGATGAAGAAAGCGTAAAAAAGAAATGAAATTAAATTCTATAACATTACTTGAATTGACTAAAGATTAAGATAGTTGGAAGTAAAAGGAAGGAATATAAAGTTGGTTTATTTGATCAAGGTTAAAATCGATATATTGTTATTTCTGGCAATCCTTAATGGACTTTTGCTGACATCATCAGGGCTGAAATGACGATGCTTTATGGATTTGTTTATAGATAAGAGATGGGACATGGGATGAAGAGATCATTGGTTGTAAATTAAGAGGAGGTGAAAAGTTACTAAAATTGTTTATACTTGTGATGAAGGTTGGAAGTCACTTCTTTATATATTTCGTTTCTTTTTCTTTACTATGTTCTTACGTTTCTTTCTTCTTTCTTTCTTTCTATTCTCTACATCTTTTTCTTCTGCTTTTTTTACTTTTTCTTTCTACTCTTCTTTCTTTTAGCTCATATTAATTTTTACTATTGCAATTATAACCTTTAATAAAATTATTTTAAAAAATAAAGAATTATCTTTGAATACCCTTCTGCTTCTGAGAGACAAATGCTGTATCTCCCTCCCTGCATTTCAGAATGACAGGAGCTCTAGAGCACTATGGGGAATACAGAAGGATGGCCAGTCAGTATTTTTCAAACTTGGCTGGGGAATTCTGGGAGTTGAAATCTACACATCTTAAAGCTGCCAGGTTTGAAAAACAGTGATCTATAGCATCGCCTTGAGAGAGGGAGAGAAAGAAGAGAAAGAAAAAGGAGGAAAGGAGGGAGGGAGGGAGATGTGCCCACGTGATGTTTGGCCATCCTGGTTTATAACGCTGCTTTTTTATTTTGATTGACATGCCGTATGGTTTATGTTCGTACTAGTGTAACTTGGTTTTTAATTATGTGTTTATGTTATCACTTTTATGGGTTTGAATTTCCTCTCTTCATTTAATTGTACACTGTCCAGAAAATTCAAGTTACTGGGCAACCTAAGTATCCTACCCATAAATCAGTTAATAAATGGAAGGCAATGCTATTAGATTTGCCAACTTCAGATGCTGGCATCAAGTAAACTTTGCTTTCCATTGTTGCAGTCCAAAGACTAGGAGTCAACCCAAGGCTTGGATAATAAGAAAGAGATATCAACCTTAGGAAGAACTTTCTGACTGCACCCATCGTTCAGCGAGGAACAGGCTGCCTTGGAAATGGGCTCTTCTCCTGGACTAAGGAAGGGCGGGCCTGTTTAGTAGGTGGGCCGGGGGCTAAGCTGGGGTAGGCTAAATGCTCCAAGAGAAGACAGCAGCAAGCTTCTTCTGTTTTGGTGCCAGTGAAGCCATATGGATGTGTAATCATTTGTGAAGTGTGAAAGAGACCTTCTGTTTGCTAGAAGATATTTGTTACTAATAGTGGGCTGGACTAGATGCCCTTTGGCTCCCCCCCCATTCTGATTCTCATCCCTTTCATTAGATGGATACTATGGGGAGGAGGAGGAGGAGGAGGAGGAGGAGGAGGAGGACGAGGTCTGCTGAAGGCTATCCAGTTCAATAACTGGTTCCAAAACAAAATCACACACTCCTGGAGAAAAAAAAATCTAGGAAGAAGTAGAATCAATCTTTTTTTTTTTCAATTGTCCCTTGATGCTCATAAAATCTGTCTTGTTTGCCCGAACAGTGTCATTTATAGACATACAAAGGTTTGATCTAATCTAATCAATAAACTGAGTAGGAGCACCACACAGTCACATTTAGATTTCTGGCAACTTTCCAGGCATTATTCAGAGCTACAAGGAAGTTGTCAAGAATTGAATATGCTGTAAACCCAACCTTCAACTCTGTGGGAGAAAGTTCAGCGAGGATGATCAACAGCCGAGATGCCTCCCGCAAACTTTTTACTTCGAAGTCTTCTTCTTTCAGACTTGACTTCTAAGGGGATGAAGAGTTCCATTCATCCAGACCAGAAATAGACTTCCAGAGCAAAGAAAATGCATTGCAAACTGAATAAACTCCCTGATCCTACACTTTTAACAACAGTTCATCCCTGGGCTCCGCTTTTTCCATCTTTAGAAAGCTGATTTTACTCTCCAGCTAGGTCTGTTAAGTTAGATGAATAATCATTTAGCTGCTTATACGGGATATAACTGTTTATACAGTGGTACCTCGGGTCACGAACGCTTCTGTTCATGACCAATTCGGGTCACGAACAGCACCGTTCGCAAAATTTTGCTTCCGTTTGCGAATGCCAGATCGGGTGACGAACAGGATCCGCGGTCATTTTCCCTGCCGTGACACGTGGTCATGGCTTCCTGTAGGGAGGGGGACTCTCCCTCCAAGCAATAACCGCCTCCCCACCCGCCTTCCTGTCCTCCACGCCAGAAGTCGCCTCGAGCAAGGTTAGCGTTCTCTCTCTTCGTACTGTACTTTGTGTCATATTTTGTGGTTTAAAAAAAAACAAACATATGGTTCAGAACGGATTAACCGTAATTACATTGAACCTTATGGGAAAATTTGATTCGGGTCGCAACCAAAATCGGTTGGTGACCAAATTCGTAGGAGTCAGAATGGATTAACCGTATTTACATTGAACCTTATGAGAAAATTTGATTTGGGTCGCGACCAATTCGGGTCGCAACCAGAGTTGCGGGACGAATTAAGTTCGTGAACCGAGGTACCACTGTATTTTATTTTTGACTCTCAGCCGCTCTGAGTGCCTTTGAATGTAGGTGAAGGGCTGCTAAAGTTAAAAGCAAGCCACCATGGGCTTTTGGGGCAGCCAGCAACCTTATCAAGATTGTCAGCATTCAGCTTTGGAAGTTCCACACCATCTTCCACCCTCTGAAGTGGAAACAGTTCAAATCTTTAAATGTTTGCATTGCTGTTGCCTGACTCACGGCCTCCTTGATCTGTGCTGCTTCAGGCAGCTGCATCACTGGTGGAACGAAAGTCGCCGTGTTACTAAATTCCGGAAGATTGCTTAATGAGTGGTAGAAACTGACAAAGTAGCCTTACTGGTTCTGTTTCCTCTGCAGTCAGCGCTGGAGTTTTCCCAGCATCATTCAGGCTGAAGAATATGTTTTAGCTACAGTAATTCCTCATGTGCCTGTCTTCAGATTAACTAAGACCATTTTGAAAAGCAAACATTACCCTCTTGGCCAGAAGGAAAAGTCCAACATCAGTACTCAAAAGATATCAACAGCTTAGTAGGCCAGAACATGGACTAGGTTCTTCCTTAACCTGATTATTGAATGAAGCCACTAACCAAGTGTAGCGTGAGGGAATTTTCCAGAAGATATTCCAGAAAAATATCAGCTGTGTCATTTGGGATTAACAATTCGCCTGGAAATTAACTTAAATCCCATTATTGTAGGGAGTGGGGGTTGCAGGGGTGGTGAGGGAGAATGGCTGATTCTGCCGTTCTCAAGCACAAACAGTGAATCTGCATATGTTTAACACAGTGTTTTGCAAACTTGGCAACTTTAAGATGTGGGGACTACAACTCCCAGAATTCCCCAGCCAGCATGCTTTTTGGGGAGAGTAAAAGAAAGGAAGGGGAGAAGTACTTTCAGACTTGCAAGATTTATGACAGCCCTTCAAGGTAGACTAAACAAGAAGCACCAGCCATGAGTACTAACACTACTTCTATTGCAGTGTTTCTCAATCTTGGCTACTTGAAGCTGTGTGGACTTCAACTTCCAGAACCTTCAGAACTTCCAGAATTCCCCAACCAGCCATGCTGGCTGGGGAATTCTGGGAGTTGAAGTCCACACAGCTTCAAGTGGCCAAGGTTGAGAAACACTGTTCTATTGTAAGGTTACAGTAACAGAATCTTGCAAGTCTAAAACTACTCTCCCTTCCCTTACTTTTACTCTCCTGAAAACTAGGGAGGGTCCCTTCTGAGATGCTTTCTCCACCCCCACCCCTCCTTCAGACTCAGACCTCATTTATTCGACCGTTGCCTAGGCTGTTGTCAGGTTCAGCCCAAAGAACTTCACGAGACAGTACAGATACAGTTCTGTTGCATTTATTAGCTTCCACCTCAAAGACAGAAATCTCTCCAGACTCAACCTAACTTCCCAAGCCAGCAGGCCAAAACACTGTGAATTCCTTAGGGTGATGCCAGTCTCATCTTCTTAACCTTCCCACGCTCCTGCTGGGGGCTAAGGAAATGCTTATCTCCCCGAGCGCGGCCTTCATCAAACCATTCCATCAGAGCTGTGGCTCTTCCTCCTCTCTCCCAAGGTCATTCCCACAGACCATTACAGTAGGATAGGGAAGAAGGTAGGATAGGAAATACTCAGCTGCCTTCCCAGGTGCCCAGAATCCAGAATATGGGCATCCATGGTGGAGCAGTTTGGTCGGTTGGCTCATCTGAACACCTGGCTGGTGTTGGAGAAGATTACTTCTGAGCAGGTGAGCAAACCTTCAGGGAACTTTGGCTAGAGAAAAGTGGGTTGATGGAGTAGAGGGTAGCTGGGGAGGTGGGAGGTCTCCTTTGGGTGGCAGTTTATACATTTCTACTGGGGCAGAAATTGGAAGGAGTTTGGGAGCACCTTTTCTGACCCACAAATTTGATTCAAGAGCATCAGCTTTTGTGAGCTGTAGTTTGCTTCATCAAAGGCATGGAGCAGTTAAACTGATGTAAGATTTAAATAGGGATGAGGCAAGGGGGAGGGGAGAAAGGGTGGTTATGTAGATGCGCTCCACATCTGAGACAGATTACAAGTACTTCATCGGTTAGCAACTGTGATGTACAAAAAAACCATTGTGTTTGTGGAGACCTTCTGAGAGAGACGGAAGTCTTTTGATGTTTGGGAGTTTGCTAAACAACACTGGTTCCGTTGTTCTCAAATGACAGCTTTGAAATCTGTAATCGAGTGTCCTGGGAAGATTAAAACGCTCTGATATTCATTTGTTCTTTTTTGGGGTCCTGATGTCACACTTGTGTTGATTAATTCTTTTGTGCCAAGTCTGTCCTCTTTGTCCGATATGCTGTATAGGATCCAGAGGGCCAATGATAGCATATATCACATTAGAGGAAAAACATGGGAGAGCTTCTGATCTTGTGTGTGAAGTTGTTAAAGCCTGGGATGGTGATGTTGGTGTCAATGATGTTGGCCATGTAGACATCAGAGTTTGTTGCAGGGGTCTGGTTCCCATGTTAGCATCATGGTTCTGTTGTTGCTTGTAAGAACCTGTTTCAGGTTGGGAGGTCATCCGAATGCAAGTAAGTGCTTGAGGAAGTACAGTCTCCTTGTCCAGGATGGGTTGTAGCAAGCTGGGTACAAAAGAATATGGAGATAACCATGATGAAATGATGGTTTCATGAGGATGAGCTGGGAAGAGAAAAATGCAACTCAGTCCTGGGAAGGCAGAAGGCGTTGGGGGCGGGGGGAGAGGGGGGACTCAACCTCACTTTGATTCTGTTTCATATAAGAGGGGGCAGAAAGACATTCTGGCAAGCTTTTCAAGATTCTGTTTTTCCACCCTCCAGCCGTAAAAGAATGCTCCATTACGTGCCATCTTTGTTTCCTGACCTGGCCTACCCCAAAGGGCTGACAATAGGGCAGAGGAAGAATAAGTTGTGTTGTGGCCAGGAAAGTAGTGGAAACCTGTATTAGAAAAGCAGAGATATGTGAAAGAAAATACTGTATAATGCTTTGGCTGTAAGGATTGCGGAAGGAAGGAAAGGAGGGAGGAAGAAGGGCAGGAGAAGGGAGGGAGGGAGGGAGGGAGGGAGGGAGGGAGGGAGGAAGGAAGGAAGGAAGGAAGGGAGGAAGGAAGGAAGGAAGGAAGGAAGGAAGGAAGGAAGGATGGAAGGAAGGGGGAAAAGAGATAAGGAAGGAAGGAAGGAAGGAAGGAAGGAAGGAAGGAAGGAAGGAAGGAAGGAAGGAAGGAAGGAAGGAAGGAAGGAAGGAAGGAAGGAAGGAAGGAAGGGGGAAAAGAGATGGAGAAGGAAGGGAGGGAGGGAGGAACTTAGTTGAAAGTAAGGGCAGTAACAGCTAGTGTTGGCTGGGATCCAGAAAAATGGGGAGGTAAAGTATGTGAGTCTTCAAATGCTCAAAGGGAATAGAGGAGGCAGATGAAGGTGAAGAGGAAGAGCTGGGAGCAATGGCAGCAAGGCAGGTGATCCTGGTGAAGGCCAAAAGCCAGATTGCACAATTACATTCTTGGCAGACATGCCTAATAAGAGACTTCATTCTGAATGGGATGGATCTCATGAAGCACCATTGGGCAACATGTAGGGGAGCCTTTGCTGACCCGACTGGTGAGCCTGGCAGGGCAGATGGAGGTACAACTTCCTGCCCTTTTTTTTTTTTTTAAGACGGGAATATTGTCCTCCAACTCAAAGATCAAGCAAATGCTGCAAGGGGCTTAGCTATCATAAGGGGTGGGATGGCCTCTCTCACAGGCTGGGTTGTG
Organism: Python bivittatus; assembly: GCF_059951505.1. Classification (NCBI taxonomy): domain Eukaryota; kingdom Metazoa; phylum Chordata; class Lepidosauria; order Squamata; family Pythonidae; genus Python; species Python bivittatus. Next base: position 477,071 of record NW_028277102.1, read on the forward strand.
TTGGTGATGACGCAAGCCTGGTCAGGCTTCATGGATGCAACGGATGAGGGGAGGCCCTGGAGCATAGTGAACAAAGTTAGGAGAATTGGGCATGTTGTCTGCAGCCTAGGGGGACAATTTCCTGGAGTAAGATAATGAACCATTTCCCCCAGGAATTAGAGCAAAGCTAAGAGAAAATGCTTCAGATTCCTTGAAAAGGCTCCAGATTTCTTGCTTGCATTGTTGGGAGCCATTGATCATCAAGCAGAAAGGAGTGTCGCTGAGTTATTGGGGCAGGAAGCTTTCAAAATTCTGGCTTTGTTTCCTTCTTTCAGCAAGAGTTTCTACGTCTCTCTTTCTGCCTTCTCCTATAGCTTAAACTTCCCCCATTTCTCTCTGACTCTCTGAACTCCATGCTTTTCTCTTGTTTGAATTCAGTGTGCTACTCTCTGGATTCCAAGCCATTCTCTTCTTGAGTTGAACAGCGTACTTTTATTTTCTGTCTTCTTAATTGTACTGTTTCTAGTCTCTTTGTATGTCATGATAACCTAAATGGCTCAATCCAGATCAGGAATGGAAGGTATCGTGAGGGAATTTGCCAAAAAAGATTGTGTCACAAAAATCAGCCGATGATCTTGTCCTATCAGTTAGAATTAAAAGTTCTCCTGGATGTCAACCTGAATCCCATCATGGGGCAGAAGAATGGCTGATTCCAGGCTGACTGGGAACAACCTATTCAGATCGCAGGCATAAACAATGAATGGCCATCGCAGAATTTGTGTTGAATGGGTAAGAGTGCAAATAGTGGTTTGCGGTCCCATGTGTTTAGTATGATCAACTATAAAATCCAATTGCAATCTGTGGGACTTTGGAACTCATCCTGGTGGACACGCCTGACCCAAGCAGCCTCCATCACAAGGAGTCATAAGAACAGATGGATATTAGCAGGGTCCTGCTGGATCGGACCCCTGGCCCATCTAGTCCTGCAGTCTGTTCTCACAGTGCCCAAGGAAGCCCACGAGTCTCCCAGCAGATGGTCTTCAGAGACAGCCCCACGGCCATGCAGGCTAATCGCCATGAAATACTTTTCATGAGGTTCTCCCTTGCAGATCGATGGGTAAGATATCAGTAAAGACTACTACTCTGCTTCTCATTTGACTGTGACTTTAATCTTGGAAGTTCTTCTGGGTGGAAATCTACTTGTGCTGGGCAAAAATCCTAAATTCTTCCCTCTTGGTTAAGCAACACAGCACAGAGCAGAAGAGCCCTTTAGAGCACCTTCTATGCAGTTAATGCCTTTCACTCATTGAGTGTTATGATGTCTAGAGGGTTTCCTTTCTCTGCCTTAATACACCCAGCTTAGTATGTTCTGTGAAGGCAGGCTCAAATCTTACCATCTTCAGAAGTGTCAGAAGGATCAAACTTCTTTTTTCTCTATTCGTTTCCCAAGCTGGGAATTTCAATAAAAATCGCCAGACTATCAGTGGAGAGTCAAAGGAAATATGTTTATTCACTCAAAGTTGTTGTTAGCTTTGGATGGGCGGCCATGCAGAACTGCTTCTCCATCCCCTTTTAATAGGTCTTTTAGTTTAAGGATTTAGCCAATCATTATCAATGGATGGAATGTGTTAGCTTATTACAACAGTTTCTGCTTTATTGGCATGAACATCTTCCTCCTGTGCAATCCTTCCTTCCTTCCCTTCATATTCTGCTAAAACAGGTGTTTCTTTATCTTAGTTACCTCTAAGAGGCCTCCTTATTTATACTTAAACAGATGCCTCTTTATCTAGAGCTAAAGCAATGGGCATTTTATCTTTATAAATGGCATTACTATCTTTCCTATACAATTTCTCCTTATTGTAAATATATAAGAAAAATATTCCAACAGAAGTTCGCATGAAGACAGCCATGTCATGAAAGAAATGGGAATAAATTACAAATTGCCATGGATGCCTTTTTGAAATGCTGTCTATGTCCACACATCACCAGAAGCCATGATTTGCTTTATGTATGTATGTATCTATGTATCTATGTATTAAATTTGTATGCCACCCATCTCCCCCAGAGGGTGACTCTGGGTGGCTTACAGTTAGAGTAAAACCTGAAAAAAATTAAATAAAAATAAATACCCACATTAATTAGTTAATCCTGGTTTGTTCACAAAAATCACCAAAGCTGCATTCATACATTGTGCTAAGCTCAAATCAAACAAAGCACATTTCATCAGGGTTCCCATATTGTGCTGAACACATATTGGTTTTCGTTTACTGTCATGTGTGAATTTAACCACTGTTGTTTATAAACATCGGCTTTGTGAGAATTGGGCAGTTCATTGGTGCAAAGTAATCTCTATATCGCCATGAGCGGGGCTAGTGTCATCTGCCGGGGGGTGGGCGGTTCCAAAAAGTTATGAAGGAGGCTGACACTGTATGATCAAAGCACCATCCTTTTGTCACATGAAATACACTGCCGTGAGATACATGCTTTGATCTTACCAAACAGCATCTTTTTGGGGGGTCTGAACCATTGTTGTGGAGGTGGGTGGCATTTTGTTGCCAAACTGGGTGTTTTGAGCCCAATGAAGGTTTATGCACACATTTCCCTCCTTAATTCCACCCACCCAGTGGGAGGATTTTTCAGAATGTTATAGGGCAAAAAGGATGCCTTAAGCATCTCTCCGTTAAGACCACCAGGGACCAAAAAAGGGTGACTTGTTTAGCCCTGACATCCCAGGGGAGTCATGACATCATCGGTCATCACCCTTTTGCCCTACCCCCACCAGACAGGACAGAAATGCAAATGCTAGCATGCCCCTAAAAACCACCTGCCCCTAGCGTTATGTGTGGTGCGATCCCATCCAAATGTGGTTTATTTGATACACCACTATTAAACAAACCATGGCTTAGCCTGTTGTATGAAACCAGGCTGTGGTTTATGTGATGGAATGGTTTGGTGAAGGCCACGCTCAGGGAGATAAGCATTTCCTTAGCCCCCAGAAAGAGCGTGGGAAGGTGAAGAGGCTGAGACTGGCACCACCCTAAGGAATTCGCAGTGTTTGCTTGCTGGCTTGGGGAGTTTAGATTCAGTCTGGAGAGATTTCTGTCTTGTAGGTGGAAACTAATAAATGCTATAGAGCTATATCTGTACTGTCTCGTGGAGTTCTTTGGGCTGAACCTGACAGTTTAGCACAATATGTGAATTGCAATAATTGAAACTAGGTGTGTGCCACCTGGTAGGGAAGCAGAGGTGTCTGCAGAGTAGGGTCAAAACAGTCAAGATGGTGGCTGTGGCAGTACAATCAAAGCTCTGCAGGGCTTTGATCACAGCATTATGGCTGCCATCTTGACTGTTTTGACCACTCCCTGCAGACTCTCCCGCAGGGAAGAAAGAAAGCAATCCAGCCTCAGACAGATGATCAGCCTCTAGAGTCCAGCAAATTGGGCTTTTTTTCAGGGATTGGGTTAAGGGCAATCACCGATGGGGCCCTGCCAATCAAAGTGCACCTGAAGTGCCTAAGGAAGAAGTGTGAGATCACCTGCAAGGAAAAGTTACCAAGCGGGGTTAGAAGAGAGACCTTGATTAATCTTTCCCCTTTCTGGCCCTGTATCCAGCAAGACATCAGGAGACCCTCAGCTAGGAAATAAGGCTGCTGTCTTGCCCACTTCCATTGGTTTTACGCTGCATTTGAGAAGCGTCCATAACTCTTTGCCCAGATTATTTTACAGCGGGTTAGGAAACAATAGTGGGTGGGTGCAGTGGCAGCGGGGATGCCTTCTCGTCCCACGGCCTTCCATCTCTGGCAGTGTTGTCCAAACTTGGCCACTTTAAGATGAGTGAACTTCAACTCCCAGAATTCCCCAGCCAGCATGGCTGGCTGGGGAATTCTGGGAGTTGAAGTCCACTCATCTTAAAGTGGCCAAGTTTGGACAACACTGGTCTCTGGAATCTCATGAGAGTCCCCAGATCTAAGGGCTGCGTATCTGGGATTGTAGTCCAATGCCATAGAAGAAATGGGAAGTGCTTGAGAAGCCCCGTCGCCGTTCACCCCGTTTCAGCAAACGGGAGTTTTGGCTGTTATTATTTCTCAAGTAAATACGTCGTCTCCTGTTAACAGTGGGAAATTGCCAGTGAAAACCACACTTGTGGTTTGAACATCTAGTCTGAGCACCACACCTACGCAATGTTGTTATTCCACTAAGGCTGTCAGGCACTCTTTTCTGTGTAGCTCATTTATTTAATCATTCAGAAGCACCACAGGACTTAGGTTATCATGCCCTCATCCCTTGAAAAACCAAAGAGAAAGAAAGAAACAGCTTTCAGACAGGTATTGGCACCAGTTCACTGTGACAAAAAATATAAAATATATCTTTTTTAAAAAATCTATTTAGATGCGGGGTGCCCAGCAAGGCATTTGGGTGTTTTCCAAATCTTATTATGATTCTGTGTCCCACCTGATTTTGGGGATAGATTCTTTTAATTAAAAGGGAACTTAGTAAGCTGCAAAATGTTGTGGCCCTTGCAGCATCCCCACAGTCACACAATTGAGATTTGGGTGTTTGGCAACTGGCTCGCAATTACAATGGTCACAGCATCCTACAGCCATGTGATCACCATTAGCGACCTTCACTGCCGGCTTCCCGCAAGCAAAATCAATGGGGAAGCTGGCAGGAGGTTGCAAATGGCGATCATGTGACGTCGCGCCTAACAACCACATGGGGTTCGCTTAACAGCAGCAATTGGAACTGCCACAACCGCTGTTATAAGTCAGTGCTATCACGTGACGTTGCACTTTACGACCATGTTGCTTAGCAACTGAGTTGCTAGTCCCAATTACCGTTGTTAAGCAAGGACTACCTGTATATAGATCCCAGAACGTCTAATGGTGGATAGCTGTGAAATTGTGGGGGGTTTTTTGAAACTGTGCCCACCTACCAGAAAAAAGAAGTGTGCTGAAGTGTGTTTTATTTGGAAGCGTGCCCCCCTACCAGAAATAAGCTGAACTGTGGGAGCATCCTGGAGACCAGAGCTGAAATGGGGAGCCGACTCACCTGTTTGCTCTCTGATATTTGGCCACACCAATCCAGCAGCCATTTCATGAAAGTGTTCATACCAGGCTTGTGAAATTTACCAGGACGCCCACCAATCCAATGAAGGTTAGAACCTCCTGATGTCGATTATTGTCAATTATTAAGCCCATAAGAAGAAAATGGCATAATAAATACACTAGATTTTAAAATGCCAGATAGATCTTCTGTTTGGATTTTTTTTTTTAAGATGGGCAATGCCTCTGCAGTTCCCAGCAGTCCCTTCATAGCCCATGCGCTGGACAAAGCAAAGTGTTGGGTTTTGTCCATAAGCCAGAGAGATGGGAAATGTAAGAACGGCTTCCTGTTCCTGATTGCTTTCCTGTGGTGGCTAAATGACTGGCCATTTTTCAGTCGCTTCCAAGCACTTGATGGTGCAAGCGGAGAAATCTTCCAAGCTGGCAGAAAAACTCGTAAGCTCATTACGAAACGAGAAGAATTACCCTGTTTCCAAATTGAGATGCACACGCTCACTTTGCTTTTAGTGTTCAGGAAGGGGTGTTCTTTTTTTTCATACCTGTAAGAGAAAAATGAGAAACTCTTTCTGTTTCAGCAAGGCCATTCTAAATATACGTATTTGACCGATGTGCAGCTAGATCAGTGTCTCTCAAACTTGGCAATTTTAAGGGTGTGGACTTCAACTCCCAGAATTCCCCTAGGGAGTTGAAGTCCATTAAAGTTGCCAGGTTTGAGAAACACTGATCTAGATGAATTAGGCTGGCAAAGGCTGAGTTAGATAGATGATAGTTTTAACGCCACTGAATGCCAAAAATTAGGGGTTAAAGCACATCATCTTGCAAACTCAGATAAAAATCCTCCAGTCCTCCTTTATGAGCGTGTTCATTAAAGTTGAAGCTTTTGAATTTATTTTTCCCAGTTCTGCCTGACAGGCTAACAAACCATTCCTTTGTTAAACCAGTTAGGATCTCTCCCATCCGCTGAATGTTTGCATCCAGAGATCTCTCTTCTTCCTCTCTCAGCAGAATAGATGGATGGATGGATGGATGGATGGATGGATGGATGGATAGATAGATAGATAGATAGATAGATAGATAGATAGATAGATAATTGATTGAAATTGCAGAATTAGTTTGGAGCAAATAATAGGGTTTTTTAAAGCAACCTGATGTCATCCAGATGTTTGGAACTTCCATTCCCATTAGTTTCAGCCAGTATGGCCAGCAACAAGGGACTGTGGAAGTTATAGTCTAGAAATCTGTGAAAACACCAGATAATCTATCTCTGTATTTCGCAAAAATAAGTTTTACCTTTTAAGGTACCAAAAATAAATGTTGTAAACCTTTGGAGGGGGAGCCATTTTATGAGAAGATATTCTAAAAGGTGTTGTACAAATCCATAGAAAGCAATAAATTATTTGATGCTCTTTTGAGATCATCCTTGTTATCTGTATTTTTTATTTTTGTGTTTATGAATTTTCTTTTAAAAATGTTTTCTGCGCAGGGCTACCTTTTTACATTTATATTAAGTGTTTTAAATCAAATGGTTTAAAAAAAATCAATCAACCATAGGAGTCCAAAATGAGGAGGAAGAACCAAAACCCTACTAACCACAACAATATTACGGTAGCCTTTTTGGAGATGTTAGTACAGTAGAAATCATCCTTCAGTTTTAAACAGACCTGGGTGAATACATTATGCAAAGCCATAACTATGGTTTATGGAATGAAAGATGGCTTCAAGATACTAAGCCCTGATGTTTAAACCACTGTGGATGGTTTTACCTGATGTTCCAAACCAAAAACAAAGAAAGTACATTCCAGATCGTTCTTGAACCCAATCCTGACCGTATTGCTCCATGCTTGTACTCAAGATCACACTCAACTGTTGGCCTGTACCCAATGAGCTTGCTTTCATCCCCTTGGCCAGTTCCACCATTAAGCAGAGCAAAGTGGCTACTACATGTTCGCCTTTTGCACCAGCTGTCATTAATTGTGCTCTGTGAATGGAGACCACCTTCCACCTCCTTTAGGATGGCCATATATGTATGTATTGTGTATCTTGTTGCTGGCCCCAGTGGTGGTGGGGATTTCAGCAGCCCAGGGATGGTAGCTCTAAGCTCCACAAACTTGCTCAGGCATTAAGATCAGGCAGTGATCTGCATCTCTGGTCTGCCAGAAAATGCTGCCAGGCTGGTGGACAGGTCCTGTGGACTCCTTGGCACGGAAAGTCCTCTTGGTTATTTTTTTAGACGTGGCTGTTTCACCAAATTTAAACCAGATCAGTGTTTGAAGTCTTTTTACAGTGGTTCCTGCTTCTTCTAGGTTACTTGTTTTAAAGGTTTTACACTGATGTGGGGAGAAAGTATAACAAATTCTTGTACAATGTTATTACGCAGACTACCAGGAAGAGCTGTTGTTGTTCAGTGGTGTCCAACTCTTCGTGACCCCATGAACCATATCGCGCCAGGCCTTCCTGTCCTTCACTGCCTTCCTGTGTTTGCTCAGTTTCATGCTCATTGCTTCAGTGATGCTATCTAACCATCTCATCCTCTGCCGTCCTCTTCTCCTTTTGCCTTCCATCTTTCCCAGCATCAGGGTCTTTTCCAAAGACTCCTCTCTTCGCATTAGGTGACCAAAGTATCTGAGCTTGAGCTTCATTATCAGTCCTTCCAATGAGCAATCAGGGTTGATTTCCTTTAAGATTGACTGGTTTGATCAACAGTTAGGTTGATTATAGCAGTTATGAAGGAATTGGGCTAATGTTTCCGGAAACTGCCCAATTGTCTGTGGCCATCTCTGGTGATTTGGACTTCCATTAAGCCGAGCAACAACAATGCATTCTTTTCTACTAAAATATGCTGCTGAAATAAAGAAAGCTCGAAGCTCATTCTTTGCAAACCCAGCAGGGTCTGTATTTTCTTCTGCGTAAGGAAGTAATGTGTTCCATCTACGTAACTGTGTTTCTGCCTTCCCTTTGTGTTGTATTCATATGCAACTGTTTGTATGCACGCATCGGGAAACAATCGGTGAGTGGCATGCTGTATGCTCCGTTCTGAGTCACACGGCCAGGAGAGAGGTGGGCTTAGAACGAACAGTCAGCAGTGTTCCAAGCCACTGTCCAGCTGCCTCCCCCATTGGGATTGGGGGGGGGGGAATTTTCTCTTTTTTCCTCCACAACGCCCACCCAGATCCACCCCATCTTTGAACGTGATCTTTCTTTAATTGCATTCTCCCACCATACCAAATCCGTTCCCTTCTGGGATTTTCCTGCTGACGGATGAGCAGAGGCCAAGAACCCCAGTCTCTTTTTACATAATGTCTTCCTAATGTTTGGTTGGCTTGGAAAGAAAAAAAAGACAGTTGACCTCTCAAGCTTGAAGCTGGTGCTCCCATCTGTCAGGTTCAGCCCAAAGAACTCCAAGAGACAATGCAAATACAGTTCTGTTGTGTTTATTAGCTTCAACCTCCAGACAGAAATCTCCCCTGACTGAACCCTAGTTCCCAAGCCAGCCAGCCACAACACCGTGAATTCCTTAGGGAGGTGCCAGCCTCATCTTCTTGAACTTCCCACGCTCCTGTTGGGGGCTAAGAACATGCTTATCTCCCTGAGCCTGGCCTTCATAAGTCCATTCCATCACACTATCTGAGGGACCGCCTCTCCCCAGTTTCATCTGCCCGTCTTACCAGATCCAGCAGAGAGGGCATGTTACGGGTTCCATCGCCTAGGGAAATCCATTTGGTGGGCCCCAGGCGGCGGCCTTTCCTGCTGTGGTGCCTGCGCTGTGGAATCTTCTCCCCCCTGACACGAGACTGGCCGCGTCCTTGTTGAGCTTCTGGAGGTCCCTTAAGACTTGCTTATGCCAACAGGCCTGGGGACCCAGGGGCCGGGGAATTAGCAAGGTTGCTCCCTTGTTTTTAACTTCCTTTTCTCCTCTGTCTTATTTTGCTTTTTATTTCTGTCTGGAGGTTGAAGCTAATAAACACAACAGAACTGAATTTGCATTGTCTCTTGGAGTTCTTTGGGCTGAACCTGACATCAATCTCTCCAGACTCAACCCTAGTTCCCAAGCCAGCCAGCCACAACACCGTGAATTCCTTAGGGAGGTGCCAGCCTCATCTTCTTGAATTTCCCACGCTCCTGCTGGGGGCTAAGAACATGCTTATCTCCCTGAGCCTGGCCTTCATAAGTCCATTCCATCACACATCAATCCTTCTGTTTAAATGCAAAAATAGCTATGCGTCATTCAGAAACCCTACTTCGCAACGGCTTCTTGAGATGCTGCTGAATCTTTCCTTTTCCACCATGCTGACCAAGCTGGTGTTGAGGTTCAACAACATCTGAAGGCCCCCACATTACAATCCTAAATAGGAACACTTTTGCCCTGGGACTGGATTCATGGCACATTCCCAAGCGTGATTTGCTTGGTTCGGGCTTAAAGTCTGGTGTGAGTCCAAACAATTATTTTCCTTCAATGAAGATTCTGCATGATGTACAAACCAAATCTCTCCACCCACCCTCCCTACCAGCCTTTTGTAGATCAGTAACACCCACAGGAACTCCATTTAATCATGGTTGTTTGAATAAGCATGATTAGCTGGCTTCACACCTCAGACTAAGTCAAAACCCAGTTGCATCCTTGCTTAGCAAAAACATGAACATGGGTGGTGAGAAAGAAGCTGTTTGAAAAATCATCTTGGAAGTTATTTGTTATCCAGCTTCTAAGAAGCTGATTTTATATAACTCCGGCTGTGCATTTCTCTGCACGTTCTCAGTGGATGGCTTGTTTTTTATTCTTTGATCCGGTGTAGGCGCCTTATGAACATCTGGAAAGGAAGGTGAGGAAATGACATAAAATGGAAATCAAGAAATCAGCCAGATTTGCAGACTGATCCCTTGTGAAAATCCCAGGGCGAGCTTTTCTTAAAAAATATATATATATATCAGATCCACCACTACCACCATCCCTGCTTCAATTGCCACCTCTTTTATCTGCGGCCATCCAGGAAACCGTCAGTGCTTTAGAACAAAGGTCTGGATCTCCGCTGTGTTTCCAATAGCAACCCTTGAGAGAGAGACAAAAAGTCACTTCATTTTCAATCAATATCAAATGCTGTCCTTGAAGCCCAAAGACAAAAAGCAAGTGTTCCCCGTCCTTCTTCCACCCAGCAGCTGCTACAGCAGGGTGCTCTGGCGTGCCTTCTCCTGGAGTGGCAAAGAGCAGATAATGCTTCTGGCCCTCATTTATCTTTCTGCTCAGGCAGGAAGAGACCCAGCTGCATCTCATTCCTCATTCTTAAAATTCATCAGCCTCTCCGGAAATCAAATAATATGGTTGAGTAACTCCAAAGCTCCTAAAAGCCAAGAGGAGTTTTTCTCTGGCTGGGTTCACCTAACATGCTTAGCCAGGTTAGGCTAATGGTAGATTACCCAATTCATCCACTTTTCTGGGTTCACACAAAAGCCCAAACCATAAATGAACCATAGGGATTGGGCTTCCACAAGGCGCTTGGCTAAAATGCATTTGGATAGTTGGAGACTGAAAAAATCAGACGCTTTGGGGATCTTGGTCCAAGAGAAACTATAGGCTGACTTGGGAGCAAGGCGCTCCTTTGCTCAGACAAAGGAAGTGTGTGAACATCAGATTGAACTGAAAGCACAGCATGAAGATCTATGAGTTTCTTAGATGTGTAAACATGCTACCCTATTAGCTGTTTTCATACAACATGCTGTGTTCACTCAAGGCATTAAACTAGCCAACAACTTCTAGCCAAGTGTTGTATGAATCCAGCCCATAGTTAGTCTAGGGTTAGTTTATGGTTTAGGATTAGTTTATGGTTCAGTGGCTTGTGCAAACCATGGTTTCTTTGATGTATTCACTGTATTCAGGGGTATCTGCAGAGGGAGGGTCAAAAAAGTCAAGATGGCAGCCACAAAGCCCCACCTTTTCTTATATTTGTCATGGTGCACAGAAAAAGGATGGGGCTTTGCTCACATGGCTGTACCCCCCTGCAGATATCCCTTCTAGTATTTGATGAAGTGGGCTGTGATTTGCAAATGCTGATGTGATAATTAATTTGTAGCTCTTTCAGGAAAATACAACCAGGCTGTTTTCTTTCCTCCAAAAACTATCACAGCAGCTTCCCAGTATCCATGGTTATGCACGTACTGTAGTGCAAACCCAGGGACTGGCTCACAAATGAAGCAGAGGGGATTTTAACAGCGGCAGCTTTTCTCTTGCTCCCAAATTGCACCTGCTACAATCTTCTTTGCTGCCCAAAGGTTAAAGGCAACTGTATTTTTTCATATTGGGAGAAAATACCTGTGGAAATTGTGGGGTCTCCATCTCTAGGCCTCCTCTCACAGACGGTTGAATTGGTTTTCCTGCACAGGACAGAGAGTTGGGGTACATGATTCTGGTGGTCCCTGCCAACTTCTACAATTCCCTGATTCAATGTACCATCACCTATAGGCCTATTTTAAGCCAGATGTTTACCTACACTAGTCTTCCCTGGCTTGAGGATGGAAGTCAGGGACTTGTAATCCTGTCTGTCTGTCTGTCTGTCTGTCTGTCTATCTATCTATCTATCTATCTATCTATCTATCTATCTATCTATCTATCTATCTATCACCCATTTAGGAAAAAATTCTTCAGTTCATTCATGCTTAGCCAGCTAAGCATCTCATTTGTCTGGCATAGAATTATGAGAGAACCAGAACTCATTGTTATTGTGGTTTTTAAAAAGGGGGGGGGTCGAGTCCTCTCTAACTTTGCAGAGAAACCAGGCAAATCCCCAAAGACAGAATCAGACTGAGTAAGATTTTCAAGGAGTCTGTCCAGATGTGGAAAAAACTATAAAGGGAAGAAGCAACTCTCTAGGGCAGTGTTTCTCAACCTTGACAGCTTTCAGATGTGTGGACTTCAACTCCCAGAATTCCCCAGCCACCCATTTTCCTAAATGGGTGATAGAATTCTGGGAGTTGAAGTCCACACATCTGAAAGCTGTCAAGGTTGAGAAACACTGCTCTAGGGTGACCTTGATCAGCCTGGCCATTTTCCAGATGGGTGGGATGACAACTCCAATTTTTCCCAGCCAAGCACAATCAATGCTGGCTGAGGATGATGAGGGCGATGGTCCAAAACATGTGGCCAGCTGGTTGGGGAAGGCTGAGCTATGCAAAGAAATGGGTATTCAGGATGCCAAAGAAAAAGGAAAGTATTGTGGGTAAAAATGAAGAGCATTTCTGAGAGTCCCTGCCAAAAAGGCTGGACAAAACAGAGCAACAGGGATCAGCAGCTTGGCTTGGTACAAGGGAGCGACTTTTTCCTATCTTGCAGGTTGCAGAGAAGGGGAGGGTAGTATTTCCAGAGTGTTGAACAGTTCCAATTTCTTGCGTGCCTCTTCTCAAAGGCGAGCGTAATCCCGTGTCTGTCTGCACTTTGTCTCTCTTCATTTCTTGTTAAATCCAGGGGACAGCTGATGCAGTCCATGTTGTTCTCAGGCTGGGTTGACCGCTGACACCCTACTGCACAGCACCGCTGCGGAGAGGAAACTATTATGAGCTGGCCGCTCTTACAACTCTGCCTCTGTAACCACGCTGGGGTTGCATTTACACAAGAGGCAAAGCCAGGATCCGTGAAATGAATCATCACAGGCCGGGCTCCCACAGCGCCCCATGGTATATAAGCAACGGGTTTACAAATCCATATTGCAAAACCAAGCAGACCACACTGTGGCTTACTGTGGGGTGTGAATCCAGTTCCTGGGACTCACTGGTGGAGCATCTCCTTTGCAGACTCAGCTTTGTCTGCTCATGTTCTAATACCTGCAAACTGAGTTAGAAAAAGGTTGTTTATTTTTTATTGATTGATTTATATTTCAGATTTGTCACCGCCCATCTCACTGCAGAAAAGGTTGCGTCAGAGGGCAGGGAAGGAGGCCTGGCTGCTTATGCAAGGCTGAGGAGGGATGACAAAATGCTTTAACTCAATGTAAAGCAGCTTTTAGACTGCAGTTCTTCAAAACACATGGCCTTGCTAACCATCCTCAGTGCAGCTTGTAAGTGCTTTCAAGATTATGCCACTGCAGACTTGGGAGGAAGAATCACTTCTTAAAGGTTTTCCTGCATATGGAAATACAATACACCAGTGTTTCTCAACCTCGGCAACTTGAAGATGTGTGGACTTCAACTCCCAGCATTCCCCAGCCAGCAAGCTGGCTGGGGAATGCTGGGAGTTGAAGTCCACACATCTTCAAGTTGTCAGGGTTGAGAAACACTGCAATACATCAAAAAGATGCCTCCGTTTAATTCTTCCCTGAAATGCTACCTTTCCAAAGGCTGGTCATCTTTAAAATCAGCCTTCATGAGAACTGTTTCTCCTTACGTTACTGTTTTCCTAGGAAGACTGTGCTGTATGCAGTTTATAAATGCGGGGAAAGCTCCCAGATTTTAGATTAAACTCTACAGACAAGGAATGGATTTTTCCAACAGTGTGCCTGGTTAGCACTTAGGCGAGCCTATTCGCCTGACCTGTGTGGGTTGTTTGGAAATAAATCCCAGTGAAATTTAGAGTTATCTATTTTGGCTACTGCTAACTCTTTCTTTGTTAAGCTTGTCAATAGCCCAGAACAGTGTGCTGAAGAAAAACTTCACAAACTGCATTGAGCCATAGTTCATTATTTATTTTATCTATATTCCACCTCATTTCTTTAGTCCTTGAGGTGAAGTAGCATATGCGGGATAAAAAATCCTTGAAGTGTTTTGAAGGATTTTCAAGTGGGAGGAGTCTTGAGTTAATGGAGATCGTAACAATTGAGCTTGGCCTGATTTATACATCATACAAAGCCTTGAATTGTGTCCTCATGATTTACTGAAATAAACACAGCCGGGTGGGCTCATGCAATTGAAAAAGCTAGGGTTTACAAGCCACCAACCACTTGATGGCTTAAGGGAGTGTGTAGACCCAGTGGCTTCTAATTAAATCAAGATGACTGACTCTGGCGTCTGAACCAAGCCAGGATGTCTTCATTAGAGTTAATTAGTTGCAAGCTCACTCCCAGTCAAGGCAGAGGAGCAAATGGTGTCTGAGCGCAAGATGAGAGTTCCTGAAAGCGTTTGTGCCTGGGAACTGACTGGGGGTGGGGGGACTTTCAGGCTTGCAAACCAGCTGCAAACACTGGAAAAGGATCTGCGGTGTCCTTCCAAGACAGTGTTTCTCAACCTTGGCCACTTGAAGATGCGTGGACTTCAACTCCCAGCAAGCTGGCTGGGGAATTCTGGGAGTTGAAGTCCACGCATCTTCAAGTGACCAAGGTTGAGAAACACTGTTCCAAGAAGCCAACCCCGGGAGGGCTGCCCGGAGCATTTCAAACAGCGACCTCGACCCGAAGGAGGGGGGAAAACTCTCGGGCGGACGGCCAACCCCTCGCTGCGCCCACCGAGCAGGACAGGAGGGAGACGGGGGCTGCGGAGAAGGCGTCGCCCGGACTCGCCAGGCCCCCGCGGGCTGCGCGGGGCGCCTCTGTTCCTTCGCGGCCCCCGAGCTCGAGTTCCGCGGCTTCATCCCGCCGCCCCTTCCAGTTTGGGAGAGCGGATCGGAGATGCTGGGAAAGGCCACCGGCGCTAGGAACAAAGCCGCCGCCTTTCTCCCCTGGGGCCCCGGCGCCTTCCAGCTGGGCGGGAGGGGAGGGACGATCGATCGGTCCCGTTAGTTTGAACTCTCAGCCGTGCTGCTTGGGGATTATGGACATCGGAGCGCAACGCAACTCGAGGACGCGATTTAACAAAGTCTGGAGTAAACAGGATGAGGCGAGAGGGATAAATATAAGCCGTACAGCGCGCGCTCTTTTGATGGTACTTTCAGCCGCCCCCATCCTGAAGGACTCCGAAGTTTTAAACAAAAACAGAAGAACCCGCATTACCATAAACAGATCGTCCCAGGGCAAAGAACAAACTTAAGTTAGTCGATTGGAGCCAAGGCGCCTTGGAAGCAAACGGTTTTGGGTTGGTTCTGAAATAGCAGCATCGTAGGTACTTTTGGGGAACAATGTTTCACAGAGTGGAGGGTGCTACACAGAAGTCCTGCCCTCTCACGGTGCATCTTGTGAAATGGGGGACTTACATAACCTACACACCCTAAATTGCATTCACACAACACAGTGATCTGTGGCTTTTATTAGCTTGTCGTGTGAGAGGAGCTCTTGTGGTGTGTAATGATTTATAGCTTAGAGTGAGGTGTGAACTCAAGCCAGTTACTGTTCTGTCAATCACACACTATAGTAATGCAGTATGCGGGCACTAGCAGCTGTGATTTAAGTCAACAAACTATGGTCAAACAAATCAAGGCTTAAACGATATGTCGATATGTCGACTGATTGGGCTTGATAGCTAAGATAGAAAAGATTATCACCCGAGGGCCTGGAGAACTGCTACCAGCTGGGAGCAGAAAGTGATAGATTAGTAGAGATCTTATGGGGTCCCCTACAAATACCATTAGCAATCAGAAATTCAGCAGGGGAAGCATTCTCTGGTTCAGTGATAGCTTTTTGTCCACTTGAATTTCTGCCTGCTGAGCAGTTGCTAGAGGGTCCCTGCCAGCAAAACAGCACAGAGAACATCCCATGTACATAAAAATGGCTAGTGTCTTTGTGGATATAAGGGGAGGGAACAACCCTATTATCTGTCTTTGTCAATTGGTTATTTATTCAGCAAGCCTTCACTTGTCCTATTACACAAGGTCTAACTTCCTCATTCCACAGTCCTGGGGACACAAAATCAAAGCTTACTGTAGGATAGAAAATTCGAAATCCTCCCATGTAGTTATTTCTACATATTCCAAGTCACTCTGCTGGCTGTTAATGAATTATTGGAACTGTAGTGCAAGCCACCTGGGAGTGAGCAAAACTTTCTTGAATTTTTTAAAAAGCAGGCTTATGAATTTCTTGGCTGCAATTGACAAGGTCATCTGGATGTTACTACTACAGATAATTCTATTCTGGACACAATACACAACTCCAACACCACTATGCTTGTTCCCTGGCAAAAGGATTGCCTTGCGTGGCTCTGGGTTACTAGGAGCCTAGCTGAAAATATAAATACTAATTGAAATTATTATGTTGTTGTTATTTTAAACAGTTGCTTTATTTATGCAGATTTTGGCTAATCATTCACAGCAGAAAGATTTTCTCCCTCCCTCTTTCGTTATACTAGAATCCGACATCATCAGATGAAGCCAACCGGTGGGACGTTTTAGACAGACAGAAGGAGCTACTTGTTCAGACAGTGCACAGCTCAACAACAGGATTTGTGACTAAGAGCTGCCGTGGGCCTAAGTATGAACCATAAACTAGCCAACCCCATTGGAGTCCAGTCTTTTGACAGGATACTGTACAAACCTGGTATACAGTTCAGGGTCTCACCTAAACCCAGAGAATGGAACAAATGCAATTACCATGGTTAGCTAGCCTTGGATAAGTTTGTCCTGAAAATACACTTCATAATTAGATAACGTTCAAAGCTGAAATGGGCAAATCAAAGAAAGAAGAAGGCTATCAACATGACTATCGGTTTCAGGAACTAGTGTCAGGAGTGGCATATGGGGGGTGGTGTTGGTGCTGGGTGGGTTCTGCTGAATTTTGGGGTGGGGGAACATGCAAGTCAGCAGGGCTGGGGGTCAGTGGGGCAGCTCTAGGGCAGAGTCAGCGAGAGCCTGCTGTTCTGCAGGATGGGACTCGCAACAAATTCTGTGAACAATTCTGGCAGGCTTGCAAAAGAGAACGTAGCAGAAAAAATGCAGGGCCAACTAAAACCTTGAAAATGACTTTTCCACCCTCCAGTTGCTGTTTTTTTACGCAACTTGAAAACATTTCTCAAATCCTTCCTCCAGACCCACCCGAGGATATGTTACTTTCAAGGGGTATTATTATCCAGTTGGTATCTGCAACAATCCTGCTGAAGTCTCCATGCACCCTTGACCAAGGTAGTAATTTGGGGCCTCTTCTTCCTTTACGGTCTCCGTCAAAATGAGAACGGGCAAATAATCCCTGTGTTCCCTTTGAACACATCATATTGGCCTTAGCTCGTCCCCAGGCCCAAATTTCAGCACTCTTGCAGCAAACTGGTATCTGTATTTTAGGAAGAGGACAGGAAAGATATGTCACAAGCTAGTAATTCATTTTTTTTATTAAGCAGGCAGAACAAGAACAAATAAGAAGCCTAACACTTATTCTGGCAAAATGATGTATTAATACTGTAAAAGTTGATTACACTAAGAAACTCTCATGAAGAAAGGCTGTTGGAAACACCTGGGTTTTCCAGAATATAGCCTGAAGCTAGAGATGATTGATTGATTTTGATTTATTATGTGCCATCAAGTCGTTTTCAACCCCTAGCAACCACATCGACAGATTTTCTCCATGACGATCTATCTCTAACCTGTTCTTTCAAGTCTCCCAACAGTGCACTCATCACCACTGCAACTGAGTCCATCCACCTCGCTGCTGGTCCTCCTCTTCTTCTCTTTCCTTCCATCTTTTCCAGCATGAGAGCCTTCTCCAGAGACCTGGGTCTTTGCAGAATATGTCCAATGTAGGATAATTTGAGCCTGGTCATTTGTGCCTCGAGTGAGAACTCAGGTTTGATTTGTTCGATGATCCATCAGTTTGTTTTCTTGGCTGTCCGCAGTATTTTCAGGAGTCTTCTCCAAAGTTCAAAGGTGTCAATACTCTTCCTATTCTGCTTCTTCAAAGTCCAACTTTCGCTTCCATAGAATGTCACAGGGAATACCATGGCTTGAACAATTCTGATCTTTGTAGGTAGAGACACATCACGGCATTTGAATATCTCCTCCAAGGCCTTCATGGCTGCTTTACCAAGTGCTAGTCTGTGGCAAATGTCTTGACTGCTTCTTCCTTTACTGGCGATGGTTGATCCTAAAAGCAGAAGCTATCCATCACCTCAATATCTTCATTGTCAGTTCTAAGGCTGGTTGTTGTGACTGTTGTCATTAGTATGGTCTTCTTTATATTTAATTTTAGTCCCATTTGAAGCTAGAGATGGGTAGAAGATTAATCAGGAGCAGTTTGGATGTTGGATCAACTCCTAAAAGTCCTATCCAATAGAGCCGTGCTGATTAGGAGTTCTGCGTATTGAAGATCAGGGCATTTGGAAGGTACAAGGTTGGGGGAAGTCTGCTGTATTAATAGTACAGGTAGTCCTCACTTAACAACCATTCATTTAGCAACCATTCAAAGTTACGACAGCGCTAAATGAAGTGACTTACGACCAATGCCCAAAGTTACCACCATTGTAGCTCCCCTGTGGTCACGTGATTGCGATCCGGGCACTTGGCAACCAGCTTGCACTTAACAATGGTTGCAGCATCCCAGGGTCATGTGATTGTCATTTGCAACCTTCCCAGCCGGCTTCCAGCAAGCAAAATCAATGGGGAACCATGTGATTCACTTAACAATCCCACTGTGATTCGCTTAATAACCGCCACAAAAAAGGTTGTAAAAATCAGGTCTGGTCATGTGATGATTCATTTAACAACCACATCACTTAGTGAACTAAATTCCAGTCCCTACTGTGGTTGTTAAGTGAAGACTACCTGTAGTTGGTGAGAGTGTCTTACTTCTCATTGTTTGATAATAGAAATGATTAAGGCTTTCTTCTTATAAATTCAATTGCTAAATAAGAGAAGCTGTTAAAATCAGAAGGGAGTGAGGGAGAGACTCTGGGCCTGGTTGTGGTACTGTTTACATTCTTTGGCTGAGCATCTGGTCAGAGGTGCTCTGCTCCTTCCGCTTCAACAGGTGCTTTGGCATCTAATTCTTATTGATGGACCTCAGGTTTTTAGCTATAAACCAGTCAGTCCTGTGAGCCTGAAATCTGCCACCCTTGACCGGGAGTGTTGCAAAACCCTGTGCAACCAGTTAAACCAGGGAATCTATTCCATTAGAGAAAAGGGGAACAAGCAATGGCTGGTTCTTATTTTACTACCTGCCAGTCTGGGGGTGAAAACATCTCTTGTGTTTACAACTTCAGATGCCAAGACATTTTTATTCCCAACTCCTAGTTATAATCTCTCTTTTCTGGACCAGAGCATCTGAATTCTTTGTCTCACAGTAACTGGCAGAATGATTGGAACGAAGACCTTCTGCCTCCGCATTGGGAACTCTGTTGCCCCAAATGTCTTGGGGACAGTTATTACAATTTGCGCAATACTGCTGAAACCATGCCAGCTGTACTTCCATGACACAGAATCAATCAACTGGGAATTTAAAGAAGCCAAAAGGACCAACTAGTCCAAGCCTTTGCAATATGCAGGGAAAAAATTAAACCGTCCATGAGGGGTGGTCGTCCAGCCTCTTCTTAAAAACAGCCAGAGATGGTGAACCCACAACCTCTGCAGGGACACTGCCCCACTGTTGTACAGATCTTCCAGTCAAGCATGTTTTCCTTATATTTACATGAAATCTAGGTAACTGAAACTTGTACCCATTACTTCTGTACCTAGTTTCTGTGGCATACTTATCTATGAATGGAAGCATTGTTAACTCAATTAACCCAATTTCCTGGGTCTATCTGACACACTAAACCTTATAATAAGCAGGGTGGTGCCGTGTTTTGGAGCTGGTTCCAGAAGGGTGCTTCAGAGTATCCAGAGATGCAAACCTAAGCATCTGCTTGCAACTGTTTAAAGCAACTGCATCTTTCTTCAGGATTCCCCAGTCCCAAGAAAAGATACAGCTGCTTTAAAGAGTTGCAGAATGGTGTTATGTTTGTAAATGTATATGGTTCAAAGCCCTTTGGGGGACTGAATCTGAAGCGCTGCACAATTCTAACGTTAACTACAACTATCTTCACGCCATGCATTAGATTAAAATATGATTGACTAGTCTGTGTTTTAGTGTACTGTGTCCACATAGCTACTTTAGGAGTTGTAGTTCAACACAGCTGGAGGCCACTGGGTTTGGAGAGGCTGTTCTTAATCCACTGACTGGTTCACTAATAGCACGATTTGTTTTTGGCTTAAGGACAATATGTAACTCTGCCCTTATGGATCAGTATGGTGTATAAACAAATTCACCAATTTAGGATTAACACCCCCACCCGTCTGATCCTAACATATGAATTGGCAAATGGACTATCTCCCCAACAGGGGGGAAAATGCAACAAAATTCAAATTGGTGTTTTAATTAAACTGCAAATTGAAAATAAATTGACATTCTAAAAAACAGAAACATGGTGGATTTGTGGCTAGCTTTGCGTGTTACAGAAACCGAGACACGGTGGTTCGTAAACCACGTGTTGTGCGCACCCAGCCAATTATGGTGTATTCAATAAACCATAGTTAAGCCAATGATTGGCAGCATAACACAGCTGGTCTGTTGTGATCTGCAGGGGCTCCTGAGGAACTGTTCTTGTTCAGCCTTCCTGACAGAAGAACTTTAGCAGTGGCGAGCCTGAGATGTTGCACATACCAAGTCCGTCCTCCACTGAACGCTCTGGCATTCCTCTTTTGCCACCACAGAGACTAAAAGCTCAGCGTTCAAAGGCTGTGGCAGACCATCTTGCATCAAGGGCTCAAGGCAAATGCGTGTGACCTTTCCTTTCTGTTTTGTTTATTCGCACCATTTAGGCAAGTGGGATGTGACACTGTCAGCTACTCCTGTCTCCCACATATCTGATACTCCTGAGTCAGGTGTTACTCATTTCAGTTGGGAAGTTCGCCTCTACCATTTGCATGAAGCCAGTTCCAGTGTCCTACCGTATTTATTTTTCCTTCTCTTCCTGAAGGGACCGGAAGAAAGGCAGGAACCCCACCAGCCCTCAGCACCAGCTCAGGACCACCAACTCCCGTATGCCAAGCTTCCCAAAAGGTGGGTGACTTAAGTTTGTAACCGTCCTCATGATAACTTAGGTTACTTGCAAGTTGCCTTGAAAGGGTTTTTACCCTCAAAAGAGGGTTGTAAATAATTGTTAATAATAACTGACACACTGTTTTCCTCCAAAGCTTTTTGATCGCCCACCTTTATCAGTAAAACCATTTTCAGCATGCACTCCCCAATACATGTTTATTTATCAATCATGATATACATGTATTACTGCACTAATATTATTTACATTGTAAAACAGACACCCCCCCCATCTATTACCTGTTATATATTTTGTGCATTAAATATTAGTATAGCTTAAGCTCTTTCTTATTTATTTTTTATCTAAAACATGCTCCCGTATATATTTGTGTGTTACATTTGGTGCATTCTGTACAGTCAGGGTCAATTCTTAGCAACTCCATAGATAGTTTAATTTCTTTCTTATTTATTTTTTATCTACAATAAATATAAACAGGCATTCTAATATTTTCCCCGCGTCCCAGTGTATGTGTGTAAAGACACCATTTTAAACAGTTCATGGGAACTAATGGCAAAGATAAATTTTGCCTGTGGGCAGCTCTTCGTCTATAACTCAGCTAGGTAAATTTTCAGCTTCTAGCTTTTACTCCCTTTTCCAGCAGATGCAGATGTGCGATTTTGAGAGCTACACAAAAGGCAGAACCTCAGTAGATCAATCTGTTATTTTTCTGCTATGCAGGAGAAAACGGGCACCCCAAGCAGTAGCACAGGTAGAGCTGGAACGGGCAGGCACTCCTGAGACCTGCAGGCCAGGGTTCCAGCAAATAACGCCTTAAAAGAAGGACCTTGGGATCAGCACCTTGGCAGGTCTCACTCACCCACCATCATCTGGTTTCATTTCTTTATATCTGGGGCTTGTGGACAGATTTTAGAGTCAGGCAGGTGCATGACTAAAGCTGCACATTTTATTATTTTGTAAGCAAGCCCGTTGCAAATATGGATCTCCATGTTATCAATTGCTACCTGTTTTCATTGTGATTGTAAATGCATTATGGTAGATACTGATTTTATTCCTTTGGTGTAATTTGAACCGCTGCTTAGTTCTTGGTTGTTATTATTTTTTAATCGTGGTTGGACTATGCACAGAGTAGTGGGAGCGTTATAAATGAAATATTTGCTAGCGTGCACACAGATATAGCAGGTGTCTGTGCCCATTGCTTTAAAATAAGGGGAAGAAAGGCCTTTTAGGGCCCTGAAAGAAGGGGGGCAGCAGGTTCCTTTAATCCCCCCACGTTTCTTCTTACTGCACCTCTCAATGTCATCTTTAATGCAAGTCTGTGATAATGGGGGGGGGGGGGGAGACCCGCAATTCAGAGATGACTCTTGGGATTACATTTTAGCTGTTCCGTTTTACTGCTCTGACGGGTCCAGGGGCTTCCATTCATCCGGTCATTTTAGATACTGGGCCCACCGTTTGTGTGGGGCTGGGCTGCGGGCAGACCCCCCCTTTCCAAAAAGCCCCGTCAGGTTAGCCTAATCGCGGGGGGGCGGCTGGGAGGAAGAGCGGCGCTCTGCAGCTGAACTCACCTCCGTGTCCCCCGCGCAAAGTCCAGGTCGGGTTGCGAAGTCCCTGCGCCCGCCGCCCCCCGGAGCCGAAGCCACAGGTGGCGAGGGCGCCGCGCCTCCACGGCGCCTGCCCGCCGCGCTCGGTGCCCCGCGCCTCAACCAGAGCGCCGGCGGGGAGCGCCCCGTGAGATCATCGCCCGCCCGCCCGCCCGCCCTCTCGGCTCTTGCGCGCTCGCGCTCTCCGCGGCTGGGGCCACCCGCAGCCGCCCACACCTCGCGCGCAGCCCGCGGGGCTTTCTGCCGCTCCCTTCGACGGAGGCGGGACCGGCTCGCCTCGGGAGCTGCCGCGGCTGGTCGAGGCGCGCGGGAGGAGCTGCCCGCCTGGCACTCGGGCGCTCCGGCTGGGGCGCAGCGGGACGGGAGCGTCGCCGGCAGCTCGCGAGGACCGGGCAGGGAAGGTGAGCGAGGGCCGGCGCGGCCGGTCGAGCGGCGGCGCTGCCCGGTCTCTTGGCTTCCGTTCCCTTCCGCCCCTCCCTGGGTCTCGCGCTTCTCCCTCACCCGTTCTGGGGGGCTCCGGGGGGACTTTCTCCAGTCTCTTTAGCGGGCTTATTCCCCCCCCCCCGGTCCCCCTTCCCTGTCCGCTTTCCGACCGATCTGGGTGACACCTGAAGAAAAGAGCCGCAGACTTTTGCGCTGCAATCCGCCCCTTGGAGGTGTCCTGAGAATTTTCCATGTGACAGAAGCGGACTCACAGCCCCCCCCGCCCCATTTTGTCTTTGAAGCCAGCAAGTCCAGAACTGATCCCCCGGCCCACACAAACGCTGGCGCGCGCGCACACCCGCTCTCACACAGGCTTGCCGCCCTCCCGATCCGTTGGACTACAGCTCCTATCCTCCCCAGCCCCACATTGCCCCGGGGAAGGTGGTTTCCCTAATTTCTTTTCCGTCTTAATCATTTCCATTTCTGGTTGGTCTTGCTTCGTGTTTTTTTTTTTTTTAATTCCTCTCCATGTCACTACAGGATTTAACTCCTCTGTCCTCTCCTAATGGGGAGAGCAGGTGAATTATATTATCCCCAGAGCCAGAGAGACCTCTTCCTGCCCCATGCGGCCTCTTCTCTTTTCCCCCCCCCCCCCCACCAGAAAAAGTACTTCAAGGTCCCCTTTGTGATCTTTCCCAGCACAGGAACTGGTGAGTTAGTGTCCTTCCCTGCAGCTTTGCTAGAGATTCCCAGCCGGCCCCAGAAGCAGTTCTGCGGCCCCTCGCCTGCAGCTGTTTACACTGGGCATTCCTCTGCCTTTGGGATAGATGGACAGCTGGACAGAGGGGGGGTCTCCAAATGGGGGCCTGGCATTTGCTGCCAGGGCCAGGATGGCAAGAGAAAGCAAAGGCGTTTGGCACAGAGTGTGTGTGCGAGAGAGAGAGAGAGACCGAAGGATGGCTCGGAGGGGTTTCTCCCTTCCCTATTTTCCACAGGCCCTCGATTTACATCTCCGCAGAGACATAAGCCAGAAACGCCATCTGCGACCTTTTGCTCTCCCTTGGGGTGCAAAGACTATTTGGAGAGGATTTAACTCTTCCTTCCCTGCCTAGCAGCTGCAGAGGCCCGTTACTCTCAGCCAGACAGGGGCTGCTAGCTTTGGTGCACCCCAGCGAAGTTTTAATGCCACAATTGTGCTCCCTCCTTTGATCCTTTCTTTAAAACAGGAAGTCCAGAAAACATGTTCCAACTTCCAGGACCCTCCGGCTTGCTGGATTTCTGGAGGGAAAGATGGAGTCCCAGCTGAAAGGCTTGGTGGTTTGCGTTTAGAGGCACCGATGAAAGCCGGGGTGTCCTTTTTTTAGCTTTTGTGAACCCAAGGTTGAGGCATGCCGAGAGCCGTGCTCCAAACAGTAACGGGTGGGCAGAACAATAACTAAATACATTCCATTTACATTCCATTCCATCCTATTCCATTTCCTTATTATAGTGCGCATAGCAAAATGGTTACGCGCCACCAGCAGAGAACAAGTGCCCCACAAAGAAATAGTGACTGGGAAGAGTTCATTAAGTGACTCCAATGAGCTAGCCAAGCTGTATTTTGTAGGGCCTGGCCAACTTAAGGATACTCAACTTGGCCCTTCGTATCCTGCAGACTTTTGGAGAGTCCGTTAGATTTTTAACCAAGGATACTAGAGAGACTAAAACTTCTATCTGCAAAACGTGTGTAACTGAGAGCTGATATGATGTAATTGTGAATGGGGCTTAGGGACTTGAGTCCAGATCTCCATTCAGACATGGAACCAAGCAGTCTGAGGCCAATCATTTCTCCCATTTAGTCTCTAGCCCAGTGATTCTCTACCTTGGCAACTTCCAGGTATGTGGACTTCAGCTCCCAGAATTCTCATCAGTAGCCATGCTGGCTGTGGAATTCTGAGATTTGTACCCCACACACTTGGGAATGGCCAAGGTTGAGAAAGACTGCTCTAGCAGCTCCCCTCAGACATTGGCCAGGAGATAAGAGGCTTGGTTCAGACATTGCGCTAAGCTCTAATTAGCTTATCTATGATTCTTTGAATAAACCACCGTGGCTGGATTTGCACAGATTGCCAAGCAACAAAAGTAGGGCTCTGTACAATGTTGAGCCCAGCCATGTGGGTGTTAGTTCTGACAGTTGGCAAGGGTCAACCACAGCTCTCCTCGACCAAGCACCCTCCAGAGAAGTAGGACTTCAACTTCCAGAATCCCTTCTGACATAATAACTCTACTACTTTGGGGCGTTGAGACCCCACACACTCAACATACCAGGCTGGGGAAAGATTTGTTTGCTATAGCCCAGCCTTGTCTTAGGTTATTATGGACAATCAAAATTCCATAGAAATGGACAAGCAGACCAGGGGCAGATCCAAGTCAGTTCCTCTCCTCTCTAAGGCCAGTCTACTGTGTTCCTGGACTTCTTGTTGTTCAGTCGTTAAGTCGTGTCCGACTCTTTGTGACCTCATGAACCACATTGCGCCAGGCCTTCCTGTCCTTTGCTGCCTCCCTGAGTTTGCTCAGTTTCATGCTCACTGCTTCAGTGATGCAATCTAACCATCTCATCCTCTGCCGTCCTCTTCTCCTCGTTCCTGGACTGGCCCTGGATAAATATCTGCTCTTACTTGTGGGCCAGGAGAAAAGCATGGGCTGTTCTGCCCCTTGTCCCCTTATTGACTGATGGGAAATGAGAAAATTGCATTTCTTTGCTGCTTACGCCCCAGTGGTCTGCTGGTGAGCTTATTTTCAAGGCTGCTCTGATCCCTTGTTCTAACCTCTTCAGTGACTCTGGCTAGAATTTTGTAAGGCAAAAGAATATTATTAGGCCTTTCCCCTGCTTAAATCATAATTATTGTCTGAACTCTCATGTCACATGAAGCTCTAATTAGCCTAATCAAGCATTGCCAAATCAACTACAGGTAGTCCTCCTTTAACAACAACCTTTTAGTGATTGTTCGCATTTATGAAGGTGATGAAAAAGTAACTGACCAATCCTCTCATTTACGACCTCTGCAGGTCTGTAAAGCAAAAGAAAGCTAAAGTAAGATCATAAGCACAGTCATGGTTTCACTTAGTGACCACTTCGCTTAACGACCAAGTTGCCAGTCCCAATTGTGATTGCTAAACAAGGACTACCTGTATTATTTTCTGGATTTATGCAGCATGTCAACCATAAGCTATGGTTTGTAAACCACCATGGTTGGGAGTTTGGCATGCAACATTCTTAGAAAGAACCAAACAAACCACATGGTGGAAACCTAATTGTATATATGAGTTTTAATTGATAGATTAAATCTTCATACATTTTCTATGGATTTGTGGACCTCCTGCAGCTAGGGACTTGCCATCTCTGGCTTTGAATGGGAAGCACACCCTCAGACAGAGCTGATGCACAGTCTGGAGGTCCGCCTAGACTCTCAGCTTCTACTTAAGGAGCAAGTGGCAGCTGTGGCTAGAAGGACCTTTGCACAGCTCAAACTTGTGCACCATTTGCATCCATTCCTCCTCACTGTCACCCATACTTTAGTCACCTCCCATTTGGACTACTATAATGCACTATACAGGAGGCCACCCTTGAAGACCACATGGATGTTGCCTCTGGTCCTGAATGCAGTGGCATTGGTAGTTATGAGTGTGTTGGTTCCCCATGTAACACCCGTACTAGCTGCCAGTGAATTTCTGGGTGCCATTCAAGGTGCTGGTTATTGCCTACATGGCCCTTCTTGGCATAGGGCCAGGCTATTTGCAGGGCCACCCACCTCCAATTGTTTTGGTTTCTCCCACTAGGTCTGGCAAGATGGGCATGATCCAGATCCCTTATATTAAATAATGCCATCTAATGGGAACAAGGCAGCATGCTTCTCTGTCACTGTGGAACACCATAACCCCAAGATTTGGATGACCCCAAACTTTCTAGCTTTTTGTAAGGCACCATACCTCCAACTCTTCTGCCAAACATTGGGCCTAGATTTGGGACGATCCCATTGTGGTGATTGTTCTGCTGGGTTTTGCTTTGTGCACAAAAAGTTGTTTTTAACTGTTTCTTTTTCATCATTACTGTGGTTACTTTATGGATCATTAACCGGCCAGGGTCATGTGTTGACAGGGTGGCCATATACATTCATATAATAAATAAATACATTTCCTACAACAGGGAGAAATACCTCTGGTCACTCTAAAGTCTTTTCTTGGGTTTTTAATTATGGAAGCAGCAAACATACTTTTAGAAGAGACCCCCTCTTGCTCACGCACCGTGTGGGGGAAGATGCCTCTTCAGAGATTGTAGTTGCCATGTGTAAGTCCTCTCCAAGAAAGCTTGGCTGACCTCTGAAAGATCTCCCCACCCCCACCCTCTGAAGATAGTCCAGCTCTGTTGTAGGATTGAGAGGCTGATGTGAGATGTCTGCCGGGCAACCAAAACGACAGCTGCTGCCAAATTGAATGAAGATGGGTGGGAGAGGGGGTTCTGAGTCACACATAGTTATTTATTACTTCCCCACCAGTCCCAGCGCCTCCCCACATCTATGAAGTATTAGAGAAGCACTAGAAAAGAAAAAAAAAACAGTAGTACTAATAATGGATGGATAGAGGAATACAATTCCACTCAAAATGCTTTTCCATTCCTGATGCCAAGACTCTGGCAAATAATTTTTGAATTAGCTTCATTGAAATACTTTCTGCTTTGGACAGATTCCCATCACCGGAGCAAATGGATGGATTCCTTGCAGGCCAGAAAGTTGTATGACTCTCCTCCCAGAGGGAGACATTTAGAGCCAGGGTGGGGAGTGTAGCTCGAACAAGTCCAGTTGTTCCCGCTTTCTCTCTGTCTGCAGGCTTTGCACAGAGTCAGCAGCTGGCAGATGAAATAAGAGTGCCTCTGAGTTTCTCCAGAGTGCCATTCGGCTCCCTCTTTTCTACACGTATTTGGGTTTAGGAGCCAAACGAGCAGAACCAGAGTGACAACGTGCAGTGTGGAGTGCTTCTGTTCAGGCTTCCAGCTAGCTCTGCCCTTTCCCAGGATCTCTGTCTATTTCCCCTTCCTTGGAAAGGGTGTGTGGTTTTGGGGGTTTTTTGGGGGGGGGGTGTTTTGTTTTCTCAAGAACCAACAGCTGAACATACCCAGCAGACTTCCCCAACTTTGCTAATCCTCTCTTGTGTGTGGATGACGCCTTTTGGCTACATCACCCCTGGGGCCCACGCTAAAGAAGTTACTAAACTTCTTTCCACTTTTGAACACAAGGGGCTCACGATGCATTTCGCTACTCCTTCCCTGTATTTTGTTTAGACTGATCTCTCAGAGGAAACTTGGTTTGTAGGAGTATATATAAATGCACGTGCTTAAATTCTTTCCTTGTGGATACTTGTCCCTCTGTTTCCTCTATTCTCTTTCCATTTTTGGATTTTCACCTGTAAGCTCCCTCAAGCAAGACCTGTTTCTTTTTGCTACCAGGTTGTGTTCCTGGCCTATTAATAGGAATAATTTTATTGCCAAACTCTGTAGAAGTATGTTCCCATTGAAATTGGTGGGTTCCTTCAAAAAATATAAGGAACCAGCTGAATCGAGCCAAAGGACCACATAGCCCATCATCCTGTTCCCATAATGTCCAACCAGATGCCACTGGGCATCAGTAACCTTCACCTGTATACCCCAGTATAATGCCTCTCAGCCTGAATTAATGGCCATTTTAATTAGTAGCAATTAATAGCCAAGGGGATTTGTTACCATTTTATTACTACTCTTCTGCCTTTTGCTTGGGAATGAGACCCCCTGAATTCAGTGAAACTGTATAGGATTGCAGGATTAATCATAGCTTTTAATTTGCAAACTGGAAGAAGTCTATGCGAGAGAAGGGTTGAGGAAGCAAAACTCCTTTCTGGCTTCTGTGTCATTCAGGAGCAAAAACATTGATAGAAGAGAACAGAAGTTGATTCACTCTCCACTCCCTGATAGCATCATTAAATATAATATTGCATCTAACATGTAAAATACGAAGGGAGAAGGCGATGTTTTAAAAGCAAATCATGCTGGCTTTTGTGGGAGTAAAGGTAATATCTCCAAACTGAGCTTGATTCATGGCGTGCACAGCTTTTTGGTGACGATATGGAAGTGCCTTGCCATTCCCTTTGGGGGATTGTTTTCCTGCCTTCCCAGTCTAGCCTCCAGCCCCGAAAATTGCTGGTGGTCTCCCATCCAAGTACCAGCCAGGCCTGACCCTGTTTAGCTTGTCAAGATCAGCCAAGATTGACTACATGCTCTGCTACCTTGCTAGACCTTTGGTCTAGGGGCTGGTCCAAGTGATGTAAAGGTGCAGAAGAAGATTAGTGGCCCATATTATCTGGCCTTATAGAATGAGGTGATGTGGGGTTGTGGTTTCCCCCCATCAATTTAAGCAAAATGACATTGATGTCTTTATTCAGGAAAATGTTTTCCCGAATTTTCATTTTTTTTTAAACAATTTTGAATACATTTAATTAAGGTTTTAAAACATGGAGAATTGAACTGAATCATTCAGTTAAAAATCTAAAAACTCATTTTAAGCTGAAAACTTTGCGGAAAGGGCAGTAGTGCCATTAATTATAGGGCTCTCTCTCCATCCTTGAGTTGTTAGAGAACTAGACAGCATGAAATTTGCTCTCCCTGTTGGCAGTCCTTCTCGTGACTCTGTTATTTCTATTCTCAGTCCTTACTAGTCACCTGACTTCCCTCCAAAATAATGATTGACAAAGCCTGACCCATCTGATTCCCCTTGAGGCTGCCTCTTCAGCACCCATATGGCTAATGAAGTCTTTAGCCAAGGAAGACATGGAGGCAACATCCGAAGGCAGAACAGTGATATTGCCAGGGAATTTTTGTGCCATGATTAGGTACAGGTGGGGACATGGCCAGAGAGGAATGTGCAATGATGCTGATACCAAAGATCTGGGTAAACAGATATGTCATAAGTGAGCACTGGAAGCTTTTGAGACTCAGCGCCAGACACAAAAAGACAAATAGGGAGTTCCATAACCAAGGCACTAATATGAGGGATGGCTGTCTGAATTGCTACCCGGTGAATCATGAGCAGATGGAGCAGTCTCAAGAGGAACATCTCCACTAGGTCTTCGTTGACAGGCAAGTACCTGAAGGGAATCAGTACTGTACTAAAGTCTTGTTCTTCTCCATCTAGATGCTGAGTCCCCTCCAGAAGTGTGGCTCCGAAGGTTGCCTCCTAGATTGTGACTTTCTGCCATGGCACCGGAGCAACCTTCGAAGGCAGCACCAGAGCTGTGAGGATCCGGAGCCGAGGGACGACTGTGAAAGGCAGGAGAAACCTCCCACCCCCAGCATTCGCTTAGATGACACCGAGGTGGTCAGCTGCCTTCAGCTCCCGCTCCAAGATCCGGGAGGGGTGTGGCGCTCTCGGAGCGAGGGACGTTTGGATCAACAAGGGGCACCATGCCCAGGGGAAACTGAGGAGGGGGACAAAACAGGAAGTGGGTGGAGCTTGCCGTCCCCCAAATCTTTGAGGAAAGAGCGACACCTGGGAGAGAAAGTGGCAGCAGCAAAGCAACACTTGAGGAATTTCTTTGGAGGATCAAATAAAGTCAGTGGAACTTCTTTTTTTTTTCCAAATAATTTTATTAAGAATTATAAATGAAAAGAATAAAAGTCAGTACAAACTACAAAAAAATGCAAACAGAAAAATACAAAAAGAAGTAGGGGGAGTGTAGAAAAGAAAAAAAAGAGAAAGAAAATGTAACTACCCCCTTCATCTCAGCAGGTAAAAACATTTTTAATAGCTTATCACTGTCTCTAAATAAAACATAATCACTCTTCTCCCCATAACCCATCTCTTAGGTAAAAAACAAAACAAAATTCAAATGCTTCATCAATCATTCTTTGTCAGCAGAAGTCTACTAAGGGCAACCAGATATAACTATTTTCTTCTTTTAGCCCTGATCAAACAAGCCAACCTTCCCTGAATTTTCAAAATTATTCTTTAACCCCTTCAAAAAAAGTCCCAGAGGTAGTTTGCTGGTCATCTGTGTATCCAAGCAAAACTCCTTCAGAATTTTAATAGATTTTTTTTGCATGTCCATTTGATTAAATGTATCTTTTCATTTGTCACTTCTAAAAAAGTCTTTCCAAACCTTAGCAAAGCTCTTTTGTATATCCAGAAGAAAAAAATTATCCAAATCAATTTCCTGGTTTAGTATCTGTTCATCTCCTTTAGAGGATAAGTCATCCATCAGATCCATTTGTATTACATTTAAATCCTCCTTCAAATTAATTTCATAGATATCCGTTGCAACTTGTTTTTGTTTTACAACTTCAGTAAAGCATGTTCTGTCCAGTTTCTCAAACAATTGATCCATTCTATCCAGTAACTTGGCTGAGAGGTATTCAAAAGTTTACACTAAGGATTTCTGCTCCATTTTCTTTGTCCTCTGGCTCCCTGTAATGTCCAACCTTCAAGGTCTCCTTATCATAAAGAAACCAAAGCAATCGCCATTTTCCCATGAGAAGATATCTTCTCATTAATTCAAAACTATAATTCCAAATCCCTCTGGCCCCGTAATCCATTATTAACTTTCCAAAATCGATATACTAAGCACCCTTTTTTGCTGCATAGTCCAAAAAAAAAAAAATCACATTTCAAAATGTTTAAGATCAAATTTACCCCATCATCTTTTAAGGAGGCAGAAACCCACCCCATGAATACAGTAAAACCTTGCCAGTCTGAAGGGTCTTCATCTCTCCAATATCTAAAAAATAAATTAATCCAAAAAGGTGATTAAAATAGAAAGCTCGGTCAAGCTTAATATCCATAAAACTGTTTGATGTGGTAGTGTGAGCTTGATGTAGTCCTGACTCCCAGCCACTCTACTCATAAGCCGACTATAAATGACAGTTTCCACAGTCTACTCATGGGTAGCAGCTGTCCAGAGTCACGTGGATGATCTCAATGATCTCTCCCTTGTTCCGGAGAGATTATGCCGGCCCAGATCCAGTGTCCAGCTGTGATTTCCCTTGCAAATGCTGTCTTACTAGCCAGCAAGCCAGTAAGATGTCAGCTCGCCAGGAAGACCCCCCAAAGTCAGTGGAATGTCTTAGTGCTTTTTTATTAACTGCCTTCCTCCCCTCTCTTCTTCCTCCCCTCTCCCCAAGAAATGCAAGCCTAGAACTTTTTATATGCCTCTCCATTTTTTAGCTTGCTTGAATAAACAACCAAGTGTCTTTGTTCTCACTGGTTTTAATCTCTGGAATTTTCTGCCATGAAATTTGTATTCCAAGATGAAATAGCTGATAATTAATGATCAAGGAAAGGTTGTGGGCAAGGCCCTGGATACGGAGCACTTGGGTTCCCTGCAGAGGCTACTGAATTACTCGGAGCAACTGGAAAGCCCTTTCTTGCTATTCTCCAGGCTCCCTGCCCCACCTGATTTTGTCTCAAAATAATATTCTAGTTTAAAAAAAGTGTAACCAAGAAGCTGGCATGCGGCAGAACAAAGGGCTCTTCATTAGCTGAACATGCTAATTTTCCAGGGCGTTGCATGGGTGTGGGCCCATCTGCCCAGAAAAGAAGAGGAGGGTA
The DNA here is from genome assembly GCF_059951505.1 of Python bivittatus. NCBI lineage: Eukaryota > Metazoa > Chordata > Lepidosauria > Squamata > Pythonidae > Python > Python bivittatus. Next base: position 509,605 of record NW_028277102.1, read on the forward strand.
ATCTGAGGTGGCAGAGAGCGTTCCTGGAAATGTTGAGGGTGGCAGCAAGCCACTTCACAGTGTACTTTCTGGCAAATGCATATTTTGGGGCCAGTCATATCCACCATGGCACTGGCAACGATGTGGTGAATAGCCAAGCCCTGTGCCCACTGGGTGCGGGTTTCTGAGAGTGCCCAGGTCATTGAACAATCCCAAGTGTGTCCCCAGACAGGGCCTCTTCCTAAAATAGAGGCACAAGGTAAATAGCCACCACCATCCAACTGCAGGGAGGGGGTCAAAGAAGGCAAGATGGTGGTCATGGCAGTGTGCATGCATGCAATATTAACACACTGCAAAAGGAGTGGCCCTTCAGTTCCATTGCCATGGCCACCATTTTGCCTTTCTGACAACCCTTATCCCAGGGGATGCCAGCGAAAATGACTCCATTTGGTGTATTTACAAAGACCATTGTCAAAAGGGAAAATGGGTTCACCTGGTCTGGTCTCAGAGCAAAAAACAAACAAACATTGGATTTCAACTTGCATAATTTCCAGTCATGCAGACTGGAAATTATGGGAGTTATAATCTAATACTAATCTCCCTGAGCTTGCAGGTCTCAAATGAAAATCATCCAATTGAAAGTCACCATTTTCAGGCCAGGAGGACCACATAGTTGGGGGAGCCACTCTGTCCCTGGGACTCTGTGGTTCTCTGCCCCACTTTGAGGTGGCATTTGGTACAGTATATGGCTACAATGGTCAGTCCTTTCTATCACTGTTGCTAGCTCAAGCCAGTTTGGTGCCAGAGATAATACCAAGTTCAAATGGTATTCTGTACTACCATTTCTTGTATTTATTTTTACAGTTAATACATAACTGTAAAAATAAAAGACAGGATGCTTCAGTCTTACCCAAGGTAGACCTAAGTCTCTCATAATGCAACCCATAACAGAATGAGCCATTTTCTGTAAAGTAAGTTCCCAACTGAATACTCTTTTTCCTTTAGTTGGTCTGTGGGTAGCGATTTCCTATCAAAAGGAGAGTGTTGGAATATGGCTTTGATTTTGATTTGCAAAATCTCAGTCCAGGGTGGGATTCTTTGCAAAACTAGGGAGCTGAGTTTCTCAAAAAAGTGTACGTGAGCAAAAGAATACAGTCATTGACATTTCTCCTTGAACAGAAGGGCGCAAATTTCTGTGTTCCCTGAGTAGGACTGAGGCTGTTTGATTGATGTGGTTTTCTGAAAACCAGTGCATAAGTTGCTGGGAACAGGATTTTCTCTGGGGAGATTCTTGATTTTCGGGGGAGGGAAAAGGTTTTTCTTTGCTTTTTGTCCCCTAAACTGTAGGGTTTTAAAAACTCAAGGCTCATGTTTCTGACTTCGCAGTGGCAGGAAATGAGGAATCCTTGGAGTTCTCTGAGCTTGGTTGTTTTCTTGCAAATGTTTTGTTACCTGGCTAGGTAACATCTTCAGTGCTAGAATGAAGTGGGGTTTGCTCTCAGTTTATATACAGTGGCATGCCCTGCCAGCACCAGCACTGTATATAAACAGAGAGCAAACCCTATTCCATTCTAGCACTGATGATGTTACCTAGCTGGGTAACAAAACGTCTGCAAGAAAACAACCAAGTTCAGAGAACTCCAAGGACTCCACAGTTCAACCCTGAGCTATACATATTCTCTTCTATTGGCAGGAAATGATGCTACCACTTTTCGGCACCTGTGATCAAAAATGTGTTCAGAAGTTGCCTGCAGATCTGAAACTTCAAGTCGCCAATTTCTGATGTCCTGGAAGAAAAGATAGGGAGATCTCAAGATCCCAAATCAGCAATCCCACAGGCAGAGATTTAGGGCTTAGGAAAGGCTTAGGAACCATGTGATCCTCAATAAGTTCCAGGGGAGGCCCACTGTGTGTGAATTGGCTTACATGAGCGCCTAAATGAAAATTCTGAATATAGGCACTTTGGTAAAGCAGCTGAAAGAGCCCTTGTTCCGAACGTTTGAAAAAGAATCCCATCCAGAAGGATCCTCTGCAAATGGGGGTCAGCAAGATGTTAATGCCAACTTGTAAACCACCATATGATTTTAGCAGATGAGCCAACACATTTGATTTCCCAATATTTGATAAAGCTATCTCTAAACCCTGATTGGAGAGAATTTTCAATTTGTACTTTGAAAGCAATCCGTTTCAACATGTCTGCACTGGGGAGTGGGGGAGGCACGTGACTTGCTCTGTCCTTGAGGTACTTCTGTACTTGCACAGTGATTGTTCTGAGCCCAGTCTGTGCATTTTCAAGGTTCTTGGAAAATGTGAACAAGCCTGAAGTTTGTCCATGACAGCCCTCTCGGATTATTATTAATTGAGCACTATTGTGGCTATCTCCTTTAAGCATTTATTTATTTAAAGCGCGTATGTCCTGCACTTCAGCTAGATACATAAAGATAAATAAAGAGATACAGATCCTGCCATTAGACTAACTATTTCCAAAGACACTACATAAAAGGAAGAAAAGTGGGGGGGGGGATATTTGCTTTCACTGAGTTATTGCAAAGAGCCATTTTCTTCCTTTAAAGACTTGGAAAAGCCCAAAGATGGTGTGACCTTACAAATGCCCTCGGTTTGGGTCTTGGTAAATCAGATAGAGACTTCAGGGGGTGCCTTGGAGCTCTGAGATTGGCATCTTAGACTAAGATGAGCAGATCTGGACTCCAAGCATTTGCATGGCCTCTACAGAGCAGCAGCAAGATACAGAAACTAGATCTCTGCTCCCATCTATTGGTCATTGGATAGCTGTAGCCTGGATCTGGTAGCCCTGGGTCCTGGGGAGTTGGCCATAGAGTGGCGTGTCCCTGAGGCTCAAATCTTGTTTTTTTGTGTTTCAGTCACTAGCCTCCAGTGTGGAATCAGACTTAGGGTCAGACTGTGACGGCAGCCACCAGAACACGCGGCCAAGGCAAAAACGCGAGCGGTGAGTCAGTGGAGCATTAATTGCTGGATTCCAAGCTGTAAATCACAAAACAGCCTTTTAAACCTTGCCTTCTTCCTGGGCATACAGGGTAACCCTTTTTTTTTTTTTTTTTGTGCCTTCAAGTCAGTTTTTTCACTTCTGGTGACTTCCTGGGCAAGTCCCTGCAGTTTTCTTGGCAATATTTCAGAAGTGGTTTGCCCTTCCTTCTTCCTAGGGCTGAGAGAGAGGAACTGGCCCAAGGTCACCCAGCTGGCTTCGTGCCTAAGGCGGATCTCGTGGTCTCCTGGGTTCTAGCCTGGAGAATACCTGTAGATGACTACTACACCTGTTGTCTCTGAGCCTCCAAATCTGTAATTCAGAAATCATCCGTTCTGGCCAAGCTTTACCAGATTGTAAACCTGGGTGAAAAAAGCCTTCTCCAACCAGGTTGGAACTGCAACTGCCAGAAATGTCAGTCAATAAGATTGAAGGCAATTTCAGTTCAAACAACCTGGAATTCACCAGTTTAGGAAAGGCTGATCTAGATGAAGTATTGAATGTTCTGGGGAAAAAAAAGGCAATATAAATATATCTTATTTCTTACTGCTGTGAATGGCCTCAGTGCAGATTTTCCTTCAGCTTGATAAATGAGTGTTTATCCCTCAGCCTCTTAACAGCTCTGGAATATCTAATATTGATCCTCCTAGTATATGAGACAACTAAGATGATTGATTTCACCAGACAGTACTCCATTTGAGACTGCAGCAGAAGGGAGGTTCAATCCACCACAGGACCACCATCCCCCATTGCTGAGAAGAGCCTAATTCCTCCCATTCCGCTTTTAAAAAATAGAGAATTATACATGCATATAAATGTATATACCTGCAGACATGCGTCTACAGCTGTGTCTGTGTGTGAATATTTTTTTTCTCTTCATTTTCCACTGATGCCAATAGGTTAAAAAGAAATAGTCGCAATAATGTGGTGCTGTTGGGTGCGTGTTTGGACTTTCCCAATCCAACATATGATTCTGGAGATTGACGGTGTATCTAAGTTGCTCTAAGCAAACAAAACCAAAGCACTTTGAATATATAGAAGTTCTGTACCTGCCCTTGAGTGCTTTGGGAATAGATAGATGGTATATAAATCAGACACTCGACCAATAAATGTGAATTCCGGTTATCACCTTAATGGCTTCTAACAAAGAGGAAGTAGATAAATTATGAAGTCAATAACTGCTGGTGAAATAAAATCTTGCAGATGGGAAATGCCATCCCTTTTCATCTACTCTCCTGTCCAACCCTTGTCATATCTCACAGGCCTGTGAGGAACAACTATGCGTTGATACGCAAATGGGTAACTCTCTTTTAATGTGGCTTGGAGCTGGGAGTAGATTGGGAGCAGTGGCCTAATGCCAGCCTTGAAGGCCCTTTTTCAAAGCTTGTCGTGCCTTCATATCCATCTCCCTGGCTTCCCCCATCACTTCGCTTTTGTGCCTGAATTGGTGCACAGTTTGACTGCAGCCCTGACGTCCCATTATTTGATTTTTCTTTCTTAGAAGGAAGAATAAGAGAAACTTCCTAAGGTTATGGAGCTCAGGAAATCAGGACCTCCAATCACTAAGGTAACCTCGCTTTAAACCAGTTTTCCACAGTGGGACTGGGAACCAAGAGAGGGTGGTGGGGCTGCAGTGCACGTATCTCCATAAGGATAACCATGCAAGTACTCCCAGAATTGCTGGCTGGGGAATTCTGTGAGTTGAAGTCCACACATCTTAAAGTTGCCAAGGTTGAGAAACATTGCTTTAGACATTGTCCAGTGTAGGCTTTTATGAGCCCCTTCCACATCCCAGCTGTGCTTCCAGTGTTTTAATCTGCAGGGATGATGGTATGATTCCACTGGAGGCAAGAGTCTGCATTTGCTGACTCTTATCGGCTTAAACTCCTGTTTTCCAATGGCTCATCAGCCCCATTAATTCTCCTTGATGGCTTTTCATCAGCTGACTTGTGTTATTGAGGCCTTTCTATCTACTCCCTGTGGCCCCTAGGTTTAGAGACAGCTAAAGCTGAGATCTGTCCACAAGTCTTTGGCATCGCCCAGCAGGCAGATTTGGATTCTATAGTCGACTGTCACTGGTGGGTTCCAAATTGGAAACCTTTTATACTGCAAAATATGTATTCAGCTTTGCTCAGTATACTGTAGAATTGTCAGGCCTAGCCCAAGGAACTCCAAGAGACAATGCAAATTCAGTTCAGCTATGTTTGTTAGCTAAAACCTCTAGCAAGAATCTTCCCAGTCTGAAACCCCAGCTCCCAAGTCAGCCAGCCACAACAGTGTGAATTCCTCAGAGAGGTGCCAGTCTCATCCTCTTGTAGCTCCCACGCTCCTCTGGCGAGCTGAGAAAATGTTTATCTCCCTGAGCCTGGCCTTCATAATTCCATTCCATCACAAGAACCTCGTTTCAGTGCCTTATCCTCAGCAACACTAGATGGGAGATAGAGTAGGTCTCCATGCACTGAGAGATGCTGTCCCTGTGAGCAGAATGAAGAATAAGGTCCTGACGCATGTATTTTTTCACAGCTCTTTCAGTGAAGACATATCTTTACTGCCCTATAGCTCTACAGCACCTGTAGAGCTGCTATTGATAGAACTGGAGCAATCAGTAATTTCACATCAATTTCAATATCAACCGGAGCTGCCCAGAGTCATTGAGAGTCTGGTGGCATACAAATTTAATTTATTATTATGGTTGGTTGCACTGCCAGCCAGATGTTTATACTGGATTTGGCATTTTTATCCACCTATCAAGTCCTTCCCAAGGACCTGGGATGATGATGATGATGATGATGATGATGATGATGATGATGATGTTATTATTATTATTATTATTATTATTATTGTTATTACTACTACTACTACTACTATACACAACAACATGAAATCACAGCTGCCAGTTCTTTAGTGGTGTTGGCCTTCATTCGCATCTAGTTCTTCCCAAGAACCTAGGATGTCATAATGTATCAGCGTGGTCTATGTGCAGATCCAAGCAGTGTGGCCTTTTGTAATTGACAGATGGAAATTTTCTGTCCAAGGCTTTTTGGTATGGCACCCAGTGTGCTGATAACCATTGGGACCACCCCTGCCAGTTTATGCCATAATCTTTCAACTTCAATTTTCAGATCTTGATACTTTATGATCTTCTCCAATTCTTTGTCTTCTATTTTACTATCTCCTAGTATTGTCACATCAATTATCCATACTTTCTTCTTTTCAACCACAGTTAAATCTGGTGCGTTATGCGCCAAGACATTATCAGTTTGTATTCAGAAATCCCACAATATTTTAACCTCCTCATTTTCAACTATATGTTCCCAGCTATTTTTTAAATTTTTCAATTATTATTGTTATTTTCCATAAGAAGACTCCTAATCTTGGAGTGATTTGTTGTTGTTGTTCAGTCGTTAAGTTGTGTCTGACTCTTCATGACCCCATGAACCATATCGTGCCAGGCCTTCCTGTCCTTCACTGCCTCCCTGACTATCTCATCCTCTGCCGTCCCCTTCTCCTTTTGCCTTCAATCTTTCTCTGCATCAGGGTCTTTTCCAAAGAGTCTTCTCTTCACATTAGGTGGCCAGAGTATCTGAGCTTGAGCTTCAGTATCAGTCCTTCCAATGAGCAGTCGAGGTTGATTTCCTTTAGGATTAACTGGTTTGATCTTCTGGCAGTCCAAGGGACTCCTAAGAGTCTTCTCCAGCAGCACAATTCAAAGGCATCAATTCTTCGGCGCTCAGCCTTCTTTATGGTCCAGCTCTCACAGCCATACATTACTACTGGGAAAACCATAGCTTTGATTATACAGATCTTTGCCAGCAAGGTGATGTCTCTGCTTTTTAATATGCTGTCTAGGTTTGCCATAGCTTTCCTCCCAAGGAGCAAGCGTCTTTTAATTTCATGGCTGCAGTCTCCGTCTGCGGTGATCTTGGAGCCCAAATAAATGAAGTCTGTTACGGCTTCCATTTCTACCCCTTCTATTTGCCAGGAATTGATGGGTCCAGATGCCATGATCTTAGTTTTTTTAATGTTGAGTTTCAAGCCAGATTTTGCACTCTCCTCTTTCACCCTCATCAAGAGGCTCTTTAGTTCTTCTTCACTTTCTGCCATATTTCTCAGGAGACAGGTAAGGTGGTCTGGTACCCCCATCTCTTTAAGAATTTGCCACAGTTTGTGGCAAATCCACACAATCCACACAATCAAAGGCTTTTGCATAGTCAATGAAGCAGAAGTAGATGTTTTTCTGGAATTCTCGTGCTTTCTCCATGATCCAGCGAATGTTGGCAATTTGATCTCTAGTTCCTCTGCCTCTTCGAAACCCAGCTTGTACATCCAGTAGTTCTCGGTTCACGTACTGCTGAAGCCTAACTTGTAGGATTTTGAGCATAACCTTGCTAGCATGTGAAATTAGCACAATTGTGTGATAGTTTGAGCATTCTTTGGCATTCCCCTTCTTTGGAATTGGAATGTAAACTGACCTTTTCCAATTCTGTGGCCACTGTTGAGTTTTCCAAACTTGTTGGCATATTGAGTGCAGCACTTTAACACCATCATCTTTTAGTATTTTAAATAGCTCAGCTGGAGTACTGTCATCTCCGCTAGCTTTGTTGTTAGTAATGCTTCCCAAGGCCCACTTGACTTCGCTCTCTAGGATGTCCGGCTCAAGGTCAGTGACCACACCAGCATGGACATCAGGGACATTAAGATCTTTCTTGTATAGTTCTTCTGTGTTTTCTTGCCACCTCTTCTTAATCTCTTCTGCTTCTGTTAGGTCCCTGCCTTTTTTGTTCTTTATCATGTCCATCTTTGCACTAAACGCTCCCTTGATATCTCCAATTTTCTTGAGTAGAGCTCTAGTCTTCCCCTTTCTATTATTTTCCTCAATTTCTTTGCATTGTTCATTTAAGAAGGCCTTCTTATCTCTCCTTGCTATTCTCTGGAAATCTTGGAGTGATTACATTATGAAATCTTCCTTTTCTTTTATATTATTCTATTGTACTCTATTTCTATTTTATTATTATACTTTATATTGTTTTACTGTACTTATTTAATTTTTCCCTCTCTGATTTTTAAGCTTTAATTTCTTAGATTATATATTATTTTACATTGTTTTTCTTCTATTTGGTCACTGGTTCTGGATTTTCATTTTTGTTTACTTTGCTGGTCATTGACTGTAATTAAATAAATTAAAACCCCCATCAGTCCTGGCCTGCAGGGCCTCACTTGACTTAGGGCCCATTTCCTCCAAAGGAAGAAATGGTTCCTTCACCTACGTACTGAACAAGATAATGGCTATGTTCTCAGAATGTGCAGAACTCTACAGTTCACACCATACATTGAACTAACCAGGTGGGCTGCATTCACACAACTAACTCATGAACAACTACCCCAGATTAAATGTTGTGTGAATGCAACCACTAGGTCTTTAACTAGCTCAGTTAAGTGTATTTTGTTAAATGAGCTCCAGTCTATTGATGTGATAGCAAATCAAATATTCATTTTTTTTTAAAGGAACCTGATTCTTAGACAACACATCCCATGAAAGAGACTGTTCTTATATGTTTGGTTTATTCAATATTGTTTGGGTACATTTGTTATGTATCAGAAGCAATGATGGCTCTAGATTTGCTGTCCGCAACTGGTGCTGGAGGGGAATCATGTAACCAGCTCCTCCACCTTCATTAGTATTTTTTTTTTATTTGATTTTGTCCCCCTCAACATTTGGCACCCTAAGCACCCACCTAATTTATCTGTTGGAGAAGCCATTCTGCAGAGGTAGATGTTTGGCCCCTCTTGAAGTTGCATTTCTTTGGGAGCAAACTTCAGACCAAATGTAGGAAAGGAGGAGGTTCAGCCAGCAGAAGGCTGGGACAAAATGTTGAGTCTATAGTCTTCTTTTTCTCCTGTTCCTCCTCTCTCTGCTTGGCAGAAACAGAACAAGAAAGAGAAGGAGGTTGCAGGGGGAGGAGGAGAGAGGGGTGTGTTTCTGTGTGTGCATGGATGTTATGTAGTATATTTATAATATAATATAATATAATATAATATAATATAATATAATATAATATAATATAATATAATATATAATTAATATATAATTAATATGTCATATAGGAATGTAAAAATGATGAGGGGGACATATCCCAGTGCAGCTTTATATCTTTTGGCAATATATATTCCTCTATCTCCCTCTATTTATATCCAGGAACAGTTGGCTAGGAGAAATTGCTTTTTATCCAGAGCTTGATTCCTTGCAGAGTGCTTTTGAAAGTAAGCCAAGAGTTCATAGAGCCTCAGGGCGGCAAGTTGCATCCCCAGCAATAAACGGATAGACGGAGAGAAAGAGAGTGCCCTAAACAGCTAGATTGGTTATGAGCTTGGACCGTTATTACTGTAATGGGTCTACGTTTACTGTAATTGTATTACCTGATTTGAATGTCCAATAAGTTGAAAGAGCCTGTGTGCTTTTAGAGCTATGGATGGTCTCCTGAATGGATCTTGTTTTAGAGGGGAGTCGGAGATAAGTACTCTGTGTGTGTGTGTGTGTGTGTGTGTGTGTGTGTATGTGTGTGTGTTATCTGAGAAGGAAGAATTGGGTGCCAGTATCAGGCAGCCTTCTCCACTCTGCTACTTTCCAGATTGTGGGACTAAAGCTCCCACCATCACCAGCCTCAGGTGAGCCAATGGAAGCCAGATTCACAGCGAGATTCACAGCGAGTCTGGGGGCTGGAAAGAAGAAGAAAGAGAAGAAGAAGAGAAGAAGAAGAAGAAGAAAGAAGAAGAGGCAGCTGCTTATTCAGCCAGCAGCCATAGCAAAGACAGAAGGGACCGGCAACCTATTGTATCCAGGGGCCTGCACATTTTAAATAATTTCTCTTTATTGCTAAGGGCTGTATGGGACTAGAGACAGGGTCAGTGAAGAAATGGCACCACCAGAGAGGATCGGAATGGAATTCTACCTGATTTTCCTGTCTGGAGAGATTTGGCCAGAAATTGTTCTACTGCAATTTCAAAGTTTGCAGCTGGTTTTCTGGGTCTTGACTTTGGGGGCCTCAAGAGATACAAAAAGAGAGAACTTGTGGGCTGCACCTGATCCATGGGTTGCCTCTTCTGATGTCAAGGATGACCTGGATGTTTGGCTGCAGAACAACCAGCTAGGGTGCTGAGAAGGTCTGTGGGGAGGGTGGTTAGGTTAACAGGATTGGAGTATGAAGTACAGTGGTACCTCGGGTTACGAACTCCGCCTTGACTTACGAACCGGATCCGCGGCCATTTTCCCTGCTGCCACGCAGTCGCGGCTTCCTGTGGGCAAGGTTGCGGTAGCAAGGAGACGTTCGGTGAGGCTTGTGGTGTGTTTTGCGGTGTTTTGCGAAGGTTTTTGGTGTGCATGTTAGCATGGCTCCAAAGAAAATGCAGAGCAGGGTTGGCGGGAGTAAGGCTCTGAAGAGAAAATTGCCTCGGGTTGCGACCAAATTCAGGCGGACGGCGGAACGGATTAACCAGATTTATATTGAACCCTATGGGGAAATTTGCCTCGGGTTGCGACCAACTCAGGATACGTCCAGAGTCACGGAACGGATTAAGTTCGTATCCCGAGGTACCACTGTATTTCAGCCACAGAAAGTGAAACCAAAAGATCTGCATCTCCAACAGCCTGCTGGTGAGGATAAGACGAGAAAAGAGGAGGAAAAGATCTAGGATTGGAAAGATGCTGAAATAACCTGATAGAGTTGAAGCTAGAGAAAATGCAGCCGTGCTGCTGGAGGTGAATGACTTTGAGGAGAACTTCATTTACCTTCTGCTTTGACTCTGAATGGAACTTTTCTTCATGTGGGGGGAAAAAAAACAGCAGGAAAACTTGTTCCTGCAACTGAAGGAAAAGAACTGCAGTTTTGAGCACTCAGAGAAAAATACTCCATTTTGTTGATGCAATTAAACTCTTGGGAATTGGACATCCTTGCCAATCTACTGCTTGCGATTGATTGATTACGTGCCATCAAGTTGGTGTTGACTCTTAGGGATCACATACAGTAGATAGGTTTTCTGGCCCTTCGGGTCTTCAAACAGTACTCATTGCCACTGTAACTGAGTCCAACCACCTTGTTGCTGGTCCTCCTCCTCTTCTCTTTCCTTCTACCTTTCCCAACATTAGAGCCTTCTCCAGAGAGCTAGGTCTTCACGTAATATGTCTGAAAGAGTAACTCCATGTTTTTTTAATATTATTTGCAGCTCAGACGAATAGGATAACTCATACTAAAATTCTTTGGGAAAAGATCTCTCATATGTTGCATATGTTTTCCAGTGATTTACCTGTGTTTTCTCCTTCAGGCCAACTCCTGAGGAAGCCCAAGAGTGGGCAGAATCTTTGGAAAAGTTGCTACTACACCCATGTAAGTGTACATATGTGGTTCGTCAACCTTTTTAAAGGATTGTTTGATACATGGTTTACAGATTTCTGGGTGTCTTTTTCACAGAATGCATGTGAAAATTAGATGATTAGTCATCCTGAGAACTTTTGCCTGTTCCAGATGGTTTCTTGGCACCAACCCAGCTTGCTTAATAATAATAATTAATGCTGATTCCCAGAATTCCAACTGGCAGAGAGCATAGGCAAATATGTAAATAAAAGGCATTTTCATAGAAATCGTCCTGTCCCTGCCAAATGAATTAAATCCTGTTTTCCTCAGAATGGTCCTGTAAGACATGGAGAAGAGTCAGATTAATAGAGAACAGTCCAGCATACAGCAGAGCAGGAAAGTAGACTCCAATTAGGTAGCTTATTGGCAGGGTTTCTACCCCCACTCCCTCCTGGCATCTTCTTTGGATCAAGATTCAGAGAAGACTTTCCTCCCAGAAATGGGACTGATGGTTAACAGAGATGTTCCTGGTTGCCTGCCCTGGATCATTATGTGGACATGGTGTGATCTTTAGTTCTCAGGGATCTGCAGACCATCTTGATGGGTCTGGCAGGGGGGAATGAAATCATTTAGGGTTCTGGTTCCTATAACATAATGTTATGACTTCCTTGACCAGGACATGTCTTGGCTATGATCTAGGAATTGTGAGAATGCCCTCTCTCTTCCCCTTGACACTCGTACATAGTGGAGCTAAAAGAAGATCGTCCTTCTCTGGGTCATCAGTCCCATCCAACAGTGCTGTTGCCTATGGATGAAGGTGACTGTAGTCCAACATAACTAGTAAGGTTGACAAAAGTTGTTATAGTTAATACATCCCCACACACTTGTTTTTCTTTTATTTTTTTTCCCTAACTGCTGGTTTAGTGTTATAATACAAAGCCACAAATCACACAAATACTTTCTAATCCAAATTCGTAACCCTTATTGGAAAAAATAGAGCATAGAAATCTATATGAAGAGGGTCGTTATTAAATATCATACTCTCATTCTCTTCATATTAGGTAGTTCTTCCAAGGGCAGCATCTGCAGATCAGACTTTTAAGAGCTCATCATCCATAGAACAATAGATAATTTTCAACAATTATAGGGAATCAGACATTTAGGTAGCCATCTGCTGTGCCTATCCCTGGAGTGCACTGTAGTAAGCTTCCCAAAACTCAGAGGGGGATTTCATGTGGACCTGTTGCTTCCCCATCTCCCCGCTCATTTCTCATAAGCTTTGTGTCTTCCTGGCAAGAGAGATAAGAAAGGTCTCCTAGCATCTTCTCCTTTCCTGAAACATCCATAGTCACTTGATAACCTGAAGTACAAAAGAAGAAAACTCTGCAGTAAACTGCATAATTTATTCCAGGTGGAATTAACAGCATTTCTAAAGATTTTCTGTAAAGAAGGAAGATTTCAATTGATTGTTTTGGTCTGTTCGTCTCCACATTAGACGGTCGGGCGGCCTTTCATGCTTTCTTGAAATCGGAATTCAGTGAAGAGAACCTGGACTTCTGGATGGCATGTGAAGATTATCGAAAGCTCCGGGGGTGTGACAAACTCCAGGACAGTGCAAAAAAAATTTATGACCAATATATCACCATCCAAGCTCCAAAAGAGGTAGGGGAGTATTAAAGTTTCTTTGAATTTATAGACTCATTTATGAAATGGAATGGATTTGTTAGAGAAAACCATTGTTCCACATTCTACTTTGTATTTTTTTCCCCCTTACATTATCAATACACGTGTGGGTGTTGTATGTGTATATACATATATACATGTGTGTGTGGGTGTGCGTGCATAGGTATTACTGCACATACAGGCATCTTCAGATGTTCGTATGCATCATTTTAACAGAATTTTTTTTTCTTGTGTGTTTGCTAATCCAGACAAATGGGTGTGTTTGTATCAGGCCAAATACTACACAGAACAAATCTGATCTATTCATACTGGTGACTGATCATATTAAACTTGCTTTTTTGAGGTGTTTTATAAACACCCGTATGTACTTTGGAAAGCTAGAGAGGAAGAGATGCCAATGAAATGAAAGATGCAGAACTATACGTGGTTCACGGTGGTGTGATGCAGGAGGTGAATGCGCCTCCTGAGTTCTTTTTCTGAACCATCTGATAGCTCCTAGGGTCTGGTCATAACTCTGCTGTTGTTTTCAAGAGGTTAGCAAAGAGGGAGTCAGAGAATGAAGTTAATAATCAGACAGGGCTGGATAATTGTTGTATCTTGTTCTAGGTTTTCCTACTTTGCTAGCTGTTCAAATTATCTGGATCCTTTTTAGTTAGGGTAAAGGACCAGATAATGCCATCTAAGACAGCACTCGTTGCGCCCTTAGATCACTTTTGTTGATGGGGATAGTGCCTGGATGGGGATAGTGTGAGTGGTCTTATTGGACCTCTCAAGGCTTAATGATATCAACCATACTATTTTATTGGATTGTCTGCAGACTTTGGGGATAGGAGATGTTACCAACAAAAGAGAATACATGAAGCTCAGGGTTGAACTGTGGAGTCCTTGGGGTTCTCTGAGCTTGGTTGTTTTCTTGCAAACGTTTCGTTACCCAGCTAGGTGATATCTTCAGTGCTCAGAGAACCCCAAGGACTCCATAGGAGATGTTGTTTTGCAAAAGTTTTGCCCCTTCTGCAGTGGACAGTTCCAGTCTGATGGTGGGGGAGCAGAGGTCAGCTTGGTAAGCCCTGATATGTGGGGTGCTGCAGGGATCAGTCATCTTTCCCCTGCTCTTTAACATCTATATGAAACATCATCTGACAATTTGGAGTTGCACATTGTTACCTCAGGCTATGTGGACCACATCAGTGTCCTTTCCCAATATCTGGAAGTCGTCAGGGTCTGGATGGAAGAGAACAGACTGAAGCTGAGCCCTAGTAAATCAAGAGTTGCTGTGGATACATCAGGATTCTCTGTCACCACTGGAGTTGTTCCTTGACGAGCAAGCACTACCTGTTAGGAAGCAGATTCATGACTTGGGGAACCTCTGGACTCATGGCTTGTGCTGGAATAGAAGGTGGAAGCCATAGCCAGAGGGGCCTTTGCCCAGTTTCAGCTGATGTGCCAGTTGCAGTCCTACTTGGGGTAGCAGGACCTAGCTACAGTAACGCATGCCCTTGACACCGCCCAATTGGACTACTCTACTATGTTGTACTTGGAGCTGCCTGTAAACACCCCTTGGAAACTACAAGTGGTCCAAAATGTAGTGGACCACATCGTTTCTGGTTCTTTGCGATCATATAACACCAATTTTGCAGTTCCTTGATTGGGTGCAAGTTGGTTTCTGGGTACAATTTAAGGTGCCAGTTTTAACCTATAAAGCCCTTTATGACTTGATGCCCAGATATCTGCAGGACCAGCTGCTCCAGCCAGTACCAGCCCAATCAATTAGATTTAACAGGGACAAACTGTTATTGATCCCATATTTTGGGGAGCTTTGGAGGGCTAAAGGGAGAAGGTCTTGCTTTTTGGTGTCACTGTGGTAGAGATCAAGCTAGCCCTCTCACTGATGTTTTGGAAGCTATTCAAGACTTGTTTTGGGGAGCCTTCCCCTGATCAGGCTATCTTTAGCTTCTATATTTATTGATTGCATTTTTACATTTGACTGGTATTGTTTTTATGGTAGTTTGTACAGTAGGTGTTTTAATTGTCTTTTATTCTGTGAAAACTGCCAAGAGTCTTTTGATTGCAAGAGAACAGTAGTGTATAAAATACATACATACATACTGTACATATATACTGTACATACATACATAAATGACAACCTTTCTTTGCAAGAGGGATTTCATGCTGAAGGTTGCATTTCAGATGGGTGAAGTCTCTTTGGGGCTAAACTATCTCTCTCCACCAGTCATGTAATTCCGGATAGGCATCAGAGGGTTGGTGGAGATTTAAGCCCATCTTCTGGCACAGAGGCAAATGCCTGGGGCTGCCTTAGAGAGACTGTCTCTATGGTTTTGTTTTTATGTTTCACCTCCTATGGAAACCTCAACCATGAGCAACCAAATGTTGCTGTAAGTATGAATCCGATGAAAGAGGCCCACACAGGACTCTTATCATTACTCTTGCCCTCCTGCTGCTCAGCTAATCTCAGGCATCTGTAGGCATCTCATTGCCTCTCTTGCACTGGTGACTGCAGGACATTTGTGGGGAATGCCTCGGACTTTCTTTTTTTGACTGAGAGCTGCAGCAAGAGGCATAGAATGACTTGGCTCACACCTCGCACAGAGCCTACAATGTGCTTTGTTTGGTTTGGGCTTAGTGTGTTATGTAAACCTATCCCGTTGCGGTTTATTCAACCAACCATGACCGTTCAAGCCATTGTAGGGTGATGTGCAAATCCAACCCATTATTAACTAAACACGATACAGTAGAGGCAGTTTTGCCCACTTTATATGTATGCTCTTGGTTCTTCAGATTTTATGTTTCTTTGAGGAACTGTGAAAACCAGCTGAACCCATTGAGAAACAGCAAAGGATGTGTATACACTGTGCACTAATTCCAGTTTCATTCCACTGTCAGTTCTCTGAATAAACTGTATCTTCAGCCAGATGCAACTAAAAAGAGGGAGGTCCGCTTACACGCAGTCTTTGTCAACACCTGTTCTGGATCAGCATTTACTTACTAAAAGTCTACAGCTTTTGTGGCCAGGTTTCTAACTTCTGAACTCACCACATCTAGTTCCAAGCCCCTGATTTTTTTTTCTGCTGCTACAAATAGATTTCTTGGTGTTTGAGGCACTGTGCAAATCACAGTTGCAGCCACTTTGTATCTTGTAGATAAACATTTGCATCTCATTGCAGGTGAACCTTGATTCCCAGACCAGAGATGTCACCAATCGGAACATTTTGCTCCCCACCCGGTCTTGCTTTGACCAGGCCCAGAAGAGGATCTTCGGGCTGATGGAGAAAGACTCGTATCCTAGATTCCTCCGTTCTTTTGTCTATCAAGATCTGGCACAGCCCGGTGGACAGCAGCCGAATGGCCCCTTGTAAACCTGCTGTATTTGTCCTTCCTCCTCTTTTGAAGCCAGCCTAGCAAAGGAGAAACCCTGGAAATTGCTTTGCTTTTTAGGATGTTGACGAGCCAATGAAGTTTGGGAGAAGTGGACTGCTATTGTCCTATTGTGTTGAGATGGTGAAACTGTCCCGTTCATAAACATTATGGTGGATAAAAGAGATAGTGGAAAGCTGGACCCTGACTCATTTGGCATGGACTGGCAGCTTCTCTGGACTTCAGTAAAATATTAGAATTCTAGAATGACAGGGAGAATGGTGCATATTTTGTTTGTATCAAAACGTATGGAAATAATTTTATGTCAGGGCAGATAAAGCTGGGTGTTGCCTGCTGGCATAGTGTTGTCCAAGTTGGAAAATGAAATAGCTGGTTCCCTAGTGTATTTATAAGTCTGTTTCAGCTTTGTCTCCTCTGAGGGGCAGAATTTCTCCAAGATCTTAGACAGAGAAGAGCATTTCCCACCCCCATTTGTATAGAAATATTTGGGATTGAAGTTGGGACCTTCATGTCTTCACAAGGGCAAGCTCTGCCTCTCTGCTTGAATCCCTCCCCAAGTTCATACTGTGCCCACATGGAATTTGGTATGGTGCCTGGCATTTTGGTACCCTGAGAATCATTCTTCAAGAAGGAATTGCAGGAATGTTGTAGGAATTCAGTTCATGATTCTTTTTCAAATTTCCAAGCGAATAGAAGCTGGAATCATGACTCTGTAGCTGACAAGCCTCATGTAGCTGGGCAAGACCAAAGAATTAAACAAAATTCATTAAGGTCTCTTTATCGTTTGGGGTAAATACAGAATCTTGGAAACTGTATTAGGGATTTTCCAGCCTCATTTATAATCAGTGAATTATGGCAAAATCTCTTGAAATAGTTCAAGATGCTTCTTCTCAGACTTCTCCCCACCTGGACTGAGTTGCTGATTACGAGATAAGCTTTCAATCAATTCACCCACTGATCTCTTCCACTACTTTCCCAGCCTTCCCACAATCTCTCACATGGCCTGGGTGCTCCCTGATTAGTCTTTTTGTGTTTACTCAGGCCTCAGAAGCCTCTTGAAGCACCAAAATGAACAAAAAGGATGGAGATCTTCCAGTATGTGGGCCTAACCTATGTTGCAGAAGATCTGAGACTGTTGCTCTCCTCTTTTGAGGTTCCTCAAGTCAGGCCTCTTCTTCTCTTGCAAGATGAGCTGCCCTTGCTGGTGCACCAATTCATGCCTCATTTCTCCTGTCAGATAAAGATGGATAGGGCTCTGACCCCATAGCTAAGCAGAAGAAACACCCTCCTTGCTTATCTATGCATGAAGAATGGCTGCAGCAACAGCTGTCACAGCAGTAGTGTTTCCACTCTGAAAGCCCTGCCTTCAGGTAGCATCTAACATGTAAGAACTGCTGAGAATTAAATCTAGTTCTTTAGCTGGATTCAGATCCCACCCTGATGCATAAGCTCAGACGCAGAAGGCTAAAGCCTTTGGGATTGGCCAAACGTAGTTGAACTACTGGAAGCTGGAAGCTGAGCCAACTAGAGCAGGATCAGCAAGCATTGTAATGATGGACCTCTTCCATTGGTGGGGAATTGGATTAAATGACCTCTAAAAATACCTTCCAACTCAGTGGTAACATTCGTTTTGGCTTCAAGACCAAGATGCCAGTTTACTCAAATTAGCTCAGGGATGGCTGATAGGAAAATACCATGGGACGGCTTAGAAGGGCACATCAGTCAGGAAGCCAGATGAACCTGTGGTCTCTTAAAAAATCACTGGACAGCACAGGAAATGCCAAGCTCTCTCCAGATACAACTGAATCCTGTGCCACCTTGTGATTCAGTTGAACAAGGGTCATTCCAGCCCAGTCTGAGTTTGAATATGGCCTGCACTGTCCATTTCCAGCTTTGCAATGAACTCAGATACAAAGTAAACTCTGCTAAGGTTTATTTTTGCAAAAGTGGTAGGCTTTCAAAAATGTCACTTGCCACAGTATTTATTAAAATGCTTATTTTAATGGGGGCATCATTACTCAGAAAACCACTAGGTGGTGGTGGGGTTTTTTTTTTAATCCGCTTTCAATCGTGACTGATTCTGCGGAGACTGCCTGGACGAGTCCCTGCAGTTTTCCTGGCAAGGTTTTTTTGGAAGTGGTTTGCCATGGCCTCCTTCCTAGGGTGGAGCCCAGCTGGTGGTCACAGGAAATCGAGTCTCTTCCATTGCGTTGCGTCTAGCAACCGGCAACCGATTCCCATTTTCCCGTGCAAGGCGCCACCAGCGTTTTTCCTCCCACCGGGGTGAGAGTACCTACTTATCTACTCACTTATGCTTTCCAGCTGCTAGGTGGGCAGGAGCTGAGGGTGCAAGGCGGGAGCTCACCCCGCTGCGCAGAGCTTGGGCTCGAACCGCTGAAGTGTCGACCATTTCTGGCTGGCAATTTCCAGCGTCATTAAGCCACTGCGCCACCACATCCCTTAGGTGGTGGTGAGTGTCCTCTTATTTTGCTTTGAACCATAGGTGACACCTGGAGGCCTTTCCAAATCTGCCTTCTGGATATATTGAACAGCAACTCCAATCATTCCCAGGGGCTGATGGCTTTTGTAGTGGCAATTCTTCTGGAGCAGGTTTATATACTGAAATAATTTTTTAAAAAACTGCTTCAGTCTTAAAAGTCTCCAGGTAGTACATAAGTCACAACAGCAACAACCCAAGGAGAAATATAGTGAGCTGGCAACTCCCCCACCAATCACGTGGTGGTTGGCCAATGGTTGCTTCCAGCAGTGTGAATGATGTTATGTGTTTGGACATGCATCTATACGTGTTTAGCTGGAACACTTTCTCAGAGTCTCTGTGTATACATTGCCTCACTGTTTCATTTCACATCAGAAACAGTGGTTGTCTGTACACGTACAAGTGTGAAGGCACTTATTTGTAAATGGACATATATTGGGACATGGTATCACAGCCTACAGGAAAAACTGGACAAGTAACTGGAGGGAGCAATCTAGCTTGTACACTTAGAAACCTCCTACAAAATCATCCACAATTTTTGATTCCAGACCAGGTGTTTTCACTGAGCAGCTAGGGGATTACAGATGCCTGGATTTGAGGCCAACATACAGGTAGTCCTTGCTTAAGTATTGCCCTGTTTAGTGATCATTCGAAGTTACAGTGATGTTGAAAAAGTACCTTTGCGACTGGTCCTTGCACTTTCAACCATCACAGTGTCCCTGTGGTCATGTGATCAAGATTCAGGCACTTCCCAGTCAGCAGGCATTTTCAACAGTCACAGCATCCTGTGGTCATGTGACCACAATTTGTGAGCTTCACAGCCAGCTTCCAACAAGCAGTCAATGGAGAAGCCAGCAGTAAGTCGCAAGTTGCAGTCATGTGTTGTCTCGCTTAATGACCATGGCAGAAGTGAGGTCATACGTTTGTCGCAGTCACATGATATCTCACTTAGCAATGGAGTTGCTGGTCCCAATTGTCATTAAGCGAGGACTATTTGTAACTCCATTTAGGCTGAGAGGAACTCATCCAAAATATATATAAGAAGACATTTGCACTTGCCTCCTTCAGTTTCAGCATTTACATTCCACCATGCTGGCTGCATTCGCACAACATACCAAGCTTCGTTAGTTTTAACTCTGGTTTACTGACTGACCCATTTGCCTGGGTTTGCACAACCCATGGAATCATAAACTAACCACTTTGATCCACACAACGTATTGTTCCAAAATGCGGCCTAAGTTCATCTCACGCTAAGCTCCAATTGGAGCTTTGGTTAGGCTTATTCTGCAAATGAGAGTTAGCGAATAAACCATGGTATGGTTTAGAGCAGTAAACTTCAGGGAAACCCAACCAGGAATCAGTCCAACAAGCCACAAGTACTCTGTGTGTGTGTTGCAGGATCCTAATGCTAAAGAGGATCCAACGTGGAACCCGTGGCCCACACATATGGATCAGTTCCTCCTCTTTGCACAACACCTTAGCAACATTTGCGGAGCTTCCTGCTTGCTTGCTTGTTTGTTTCTACACAAGAACAGATGCTCATGAGGTTCAGTGAGTTTTGAAGAGAAAGGGTAGAGAAGGGTAAACGTCCTTTGTGGATTTCATACATTCCTTGGGAGTGAGACCAAAGTAGGAGCAATAGAGATGTTGCTGGCCACTCCCCATTACTGGTTGGTACTCCTGTATCCCACATCACTTTCCTGGAGGCTTAATAATCATAAAGTAACCCTTAGTTTGGATGTGAATGATATGTGGACTGTGATTAAGGTAAGCTAATCAAACCCAAGCCATAATTACATGTCGTAATTGCAGCACTCTGCCTTGACCTTGGCCTTTTTCCAGGTGTCACTCCAAGCCATGCCACAATATGGCTTAGCGTAGCAGTTGAATTAGCTCAGCTGTCTGTGAGACTGAATCTGGCTTATTCAACAAACTAGTTAAAACAATGATTCAGCATTAAATATGAAAATAGCTACTGGCTTAAGGAGTGGGATTTTCCATCCATTCAAGAGAGTGCTTCATAGATCTTGAAATGATGTGCATAAAAGTTTGGGGGAAGTCCTGGGGTAGCATGCAGTCAACTTCATCCAGGGGTCTGACCCTTTCCCTGTCCCTATAGATACATGAATACAAACCCAGTGATTTTGTAGCCAATAGAAACATCTACAAACTTCTTACTGAGTCCAAATGGTTTTGAACAGCTAGCTTTAGAAATGTATATAATTTGAATAATTATAGTGATTTTTTTGAGTTCTAAAGTTTTTCCCCCCTACTTTTGGCATCAGAAATGTATAATTTAAATAATAATAGTCATTTTTGGTGCAAATGTTTGAGTG
The DNA here is from genome assembly GCF_059951505.1 of Python bivittatus. NCBI lineage: Eukaryota > Metazoa > Chordata > Lepidosauria > Squamata > Pythonidae > Python > Python bivittatus. The sequence goes on from NW_028277102.1 coordinate 530,845, forward strand.
TTTTCCTTTCTTTAAATAAGTCCTAACTTCTTTGCTTGGCCCATTATGTCTCACAGAGTCTACTGTGCTTATGGTCATAATAGTGAAAGGCCTTTCATCCCAAGCTGATTAAAACTTACTCAGGGCAATAATAGTCTTGCAAAGAAAATAATACAGTGGGAATTTTGGGTGGGCAGAGTCTCTGTGGAGTTCTGGAGCCTACAACTTTGGAGGAGAACCATTTGACATCAAAGTAAGTTTTTTTTAAAAAAGAAAAAACTTTCTCTAAAAAGAAATTTGCATTCTTCAAATGGAAACCCATCAATTAAAATGTTTAGGCTGAAATATGTCTATCTATTCATCCATCCTAGGCACTCCTGCTGGGATGACGTTCCTGATCATTTATTCGGACTAACTCTATTTTTGTATTTGGTTTTGTATTTAACTCTATATTATTTGACAGTGTTCCTACATACAATTCTATGGTTCATTATGGTTTATTTAATTAAATGCATTTTCTGGAATCACACAATGCATAGAAACATATACTAATCACTCTGGCTAGGTTCATGTTCAGGCTATTGTGGGAACATGGCCTTTGTGAGGACATGATGCCAATTTGTGTATTTCCTGAAAGTTATCAAAGCGGTAGTGGTTAGAAATGACTCTACCTGCATTAAAAAAAATAGCTTCAGCCAAGTAGTCTTTGGAGTAGAAGAAGTTAACTCTGCCCTCATGAAGAAGTTGGTTCTCCTCGACCATAGACACAAATAATCCATACTGGAGCAAGAAAGTGAGGTATCTGGAAGTTCTGCAGGACCCTGGACAGCAACAAAGCCATTCAGACATTGCTCCAGCACCTGTGGCTTTGTGTACCTCTATAACATGTTGTTTGGTCTTCAGCCCCTGCTGAGATCTACTTTCTTCAGTGCAAACCTATACATCTATGAACTTCCTAAAGAATAATAACTGCAGAACAGGTTTTTGCTTCCCCTATTTGAGAGTTGGACAAACCAAATAATTTTCTATCCTAGTCTGTGGGATCTGAGCACTATTCCTTGCCAAAAGGAGGGCCTTCCTATCTCTGCAGCTGCAGTTGCTCACTGAAATGTTTGCACAAACTGAATAGCAAGCAATTGTGTATTTGTTTCCTCACAATAGACCTGGACATGATGGAGGTGTGCGTCTACCCTCCCCTCTGTCTCTTATGGTGTAGCTTTCAGTAATGAAAGGATTACAGTACTACTTGATCATGACCATTGATTACTCAAAATTTAGTCAATACATATCGACTAAATAAATAAACAAACAAAAACTCCTTCAAATCATTACACAAGTTGGTGCTCAATAGATATTTTCAAGCTGCATCACACCTAGACTCCATGTCCATTGTAGTCCAAACTATCTGGGTAACATCAGGTGGAATGTTCTACATTATTCTCTTGGAGAGACATCTTGAAATGATCAATACACACAGACAAGTATGGCTTCCTTGATCTTGGCTTACCTTACTGTGTGAACCTAGCCCATTATGCTTGTGAATCATGTTTAGATCTTAATATGTGAATTCCATCAACTGATACTTATTGAACAAAACAGGATTAAAGAAATCCTGACTTAGCACAATGTATGATTGCAACCTCTGTGTGCAAAGAGAAGGTCAGCACAGGGAACCACAGGTGTAGTTGATTTCATCGCCATAGCTAATATGTGGACATTGTGGGTTAGGCCAAAGAAAGGTTTGTAGCTTCCTACTGCTCCATGATTATGTGGAGCAACTCATGAAGAAGGCCTGGATTTATCTTCAGAATACATGTGTGTGCATCCATGCATGTTTGTGTAAGAGAAGAGGCAGAAAAGAAACAATGAGGGGGAAGTGTCTATTTTTTTTTTCTACATTTTAAAACCTCACAGAGAAAAAGAGAGGAACCTGTTTGAGGAAGAAGAGGAGAATAACTTTCTGAAACCAGTGAGAGATGTTATTTCCTTTGTTCTTGCTGGCAAATTGCTTTGGATAGTTTCATAATCTTTTTTTTTTTTTTTACTGTTCACTACAGAGATGCACAAATGGTCAGTTTTGCACTTCTTTCTTTTCCTCAAAACTTACTTCTACTGTTTTTTAAGTATACTAATTTGATGCCATGTAAGGTCAACTTTTCTGCTCAATTCCAGTACAACCTCTTCCAGTGTAAACTTGGGTGTAAGCTACAATAGTTTCCATCAGCTCTGCTTAACCATCATTCCAATTTGATAAATAAGTGCCTTTTTAGGAAAACCTTTAAGGAATTGGCATTTTGGATCTTTACAAGACTTTGGGTCACCCCTTTTCTACTATTTTCAGAGGACTTTATTGGGTGCGGACTATTTTCAATTTTAAAATATGTTTATAATAAGAGCATTCTAAGCCCATTTTATTGGTACTCAATCTTTGATAAATTTAATCTTTGGTAGGTGGTAGAAGACATCCCTTTAATTTAATTCTGCTACTTGAGTGAAAATGCTTCTCCCCCGCTTCCTTAAATTAAGATCCACAATATCTATTTCTAGTCAAGTTTACTTTGGCATCTTACTTAGAAAATTCCACAGTCATCTCATCAATGAAGAGAAGCTATTTGTGATATAGCCCCTGACAAGGTCAACATTTTGATATCAAAAGTCAGAAGGCTGGAGCAACAGTTTTCAACTTGAATGGCTTTAGAAAGGTGCTTGGACAGATCTAAAAAGATAATGCTATGAATACCTATGAACTAGTGATGGACTATATAATACCTCTAGGTTCAGAGACTGTATACTTCTCAATACTGATTGCATGTCTTGCTTGCCTTCCTGAAACATCAGCTTAGTCACCGTAGGAACGGAAGTCTAAACCAGATGAGCTTTGACCTAATCCCATCAGGCTTTTATGTTTTTAGATTGTTGTAGTACCTCCTGAGATTCTCCTACCACTCAAGATCCAAATGTCCCTTCAGGCAGTAATGAAATATAAATAAGTACAACAGGTTATTATCTAAAGAATGAGAATAGTGTGTTGAATATTACTTCCCGGCATGTAAAAAGGGGACTGGGGAATGACATAACAAAGATGTTCCAAATTCTGGAGATTGTCCCTTTTTTAATCAGTAGTCTGCTGGAAAAGACCATGAATTTTTACAGCATTAGTACAGAAAGTTTTCCAGCAAGAAGTATCTTTCCTTAAAAGTGCATTTCTACTCATTTTCTACCATATTTGCACAAAATGCTCAGAACAGTACACAGAGGTGATCATATATTCTTACCCCTCGTAACATGATGGGTGAGGGCAATCTTATCCAAGCCTATATCAATAATTGAACATTTGAATCCATGCTTCCCAGCCTATAATATGGCCACCTCGTTGACTATGAAGACACGGACAAACTGGGAGAATGTAGAGAAGAATGATGAAGATGAGGGGCTTAGAGACTAAATCATAAGAATGGCTAAAGGAACTGGGTATGTTTAAGCTAAAGAAGAGAAAGATAAAGGGAAGCATTTCCAATACTTGACACAGGGAAGAGGGTGTGGATTTATTCTCCAGAGCTCCCAAGAGTAGGACAAAGACAGTGTGTGGAAGCTTTACAGAGGGAGATCCAAACTTGAAATAAGGAGGAATCTCCTGACCCTGAGAGGCATTAAGCAGTGGAACAGCCTGCTTCCTGGACTCATGGGGGCTTCATCACACAGGCCTTTCAAGCAAAGATTGGACAATGATCTGTCTGGGATGGTATTAAGATTCCTGCCCCGGGCAAAGGGTTGGGCTAGACCTCCATGGACCCTTCCAGCCTTATGATTCTATGACTCTATGATTCCAGGTATTGTGAGAAAATACCTCCATTCCCCACTCTCTTGTTTTCCCTGCAAAAATCCAAACTGATTCAATTTGTAAATCATGGCTGGAGACCAGAGGTGGGGATCCTCCAGAAGACATATGGATATATACTGAATGTGCATAAACAATATACAGAATTGGGCTTCTTCAGAAGGAAAATATTAGCACAAGAGACTTACCATCCACTTGAAATACACAAAGCTTCTTTCCCTTGGCTGACTGTCTTATTCCAAGCCACGTGAAGACTATTCTGCTTCCTCACATATCTGGTCCTCCCTCACCCCATCCTCCACCCCACTGTCCTCTCTTTGCAGGGCACTGCCAGAATTTTCCTCGCTGGGAGTTTCCTTCAGCACGGCCACGGTAGCATAGTCACTGTTCTGAACAGCCTGACTCTCTGGGCTGGTTCCCCCATCGCATTGACCTCTGCCGGAGGCCGGAAGGTTCTGTAATTCAGCATAATGCACGTCGGCTTCGTAGGTGTTTTCTGACCCACCCTGGTGAATTGGAAAAAATTGAGCAAAAGGTTGGTGCTAGAAGATTGCAGCTGAATAGGTCAGTTTGTAAAGTTCACCTCTGCTTCATGCAGGGGCTTCCAAAGGGATGTCAGAGAAGTCAGAATGGCAGCCACGACTCTGCGATGGAAGCTCCGCCCCTTTTCTATCTGCCCCACCACACACATCAAAAGGGGCGGGGCTTCGATCACAGAGTTGTGGCTGCCACTTTTTAACCCACACAGCCCCTGGTGGAAGTGCCTGCTTCCCTGCTCCCCTTCTTACCTCTCTCTGAACCCTTTGAGCCATGAGGGAAACTCCAACTTCCAAATTTCCCCTGCCACACTTCCAGCTCTAGATCTGCCTGCCCCGTGTCTAATGGCCCCCTCCATTGGCTGACCCCTTTCTTTCTACTGGTTAAACCCAACCCGTTGATGCAAAGCCCTCCACTCCTCTTTCCTTCAGCCCTTTTCAAATCCTAGCCTTCTTTGCCCCCCTTCCCGTAGCCTTCCTTTCATTCAACACATAATACACCTCTTACTGAAAGAGCACCCAGGCTGATCCATCTCTATCATTTAGCAAAGTGGGGTCACTGTTTAGCTGGTGGATGCTGGTGGGTGCGTGCGTAGGGTGGGCAACAGAAACTGTTTCTTCTCATCCCCCATTCATCCATTCCCTTTTGTTGGAGGACAGCATTATCTCGGCTATGTAGACTGCCCTGCACTTCTGAATAGTCCTTCTTCCAGCTCTGCTGGAAGATGTTGTCCCCTCACGTCAGTGTTGTAATAGACTTGGTACATGAATAAGAGGGATATCATCTTATTTTTCACCACCCCAAGTAAAATGTTTGGGAACATATAACCTGCTAGCATTCGGAAGTCCTTGAAGAGTTGGATGTTCCCTTGGGCATGGGATCTGGAGGTTAGGGGAACCCACCACTGTGAGTGTGTCCTTCTAGAGTTGGGTTTGTCTTCAGCCACTGTTACTTTTTTTACTTTTCTTATTGTGTTTTGTTTTGTTTGCTTTAATCCGATGTGCACAGCCCAGAGTCACAATTGTGAAATTGACCGCTATATAAATTGATAAAATAAATAAATATAACAAATAAATAATCCCCTCTCAAGCAGAACAAAGTTCCTTCTGAAGTGGTTGGGATCTGTCTCCTGCCTTCTCCTCTCCACCCCTCTCCAGTGACCTTCCCTTGGGGTTCCCTTGGCTCAGCCCACGTCTCCTTTGCAGCTGTTCTCCAGCCATCTGGCCTCTCTGTTTCTGCTCCCTGGGCCTGAACCAGACAAGCAGGGACTTTTGTAGAACTGCCTCTCCTACTCCCTTCAGAAGCGGAGGACGGCTGGACTCTTTTAATCAGCCGAAGTGAGTAAAATGCTCTGGACTTGTCCCCTTGGTTGCCCTTGAGATTCCTGTTTGCCCTTGTGACACCAGGAGTCAACGTGGCCATAAGAGGAAACCCAAACAGATGCACGTCCTTGTTCTCCCTGCTGTTCCCTGTTGGCGAATGGGCAAGTCTGCCTTTATCTTCCTTTTTTATTTTATTTCATTTGTTCCTGTTGTTTTATTTTGTTAATTCAAATTTAATTTAATGCCATTGTCCTTCTCTTTACTCTTTTTCAGAGTGAAGGTGGGTCTTCACTAGTTTTCTAACATTTCCTGGCCTCTTATCATTTTTCTTTCTTTCAACCCTTTTTAAAGTCAACAGCTTTTCCTGTACCTTCAGGAGAATATTTCAACATGTGTCTTTTAGTTGTAGACATCATCATCATCATCATCATCATCATCATCATCAATATTATTATTATTATTATTATTATTATTATTATTATTATTATTATTATTGTGGTTGGTCACCCAGTCAGCCAGATGTTTAGACTGGATGTGGCATTTTTATCCACCTATCGAGTCCTTCCCAAGGCCCTGGGATAGGCAGATGTTGTTTGATGGTGTTAAAGGGTAGTAGTATTTCTTACTTGATCTGTTCTGAGGCACTAATAAAAACAGTAAGGGCACCAAATCTAATTTAATTTAGTTCGTTCAATTTAAATGCCACCTGGCTCCATATCACTCTGGGTGGCTTACAATACAGCAACCAAAAAAGATAAGACAAATAGTAAAACACAAAATAAATAAAGGGCAAGAAAAATAAAGGACTAGTACAAGAATTTAGAAAAGAAAAAGAAAGAACAAGAATTTAGAGAAACATTTAGTGCCAAAAAAGCATCAGCCACACTAGTGTTGTTGTTTTTTTTACCCCCAGATCCAGGTGTTCAGTTTAAACTAGTCTCAACTAGCTAGTTTTCAAGCTTCATGATTTTTTTCTCCCAGGAGGGAGCATTCTGGACCCTCAATTCTGGACCATTGTGAAGGCATCATAAAAGAGACGTCCTTCCTACCAGGTGTCAAAGCACTCACAACACCCCTAGATGGTGTCTCCCACTCCCTGCATAAATTAAAAAGTAGTTCACCATTTTGAATTTAAGTTTAAAACTGTCCCAATTCCCCAAGCATCAAATAGATTTTGACATTCTCAGGGTGAATTTGTGTGAGATCTTGAGGGGGGGGGGGAAGATTATCCAACTCTTGCAAAGCTTCATCCATTGAATTTAAAAAAAAAACACTTTTTTTTCATCCACCATCATGCAACTTTGTGTTTTGAAAAGTTTCTGCGCATTGCTCTAAATCAGTCATGGATAGACTTGAGGTTTGCAGGATCTGTTGCTGTTAGGTTTAAATCACCCTTCCTCTTAGCGCTACAGCCGTCACCTTGTGGGGCAGGTTGGGCTGAGGGGCAATGCTTAAAGTCACTCAGTGAGTTTCTGCAACTGAAAGTCACATTTAATCTGGGACTTCAGGAGTCTGCATCAGTCAATCAGCACAAGGTGCAGAACAGGAGGACCAGAAACTCTTAGCTGATGTCCAAGCTGAGACCAAATCCAGCCTTAGGTTTCCCCCAAACTTCCTTATCTTCATCATCAATCTTCTTCTTCATCATCATCATCATCATCATCATCATCATCATCATCATCATCATCATTTATTTAATTTATATGCCCCCAACTCCCAGTGACTCTCATTGCCCCAAGTTGACAGGCATGAGGAGCAGTCTTTAAATTTTTCATTAACTTCAGAGAACTGGGATGTCAAGAAGTTTTCAAAATCTTTCAGAATTCACCTCCCTATGTTCTGTTCATCCCACTCTAAATCCCACTGTACGTACCTGTGACCGTTTTAGCTTCTTCACTGCAAAGACAAAAGGATGGTAGAAAACATATTATTCTGATTAGAATTCTGGTGTCTTTCAGCTATGGACAGCAAAGATATTGTGTTATCAGAGTTTATCACTCCACCCAGAAATTTATATATGAGAAACATTAGACAGGTAAAGGTTAAGCGCAATCTTCCATGCACACTATTTTTGCCTTGAAAATGTACTTCCAACCCAAATTAGCATCATCAAGAATATACTGAAGTCTTTTTTTTATTATTTAGATGTTGCAATGACTTCCATCAACTATGAAAAGCAATTGCAATCAGATCTAGAGGAACGTCCACTTTCTTTCATTTACATAATTTTAAATATAATTTTCCCCAATATAATTTCATATATTACATCCACTTTCAACTATCAGAAATATACATTCTTTTAGGATGCATCTGTCATAGATAAAGGAGGTAGGATTTGCAGATTTTTAAGTGGGATGACAAATACAAGCAGATTCTACCCAGCGTGAGGATCTGGGCTATGACAGACTTTTGGGAATCATGGCATTTTCCAAGACAAAAAATCCCACAGATTTCCTTTACATTGTCTAGTCCAGTATTTCTCAACCTTGGCAACTCTAAGATGAGTGGACTTCAACTCCTAGAATTCCCCAGCCAACCTCTAACAACATTAGAGTTGTTAAAGCTGAGAAACATGGTCTAGTCTGTCATAGAATTATAAAGTTTGAAGGAACCATTTAGGTCATCAAGCCCAACTCAGTGCAGTCCAACTGTTGAGAACTTTTATTTGTAATCCTTGCATGTTTTCCCATCACGTTTCCCATTTTTTTAATTAAAAATCTTTTGTGAGAGAAAGATGCATTTACCTCCATCATGTTAGAAACCTTTCGATCTGATGCACATCAGTTTTCTGATTTCAAAATAGCCCCATGAAAGGAAGCTGTTCTAATTTGGGCTATTGTTTTTCCAGTGAGGATTCAGTGAAAAAAAAAATCTGATTCCTTTTTTACAAAAACTTGGAAAATAGAGTTCTGAACAGAACAGGACAGACTTCATTATGGCCAGTGACCAGTGGAAAAAGAGGCATTCTGCATTTCAAAAGGTTTTATTCCCATCTTTGGAGGGCCTAAATTTGTGTGCCCATATTTAAAGAGTCCCCCCAACTCCAGATACTCACCAATTTTACAGGCCTTGCACATGCATATGGAGAGGACAACAATTGCCAGCAACATCAAGAAGAGAGCCCCAGCTGCAGCATACAGTGCCCAATATGGAACAACAAATTCTGCAAGCAGATTCATCAGGAAAGACGTCACTGAGCAGTCTGGTCCCTCCTTTTCCATTACTATGTCTATCGTGACCAATTCATTCATTCATTCACTCATTCATTTGATTTATATGGCTGCCCAATTTGGAAGGAAGACGCTGGGCAACTTCTAATTTAAACATGAAATGAAATGATACACTGTGCTTTACTATACTTTATTAAGCCTTTGTGACATAAAACAACCACCACAAAATTATGGAATAATTATGTATTTATTTTTTAATTGTCGTACGCCGCCCAGAGTCACCTTGTGTGAGATGGGTAGGTATATAAATATGATAAATAAATAAATAAAATAAATGGAATCACAGAAGTGACCAAGGCCAACCAACATATTGTCCATTCAAAGGTCTTGTGTTCTATATGGGGTCATCCCACAGTCTGGCCAAATGTTTGGGGCAAGAGCCAGATTTTTCAGGTCTTGTGGAAGGACAGAAGGTTTAGAGCCATCTGAACCTTGGGGGAATGATGCAAGACAGCAGGTATGCCCCCTGGGTCCCACTAGATAGCCTTGTTTCATCGAAGGGATCCAAAAACGATTATTTGGTCTATGATGGTTATTCTAGATATAACCCAAATTCACATCACCCTGCTTTATGCTACAGAACAGAGATGGACAACATCTTTGGGTGTACCCAAAATGTGGCCTACAGAGAATTTCCTAACACTTGCTACTGAATTGTAAAAGGTGAATATGACAGAATGGGAGTATTTTCAAATACTAGAGCCGTGCTATACATTGAATTCAAAGGCAAACTTTGCCAGTGCCTAGAGTTGCACCTATCTGCAATTCCTTCCTCCAAACTCATCTTTCCCTGGGATTGCAGAGCAGCAGTGAAGGGCAGACACATGATCCCATATTTAGTCTATAACATTTGTGGGTTTAAAAAAAAAATATTGAATTTAATTAAACCAAACTTTGGCTTTGCCATGACATTGCCATTTCTTTGTCCTCTTTTTCCCCCAAAAGTTTCCTTTAGGAAATGCTCAAAGGCCAAGAGAGGCCTTCAGGCCAAAGCAATCTGCCATAGACATGAGAGTGTCCATGTTCTTCCTAACAGGAAGATAGATAGATGGATGGATGACTAGTTTGGAACGATATTGGAATTATATCACAAAATAGAATCAGCGCAATTACAAAATGTTTAACATTTAATCTAAAAAAGGAATTGATGGCAGGTTGATTTGGGTCTCCTGGCAGATTTCTGACTTGTAGTAAGGTTCCAATTTTATTGAAAAATCAACAGCAGCCAGTAGCAAGATAGCTATGTTGTTGTTTGTTTGTTTGTTGTTTCAAATTCATTTCTAAGAATGACTCACGAGAATTTTGACAGCAAGCCTAGTCTGAAATCTATTCTAACTGCAGTTCCCATAACCACGTACCTGGAAGTAAACCCCGATGAAATTAATGAGACTTACATCTAAATAGGCATTGATAGAACTGGGCCCAAATGGTGACGTTCTCCACTAGATTCGTGGGCAGAGAAATTGGGTGAATGATTTCTCCAAATTTCCCCAGAGGAAGAAATTCTCCAACAATGTCTCACTGAAACCAAGTTAAAAAAAAAAAAATCTAGTGGGAAGAATTCTTCCCTTAGGATATATCTGAATGGTACAAACCCAACGAGCTGGAAGCTCCTAGAGGTTCAACTCATTCATTCATTCATTCATTCATTCATTCATTCATTCATTCATGAATACTTTTACACTGTTTCAATCATTTTAACTGTAAGCAGCTCACAAGCAGCAGAAAATACAATAATACAGTATCCCTAATAAATAGCATATCATAAAAGCATAAAGCCAAGTCATCAGAATATACAATAATATAGTAGTATAATCAGAATCATGGAGAAAATCTCTCTATGTGGTCACTAAGAGTCGAAAACGACTTGATGGCATGTAGTCAGTCCATAATCAGAATGTATAATATTAGCGTAATAACATAATAATTCAACCCTAAGCACCCATCGTCCTACAATCACAAAATCAGATACCATCAGAACACATCACTACACATCCCACTTTCTTCTATTCAGACCTCAGTCCCTGAATGCTCTTTTTCAAAGAGTTAAATGCTCAAAGGTTTTCTGAATATCAAGAGAAAAAGTGCAGCTCTTCTACCTGGTTGAGATGATTGTACAGTGAGAGACTGCAATGGAATATAAGAATGACCCTGGAGGATGGGGAGTGGGGGGTGGGAAGAGATGCTGCCTAGGGAACGATCTGAGAAAAGGGGGAAGAGCCCCCAACTGAGTAACAGAGAAAGAAACTTAGGAAGGAGCCGCCCTGACTGATCAGGCGGTAAATAGGGACAGCAGAAGAATTGTACTTTCAAGATTGATGTCAGTCCTCCCAGGTAAACCAGACAGGAAACACAACCAGATGAGCTACTTCTACTTTACTAATAGCATATATTTACAGAATCTCAAAAGTACAAATCTCCCGCCGCCCCTATTTACTGCCTGATCAGTTAGGGCAGCTCCTTCCTAAGTTTCTTTCTCTGTCCGTTACTCAGTCGGGGGCTTCTCCCCCTTTTCTCAGATCGTTCCCTAGACAGCATTTCTCCCCCACCCCCCACCCCATCGTCCAAAGTCACCCTCACATTCCATTACAGAGTCAGGCCATTCACATAAGCCTTTGACCTCCTTGCAACCAAGGGTAAGCCCTCACACTGGAGTTGGGCAGCCAATACATTTAAATAAATAAATAAATGACAAATACCGAAATAAACTTCACCAAAACCCTTTTCACTTCTGAAAGACATTCTGAAATCAAAATCACTTCCCTCAGATGAAATGAGAAGGAGTAGAAGGACGGCAAGGAGGTTTCTCTGCCTGGCACCAGTCACAATGTTTTGCTATTTTTGATTATGCACACCGGGGTTTCGTATTTGTCGTGGTCAAGCTTTAGCAATCTCTCCTCCACCCCATTCTGGGTGGTACCCTGAGCCACTGGGGACCAGAAAAGACGGCCTGGTTTGAAATATTCTGCCATGGAGAATAATCTGAACCCTACAGAAACTAGATATTTGTACAGTTTGCTCTCATTGAATGTGAGGTTTTTAATCATTGCATCATCATCATCATCATTTTCATATTTACATGAAATTAGAATCTAGATGCCAATTCAGTCTAACGTGTAGAGTTTAATGTTCTGATTGTTCCTTCCCAAGCATTCCTTACACATTTATCTATAAATAAATTAAGCAACCACGAACCATCCGTCCTGCATTCTTGCCTTAGTCAGTGCCCACTGATGAACCATTCGCCAAATATTCCATTTATCTCACGCCTAACTTCCTTCCACCATAAACTAGTCTTACCAGATCCAGCAACCAACCCTGAACTCCATACTTCCATAATTCTATAATTACAGTACAAAACTTTCCACAATTCAAGGCTCTTCATTTTATCACATCTTTTCTCTCAAGAAATGTACAATAAACTTCCTTTTTCACACGCATCCATTTCTCAGGGTGCACTTCTCAATTCTGGCTCATGGTGACTCATGATCTTTCAGTCACGATTCTGCCAAGCAGTTTCCCAAGGCCCGCCGGCAAATAATCCCTTTTGGGTACACACTCTGGCTATCTTTTTTGAGTGTAGGAGAATAATATCAGCTTTCTTCCAATCATCAGACACAAGCATAGTCTTCAGACTCACATTCAACAAGCAGCACAGCCTCTCCATAAGCAAACCACTTCCGTATGTTAACGTTTCTCCAGTTACACCATCCACGCCAGCTGCAGCACTACTGCTTTACAGCATTCTCACAGCCATCGTACTTTGAGATTTAGTTGCTGATTGGGTCTCGGCCATTCATTTTTTACGCTCTCTCTCATCGCATCCTGTTCTATCTATTTATGTCCCACTGATCCCATTCATTGAGAAGGTTTCACAATGTCTCCTCAAAACTCATCTGTTTCTTTCGTTAACACCGTTCATTGGCATGCAATATCTAACTACCATCAATCTCTTAACTCCTATTTCCACATGCACCCACAACAATCTAGATGATAGCCATTCATACTTTCTGGCACACATTTTAGCCATTCTGTTCATGCTTAAATCTATACCATCACTTCTATACTTCTATTCATCAGCCCCACTCCACAGGATCAGGCCACCATCATTCTGTTCTGTATTTTCTGTCTCTTGATTTCACAAAAATACAACATACATTTTTTTTTCTTTTTCTTTTCATTTCATTCACTGATTCATGATCTTTATCATTCATTTCTCTTAGATTCCAAGTTGCAATCTTAGAGATAGAGAGAGAGGGAGAGGGAGAGAGACAGAGAGAGACAGAGAGATGTAGATAGGATTTGTATACTGTAGTCCAAACAGATTCATGGCAGATTGTAGAACTCATAGAGGCTTACATATGCCATGGCTGACAGGCTGATAGATATTGATCTGTGTCACCCATCATGGCCTTTGGCCAATCAAGGCTTTCGCATCATGCTTTTTAGTAAGAGAGGGGAAGAGTACCCTAAGTTGCTAGTCTTAATCATACTCCTGCTTCTTGAAACATTTCCTGGTAATGGTTAAGGACAATGCTGATTGGTTTTCACACATTTTAGCCAATATACTATAAGCACCAACCATCATCATGCTATTCAATGCAAGCTCAATCTTTAATCTAGAGGCTACCTTGCAACCCAACATACTGTTAACAGTATCCCACCACCTAGGACATGTATATTCAGTGGGCTGTCAGACTCAGGATGTGTCTCAAAATTCTGATTTCCAAGAAGACTTGCTAAGGGTTGTTGTTGAGCTTGCTTGGAGTAACAGTGGCTTCAACTTGCAATTAAATCACCATCTGGAAAGCCCCCAAGGTCATCCCCAGTTCTAGAACATGGATTCCTCTTCTGAAGAAGTTTGATTTTGCGATACTTACCAACTGCATTTACTGTCTTCTCTCCAAAACGACAAAAAATGTCCATTGTCATTGGGGAAGGGTTCTGAAAAACAAAGGACAGAGAACAAATGTCAGAAGAAGATTTATGGAAGTGACAGAGGCATAGAGGGAACGATCCAGTGCAAATGATAAAATGTGGGTTGCAACATCATCCTGCACACTTTATTACTATTGTTGATCGCACAGTCAGCCAGATGTTTAGACTGGATTTGGCATTTTTATCTACCAATTGAGTCCTTCCCAAGATCATCATCATCATCACTATTTCACCAAGTACAAAATGCTGGGGCTGATGTCACATCACATGTTTCATCATTTTTCTCTTCATTACATCTTGCACCAGATTGCCGACTGATGGACAAATCATTTTAGGGAAATCCCTGTCCTGTAACTGATCCTAATGGGAACCCCAAAGGTTACCCTGGAAGGGGTAACCAGAAGTTTCACTTACAAAAAACACAGACATACAGTGTTTTAAAAGCCTAAAGGATTTAAGCAGTGGTGCTTCTACAGCAGACAAGTGGGACAAATTTGCAGGGTTCACTCCACAGGCCCCACAAGTAACTGAGGCAACGTACATTGCAATTTAATGATCCATTTCCCTCCCCATATGATCAAGTTCTACAATTGCCTATCAGCATCCCTGGCTTCACATACACTCCATAAATGCAGTTGTATAACAAGCCATGGACCTCCTCATTTGTGAGCCAGCCTGGTGTAATGGTTAAGGCACCAGGCTAGAAACCAGGAGACCGTAAGTTCTAGTCCCACTATAGGCACAAATCCAGCTGAATAACCTTAGGCCAGTCTCTCTCCATCAGCCCTAGGAAGAAAGATGCAAGAGCAAACCACTTCCAAAATCTTATCAAGAAAACTACAGGGACTTGTCCAGGCAGTCGCCAGGAGTCAACACTGACTTGAAAGCACACACACAGACCTCCTCATTCACCAAATCCTTTCCACCTTCAGAAATCATCTGGTCTTACTTCTGCCTTCTTCCCAGTTGTTGTCTCACTTGAAAGCAGTCCACTTCTAGAACTACTTTAGACCCTTCTTCCCCTTCTTACCTTCTTCCCCTCATCCAACCGGATCTCCTCTGTAAGTTTCCGTTTCCTTCACCATTCCAGATACTCGAGCGTCTACCTTCAACTGCCTGCCTTCTTTTGGATCTGAGGTATTTCTGCTTCTGGCAGACGTAAAAAAAATATATGTTCGCTGAAACTTCTGCTTCCACCAGGAAACCCAGTCCTACCACACAAACTAGAAGTGGACAAGCAGATGTTTCCACTCAGCCACAAGGCTGAACAAAATAGGCCTGAATATGTTTCTCTGTGTGGGAGGGGAAATTGCCGAGTTCATTCAGCAGAAATATTGGCCCAGTTCCACTGCATGTTTAACTGGGTCAGTGGAAGGGAGCGATATAAGGGTGTTACGGAAACATCAAGAAAGGGGTCTAATGGTCAAGTCAGTTAATTTCAAGGAGTTTAGATTTAGCCACATCAGAGGGTTAACTTAATTCTCCTCACTCAGGTATGCCACCTAGTTCAGTCGAAAGCAGCACTGGGGAGGAAGAACAATGGAAAAACAAACGTCTCCATTATAGAATTGCCCTAATTTTTTTAAAATTTTTATTAAAAGTTTTTACACAGCTAAAAGACAAATACAGAAGTATATAAAGAAAAACAGAAAAGAAAAAGTGCAGAAAAGAATACTATTAAAGAAAGGGGGGGGAAAGATAAAGAAGTAACTTCCGCCCTTCTTTATAGCAGTTACAAACTCCTTCTTACCATTACAATAATCCCTTCAGCCCCTTATTCAATCTTTTTTTCAGTCGTCAAACCCAGAAATCAGCATTTCACTTTTTCCCACTTTCAGCAAAAAAGTCTATAAAAGGTTTTCAATCTTTTATAAAAGTATTTAATGTTTAGTCCCTGACCAGACAGGTTAGTTTTTCCATCTCTGCTAGTTCTGCCATCTTCACAATCCATTCCTCCATTGTGGGTGTTTCTGTATTTCTCCATCTTTGTGCATACAATAATCTTGCTGCAGTTTCATATATAAAATCAGTCTTTCATAAGTCTTTTCCAGTTGGCTATCCATAAGTCCCAATAAGAAAAGTTCCGGTTTCATCTCAATATTAATCTTCAAAATTCTTTGTATCATCATATGGTAGAATTGCCATAATTTGGAATCACAGAAGACTCTTCCCAAACAAAAATGGTCTACCGTGGGATTATCCAAGATTAATGTTTTTGTTGTTGTTATAGTTGGTCACACAGTCAGCCAGACGTTTAGACTGGATTTGGCATTTTTATCCACCTATCGAGTCCTTCCCAAGAACCTGAGATAGGCAGATGTTGTTTGATGGTGTTCAAGGTGTCGTTGCAGGATATAAGCTGTTCCAAGTAAAGCTGCCTTTCGCAAGTGACTGAGGGTGATTTTGTCACTGCCAATGGTCTTCAAGTGGTGCTCCAGATGTTTTGGGATTGCACCCAAGGCGCCTATAACTATTGGTACTAACTTTGCTTTCTTTTGCCATAGTCGCTCTACTTCTATTTTCAGGTCTTTATATTTTGTGATTTTCTCCAGTTCTAAAATTATTATTATTATTATTATTATTATTATTATTATTATTATTATTATTCATACCACTATTAGTTAAAGTAGCATGAGGGTCAATGAACAATCTGAAACTTCATGGAGGGGTCAATGAGCTGAAGAGTTGGGAGCCACTGGTTTTGACCCTGTCATTCTAATTGCTACCAGAAATATTGGTGGGGAGATAGGGCTGGATTAATGGCTGGCTAGGTTAAAGGTGCTATGGAAACAGCCCATGAAAACTGCTAGTCTCTGCTCCTACACAACCTGTAGAAGTGAGGGAATTCTAGTGCCTTTAATTTTTGTGGTGTGTGTGTCTTCGAGTCAGTGTTGACTCCTGGCAACTGCCTGGACAAGTCCCTGCAGATTTCTTGGCAAGGTTTTTTGGAAGTGGTTTGCCATTGCCTCCTTCCTAGGGCTGAGAGAGAATGACTGGCCCAAAGTCACCCAGCTGGCTTCATGCCTAAGACGGGACTAGAACTCATGGTCTCCCAGTTTCTAGCCTGGTACCTTAACCACTACACCAAACTAGCTCTCCCAGTGCCCTTAATACTTAAGTAGATCTTCAGAAGCTTGGACCAATCTTGTTCCTGGGCAACGTTCTATGTTTCTTTGGAAGAGACTGTCCCAGGCCCTCCATAGGCAAGTGAGGGATTGTCTCCCCCACTACCAGTCTGCCATATTATTTAGATCACCCCCCTAAGTCCTGCTGTGCTGCCTGATTGTGGCGGGGGGTGTTCCTGGGAGGGATGAGTGAAGAATGCCAGAAGTGTATACCCAGAATATAGAATCCAGCAGAGTCACCCAAGGTATGAAGGTCATCCCAGATGCTCACCTGTACCAAGCAGGCACCTATACTGGGCAGCAGTGCTATAGAAGGAGGATGGAGGTAGAACATCACTTTAGTGCCAGTGGCAAAGGCATCATCTCATACTGTGCTGAAGAAGGCCATTCCTGTATTTTATCAAGAAAGCCACACTGATAGACAAGGTAAAGTGATTGATGATGCAGCGTCGAATAATGGGCCCCTCAAGTCAGATGGCACTCAACATGCTACTGAATTGATCTTAGGGTCTTTCAGAGTACTTATGGTGTTTCTAGGTTAAAGCCTGTTGCCATGCAGAAAAATAAAAACTGAAACTGAAAAGATAGACTTAAAGTGGAAAGATGGAGCATAAGAAGCACGGGCATGGGAAAGCTCAGCAGTGCAAAATACGAAAAGAATCAACTGCAGATTAACTTTTAGGGATCAGTGAACTGAGACTGGACACTTTCAGTCAGAAGACCACACTGTTTACTAACCAGAATATGAAAAACAAAGAAGTGAGATATAGCCAGGACTACACTTGGCTACAATGCAATCAATGACACAATAATATCAATGAGACTTTGTGGACAACCCTTTAATATGATGACTGACCATATTTTATTCATTTTATTTATTTGTCATATTTATATAGCTGCCCATCTCACTGTCCAGTGACTCTGGGCTCTGTACAACGTTAAAAACAATATACAAATTATTATTAAAACTTTGAAATTATAAAAGACACAGAACTAAAAACAGAATAAAAAAGCAGTTCAGAACCAAAACTCAGATGTGGGGCACTCACGTTTTAAGGGCAAATTGCATAAGCGGCATGCAGCTAACCATAAATGCCATGTGCATACTTAAAATGCAGGGTTTTCCTGCAGTAACTAGCAAAGGGCAGGGACCTTGCATTTAGCAGGAACTAGATGCACCTCCCAGGGCCTAGGGGAAACTACCAATCTTCTGTTCCCTGGAAGCAACAAATCTTTTGCTTCTCACTCCAGTATTTCTGGATATGAATCAAGCATTTCCCAGTTAGAACCTCCCTGCTGTCCATTTCCTCCTTTAAACTCAGTTCTGTTTTGTACTCAGACCAGAAAATCCAAACTGTGAATTGGCTCTTAAGATCACCTGGAGGGGCCCAGGAAAGTAACCATCTCAAATACGTCTTTATGCTCCAGCCACCGATGCAAAAGAACAGCAATCAGCTTTAGAATTGACAATGAAGATATTGATCTTCTGCATTTATACTCTCAACAACAAAGGAACCAACAGTCAAGAAATACATTGTACACTAGCACATTAGTAGGATGACGATGAAGGCTTTGGAAAAGATATTCAGATGCAGTGAAGTGTTTAAACCTACAAAGATTAGAATCATGCAGGCCATAGTGTTCCCCGTGACACTCTATGAAAATAAAATTGGACTTTGAAGAAGCGGGATAGAAAGATTATTGACGCTCGTGAACGTTGGTTCTGGAGAAAACTCCCGAGAATACCATGGATAGCCAAGAAAACAAAGACCCGGATCACTGAACAAATAAAGCCAGAGTTCTCTTTCACAGCACAAAGGATCAGGCTCAAAGGATCATACTTTGGATGCAAGACCTTGCTCTCCCTCTCTATAACACTGGGAAGGATGGAAGAAAAGAGAAGAAGATGATGACCAACAGCAAGCCAGATAGATTCAGTTACAGTGGTGATGAGGGCACCTGGAAGACCAGGTTGGGGACTGATTATCGTAGAGAAAATCTATGTGGTCACTAAGAGTCGATATCAACTTAATGGTACATAATCAATCACTTAGATCAGCAGGACAGGGCTCCTGAAGATATCCCTGCTGCCAGAATATAAGGGAACTTCCCCCTTGGATCAAGCCAAGACCCATCTTAGTCCAGCATTTGGTTTCTCAGTGACTTAACCAGGTCTGAGGTGCTTGCACACAGGAGACAGAGGCATAGACCCTCCTATTGTTATTCCCTGGCAGCTGGTATTGGGGGTCAGGCTGCCCTCAAATCAGAGGCAACACTGAATCTTCAGGACCAATAAACTTTGATAGATCTTTTCAGTATGAATTTATCCACTTCCCTTTTAGAAAAATCCCAGTTAGTGGTAATCCCCAAGTCTTGTGGCCATGAATGCCAAAAGTTAATTATGTTCTATTATATTACTGTTTGAAATCCCTGTTCCTTTTTATCCCCCTTTTTGCATTTTTTCCAGCTCTGCTCATCTGTTTGGCATGCTGAAAAGAGCCTTCTCCTGTGGGACTCTTCCAGTATTTAGGAAAATAGTGAAAATGCTTCTTTTTCACCAAACTTAATAATTATTTT
Source organism: Python bivittatus (assembly GCF_059951505.1). NCBI lineage: Eukaryota > Metazoa > Chordata > Lepidosauria > Squamata > Pythonidae > Python > Python bivittatus. The sequence continues at coordinate 550,391 of NW_028277102.1, forward strand.
AATGTTACCAATTTTATTATTATTTTTTCATTTTGATTGCAACTGTACAGATTTTATCGTTGTATTTTGCCATTCATATTTTAATTGCTTTAAGCAGCTTCTGTGTGTGTTCATATATGCAGAAAGGGTACAATTTCAATAATAAAAATATGTACACTGAATGCAAAATATCCCATCCAAAGTAGAATTCACTATGTGCAATGATCAAATAGATCAAGACTTGTCCATCAAGGCCATTAAACTAATGATTTAAAATATGATCACACAGTCTGTACCTCTAGTATGCTCATCTCAGGTAGGATGAAAGACGTTGTCTAATCCAGGGACTTTCAAACTTTTCAGGCCACAAAACCTGTTAAGAAAAAAAATATTGGATTCCCTGGCCAAGAGGCAAACTCTAGTGATAGAAAGTTGGCTGTGTTGGAATGAACTCCCCACCCCACTTAATCTGTTCTGAAAGCCCATCATGTTCTCACAGAAAGTTAGGGTTCCACCAAACAGTTTGAAAACCCCTGATCCAGTCCTCTGAGTAAGATGTCGTTTCTGCCAGGGGTTTCAGTTTCTGTAGCAGGTAGATCGGCAGGGGAAAGACTTGTTCCTAGCAACAGAGTTATGCATAGCTAAACTAACAACACACATAGCTGGTTGGACAGCTCGATTCAACACCTAGGAGTTGTTTCATACCCACATCCACAGTTACAAACCTGATTTCACACCATATGCAGAGATGTGGACTGGAAATTTTTCTGGGGTCAAAATTTACCTCAAAGAAATTTCCCCTTCAAGCTAGTTCGGCAGTTTGAAACTTAAATGAGATTTGCTTTTCAGGTGATTGTTCTCTTGAGACAAGGGGACTTTATTGGGCTGATTCCAATGGTTGGGAGAGAGAAGGAAGAGGCAGCTTGAGAACTACAACTCAAGAAGAACACTGAGGAACTGGAAAGAGTACAAAGAAGACCAATGAAGATGCGAGGGGCTTGGAAGCTAACGTCTATAAAGAGCAGTTAAAGGAACTCGGTATGTTTAGCCTAAAGAAAGGAAGGCTAAGGGGAGACATGATAGCAGCCTTCCAATACTTGAAGGGCTGTCACAGGAAAGAGGATATGGATGTATTGACCATAGTTCCTGACATTAGGACAAGAACCAATGGGTGTAAGCTTTACAGAGGGAGAGTAAAACTTGAAAAAAGGAGAAATTTCTTGACGGTGGGAACTGTTAAGCAGTGGAACAGCCCGCTTCCTAGAGTCATGGAGGCTCCATCAATGGAGGTTTCCAAACAAAGGGTTAGACAAGTATTATGAAAATTCCTGCCCTGGGCAGGTGGTTGGACTAGAAGATCTCCAAGATCCCTTCCAACCCTGGGAGTCTATGACTCCATGATTCCATGATTCTATGGTGTTATGAACCTCCAGAGAAGCAAGACCGAGTAGCACAGAGGTGAATATGTTAATTGGGGTCATATAATTTGGGAAGAAGACACTCTGTGATGGAATGGAATTATGAAGGCCAAGCTCAGGGAGATAAGCATTTTCTTAGCTCACCAGAACCGTGTGGGAGGAACAAAAGGATGAGACTGGCACCTCCCTGAGGAATTCACACCGTTGTGGCCGGAGGACTTTGGGAGCTGGGGTTTGAGTCTGGGAAGATTCTTGCTAGAGGTTGTAGCTAATAAACATAGCTGGACTGAATTTACATGGTCTCTTGGAGTTCCTTGGACTAGGCCTGACAACTCTCCCCAAAGGAGGGGCTGCTGAGACTCCTTCTTGTCTTATCCCCTGCAGGCCCTGCTCCTTTGTCAGTTTGCCCATTAATACACTAATCGATAAAGCTGTACTCTCCACTAAGCATTATATACTAAACTGCACACAAACATATTCCCGTCTGATTTGATGACAAGACCCATAAAGAATCTTGTAAAGCACCAGACAGGAAATAAAGAATCTTGTAGATCAGACAGGAAACCTGACCAGATGAGCTAATTTGACTTTATCGTAAGGCTACACTAACAGAATCTTGCAAGTCTGATAGTACAAATATTCCACCGTCTTTTTTAACCACCTGAGAAGTTAGTGAGGTTCCTTTCTGACTCTCTTTCTCTGCCCATTATGCAGCTGTGGGCTACGCCCTCTCTTATCTGATCGTTCCCTAGGCAGCGTCTCTTCCCCCCATCTCCGAAAGTCATTCCGACATACCATTACACTCACTGTAACTTTAAACTTGGTGCCTTCCAGATGTTTTGAACTACAATTTCCACCATTTCTCAACACAACCCAGGTTGGCTGGAGCTGATGAGTATTGTAGTTCGAGACTACATTAAGCAGCAGGTTGGGGACAAGGCTGCATTAGGGTACAAGGTTGGACCAAGATATTGAAATCTAAAACAGTAAATGGTGTCTCAACCCCAGACCGCACTAGACAATACACATAGCCAGCTGAGCTATCTAGGCATTCAGGGAGAAGATCCTAAAATATCTTTCCTCCCAACAAAGGCAAAAGAAATAAATAACCATTCATGGCCTTTTCTGGACTTTGAAGAAGCAGGATAGGAAGAGTATTGACACTTTCGAGCCTTGGTATTGGAGAAGACTCCCAAGAAAAGCATAGACAGCCAAGAAAACAAGCCAATCAATGAATCAATCAATCATGGACTTTTCAGAACATCCATAATCTGCTGCAGAGTTACTTTGCTCCTCCAGAAGGCCAGTTCTCCTAAGACAAAATCTCTGTCTCATGAGCATCAGGAAGAAAGAGAAAATGCTGTGAATCCTTCAGAGCCCTCTGTGGGACATAGCAGAATGAAGGGGAAGTGGGCTGGAACAGAAAGACACTTGAGCTCTTTGAACAGAAGGGAAAATTTTGCAGAGCGGAAATCGAGCTGGGTGGTGCCCACCACAACAGAAGAGCTGTGGGCTCACACCTGGTGAAGGTTTTGCTCCAGTGGGCCTGAGAGCCACCTTGCCCACAACAGCCGCTCCTCAAGGAAAAGCTTAGACAAGAAAAGGGCCCAGATATCTCTTCCACCCAGCTTGAAAGCTCAGGAGTAAGACAAATGTAGAATGAGATGGGAAACAGTAGAAGATAGGAAATCATAGATTCAGCTGGCCAAACAAGAATTCCAGTCTCCTAGTCAATTAACAAAGTACACAAACATGAGAGCACAAATGAGGTTTTGAGAAGAGCTACCAGAAAATGCTAATGTTAATTCTCAACATTAAAAAAACTAAGATCATGGCATCTGGACCCATCAAGGAAATCAACCCTGACTGCTCATTGGAAGGATTGATAATGAAGCTCAAGCTCGGATACTTTGGTCACCTAATGCGAAGAGAAGACTCTTTGGAAAAGACCCTGATGCTGGGAAAGATGGAAGGCAAAAGGAGAAGGGGACGGCAGAGGTTGAGATGGTTAGATAGCATCACTGAAGCAATGAGCATGAAACTGAGCAAACTCAGGGAGGCAGTGAAGGACAGGAAGGCCTGGCGTGACATGGTTCATGGGGTCACGAAAAGTCGGACACGACTTAACGACTGAACAACAACAACCAGAAAATGCTAAAGCTTAAGGGAGTCGCAAAGGTCTTCCAGATGACTAGTCTTTCTGTTCTTCAACCTTCCTGAACATAATTTAAACAGGCTGGGTTGACTAATTTCCAATCTATGTGGACATCAGGACACTAGGAACATGGGCATGTTTATTATACTGTGTGTTTGTGAATCTATACACTCAGCAGAGAACTGCCAGGTCCAGTCCATCAGTGCCTGCCCTTTCTGGCCAATAGCTGAGCTAAGAGAACTGTGGGCCTCCCAGTGTGTGCCTTTGTGTTTGTCATGGTAGCAAATCTCTGTTGTCTTCCAAACTCCTAATGCTAGCATGCCACCAGTTCTGCATTTGTGTTTCTAATCTTGTCTGCATACTGCTATAAAGAAGTACCAGAAACTGCAAGGCAGGGTGGGACAAGAATCTCTTCCAAGAAAACCAAGGTGCAAGACAGTGGTGCACTGCCACTTTCACTGCCTTGAAACAGCCTATTTCCTATCCATAGATGCATGCCAGTGGCATAGGGATATATCAAAATTGCCTACAAGTGCAAACGCTGATTGTGACTTCAAGGGCTCAATGAGGAGGACTCATCTCATCCTAGTATCTAGACCAAGGTTTCTCAACTTTAGCAACTTGAAGATGTGTGGACTTCAACTCCCAGAATTCCCCAGCCAACATGGCTGGCTGGGAATTCTGGGAGTTGAAGTTCACACGTCTTCAAGTTGCCAAGGTTGAGAAACACTGACCTAGACTGTGCCTTTGTTCAGCCACATTACTGTGAGCAGAAAAGTACACTAGCATAAGTTGTATTACCCTAATGAACAATGAATAATCTGGATCAGTAGTGAAGCTTCCCAGACAGCAGCACCACCCAGTAGGAAAAGCCACCACCAATCATCCTCCTTAAACTGTGGTGGGGCAGACTTGGGCAAGTATGGACAGTTCCCTAGGACAGAGGCTTTGGTTCATCTTTCAAGGTGCCTGAGTGACAGATAATCTATCACTCAAGCCATTTCTGGACATGGATCTATCAGTCTTTTGAAAAACAAAATATTGCCTGGCTGGGAGATCAGGAAAGAGGAGGAGAGGGCAGGATGAAGCAGGAAGGAGCTGACACCAAGCATCAAGACAGCTCTCTCCTGCTTCATCCCAGGCTCATCCTCCATCCCACTGATCTATCATCCAGGTTCGTTTTGGCCACATTTTCCTTTCCAGTATCGTCAGACCTCTGAGATGCACTACAAGGGGAAACCAGAGCTATCAGGCCTATAGCACCTGAAAATGGCCAATGGGAGTTGGGCAGATCTGAGCTTCTGTCACCATTTCTATCAACGTTGTCAGTGAAGCATCTTCCAATGTTTCTAAGAAAAGACTGTGTTGAGAGAAGAGGAAAATCATTATGTAAATTTGAACAGCTAAGGATGAATGTAGTTGGCCTCTACGGTGGGCTTAGATGTCCTCTAAAAACAACTAGCAGGGCATCTCTGTACCTTCATGAGTGGGATGTGAAGATGAGCCTATAGTGTTTTTTGATCACACAGGGTTCCTGGTCATGCAAATCATAGCATTCCCATTCCGTTGAATGCCATTAGTTGAAAAAGAGACTGGGCTGGGCATCTTCTTCTCCCCTGTGCCCTCTGAATATTCAAACACCTGAACAAAGCTTCTAAGGAAGATGTTTCTCACCAACTAGTGGTTATAATGGCAGAAGCTGCAAGCATGGAGCTCCTGAGTTCTCCTTCCATCTTTCTAAAGTGGAAGTTCATTACAGTCTTCTTTGGCTTTTTTTCCCCAGAAAGCAGAACTGAAGCAACCATTTGCAATGTAAGATTTGAGACGTCATGCACTGTATGGGTAAAGCATGATGCCATTCAAGAGAGAATACACAGAGGACTTGGCCACGGATTGTGAATCTCCATACATCATATGGTTACTCAAATGTATATCCTTCAGAGTTTAATGAAGTTTACTTCCAAGCAAATGAACGCAAGTGCCTTTGGTTGGCTGTTCCAGCAGATGCAACTTTTTAGTCAAATGAAAAGTTGCATCAGAGGAAACTCTCGCTTCTGTTTCTTTCCAGAAAAAAAAAAAAAGGGAAATCATGACCTTCACCGTATCTATCACCTTCATTGTTCTTTTACAGAACTGAAAACCAAGCCGGAGAAGCCATGTGAGATTTATGAACCGATTAGATCCGTCTTGCCCCAACGTAATATCCACCAGAGGTCTTGACCTCTACGTTTATCAGCCCAAAAAACTATAATGGAATGCTGGGGGACACTGAGAATTGCAATTCCACATATCTAGAAAGCAGAATGCTTGGGAAGGCAGCTGTATAAGGTGTTTTAATGTAGAATATAAGCAAAGATGACTATATGGAGTCAGTTAAAGCATTTATAGTGTCTTTTCTCCTAAATATAGAGACACAAAGCAGTTCAGAGCAAGCAGTGAAAATACAGTAAACATACGTGCTCTAGAAAAACATGATTCTTTATTTGGTAAACATATTTACAGCCACCCACCCACAGAATAAATACAAGGAAGCAATTCTGGAAGCTGATACAGAGAACGTGATTAAGAGACATAAATTCAGCCCAGTTGCTTTTACAAAAGCCTCTGCAAATGACTTTTAATTTGTGCTAAAATGTACAGTAATGCAACCTCTACTGGTGCGTTACCTGCCTTTTGGGGCTGGCCCTAACCTTGGGCAGGGTGAAGAAACTTCCTTGGGCAACAGCACTGGGGTCAAGGAAGAATAGCAAATCATCGGCTATTGAAATGAGCATTTTGCTATCTGTGCTACTCAAAACAGGGAGAAACACAGGGAGAAACAAGGAGATTTTCTGTTTCGTGAGTGAAAATAGCTTTTCACAGTGATACAGAGTGCCTGATACGGAGTCAGTCCAGCACACTGGAAAAGCTGAATGATCCTTTCCATTCGAGGCAGGGAAACAGTTTTGCCCATTCAGAGGCATTCCCGAAGGGGTTTGGGATTATTTTTTTCACACAGTAACATTGTGTGTCCTACTTTACAGAGAACTGTTCTCCCTTTCAGGGACTTAGGAGTTTGTTTTAGCGGCTAAGCACTAATATATGATTTTTTACAGTGACGTGGGGATCCCAAAATCAAATAACAATGTTTAAAGTCCCCCAAACCCATGGAATTTCAACTCGGAAATCTTGTGTGATCTTGCCTAAGACTGCTAAAAACCCACTTGTTCTTGCCTGAAACCTTAAGGGAGTTTGGGGTTTTAGTGATTTTTTAAAATGCATTTCATAGTGAGGCAGCTTAGCCTAACGTTCCTCCACACTGACATTCTTGTCTGCTTCAGTTGCTACTTACTGGCAGTTTGAGTCCCGTGGGCACTGTCTGGCTTTCTAAAAAAATTAAATTAAAAAAAAAATTATTTCAGAGTAAAGAGCCCAGGACATCTTGGGGGCATCTGAGGGGAGTGTCAAAATATGCAAGATGGTAATTGTGACACATCTTACAGATTTTTGAGACCCTCGCGCTGTGTCCATAGACACCCACTTGCAATCCTGGGTTTACTCAACTGTCCACCAGGCCACTTTAAGGGTACAGATCAGCAGGCCCCCGTCTTCCTCACAATATTAAAATGTATTATTTTTCTATTTAAATGATCACAATTGTTTCTGAATTTGCATATATGGGCTAGAGGGTTGGCCAGATTGTATTCCCCTCCTCTCCAGTATCTTTCACACTTCCTTTTTTTCTTTTCAACGATATAGGAAGATGGGCATACCTCATTTTATTGTGCTGTGCTTCATTGCACTTCGCAGATATTGCATTTATCAAACAGCATCGCCGGCTACAGAGAAATCTTTCACAAAAGGAAGAGTCAGTCGATGTGGCAAACTTCACTGTTGTCTTATGTTAAGCAATTTTTTTAATTAGGGTACGTACATTATTTCCTTAGACATAATGCTACTGCACTCTTCATAGATTACAATATAATGTAAATATAACTTTTACGTGCACTGGGAAACCAAACAATTTGTGTGACTTGCTTTATTGCGGTATTCACTCTATCGCAGTGGTCTGGAACCAAACCCTCAATATCTCCAAGGTATGCCTGAATCCATCTGAATAAGGGAAGTAAGAGGGATTAAGCCCATGAGCACCAAACAAGAAAAGAGGAAACTGGGAATGGAAACATTCTTTTATGAGACAGAGGACTTCTGAGATCACTTCCTGTTTGTCCTCTTTGCAACTTGAGGGCTTCTTTTGGATCTATTGAGGATCTAGAAAAAAAAGAAGGAAGAGATTAAAAAAAAAAAAAAGCAAAGCTGAATGTTGATCCTTAATGTCAGGCTTTTCAGCAGCAAATCTTTTCCAAGCAGGGTTCTCAGAGTTTTCTTTAGCTAGGTTTATGAAAATGAAAGGGATGGGGTAACAAGAATTCCACCCACTGAGCTGTTCCCTATTTAAAACCAATTTATCCACAAGTAGATTAGGGCATAGATTTTCTGATTTTTAAGAATTCCTTGGAAGGGAATAGCCAGATTTGCAGAGTAGGCAGGTTCTCTGGGCTTTGGGAGATCAATAACAAGGTATCGATCAGGTTTTCCCAAAGAACCTGACTACTTAAGTATGTACTTTTTTTTCTTTCTTTTCTATGACCCAGTAAGATAGTAAGTTGGGTCCCTTCACTGATAATGGGAAAGTGGGCAGCTGACTGTTTACCAATAGAAGAGAATATCTGTAGCTCAGGGTTGAATTGTGGAGTCCTTGGGGTTCTCTGAGCTTGGTTGTTTTCTTGCAGACATTTCGTTACCCATCTAGGTAACATCTAGGTAACTTCTAGCACTGAAGATGTTACCTAGATGGGTAACACAATGTCTGCAAGAAAACAACCAAGCTTGGAGAACCCCAAGGACTCCACTGCTGACTGTTTACATAACAGTCTCCAGTGTCTAGGAATCAAAACCTTATAATTATAAGTCAAAACAGGAGGAGCAATCTCAAAATAGCCCTAATAGTGAAGATGGAGTATGCTCAGTGGCCCTGGAAAGCTGAAGAACTGCTGGAAATGGAAGGTGGAAAACTGGGGAGGAAGTGAAATGGAGTGAAGGATTCTGGAGAAGGCCATAGTGGACCCCTGGCTAGAAGACTGAATAGAAGCATTGACAGTGCAATATTTGGTAACAGTTCTTCTTCTGGCAATGTTGAGTTGATAGCTTTCGCTGAGCAAGTGCACTGAGATAATGTTCCTCAGTCAGAAGGCTTCACTTTAAGGAAGGCCTGAAATGCAGGCTGATCCATATTAGAAGCATAAGAATAATATTGTGGAGAAATATTTGTAGTGTCTAAAACGTCTCTTCCTGAGGGTTATGCTAAGTAGCCAGAAATCTCTTGGATTTGACCTCTTGCCATAAGCCAGAAGTGAATAATATAAACCCATGGCTGGACTGGGGGGAAAGGGCAATGCTTAGGGTTCTTGGCAAATAGGACAAAGAGAACCATGCATTAAGGCACTGTCGTTGCATTCAACATACACCAAGGCAAACTGAGATTGCAGATCGGTTTTGAGCACAGCGGCTGTGCCGGGTCCTGAAGTGACATGGCCTTCGGAGTCATATGGCAGTAACCGATGATTATTCTTGTTCCTATGCTGTCTTCAGAAGTGGAGATGTGCGGTTCCTGATCAACCAGAGTGACTGCATGGAGTCTACAAACACACTGAGGTTTTTGTGAGCCAATATTCATTTTTAAAAATAGGCCTTCATCCCTGACATCAACAGAACCTGGATTTTGTATCATGTGCCTGATCTGCTCCAGGACTGGAAGTTGATGGTTCTGCTTTCCAAGTAATCATGATGAAAAACAATATTGGAAAGCCTCCTACAGTCCTGCAAAGTGGAGTGTCATGAAGTAGAGAAACCTGTTAGGAACCTGATGGCTGGAGGCCACGCCAAAAATAAAAATAAAAGAAGAGCAGACCAGAATCTTAAAGATGGAAAGAGGAAGGAGAGTTTATTAAGAATGTTAGGTGCCAACCACCTAAATTTGCTGAATGGTTTGGAAGACATGCTTCTGACCGAATAAGAGCATGAATAGAGCCTCCCACTACCATTAATTAAAGCCACCCAATTTTCATACTGTGGCTGCTTTTAAAGCCACATTAACTTTAATGAGCTGACTGCAGAAAGCAGCAGCGTCTTTTCTTCTGGCTCAAGTGGAAGTTGCAAAAAAGCTGCGTTAATGAGCAGCAGAGAGCTGCTGCTCTTGCCAATGGTCCACAGCACGTCCTCTGCATCCTTTTTCAAAATCTGCCCAGGTATATTTCACACGCTCAAAGACACCGACACACTCCATGCATTTCAACCTGATGGGTTTATATTCTTAGGAATGGAAGGGGACCTATGCTTAGGGGTGTGTGGGGTCGATGGGCAAATGAGGAAAAGCACATTGAGACTTTCTGTAAATGTTTGTATCTGACATCAGGATGCAGAGCTGGAGTTTTTGTCACAGTCACATCACTGTGGCTTGTACAAGATATCTATGTTCGATGCTGCTGAACTAAACCCCTGGCTATGGAAGTTGTAGTTCAGCAATCTCCAGATACTCCTACGCTCCTCACATCTTCTTTGCAACCTGGCCTGATTGAGCCTGCTGTAACCCTCTTTTTATGAATGGTTAGTTTTACTGTTGCAGTTTTGTTCAATCTGTTTATAGCTCAAGATACTTCCGCATAGACGGTTTGCACCGTTCCAAAATTAGCTCCATATTACTATTTTCCGCAAGTGAGCGGATTCATTTCTGACTTAGTGGCATCTAAGACTGCAAAAACATCCCCCAAGTCCTAGAATTAGCTCCATACTACTGTGTTCAGCAAGTGAGCCGATTTATTTCTGGCTCAGTTGCATCTAAAATTGCAAAAAGTCCCCCAGTTCCATTTGCTATGTTAAAACTCTGTGCAGCAGACCTTATAAGCAGCTCTTTCTCCTTTGGTTAGAACTCTGCCCTCATCCAACTGCCTGATACAATATTCTGCTCATAGGTCCTTAAAGGGGAAAGATGGCTTCTGAGCTTCACAGGTCCTCCTCCACCGCAACAGATTTTTATCTGTGTGTGTGTGTGTGTCTGTATGTGTGTGTCTACTACTACAAAATCCACTTCATCCTGCTGATTCCACTGTACAATCCAGCCCGAATTATTCTGTGAAGGGGCATAAACTGGTTTGGGAGTTCTTTGGGCTGCAGGCCAACTTCCTCAGATCAACCATCTCTTCTTCAGGGGCAAAGGGTTGGGCTGTTTCTTTCATTTTACCTGTCCCATGGATCGAAGGACTCACAATTTATTTCCCCCCTTCTCCTTCCCTCTGTCTACTGTGGCAAATGCAATCATATTACAGCTACTGAAAATTGCTTTGCTCTGCTTTCACCATCAGAGCTCACGATAGACTTTCAAAGGCAACAAGGGAACGATGGTTGGGCGGCTTCAGAAATTCCACTGTTTTATGATCTCAAAGAGAATTTTTATAAATTAATGTATTGTTGGTACAGGATGCCAGAGAAATTATGTAGAATGCATAAAGGCACTTCAAATGTATGTTGAAAATGTGAACAACATGAAGGGACATTTTATCATGCTTGGTGGACGTGTCAAAAAACTAAAAAAAAATTGGGTTTAAATGCATACTTTCATAGAGAGGATTTTAAAAATTAATATTCAATTGCAGTTAGAACTTTTCCTTTTAGGATTAATGGATAAACAGTTAGAAAAAAGCCATGGAAGATTATTTCAGTATATGAGTACTGTGGCAAGATTATTGTAAGCACAGAGGTGGAAAGATTCAACACTACCCGCTATGGAGGAATGGTTGGTGAAATTGACAAATCTTGCTGAGATGGCAAAACTTCTTTGATTAGAGAAAAGACATTATCTACATTTATTGGTGACTGGAAACCTCTTATGGACTTTTTGTGTAAAAATGAAAAAAATGAACTTGTGATTTATGGCTTTGATGATTAGACAGGATAGATTATAGAAAGAAGAGAGTCAATTGTATTATAACCGCTGTGAAGAATATCAGAAGCCACTTCTTTGTATCTTTTTTCTTCTGTTTCTATTTTCCTTCGACTTTTTTTCCTTTTCTTGCACTTTTTGCTCTGTCTTTGATTTCTTCTCTGTTTTCTTTTCTCTCTCACTTCATATTCGTTTTATTCGTTTGTATCTTCTTTCTTAGAAGTTTCGATAAAAATCATATATAAAAAAAAGAAATTCCACTGTTTTAGAGCAAGCGCTCAGATTTTACTTTTATTTGTTTATTGCAAACTGCCAGACAGAGGCATACATAGCTTCTGGAAATGTGAAGGTAGCGCTATTTTTTTTTAACATGGAACAGAGTGGGAACAACAGGATTTTTGCTCCATTAGGACTTCCAGTAACTGGAATACAGCACTGATCAATTGGCTTTTTTTTTCTTTTTTCTTTTTTTTTGGCACTCTCCTAGGATTGGCTCAGGAACCAGGCTAGTGTAGTGGTGAAGGCCCCAGGCTAGAAACTGGGAGACCCTGAGTTCTATTTCTGCCTTAGGCACAAAGCCAGCTGAGTGACCTTGGGCCAGTCCCTCTCTCAGCCCTAGCAAGAAGGAAGGGCAAACTATTTCTGAAAATCTTGCCAAGAAAACTACAGGGACTTGTAGGAGTCCAGAGTGACTTGAAGGCATGCATGCATGCATGCATGCATGCATGCATAAATGAATGAATGAATGAATGAATAAATAAGAAAGATTAACTCATGGCACTCCATGCTGTTTGAAAAACCCTCTGAAAAAATTTGGAGCTCTTCATCTACTTTATTCAAACATTTCAGACTCACTCTTCAAGCCACCCCTGTCTTTTGGGGGATAGAACACAAGCTTTGTATCTCAGAAATCCCTGCTTTATTTTCTGGTCACTATGAAAAAAAAAAACTCAAATTAACTGGGCTGAGGAAAATCCCCTCAGCCCCTTACTTTGCCAGTAAAAAAAAAATCACACAGCTATAGGTGGAGAAAAACTCAAAAAGAGACATGCCCACCCTTTAAGAAACAGCATGATGAGCATTTGAGCATGCTCAGTGCATGCAGAAGCCATATTTGAATGTCATTGGGAAAAGAAAAACAAAGATCAGAGTGTGATGGAATGACTGCCAGACTTTGGAACACCGAAGTGGAAGTTGGACTATTAGAGAAAAGATTATTTAGTCTAGGGAGGGAGGAGTGTGCAAAAGAAATCCAGAGTAACTCTGCCTTCATTGTGCTAGGTATAAGTTGATCTGGAGACTTGCTCTGGTAGGCTTTCAAGAGTCTGCGGAGTCCTTGGGGTTCTCTGAGCTTGGTTCTTTTCTTGCAAACGTTTCATTACCCAGCTAGGTAACATCTTCAGTGCTAGAACGGGATGGGGTTTGCTCTCTGTTTATATACTGTGGCATGCCGTGCTGGTGTTGGTGGGGGTGGGGTTTGGTTTTGTTCCTCTGGTAGTTCCTTGATTGGGGTATTGTTCGCTGCTTGATTGTGTGCCTGGTGGTAATCTCTGCTTATCTGGGTGATGATTGCTGGTGAGGAGATGTTCTGGTCCTTTGTTTTCTTTTCTATTGTCTCTTTCGAATAGTGTGTCGATGTTGTTTATCTCTATGTGCCTGTTGAAGGCTGCCTTGTCTGAATACCAAGCTTCCAAGAATTCCCTCACATGTTTGGATTTAGCTTGGTCTAAGATGCTGACAGTTTCCCAGTTGAAAAGATGGTTATGTTTGTCCATGTGTGGTGAGATTAAGGAGTTTTCATCGTGTCTTCTGACTGCTCGTTGGTGTTCATGGATGCGCTCTGCCAGCCTTCTGCCTGTCTGTTTCAAGAGTCTGTTACATTACCTTGCTAGCAATAAAATTCATTCTAGAAATCCAGGTAGTTCGGTAGCCTTACAGGACTGGACCAAGGGCAAAGAATGTGTCTGTGGTTTGTGGTTTGGTGCTTTGCAGATTGTTGGTTAGTTTATGACAACAATCGGGCAAAAACAGAAAAGGAATGAATTCAAGAATCTCTCCTTTGGAACATCAAACCATGAAACCGATGAAGTGGACTGAGATCCAGGGAAGTTTATCTGATAATAAATTTGTTTGACTTGAGTGCAAAAATAAAATATTTTCTTTTTTCCTTTGAAGAGAATTGCTGCAACAATTACCATTGCTCTTTCCCCTTGCAAACTTTTGACAATCGTTTTTTTTCCCCCCTCCCTGGTGGGTGCTTATAGTGGGGAGAGACAGGCGGGCCAACAACGGCATAAACTGATGAGAAAGCGGCCAATCAGAGGTGTCTGCACAGCGTGGTCAAAAAAGTCAAGATGGCGGGTGTGATGGTTCCACCTGTTTTTTATGTGTGCTGCACACATCCTTGCAGCCAACAGATCCAACATTCTGCCTAGTGTCACGGTGTGGAGAAGATTTGTTTCTTTCATTTCTGAATGCCTCTTTACTTAATTTACCATAATGTAATCAGTGCAAGAATGGAAACTTAGCTATCATTCAAAACAGGCACTTTTCTAAATTTTGTAGTAGAGTTTACCAGTTCAAAGTACATTTCCTTCCAAAGTACCCACACCCACCCACACCCACGCCCCTAGCATGTATTATATTAAGAAAAACTTTGCGAAACCTTGGTCTATATTTAGCAAAATGCACAGAGATGAACACCAAAACGTAAGCACAAAAAAAAAAACAATCAAAAAATGTGAACTTTTACAAATAAATCCCGTAACTGACAAACTAGACATATTCCCCAAAATGAAAAACTTCAAAAAAAAAAAAAAACCCCTTAAAACTAAACCCCGAATGTAAACAGATTCACAAAAATAAGAAACACATTTTAAAAATGGACTCTCTCTAATGTTGGATTTGAATTCTGGTAGCATAGCCGTCCCGCACTTGGCGTGCTCCAGCTCCATGGGGGACTGGAACACCCCTGCTGGCTGGGAATTCTGGCACGTGCAGGGCCAACACATCTGGAACGCTTGCTTTTCAGACGAGAGATGCAGAATTGCCCCCACTGCTGCAGAAGCTCTTGCTTGTTTCTTGATTTGTCAAGTGGGTTCTGTTCCCCTCGAAAATGAAAGCACACTTACTTGTCTTCTCGTAATAGAAACGTGTCGCCAGAACAAGGCTGATCATCCCAAAGGCACAAAGGATGCCACGCAGGAGAAGCCAAACCAGCACCAAGGAGTTTTCTAAGGAAGGAGCTTTAGGCACTGCAGAAAACCAAAGAGAGAATCCGTCAAGAGGGACCCAAACGCTGCTGGACGAAACCGAGGGGTTTTTTTTCAGACCTCCCTTTCTGGTTTGCAACCTTCGGGTGGCCCCTTCAGGGTCTTTCAAAAAGAGAAAGGGGGTCCCAAAAAGAAAACGCACGGCTTTGTATAACCTTGTGATCAATTAGAATCATAAATAAATAAATAGGTGTGTGCGTACTGTATTTGTATACTGTGTTTATTATTCTAATGTGTAATTTGCATTATTTAGCATGATAATGCATTAGAATGTTCTGCAAAGCTGTAAACATTTGTATTGTTTTATCATAATATCAATAAACTATAATAAATTGTATGATAATTATATATAATGTATTTTATATATGCGCACACACACACACACACTACATTATAATAAATTGGAAAATAGGAGGCAGGAATATTAAGTATGTTTGCTGCCTTGAGTTGACCAAATATAAAGAGGGGATAAAAATACAATAATTATAATTAATTATATAGAGGGAAATAAACAACTTCAAAGTCCCTAGTCTTTTAAAGATTTTTTTAAAAAACTTTAAGCTTAATGTGGTTTTTAAGGGAAAGGTAGAAAGAGCTGATGCAAAAACTATAGGGGGATTTGTTTCAGGGTGCCTGGGAACGGAGTTGGCAGATTTCTGACGGGTAGAAGAAATGACGAAAAAGCAAAATTTGGGAAGTGTAGTGCGGTTTGATGCCGGGCAGGCCACTGTGTACTGGGTTTTGCTCTTCAACCATTTACTGACAAATGTATGAATGTTAGAAAGAAAGCTTATTCAGATTTTTAAGGCTATATAGAAACCTGAAAAAAAGATATAGCTGCTTTAATGAGAAAGGTGCTGTGCTCACCACATTCGGGAGCGCTTCTGCTGAATCATTTTCAAAATGTACAGTCTTAAAATCATACTTTTGCTGCTCCCACCGACCCTTGATGGAAAATTATAGGGGATAATTTCCAGTTTTGTTTGCATGCTCCCAGTCTATCTGATCAGAGCAAGTATAAAGGCCACTCAATTCAGCTAGCAAAAAAAAAAAAAAAAAGCTTGATGATTATTTATTAAACATCAGCATCAAAACCAGTTCACTGGCAAAACCAGGGAGAGACAGACATGAACAGGGAAGAGATAAAATGGGCAAATGACATGATACCAAAATGTAATATAAATGTAATCAGTAAATACATGAAAATCTAAATTAGCTATATACCTATTGCTGTATATCAAAAGGCACAGAATTTTCCTGAGCCACTGGAAACCATACTGTGAGTAATTAGCATGGACAATCCCAAAGGGAACAATTTGATTATTCCAGCCTCAACCCTTTTATGTACATAATGGCAGCAGAACACCTGGAAAGGACACCAGGCGATCTTTCTGCACCATTTGGAAACAATTTGGTGGACAGGGATGATGTATCCAACAGCCCTGAGCTAAAATAGAACACAATCAGGCTGAAAGTGCTTGATACGTAGAAGGCAAACGCAATGCTTGCCGTGATATATAAACATTTTCATCTAATAATATTTTCAACCCAACCTGGAGATTAAAGCAGAGGAGAAACAGCAAGGAGGAAAAAAATATATATTCCCACCCTATTGATAACTTTGTGGTTCATGTGGGTGCCATGCAAGGTAATCAAACCTTCATCTTTCAATGGAAGAAATCTGTTTACCTGGTTGGGGTTGTACTTTAATGACTTGAAGCTCCGTCCCATTCCCAAACGTGTCAAGAAGTCCAGGGATGTTCACCACGCATTGATAGACTCCTGAGTCATAATGCTTCAAATCTCGTATCTCTATATCGGCTCTTTTCTTCAGTATGAAATCCAGGTCTGTGGTAAGCTTCACTCTGCCCCTAAACTCCCCAGTGGTGTTTTGGATCTCCACCTTTTGATCTTTAAGCCACCAATAGCTGCCAACCTTGGGTTTGGATTTGAAGTCGAAGGAACAATTTAAGATAATGGAGCCACCTTCAACGCCTTGAGCAGACCTGGGCTGAAAGACCACGAGATCCTGGGTGCAGGACACTGTAAGAATAATAATACAAGTACTGTGAAATAAAAGTTATCTTCAGGTGGCCATCCAGCATTGTGCAACAAATATACATCGATTCGATCTTTATTAAATTGATTTCCTGTCTTTCATTCAGGAGCTCCAGGTAGTATGCACAGCATCTCTGCCTCCTGTTTTTCCTTACAACAAAAATCCTACGAAATAGATTAAGCAGAGAAAGAATAAGAGGGAAAGATACCATCCCCCTGCTGAGGCAGCTGCCAAAAAAGCCAATGGAGTCTCAAGATCAAGGGGAGTGATAGTACCGCTCTACACCACACTGGTGAGGCCATATTGGGCATACTGCGTCCAGTTCTGGTCCCCACAATACAAAAAAGATGCTGAGGCCCTAGAAAAAGTACAGAGAAGAGCAACTACGATGGTAAGGGTCTGGAGGCTAAATGCTATGAAGAACAGCTGAAGGAACTAGATATGTTTAGCTTAACAAAGAGAAGACTGAGGGGAGACATGACAGCATTCTTCCAATACTTGAAGGGCTGCCACAGGGAAGATGGTGTCAATTTATTCTCCATAGCCCCAGAGGGTAGGACAAGAAGCAGTGGATGGAAGCTGGTCAGAGGGAGAACCAACCTGGAAATAAGGAGGAATTTCCTGACAGTGAGAACTACTAAGCAGTGGAACAGCTCCATCTCTTTTGTATGTGCATGCAATATCACAACACTTGTGCAACAGCAGCAGAGCTTGTGTCACAACACTGGGTTGTCATTTGTCTCCCCCACCCCCAACTGCTTCCTGTATTGATGCCTCTGCAAAATGCATTCCAAGGCATTCGGAGGTCCAAAGATGAGCTCATGTGAATCTAAGGCCATTTCTGCGGGAAGAAGCTTAGGATATTGAATGTATTATGTAATGTATTTTATTTTAAGAATAAATACATTATTCATAATAAAATTAAACTTTATTAACAACACTGAGAATCTTAAACCAATATGGTACAACCAGCTGGCCTATCCAAATAATATTTGTTACTATATTGTTGAACTATACGTTCAGCAGTTAAGTGTTATTTTACTAACTGTTGAACATTATTCCTAAAATTTGGAATTTCTCTATTGAGGAAGAACTTTGGATCTATTATACCTAGACTGCTGCGAAGAGTTATGTGTCCTTGGAAGGGCTGTTGTACACCAGATACGCGAGGCTGACTTGACCAAAATTGAATTGTATTATCTTCTAAATATATAGGACTGTTTGCTGGTTTTTATTTCATTTTTTCTTATTGTATTTCAGGTTTCTTTTGTTGTATTAAAGCACTACATTCAATTTTTTTTAAAATGATACCAAATCTCACTCACTCCTCCATCTAGCTGTTTCTCAATCTTGGACCTGAGTGAGGAAGTATTTCAACCAACTTCTCTATTCCATACACAGAGGAAATTCTCTTGAAATACTCCAAAAAAAAAAACGTCATGTATGATGTGCTGTTCCTGCTGTAAAATGTTGCCCCAGCAACTGGAGATATTGGCATGGCCAGCTAGAAATCATTCATTTATATTTGTTTCTTATTTGGTGTGACCAGGAAGGTCCACGTTCTAGCAACTTCTGATGGAACAATACAGCTGGAACTGCCCTTGAAATGGGTTTGGATATTTTAATCACTCTAAAAGAGGACTTGCTTTTCAGACTTGCACCTGCACCTTTTTGGACGGTCTTCTTCGTCGCACACCACAGGGGACTAATTTGGGAGCGCGCTAGGTAAAATGTCTGGAGTGAACTAGCATCTTCCAAAACTCCTGTGGCAGCCCAATGCAATGGCTTTTCTATTGGCAACTCCTTCCATCTAGTTCAGTGTTGTCCAAACTTGGCCACTTTAAGATGAGTGGACTTCAACTCCCAGAATTCCCCAGCCAGCATGGCTGGCTGGGGAATTCTGGGAGTTGAAGTCCACTCATCTTAAAGTGGCCAAGTTTGGACAACACTGATCTAATTGATGGCATGGCCAACCATCTTTGAAAGTGATATATGACTTGGTCCTGAATGTGTTACCTCTTGACATTTAATAGATGCTGTGCTTTTAACAGCAAGAACAAAGTTATTTATTTGTTCAATTATAAGTCATTAAACATCATTGCATAGCTGAAGCCCCTGTAGGAACAATGGCTCCAATACAAGAATGTATAAACCATAATATCAGTTTTGGATGGTGTACAGTGTTAATCTTAAGAACATTCCTTCAAAGTTTCTGGGATAAACAAAGCAACATTGTCAAAGATATACTGATTTTGATCTTAAAGTAAATAGCCAGAATTATAGTCAGGTCAAAACTGCAAGGCCATAGAATCCATTAAGCAGGAAGAAAATGTAGCTTTGGGGACTGTATAAATAAATCATCCCACCACGTAATGATAATTTCTTGAACAGGCAATTAATTAGCAGATTGTAGGGACACCCATCCATATATATAGAAGACCTTTTAAATAAAATGAGAGCTGCAAAAGCCGTAAGGAGGACTGTTTTCAATCAGTCCTCCTTACAGATTTCAATTATAAAAGCAACATTTCGTAACATGGGTTTCTTTTCATCAAAGTGTAGATACAGTGGTCAAAATGAAAAATGAGTATCTTCTCATGTTCCTATATTTTGGCTTTAGGCAGACAAAACAGCATTACTCACAGATGTAGATTAGGGAAATGAATAACTGTGACAACGAGGGGGGAGCTAAACATAGGAGTCCCCAAAAGCTGAGAACATCTGCAAGACGGCAAAAATAATGTTGCAATGTAACCCCCATCCCATTTGGATGAGGGTGTGTATGGGTGATGAGGCGTATACAAAAAGGGCAGGGCTTAGCTTACAATGCCAGTCCTGTCATCTTGCAGATTTTGACCTCCCCTGCAGATGCAACTGGACCTTGGCTTTTCATTTTATTTTATTTTATTTTATTTTATTTTATTTTATTTTAATTTAATTTAATTTAATTTAATTTAATTTAATTTAATTTAATTTATTTAATTTATTTATTTTTATTTTATTTTTTATTTTATTTTATTTTATTTATTTTATTTATTTTATTTATTTATTTTTATTTATTTTTATTTTATGTTATTTTTTTTAATTTTAATTTTATTTTATTTTATTTTATTTTATTTTATTTATTTTTATTTTATTTATTTTTATTTTATTTTATTTTATTTTATTTTATTTATTATTTTATTTATTTAATTTTAATTTTAATTTTATTTATTTATTTATTTATTTATTATTTTATTTTATCTTTATTTTATTTATTTTATTTTATTATTAAGACTTGCATAGTCACCCATCTTACACGCCATAACCCTGAGTTTACAAACAGCAATAAAAACAAAAAAAGAAAAAAAAAATATCACAAAAACTCCCATTGTCCCCAATCACAACACATCCCTACAGGTCTACAAACCATTTTACTGGGCTCCAATCGCACTCTACCCCAAGGCTTGTGGGGAAGAGCCAGCTCTTCAAGGCTTTCCAGAAGGCAAGGAGGGTGAGGTCCTGCCAGATCTCATGAGGAGGGTGTTCCAAAAGGCAGGGACCGCTACTGAGAAGACACCTAGGTCCCACCAGATGTAAGGGAAGGGACCTGGAGCACATCCACTCTATATGACGTGGTGGAACAGATTGATACCCTCAGGGAGAAGTGGTCCTACAAAGAACCTGGCCCTGTGTCATTCAGGACTTTGAAGTGATAACAAGCCCCTTGAATTGCACCCAATAAGAAATCTGAATATTGGATATCATGGGAAGGAAAGTGGAATTCAGGAACTGGGTAGAATGGCACGGTTGTATTGGTGAGCAACCATACTTTGTGGTGTAACCTTCTGTTGCAAACCCTACTGGTCCTCTTGAAAAGCTTTACCCAGTCTGGAGCCTGCCCCAAGAGTTTCATTTCAATCCGCTTTATTCCTAACCAGTATGGTCCTGGTTGGGTATGATGAGGATTGACATTCTGCACATCTGGACCGGTCCACAGATTCGAAAAGGCTGCAGTCCTAACTGACTCTATGCCTGGCCAAATATTTACACATCTCGCCGCCATGTTTTCCCCTCTTGTTTAAGGTAAATCAAAAATATATTACTGACATCCGTTTACATGTTCCAGTTGCCCGTTTGCAATGAGTCTTTCTTCTGTTAACAAACCTGTCTCGCTGGGAGCCATAAAGCCATAAACAGCGAAGAATTTCATGGCACCTTTTAGACTAAGAGATTAATTGTGGTGTTAGCTTCTGCCCACAGACCAGAGTGTCACACGCAAGAGAGTTTACAATTGCAGAGGCCATGGCTATAAAAGTATTTGTTGGTTGTTAGAAAATAATTGAGCCAAGCAATAAATAGGCAGTATTTTAACAAGGCCATTATTCCTGAGACATAATAATAGACAACTGTAAGTTCTAAGTCTGTACAAATTCTGCATTTTATTTTTAATCACTCTGATTTCTTTTTCCCTGATACTGGGCACCAGTCTCTCTTAATGCCCAGAAAAAATTTGGGGAAAAATTGATTTTATATATTTATTAAATGCTGTTGGTTAGCTTGCCCTGATCCTGAGGACCTCAGGGCGATGCACCACAAATCACAAACAGCTGATAAAACCCCCAAAGAACATTCCTATTTATTTATTTATTTTATTTATTTAAATATATTAGCCACCCAACTCCAATGGACTCCAATAACAATGGGCCCCCACTCTCAACAAAGGCCAAAGGAATAGCGTGGTCTTCACCTGCTGGTGAAAATGCAAGAAGGGATGGGAGTGAAGATACATCCAGGGGAAAAATGTCCCTGAGGGTGGGTGTCCTGTCACCTGGTCCCCACACCCCTGTACTTCTTGAGGGGGCAGATTCTCAACAGGCTGTCTAGATCTGTGTTTTTCAACAAGCTGGCTGGGGAATTCTGGGAGTTGAAGTCCACACATCTTCAAGTTGGCAAGGTTGAAAAACACTGGTCTAGATTATTGGAATGGACCAAGAGATTCACTTTTGGCAAGGCTATACAGCCCTATACATGCTGTTGTTGAACCACACAGGGCTTTGAAGATAATATTCAGCTCTTTGAATTGGCCCTGGAAGCTTAGAGGGACCAAGACAGTTAACGTTAATCAGTGTTACTCTTTGCTGACAGCTTTGTCTCACCAGCAGTTGACTGCTGTATTTTGTACTAGCTACAGCTTCTGAGTCCTCTCTCCGTTATCAAAAACATTTCTTTTGGGGCTGAGGGACAAACAACTGGAAAAAATCTCATGGAATTTTGTTTTTATGGATGATAACTGCAGGGAGGCTTTTATATGCTCCAAGATGGAAAGACTCGATATTACCTATGATGGAAGAATGGATGGTGAAGTTGATGGAACTAGCTGAGATGGCAAAACTGACTTTGACTAGAGAAAAGATATTGACTAATTTTAACACTAACTGGAAGCCCCTTTTGGACTTTCTGCGGAAAACAGAAAGAAATGAAATTATGATGTATGGATTTGATGATTAGTAAAATTAATAGGTTATAGAAAAATGGATGTTAAGTTGTAATATTAGAGTAAGCGTTTAATGTATGTTTTACTTATATCTGCTGTAAAAGAAGTCGGAAGTCATTCCTTTTTTGTATTTCTGTTTCTTTTCTTTCTTTTTCTGCACTTCTGCTTTCCTTCCTTCTCTTTACACTTTCTTTTCTTCTATTCTTTCCCTCAATTATTAGTTCTTGTTACTTTATTTCTGTTTTTAAAATTTAATAAAGTTATTATAAAAAAAGTCCACTCTCCATTGAGTGTCCCATCAGATTGTGATCAGAGCCTGAGATACTGTCACTAGAGCATCTGGGTCCAGAGGGGTGGAGTTGGTCCACCAGCCAAAGCTGGGCAAAGCCCCCCCAACAGAAACCCCAAGGCCAGAGGGATCCCCAAGTTGTGAACCAGTTCCTCTTGGAAAGAGTCATATTTATTGTATATTTAAGCTGTATGAGGCAATTTTGTGCACATAAAATAGGAATTGATCAAAAGTTGGTCAACAGCCCTGGGGAACTACAGGTAGTCCTCGCTTAATGACCACAATTGGGACACACAACTTTGTTGCTAAATGATGCAGTCAATAAGAGAGGCATCATGTGACCACAACTGATCTATGACCTCACTTCCGCCATGGTAGTTAAGCGAATCACCACAGTCATTAAGTGAGACATCACGCTACCATGACTTGAGATTTTACTGCTGGCTTCTCTGTTGACTCTGCTTGTCAGAAGCTGGCTTTGAAGCACGCAAATGGCAATCACATGACTGTTGGACACTGCGACGGTCATAAATGTGAAGTACCCAAATTGCAATCACGTGACCTCAGGGACAGTGCAATGGTGATAAATGCAAGGACTGATCATAAAGTTACTTTTTCAGCACCATCATAACTTTGAACAGTCACTAAACAGGGCAGTCACTAAGCAAGGCCTACCTGCACTAGGGTTTCTAGGAGCCCTGGGCAAAGTTCCTCTCTCCCCCACCCAGAGGAGAGCAGCTGGCAGGACCTAATGTGCCCAAACCCACTGCTTTTATGGGTCATCTTTGCTGCATAGCAGATAACTTTATACAATGGAAAGAATGCACAGAGACAGGAACACTAAAGTTAGGAGTATAACTTTTATAAGGACCTATTCTGGACGCTGCTGCTTATGGGAAAGGAAAATAAAGATAAGCTTTATTTAGGATATAAAAGGCAGATAGGAAAGTTGACTCACTTCAGCCAGTCGCCAGCAGAGAGCCTGTGGCCTGCTCTCTTCCATTACGGAGGGAGAGCAAATCAGGCAAATATCTGAACAGTGCAGAAGGGTTGAGAGAGGAAAGGTCTCAGGATATCCTGCCTGACCAGCAGGAGGCAGGCTACACAGAGGTGGTCACAGGGGATGGGTCAAAAAAGTCAAGTTGGCAGCCACAACCAAACAATCAAAGCCTTACCCGTTTTTATAGACATCACAGACACTTTAAAAATGTCTATGGAAGAAAATCTTTGAATATTCTCTGATCTCCTTTTGGCTTCTCACTAGTTTATTAATTTACTCTCTCAGCTTACCTACCCAAAGCCTAACCAAACAATTCCTTTTGTTTGTAATGCATGGATGTCTTTTCCATCATTTAATTTTCAGTCATCTGTGAGTCAATCAATTATTATTTTTTTATTTAATGTATATCTCACGTTTTTACTCAGACAGGTACTGAAGGAACAAGCATTGATCAAAATACAAGGTACAACCATTAAAAGCCTAAAATTATACAGTGGTGCTAACATTCACTTAACCTGTCATTTTTGTAACTGTTCTAGCTACATCTTTTTTTTTTAAGTGCTTTAAAATGTAATTTAAACATAAATCTGAATGAAAATTGAATGAAAATTTCATTTCAACTTAAACCTCTTAAATTCAACGGCTACAACGATATCCCATGGATTAGAAAAGAAACCGATCAAATCAGCAAGCATAAGCATAATAGACAAAAACTAAGCCTAGTTTACTTACTTACTAGTTTACTTAATAATTTTCCCCTTTTGGCCATTAAAAATAGAGGTGAGATGGTAACCTTGGAAGAAGTTTTTAGGATCGTATTGCAAAGTTTGGGAGATCTTGAGTGGCCCTGGAGCCTCAATGCCCAGCCCAGCAGCTTTTGACAACTTTTTTATTTATTTAACTGATTGATTTCTATAGGCGCCCATCTCACTTTTACATGACTTTAGGCAGCTTACAGTAAAACAGATAAAATACATAAAATACACAATATAAAAAACAAATAAAAATAAAACACTTAGCAGCCGGGCATATTCTACCCAATCATCCATGCAACCAGGAGACAGGCTCTCACCCAACTCTAACGTGGGGTTCTCCGGAATGGCCATACTGACTGGGAATTTTGGGGGTGGGGGGTGGCAGCTGTAACCCCAACTCATCTGCAAGGCGCCGGCCAGGATTTGGCCCGACAGATTCCAGTTGCTGACCTAAAGAATGTAAAGGAGCTTCGACTGAGTTAGACTCTAGCTCCATTTATCCAGGATTGCCTCCATCATGTGGCAGCAGTTATCCAGAATTTCAAATAGGAACGCGCTCACCTTTACCTGCAGAAAGTAGGGAATAAACCTAGAAAAGTATGCACCCAAAGAATTTATCCAGTATTCCTTCCCAAATCAGCCTGCCATCCTAAGGTAGCTCTATGAGTTTTATTCTCTCACGTTCCCACCTTTCATGGTCCAACTCCCCACCTACCACTCATCCCAGACCAAACCATGTGATCTGGACCACAGCCTGGCCCAGTGAGAGACCAAAACACCGGCATCACAAAAGCATGAGACTGAGCCAAGGCTTCAGTTGCAAATTTTCAACATCGGCAAGGCGTGCAAATTTACCTGCCACCATGATGGAAGAAAATTCCCTTCAGGTCTCCAAAAAGTCCAAGCTGAAGTACAACCCAAACCCTTCGATCAAATCCCTCCAACCCTAGAATTGTGGACTCTGAACTGAATCATTTTTAAAGAACTCCCATGTGTTTAACAGCAGAAGGAAAGCTGGTGGAGAATCTGGTCTCCTCAGTTGGAAAAGTTGTTGGATTCTCATCAGGGGAGCAACTGATAGATGCAAGAGAAGGATCTGCTTAGACAAGAGCTGACAGCTGGATAATCCTAGTTCTCCAAACTACCCTTCTTTGATTCTCTCCCCAACCCCACTGAAAGGATATGGGGAAGGTGCAAGAGGAACTGTGCACCCCCAAGTTACCTGTAATTAGAACAAGCATCACACTGAGCAGTTTTCTGCACAGGAGGCCCATCTGCAGAAAGGTACTGAGATAACGGCAGAGGTTAGCAGGAAAATCCATGGTAGAGAACATGCTCTGGTCAGGCTTGGTGAAGGATAGCCATGCCTCTTGCTTTTGTTGCTGTCTGAATAATGCTCTGCTGAAAAAGAGGCTTCCTGTTTCTTGGGCAGATGAAGAGAAAGGTTGCTGAGATGTGGTGAAGTTAGGGATGAGGTCTGTTGGGGCAGAGCAAAGAGGCACATATAACATGCACCAGTAAGAGAGCTGACAACTTTTCAATTCTCCTTGACATGATGTGGTGAAAGTGTGGTTTTTCTTCTGAGATAAGGTTCTGATCTTCAGAACTGGCCCATTCCTCCAGATCAAGATGGGAAGGCTTCTATATTTCAAGTGCCGCAATTAAGCAGAGGCAGTGACTTTTCTCTTGGTTCTCTTGGTTAGAACACTTCTCTGATCCTGACTTTCATGCCAGATGAAGTTTTATTGATTTAGTAGCCACCTCAGTCCCCAAAGCAATTGCGGTTCTCCGAGGCTTTCAATAGAGGATGGATGACCATGACCAATTTTATCTTTGCCGAGCTGATGACTTACTACTGCACTGAATTCCATCCTCAAATTTCCTGAATTTTTCCTTTCCCTAAGTTGTCATTTTGTTTTTTCCACCTCATTTTCCAGAATTTCTTGCAGATTTGTTTTGGAAGTGCTATTGAGGTTTATTTATCTCACTTTCATGTGAAATCTTGTGGCCGCCTGAGTGATTTTATTTATTGATAATAGATTATTCAAGAGAAGTGTGTGGACTTCCTGCATTTTGCTGTACAGTCATCTCTGTGAGGGCCTGCAGCCTCTCTGGGTCCTCACCCTTCCATCAAATCCCAAAGGAATATAACACAAGGGAATTCCTCACATGAGACTTTGTCAAAAAAGTTGGAGAGTGACCATGAGACAAATAGCAAAAGACCACAAAGATAGCAGTACATCTATCACCTCAAAACAAAAAAGCCAGTGTAGTGTATGATTAAGGTGTTGAATTGGCATCAAACAGACCTCAGTTCTAGTCCCCCCATCAGCCACATAAGATCATGGGGTGGCTGTCATCCAGTCCTTCTCTCTCAACCCCAAAAGCCAGTGTGGGATAGTGGAGAAGGTGCTAGACTAGGAGGGGGAAAACCCAGGTTCTAGTCTCCCTTCAGCCTCAAAATGCTCTGAGAACTCTGAGCCACTCTCTCTCTCCCAACCCAAGATCCATCATGGTCTAATGGTGAAGGTGCTGGACTAGGAGCAGGGAGATCTAGGTTCTAGTTTCATAAGGGGCTGTGAGAATAACCTTGGAAGACAGAAAGGGGAGAAGCCACAGCCTAGACAACAGTCAGATGAAAGTTATCTCAGCCCACAGAAGGAATGGGGGTGGAGAAAGCATCTCAAAAGGGACCCTTCCTACTTCTCTGGAAAAAAAAGGCAAGGGAGGGGAGAAGTGCTTTCACACTTGCCAGATTCTGTTCCTGTAACCTTAAAACAAAGGCAGCGTTAGTACTCATGGTTTGTGCTCCTTGTCTGGACTATCTTGAAGTTTCCTTTCAGCCACAAAAGCTCTCTGGGGACTCTGAGCAAGTCCCTCCCTCTAAAATCAGAAGCCAGTGTGGTCTTGTGGGGAAGGTCCTGCACCAGGAGTTGGAAATACTAGCTCCCCCATCAAGCTGTGGAAAATCCCTCTGAGCCCATCGCAGCCCAAGCTACTTCGCAGGATTGTGGTTGTGCAAAAAGAATAGGTGGAAGGAATGCTGTATATGCTCGTTTGAGCTCCTGAACGAAAGGCAGGATATAAGTGTAATAAATAAGTAAGTGCAGGGCCATTCCCGGTCCATCCATACGATTTCACCGAAATTGTCTCCTTTTGAAAAGAAACTTTGAAAGCCAATTTGCTCTCATCAAATGGAACAACTGTTAAGGGGGAAAAAATGTAAAAGTATTCTCTACGTGGCATGAACTGACAATTGCAAAAGAAATGCAGAAAAATAATAAACAGAGCAAAAGTGCCCCAAACGACAAACCTCCATTTCTGCATTCATATCCTTAATCTAATTTAAGACCAAAATCCTTTGTTTCATCTGTCCCCTTAGACTACCTCCAGCTCTGCAAAAATAGCAGATCTGACCACAATCTTCCAGGAAAGGCAAAAGTCATTTTACACAGTAATAAAGAAATCCCACATCGACACTCTTCAGAGAAACAGCTTATCTTGAATTATTCAGCAGAGGCCACCCCATTCGTGACCACAACATACAGCACACTGAGCAGGCAGACCCTCTTCGGTTGTGAATCGCCAAGTGTGTGGGAGAAACCAAACAATGCAGCCTTCTGCAAGCAGCTGAAACAATGGGGGAAAGAAATCTGGTTTGATGTCTTGTTTTTTCCTATATTTTATGAAGTTGAAACCAACTCCAAGACACGCATCGGACTAAAGTACATAAGAATTTCCATCCTGAATAAGGCAAGCAGCATGTTTCACAAGTGACCTAAAGACTGCCAGGAGCAGTCCCAATTCTTCAGCAGTTGAGCCAAAGTTTTGGGGAGGCTGCTGAATCCCACCTTTCGTATGTTTGAGGCACAGTGAACTGCCACTTCTTTGAAAAAAGGCTTTGGGGTGGCTAGAGAGTGATGCTTTTATTTTTTATTTTTATATGGCCAAGAAGCACGCTGAAAGAGGCAAAAAGATGAGAGCTCAGAAGAAGATGGTTCTGAAGACCATGAAAGAGGAATTCAAGGTCCTTCTGCAGACTTGGGGTCCTAAGTGGCCCGATTCTCCTTCAATTCATAGTTATAGAGTTGGAATGGAGCATTTAAACCAGAGGTCCCCAAACTCTTCAACTCATGGATCCCTTTGTGACGTTTCAGATTGTTCATTGACCCCCCTACTACTTTAACTTATAGTACTATGATTAATAACAACAACAGCAGCAACAACAACAACAACATCGACCTTGGATAGTCCCATCAACCCTTTGGGGTCAATATGGACCACTTTGGGGAACCCTAATTTAAACCATCAATTTCCACTCCTCCACTCTATGGGAATCCATTTTAAGCTGCCCCTTCATCAGGTCATCTGAAGAGGATGTGCTCTTGCTTGTTTGCTTTATTGATTTAGATTTAGACTTGGATTCCACAGTTGGTCCAGGAGCTGTGGGAAGAGTTGGGTTGAGAGAGTGGCTAGCCCAAAATCCTCCCGTGAATTTCTGGGGCTGAGGGGGCCTAGAACCTGGGTTTCTAGGCCATTCCTAGTCCAGCACCTTCTCCACTACACCACCCTGGCTGTTGGGCTGAGAGAGAAGGGCTGGTTCAGAGTCTCCCAGGGAGCTTCTATGGCTGAGACAGGACTAGAACCAGGGTCTCCCCAGTCCCAGTCCAGAGAGAATGACTGGCCCAAAGTCCCCAGTGAACTTCTGAGTCTGAAGGTGATCTGGTACCTGGGTCTTCCCAGTGCCAATCCAACACCTTAATTCAGGGTTTCTCAACCTTGGCAACTTTAAGACGTGTGGACTTCAACTCCCCAAATTCCCCAGCCAGCAGGAGTTGAAGCCCACACATCTTAAAGTTGCCAAGTTTGAGAAACACTGGTATATATGATATAGTCATGTGCTATAAAGAATCTCTTTTGGACAGAAGCTATTATACATATTACTTCTGAACTAGAAGACTCAATCAGTCATTGTAGATGCTCATATACTTATAAATTAAATAGCCCTGGTTTGGAAACTAAGAGGAGAACATGGATACTTCTGGCTTACACAAACACTAACAAAACAAGGCTGCAAGGATACTCATTAGACATCATTGTACAATGCTCTAAGGGACTGAAACTACCTCCTTCTATACATTTGCACAAGCATTTTATTGCCAGGAGTCTTAATTAGAAAATTTAGAAATATGAAGATTTGTATCCCTTTTATTCTGTACAGTTCCAAGGGGTGTAAATAATGCTCTGACCTCCTATTTTCTGCAGAACAACTTTTTTAGGTGGGTTACGCTAAGAGGGAGGGACTGGCCCAAAGTCACCCAGCTGACTTTGCTCCTTGAGGGAAGACTAAAATTCATGGTCTTCTGGTTTCTAGTCCAGCACCTTCACTACTACTCCAAACTGGCTCTCAATTATATTATACTCCTATATTTAATGTCCCATTTTTTTTTCTTATTGCTAAGTAAAAATGACTTAAATATGAAGAATGTAATTGTAGAATATGACACAAATACCTATGTCAGGCTAGTTTTTCTTAGCGTAGGAGGGAGAGATGTTCTGGTTGAGGCTCTTTCTCTCGTTTTTGCAGAAGAAATAAAATGAAAAAGAATGAATGAGCTTTGAGAGGAGAGCTCCGTCAAGTTTGCTTGCTTTCCGGGCAGGAAATCGCAGTATTGTTATTTTAAGCTATTTTGTTTGAAAGAGGCCACCTTAAGGGGTGCAAAAGGAAAGGTCTCAAGGCAAGTTACAATAATACTAAGACCAGTAAAATGTGGAGGCAATGGACACCCCAAAGAGATAAAAACTGAAAGGGTTTCTTAAGCAAAGCATAGCAAAAATGTAACCTTAACCACAAATCATAATAGAGACAGAAATATCCACAGACAAGGCAATGAAAGTCAACCGAGCAGCATCCAATCCAGGAATGCAAAACCTGGACAAAATCTCATATCCTTGTGGTAGCTGGGAACGCCACAACCAGATTCTGACAGTCCTTTCCATCTTTTCATCTGAGTCAAATAGATGCCCATCAAGATATTCCTTCCGTTTGGGGAAAAGGTGGAAGTTGGAAGGACCCAAGTCATGTATGGTGGATGACATGGGATCCAACTTCACAATTGCGTCTTTGGTAACTCATGAGGTGTGAGGCCTCACATTGCAGCAAAGGTTTCTTCTTGTGCTTCTCGACTCATTGTTTCAAAGAGGTAGAGATGGAAGAGATGGAAAGGACTATCAGAACCTGGCTGAGGAGAGAAAGGCTGGACTTCTTTCAGCCATGAAATAGGTCCACTGGCAAAAGTGTGAAGCAAATGGTGGTGATTATGTGGACCAGCTTGAGAAAAGAGAAGAAGAAAAAGAACATCACCCAAATATGCTCCCATTTGGATGCATTAATATTGGCTTATTAAATGCCAAGAAAGCCTGCTCAGATGTATTTTCAATGTTTACAAATAGATAAAATACAACTCTTGGCCCTGCTACTTCAAGAGTCCCTAGACACTCAGATTTTTACGCTTTGATGCCCTCACCTTACTCAACACCCAACACAGCAGTCAGAGGACCAAGAAGCTAGGGCTGATACATCCCTGATAACTCCTCTACAACTCACTGAAATAGATGGACAACTTCAGGAAGTGATGGAGGTAGTAGAAGAAAATTTGGTGTGGGCAGCCCAGCGTCTACTGGGTACTGCTATACAGCAAACTGAGGCAAAAGTCCATAGATCAGAGAGAGAATAAAGGACTTCCAGCAGAATGCTATGCCCATCCTAATAAATCAGGGAAGGCCCTTCTACTGGGCATAAGGCAGTGGCAAGGAGTGAATTCCACAAACTGCTATATAGTTAAAATCTATGTGGCAAATATCTAACCCAATGGTGGCAGGAGAGACTTTGCACGTGCATTGCCCTCCTGACCTCCATAAGGTGGCATGAACCTTCCCATCTTTGCACATGGATCCAGGTTTTGCAGGGAGCTGGATGTAACCTGATTGATTGATTGACTGATTGATTGATTATATGCCATCAAGTCATTTTTAACTCTTAGCAACCACATAGATAGACTGTCTCCATGACAATCTGTTCCCAACCTGGTCCTTCAGGTCTTCCAATGGTGCTCCCAGAGCCACTGTAACTGAGTCCATCCACCTGACTACTGGTCATCCTCTTCTTCTCTTTCCTTCCATCTTTCCCAGCATTTGTTGTTGTTCAGTCGTTAAGTCGTGTCCGACTCTTCATGACCCCATGAACCATATCGTGCCAGGCCTTCCTGTCCTTCACTGCCTCCCTGAATTGGCTCAGTTTCATGCTCATTGCTTTAGTGATGCTATCTAACCATCTCATCCTCTGCCATCCGCTTCTCCTTTTGCCTTCAATCTTTCCCAGCATCAGGGTCTTTTCCAAAGAGTCCTCTCTTCGCATTAGGTGACCAAAGTATCTGAGCTTGATCAAAAATTAAATGAAGTTACGCTAGCCAGATTTGTTCATGATGAATCCATCCCGGTTTCTCATAATTGCCACGTTGTTTTCAAGATGGATTTGATCATCCTTGTGATTATTGCTACAAAATGAAAAGGCAGTGATTATATGTGTGAAAAAAGGGAAGAAAAACAAAAAAGTAATCTGCTTATAATTTTTAATATTATGCTTTTCAAGCAATTGTTGTCTCCTAATAAAGACATGCACAACATGGTAGCTGAGATTTTGCCCCATGTTCAAATTTAAAATAAATAATCCTAATTTGAGCTTCGAAAAGTCTCCATAATTTCTCAGTTCTGCTAGATGTCATAGCATCTTTTCCAAGGGCATCCCACAAAAGGTGGGAAAACTGAGAGCTGTGCAATTTTATAAATGCAGAAAAAAGGGAAAATGCACTAGAATTAAAAACATCAGAGAATCACAGCACTTTTTAAAAGTGAACTAAACATGAGGGGGGGGGGCACGGAAGTCTCTTAACGTTAGAAAAGGTTAAGAAACCATTCCGTGAACATTTTTCAGAAAATTTTACCAGCACTCAGGAGCATTTTCTCTACTACACTTTTTACGGATTACTAGACAAGGGGCCAAAAGCCCAAGGCCATTTCGTATTTTGCCATTTGCCTCCTATATTATTGTTGGTCACAAAGTTAACCAGAGGTTTAGACTGGATTTGGCATTTTTATCTGCCTACTGAGTCCTTCCCAAGGACCTGAGTTAGGCAGATGTTGTTATTTAATAATATTAAAGGTATTGTTGTGGGATATAAGCTGTTCCAAGTAAAGTTGCCTTTTGCAATTGACTGATGGTGATTTTGTTGATGCCGATGGTCTTCAAGTGGGGCTCCAGATGTTCTGGGATTGCACCCAAGGCGCCTGTAACTATTGGTACCATCTTTGCTTTCTTTTGCCACAGTCGTTCTACTTCTATTTGCAGGTCTTTATATTTTGTGATCCCCTTCATGGATCACTGCCTTGTCGTGGCGAAGGGGCTTGCGTAACTCAGTGAAGCCATGAGCTATACCGTGCAGGTCCACCCAAGACGGACAGGTCATGACAGAGAGTTCTGACAAAATGTGGTCCACTGGAGAAGGAAATGGCAACCCGCTCCAGTATCCTTGCCAAGAAAACCCCCTGGACAATGTCAAAAGGCTAAAAGATATGACGCCGGAAGATGAGCCCCTCAGGTCGGAAGGTGTCCAATATGCTACTGGGGAAGAGCGGAGGGCAATTCCAAGTAGCTCCAGAAAGAGTGAAGCGGCTGGGCCAAAGCCGAAAGGACGTTCAGCTGTGGATGTATCTGGAAGCGAAAAGAAGGTCCGATGCTGTAAAGAACAATATTGTATAGGTACCTGGAATGTAAGATCTATGAACCAAGGCAAGCTGGATGTGGTCAAACATGAGATGACAAGATTGAACATCGACATCTTGGGAATCAGCGAACTGAAATGGACGGGAATGGGTGAATTTAATTCGGGTGACCATTATATCTACTACTGTGGCCAAGAAACCCTTAAAAGAAATGGAGTTGCACTCATAGTCAATAAGAGAGTCGGAAAGGCAGTAATGGGGTACAACCTCAAAAATGACAGAATGATCTCAGTGCGTATCCAAGGCAAACCATTCAATATCACAGTCATCCAAGTCTATGCCCCAACCACTGATGCTGAAGAAGCTGAAGTTGACCGCTTCTATGAAGACCTACAACACCTTCTAGAACTAGCACCAAAAAAAGATGTCCTTTTCATCATAGGGGATTGGAATGCTAAAGTAGGAAGTCAAGGAGTAATCGGAATAACAGGCAAGTTTGGCCTTGGAGTACAAAATGAAGCAGGGCAAAGGCTAATAGAGTTCTGTCAAGAGAACAAGCTAGTCATAGCAAACACTCTTTTCCAACAACACAAGAGACGACTCTACACATGGACATCACCAGATGGTCAATACCGAAACCAGATTGATTATATACTTTGCAGCCAAAGATGGAGAAGCTCTATACAGACAGCAAAGACAAGACCAGGAGCTGACTGTGGCTCACATCATGAACTTCTTACTGCAAAATTTAGGCTTAAATTGAAGAACGTAGGGAAAACCACTAGACCACTCAGGTATGACTTAGAACATATTCCTTGTGAGTACACAGTGAAGGTGATGAATAGATTTAGAGGATTAGATTTGGTAGACAGAGTGCCTGAAGAACTATGGACGGAGGTCTGTAACATTGTACAGGAGGCAGCAACTAAAACCATCCCAAAGAAAAAGAAATGCAAGAAAGCAAAATGGCTGTCTGATGAGGCTTTACAAATAGCTGTGGAAAGAAGGAATGTGAAAAGCAAGGGTGAAAGGGAAAGATATAAGCAACTGAATGCAGATTTCCAGAGAATAGCAAGGAGAGATAAGAAGGCCTTCTTAAATGAACAATGCAAAGAAATCAAGGAAAACAATAGAATGGGGAAGACTAGAGATCTCTACAAGAAAATTGGAGATATGAAAGGAACGTTTAGTGCAAAGTTGGGCATGATAAAGGACAAAAAAGGCAGGGACCTAACAGAAGCAGAAGAGATTAAGAAGAGGTGGCAAGAATACACAGAAGAACTATACAAGAAAGATCTTAATGTCCCTGATGTCCATGCTGGTGTGGTCACTGACCTTGAGCCAGACATCCTAGAGAGTGAAGTCAAGTGGGCCTTAGGAAGCATTGCTAACAACAAAGCTAGTGGAGATGACAGTATTCCAGCTGAGCTATTTAAAATACTAAAAGATGATGGTGTTAAAGTGCTGCACTCAATATGCCAGCAAGTTTGGAAAACGCAACAGTGGCCATGGGATTGGAAAAGGTCAGTTTATGTTCCAATTCCAAAGAAGGGCAATGCCAAAGAATGCTCAAACTATCGCACAATTGCACTCATTTCACATGCTAGCAAGGTTATGCTCAAAATCCTACAAGCTAGGCTTCAGCAATACATGAACCAAGAACTACCGGATGTACAAGCTGGGTTTCGAAGAGGCAGAGGAACTAGGGATCAAATCGCCAACATTCGCTGGATCATGGAGAAAGCACGAGAGTTCCAGAAAAATATCTACTTCTGCTTCATTGACTATGCAAAAGCCTTTGATTGTGTGGATCACAACAAACTGTGGCAAATTCTTAAAGAGATGGGAGTACCAGACCACCTTACCTGTCTCCTGAGAAATCTGTATGCGGGCCAAGAAGCAACAGTTAGAACCAGTCATGGAACAACCGATTGGTTCAAAATAGGGAAAGGTATACGACAAGGCTGTATACTGTCACCCTGCTTATTTAACCTATATGCAGAGTACATCATGAGAAATGCCAGGCTGGAAGAATCACAAGCCGGAATTAAGATTGCAGGGAGAATCATCAACAACCTCAGATATGCAGACGATACCACCCTAATGGCTGAAAGTGAAGAAGAACTAAAGAGCCTCTTGATGAGGGTGAAAGAGGAGAGTGCGAAAGCTGGCTTGAAACTCAACATTAAAAAAACTAAGATCATGGCATCTGGACCCATCAATTCCTGGCAAATAGAAGGGGTAGAAATGGAAGCAGTAACAGACTTTACTTGGGCTCCAAGATCACCGCAGACGGAGACTGCAGCCATGAAATTAAAAGACGCTTGCTCCTTGGGAGGAAAGCTATGGCAAGCCTAGATAGCATATTAAAAAGCAGAGACGTCACCTTGCCGACAAAGATCCGCATAGTCAAAGCTATGGTTTTTCCAGTAGTAATGTATGGCTGTGAGAGCTGGACCATAAAGAAGGCTGAGCGCCGAAGAATTGATGCCTTTGAACTGTGGTGCTGGAGAAGACTCTTGAGAGTCCCCTGGACTGCTAGGAGGTCAAACCAGTCAATCTTAAAGGAAATCAACCCTGATTGCTCATTGGAAGGATCGATAATGAAGCTCAAGCTCAGATACTTTGGTCACCTAATGCGAAGAGAGATCTCTTTGGAGAAGACCCTGATGCTGGGAAAGATTGAAGGCAAAAGGAGAAGAGGACGGCAGAGGATAAGATGGTTAGATAGCATCACTGAAACAATGAGCATGAAACTGAGCAAACTCAGGGAGGCAGTGAAGGACCGGAAGGCCTGGCGCAATATGGTTCATGGGGTCATGAAGAGTCGGACACGACTTAACAACTAAACAACAACAACAACAATATTTTGTGATTTTCTCCAGTTCTTTCTCTTCTCTTCTGCTGTCTCCAGGTATTGCAAAGTCCATTATCCAAACTGTTTTGTCTTTCTTATCAACAATTATTAAGTCTGGGGTGTTGTGTAGCAGGTGCTTGTCTGTTTGAATTCTAAAGTCCAAGAGCACTTTAGCTTCTTTTCTATTACTTTGTCTGCTTTGTGGTCCCACCAGTTCTTGCTTGCAGGCCGATGGTATTTCTTGCAGATATTCCAATGCACCATCGTTGCTACTTTGTCATGCCGTTGTGTGTAGTCAGTCTGTGCGATCTTCTTGCAGCAGCTGACTAGGTGGTCCACTGTTTCTTCAGCTTCTTTGCAGAGGCGGCATTTGCTGTCTGTTGCTGTCTTCTCACTTCTGGCTTTATATGCATTTGTTCTTAAGGCTTGGTCTTGTGCAGCCAGAATTAGCCCCTCTGCCTCTTTCTTCAATTGTCATTGCCAGGTCCAGTTGTTATCTGCTTTGCCTGCTAGTTTTTGTGTGTACTGGCCATGTAATACTTTGCCTTGCCATGTTTCTTTTCTATTCTTCATCTGGTCTTTCCTGTAGGGCAGTTTGGTCTCTTGGTATTCAGTAAGCCTCCATGGTGTACTAGCTTCAGTGCATCTCCTTCACTGACCTTCAGATATTCTTCCAATGCCCTTTTTTCTTCTTCAACTGTCGGGTGTACTTATAGTTGTTATTTCTTTTCATTATTCCGTCCACTGTTGCAAAGTTTAGCCCTGTGCTTCAAAAAGAAACAGCAATCATCTAAACATACGGTCCAACACCCTTCACAGAAAGAAATAATTAAACGTTCATGCAATCTCTCCTCATTATCTGTTCTGCAATAGCAAAGGTCATGAAATGGTCCTTCAGACCGAAGCATACATACAACACACACACATGCACACACACATAACTGAATGGCTGGCAATACAGAGGAAGGAAATGTCACTGGTGGGGAAGTTGTTATTTACGGCCTGCGGGAAGAACTTGCATTGTTGCTAAAAAGACTCAAAATGTCATGCAAGATCAAAAGACCAGGGTATTTGTATAGGTTACAGGTTTGAAGGTGTCACATGATGTGGGTGGCACACACAAAATCTCCCCTTGGAGCAGGGACAGCGTGCACAATCCCCTCCTCTCCTTCTACATGGTCATAGAACATGTGCAAAGTGTTAAGAAAGAAAAATAGAAGCCGGTGTAGGCAACCTCTTAAAAGTTTGGAGAACTTTTTACTGGGCCTGGAGGCTACATCCTACGAAGACTGGTTGGGCATGTTTAGTCTAAAGAAGAGAAGGCTAAGAGGAGACATGATAGCCATCTTCCAATACTTGAAGAGTTGACACAGGGAAGGGGGTGTGGATTTATTCTCCAGAGCTCCCAAAAGTAGGACAAGAAACAACGGGTGGAAGCTTTACCAAGAGGGATCTAAACTCAAAATAAGGAAGACTTTCCTGATTATGAGAGCTATTAAGCAGTGGAACAGCTTGTCTCCTGGAGTCATGAGTGCTCCATCCCTGGAGATTTTCAAGGAAAAATCGGACAGCCATTTGTCAGAGATGGCCTGAGGATACCTGTCCTGGGCAGAGGGTTGGACTAATGACCCCCAAGGTCCCTTCTGATCCTATGATTCTATGATTTCTCCACAGGGAGGAGAAAAGCTTTTTCAAGCATTTCTCTCAAGCTGGGCTTACCATTGGCAAGCCCGGTAGCACGGCTTCTTTCCCTTCCTAAGCCTTTCTGGACTCTTTTGTTTTTGCAGCTTCTCTGAGTGACAGCAACAGCCTCCATGTCATAGCCCTGCTGGAATAATTCTGAAACCAATTTGGAAGAACTCCTTTGAGCATCAAGCAAGACAAATACAGACTCAGCACCTCTCTATTGCATTAAAGCAGCCTGACTTTTTTCAGATTGCCACCCCTGCTGGAAAGGAAAGGTGCAGCTGTTTTAAAGGACCAGCTCCTTCAAGCTGACCCAAGTCTTTAAGCATCTTTTTTTACGTCTGCATGGAAGCCTGAAAACTATCGGGCTACCTCAATAAACAGAAGGGAGGTCCTGCGCTCACACAGTTTCTTCCGTGTTCTTGTGATGCAATTCCAGTTTGGTCAACAGAACAGACCAAGTCTACGTGACCTAGCCATCATGCTGAAGGCAGGCCATTAAATATACATCATCTTCTATAAATCTCCCTGTAGCTGTACAATTGCACCTTAGGCTGACATCATGATTTCATTCATTCATTCATTCACGCATGCATGCATTCTTTCATTCATGTCTCACTTCTTCATTGGTACGCCTCTCCAATCACCAGACTCTTGGCCGCTAACACGGTATAAAAATACAATAAACGTAAGGCAAATTATATCCTTTCACAAATCCACATATCGTGTGTATTCAGCTCGCTGTAATATATTCATTTTTCTATGTCATTTTTGAGCCAAGCAATATTTCAGACTTGATACTAAGAGACTCCTTGAGTTGAGCACTGGTTCATGTTGTGGACAGTCATGTGTGTTCTGTCTTTCATTACTATGCTTGTATGCTGCCAAATCTTGCAACTCACAGCAATTGCAATAGCCAGTGAAAAACTTCAAACAGTTACAACAAAATAACAAAAATTTATTTATTTATTTAATTTGTCCCCCACCCATCTCCTCCCAATGGGGGACTCTGGGTGGTCACAACACATTAAAACAATAAATAAATATACAATTAAAACCTATAGCAATTCACATTTACAAAAATAAAAGGGGAAAAAATCCAGGAGGCCGATGGTTCAAGGCAGCAACGCCAGGCCTCTAAGGGACTAGCCAACCCCACACTTGATGATCTCCCTCCTTGCCCCAGGCCAGATGGCAGAGCCAGTTCTTCAGATCCCTCTGAAAGGCCAGCAGTGAGCAGGCCAATCTCACCTCCAGGGGCAAGATATTCCAAAGGGTGGGGGCTACAGCAGGGAAGGCCTATCTTCTGGACCCCACTAGTCGGAGTTCTTTTGCCGAAGTGGTCCGGAGCATGCCCTCTCTGTGTGATCAAGTGGGACGGGATGAACTCATGGGAGAGAGGCGGTCCCTCAGGTAACCTAGTCCCATGCCATGTAGGGCTTTAAAGGTGATAACCAACACCTTGAATTGGACCCGGAAGCAAACTGGTACCCAATGCAGATCATGAAGCAGTGGTGTTATATGGGTCCTCCTTCGGGCCCCAAAAATAGCTCGTGCAGCTGCATTCTGGACCAGCTGAAGCTTCCGGATACTCTTCAAGGGTAGCCCCATGTACAGCGCATTGCAGTAGTCTATGAATAGTCTATTCAATAAAGAATAACCAGTGTTAAACACACTGCCATGAACAGAGCAATCAAACCATATTATTAACTATCAAATGTTCTGTGGAAAAATTGCGTTTTGGTCATTTTACGAAAAGATGCCAGGGTCGGTCGATTCGTTGGCTGGTTGGTTTAGGTGCCCAACTCACAAAAGGGCAACTTTGGATAACTTACATATACAGTAATTAAAAACATAAAATCAGAAAGCCAACGAAGAAACACAGCCCCCATAGTATAGTAGAACCAAAGCAATCACAATGTACTGTATTCCAGTTCAGAGATATTCCAGGACAGACTCATCCAACGTTCTGGGCCAATGCCCAGGGGAAGAACCAAGTTTTCAAGGGCTTACCGAAAACCAACAGGGTTAGGGCCATCCAGATCTCAGGAACAATGTTGTGCCAAAGGGCTGGCATTGTAACAGAGAAGGCATGCTTCCTAGGTCAGAAGGGATGTGAACCACGCCCACCCTGCCAGATCTTATTGGACGTGCAGAAGTCACTGAAGGAGTTGATCCCAACTGGACCTTTGCAGAGAAACTATTCTACAATATTGTCAGCCCTTCAAGATAGGGCTGACATCACAAGGACTACTAGAATTCTACTTTATTGTTACAAGGTATAATAAAATCTTGAAAACCTCACAGAGATTACCTCTCCCAACTCTTATACCAAAGAGAATCAAG
The DNA here is from genome assembly GCF_059951505.1 of Python bivittatus. NCBI lineage: Eukaryota > Metazoa > Chordata > Lepidosauria > Squamata > Pythonidae > Python > Python bivittatus. The sequence continues at coordinate 590,442 of NW_028277102.1, forward strand.
GCAGGGCAATCTTGAGTTTCCTTCTCATTTTCTCCTCCCTTCTAGGGCTAAGCTGGTGCTTACATAACAGCTGTTGAATTTCTTCTTCTGGGCCAGTGTTTCTTAAACTTTTTGCTCTCAAGAACCCTTCCCACTTTTAAAAATTATGGAGGACACCCAAAAGAGCTTTTCTCTGTATGGGTTAAATTTATCAATATTTACCGTGTTAAAAATTAAAATTGACACATATTTATTTATTTATTTATTTATTAAATTTATATGCCGCCCATCTCACTACACATTGATTTATCGAATCATGCAAAAATAATATTAAATCCATTTGACAGTAACACAAATAAAATATTTTCATGAGAAAACCCTATTTTTTTAACCAATAAAAAATAATAATGAGAAGAGTGACATTGTTTTAAATCTTGCAACGATCTTCAATAGCTGGCAAATTCTTTTGATTTTGTGGACCCCTGAGAGGGTCTTGGGAGATCCTCAGGGGTCCTTGGGCCACACCTTAAGGAACAGTGTTCTAGGCTATCTCCATAGCCCTCTAGAACCTGCAGCCTACACAGAGAAAAAGCGCCTCCAAATCACCCAGGTAATCACCTCTGTAACGCAGCAATATTCAACATCCTCAGCTAGGATAAACAGACCAGATGGATCCGTTCTACCTGGAAAAGGTGGTCCTTCAAGTATCTGGGAACTAAGCCATCTAGGGCTTCAAAAGTCGAAAGCAGTATTTTGAAATGTACGTGGAAACCCACTGAAAGCCAATGCGGCATGCGCAATATTGGTGTCACAAGGGCTATGGCCACGTTCACTCATCAGCAGGCCGACAACTGCGTTCTGCACCAAATGCTGCTTTTAGATAGTCTTCAAAGGCAGCCCGATGTGAAGCAGATGGGAGTGGTTTGTCATTTTCATGCCTTCTTTCTCTTCAGAAGCCTTCCTCAATGGTACTTTCTAGAGCAGTGCTTCTCAACCTTGGCCACTTGAAGACGTGCTGGCTGGGGAATTCTGGGAGTTGAAGTCCACACGTCTTCAAGTGGCCAAGGTTGAGAAACACTGCTCTAGAGGATTCAGTGACGGCTGCCAGGGAAATGTGGGAATTGCTATTTCCTCAGAGAATGCTACAATGGACCTCTGCAGGTGTGTCTTCCGGATGGGGAAAACTGTTCTCCAATATCGCCAGCAGAATATTATTAATATATTTAAAGGAAACAGGATCATCTGAAGAACTTTGGTTTGCAGAAGGCAAATCCTGCTGAAAGTAAAGCCTAATGGCTCCTTGGGGGAGAATATTTATCTCCAGCACCTTAGCCTGTCTCTAAAAGCTTCTCCTCCCCTCTGAGATCTATGGATAGCATCTTTACTTCTTGGACTTAAGGGCAAAATGCAGGCTGGCCTAGAACTTCAGGGAAATTCACTCAGAATGAAAGGGAGCCAAGAAAATTTCAGATAGCAGATTCACCGTCCCGCTGGTGAAATGTCAAATGGCCTCCTGAAGCACCAGCGTATACCGCAAACAGATCGGTCCTTACAATTCAAGCCTTCCCCCAAGAGCACACCAAAACTCTCCTTGTTTGGAATCAGGACAGAGAGCTTTACACTGAAAAGGTTTTAAAGCAAGCATTTCTCAAACTACAAGACCTACCCACCCCAAACGAGCGATATCAATCAAGTCAGACCAGTGCCCAGGAATAATTTCCTGTAAGAAGAGAAAACAAAACCGCTTGCCGTTCACAACTCAAACCACCAGCGTGTAATCTTTAGCACCTCTTTGATAACGAAATTTCCTTTGCAGAGCGTGTAGGCCTTTAATGGCAGACTTATGCGAGGTCCCAACTCCAGACCAACCACAGACTGCACTGTGGTGATGTCACCCTAGCACCCAAACTTTGCAGCAGATCTAGAGGACATCTCTGCTCCCATATCTAGACCATTTTGGACCTCGTAACGTCACCATCAGCAACACCTACTTATTTTCTAAGAGGATCCAGGCATCTTTTTCAGCAATTCACCACTGCACTATGGAGAACAAACTGCATGATTTCTGGGGAAGCAAATCTGGCATTCAAAGTACTGCTCCACAGGAAACTCAGGATGGCTATCCTTGAACCAAATAATAATAAAGACAGATTTCATCCGAAACAGCTTGACTTTGAAGTCAGAGAATCTTTACCACTGCATTCATTCAGCATGCCAAAAAACTTTAGGCTCACCCATTTTGTGAATGGCTATTATCAATAGATAACTATAATTGTCTGGACCTCCAGAGTTTGATTTTTCTCAGATACCACTTTTATGATTGCTCCCACCCCAAATCCATAGTCTAGTGCTTCATACATTGGTTAGATGAGAGTGTAATACATACAATCTTGTGCCCTAACACTTTTGCTACTCTTTAGATGCCATAATTGATTTTGGTCACATTACTTTTGCAGTTCTTTAAAAAAAAAAAAGAAAAAACATAATAACTTCATGCAGTTTCCTGCTTCTGCTAATCAGAGCAAAGGAGGGTGCCATCATCTGGAGAAATATGGGAATCACAGCAATTGCTACCAAAAAGAAAAAGGAAAAAGGGCAGAATCACTAAGAATAAGTCAACAGTGCACTCTAATGGCTCTGAAGGAAGGACTTGTTATCTCTGTTCATTTTGACACTCTGCATTGTATAAGAATTTGCTTTATTTGATGTAGGTTTAACATGCGGTTGTGTAAACACTGCCACTTCAAATCCACTCAAAGTGAGAGGAGGTCTACTGCTGGGTCAAGTAAGAGGGCAAATATAACACAGTGCCTTACACCAGTGTTTCTCAACTGCAGCAACTTGAAGATGTGTGGACTTCAACTCCCAGAATTCCCCAGCCAGCATGGGGAATTCTGGGAGTTGATCCACCTATCTTAATATTGCTGAGGTGGAGAAACCCTGCTTTACACCATACCTGATAACAGAGGCATAACTACTTTTTCCCTTTGAGACATATTTTTTCTCGCTCCTCACAACAAGCTCTGCATATTTCAGCTCAGCTACTCTCCTTGCTTCCACATCTGCTTCATGCTCTGATCAAAGATACCAGGGAATTAAAATGAGGTGGCTTTCCCATTCCCCAAATGGTCCCCGAGAGCTGGCGTCATAGAGATGACATCCAAGGAGAACAGCACGAATCACTCAACAAACCCTTCCGTTCTTCATTATAACCACCATTTGCAGTCAGGGTAGCCACGTTCACGTTCCCCCCAGATAAAGAATAACAGAAGACACAGATTTACAGAGGGGTATATGCACTAAGGGGGGACGCGGTAGCGCAGCGGCTTAATGACACTGAAAGTTGCTGGCCAGAAATGGTCGACACTTCAGCGGTTCGAGTCCAGCCTTCGCATTAAACAGGGTGAGCTCCTGTTTCCTCCCCAGTTCCTGTCAACCCAACAGTTCGAAAACTCACGTGAGTAGATAAATGGGGACTCTCACTCCGGTGGGAGGAAAAATACTGGCGGCACCTTGCAAAAAGGAGTCGGGAGCAGTTGCCGGTAAGCGCGAAAAACCGTGCGCGCCCAAAAAGGGCGCGAAGCAACAGAAACCCCGCCTCCTGCACTCGCCAGCTGGGCTCTGCCCTAGGAAGGAGGCTCTGGCAAACCACTTCCGAAACAATTGCCTTGAAAACTGCAAGGACTCGTCCAAGCAGTCACTGCAGAGTCGGTAACGACTGAGCGCAGATTAAAAAAAATATATATATATGCACTAAATGAGGTGCTATGAACCAGGACAGATAGTAATTTAAACCTCGTTCCGAGGATTCCCAGTAAAAAATAGTTAGGCTACCTGTCAAGAGGTCCTCCTGACATGGCCCAGTTTTTTTAGTTCTAAGCCCTTCTGCTAGTGAGGCTAGTGAGCCCTTCAGACCAACACCAGGAAAATTAGACAGGAAGGTGCAAGGGAAAGCAATGATCACACCAGAGAATTCCAAATAAAATAAAATCTGCAGAAAGCTACGACAAAATGTCAATGGAGGGTGTCCATTACATCTGAATTTATATTATTTGGGTCAACGTACGCCATGTGCATCAACTTACATCATTTGTATAATTACATTCTTAATGTAAATGGTGCCATTTGCAGTAAATGGACAAATCCTCAATTTTCATTAAATGGAGGTGAAGTCTGAACAAAAAGTCTTTTAAAAAGTCCATTGAACTGATGGTTTACTGTAGTTACTTACTACCTGCTTGAACAATATCTTGGATTTCAGCATCTTCATTGCAGAAAAAATGGTTGGAGAGGTTGGAGAGGAAAGCATGCAACTGTTCTGTTTGGTTGCTGTTAGGCAGGTCCTGCTTGCCATCTCTTCTTCACCTTCCATCATCATTTTTACAGAATGTAGATCATAACTGAAAGGTAGCCTGCTTGAGATAGATAGTTCCTTTGACCATATGGGCAAAAGGCCCCATCTTTGACATCACGGGTGGCCAAACATACCTTCCTAATGAACCTGTGATTGAATCAAAAAAACACCAGTTTTCAGCAACTGTGCCATGTATAAACAGGATAACATGTGAGTGGATTTTTTTAAAGACAAAAACAGCAATTATAACTCTACTAGAGTCAATTTACTAGATCCTTTAAGTAATATAAGACAAACATTCCTACCAATGTGAGAACTGAGCTTCCACAAGTTTTGCAGAGCTAAACTAGAAAAAAATAGTTTTGCTCTGGTTTCAGATAAATCAGCACCCAATCAGAAAAAAAAAATGCCTTTTAAATAAAGCCAATGCTAGAGAATATATGTAGCTCATGGATGAACGGTTGGGTTCTTGGCGTTCTCTGAGCTTGGTGGTTTGCTTGCAGACATTTCATTGCCCGACTAGGTAACATCATCAGTGTAAGGGAGAGTGAGGTTTGCTGGCTGTTTATATATAGTGGCTTGTCCTGCCAATCTTACTTACATATGTATGTATGTATGTATGTATGTGTTTATTTATTTACTTACTTATATTTATATAGCTGCCCATCTCACACAAGGTGACTCTGGGCAGCGTACAACAATTAACACCCCCCTTGGTGGGGGTGTGGTTCTTCCTTCATGATTTCTTGATTAGGGTATTGTTTCTTCCCTGATTGTTTATCTGGTGCTGTTTCCTGACCCTTTGGGAACACACAGGTCCTCAGCTATTTCCAAACTGCTACAGACAGTTGCATGGAAATATTCATACATGGAGAGGGAGGGGGGAATGCCCTTGAAGGACCAGAGGAAGAACCACTACCACGGCAACAGTCAGATAAGAGGAGCTTGAGCCCTGGCCAAGAAAGCATTCTGAGAAAACCTCTGAGACAAGCCCCACCTTAGTTCACACGAAGATAAAGGGAAGGAAGTGTGATGGAATGTATCTACAAAGGGGAGGGTGATGGGGTGGATTGCAGAAGAGAGCAAGGTTCTCAGGAAGGAGAGCATGTATTCCAGGAAGGGCAGGGAGGCAAAAGACAGCACAGTCCAGAGCTGGAGTATGGGAAGCATAAGAGGTTCAGGATAGCCACTCCCTAGAATGTCCCAGAGTATATTCACTAGTTGCAATAGTACAGATTTAATCTGGCAAGATTCCGTCTATATAGTATTAGCAATAAAAGAACTGAATTTGGATGAACTGTTTCCTTGCTGTTCTTGGAATGAGCCTGACAGGAGGAGGAAGCACATTCAGATTTGCAAGATTCATTTACTGTAGCTTTACAATAAAAGTAGTGCTGACCTATATGACATTGGTTTCTTAATCTGCCTTTGGGCCGACAATAGGCTTTAGCTGTTTCCAGTTTTATTCCTGGACTATTTTGCTGGGCAGCAATGCTGTGAATTCAGTTTCAATGCCCAAGGGAGGACTAGAACCTGGTTCTTCTTGCTTCTAGTCCAGTAGCTTATACCACACCAGTGTTTCTTAACCTCAGCAACTTTAAGATGTTTGGTCTTCAACCCCCAGAATTCCCCAGCCAGCATGCTAGTTGGGGAATTCTGGGAGTTGAAGTCTACAGGCTGGCTGAGGAATTCTGGGAGTCGAAGTCCAAACATCTTAAAGTTCCTAAGGTTAAGAAACACTGCACTACACCACACTAACTCCCTTAAAATAAAATAAAATGCATAAACCAATAATGCAGAATCATCTTTTTCTTGAAATTATGACAGCTACATATAATGATTGGTTCCCAAATGCATAAAGATTCAAATGGCTGTTTTCTAATCATCCAGCTGCATGGATCTCCATCAAAGCTGGATTAAGGCCAACTGATGCCCTAAGCACAGCCCAACACTGGTACCCCTCCACGGAAGCAAAATTCTCACGCTATGAGGCAGAAATGAATGGGATATCTGACAACACCTTCAAACCAAACTTTTAAACTTTGGTCGCTCACTATGCCAAAGAAAACATTTTTTTAACAATACAGATTAAAGTCAAACTTATCAGATAAGGGCACTTATGAAAGATTCATCTAAAGTTGAGTGCGGCAGTGAAAAAGTGAAGGGGCCCTAAGCATAATCTTATTTTGCTTAATGGTTAATCCAAGGCTGACCTCCATCATCAGAGAAAAGACCTGCCCGCCCACCAAATGACAAGAAAGTCCTTAGAAAGAAGATCAGAACATTTTGCCCTAATCTATCTGGTATAGCTTGATTCCAAATCGGAAATAGCTCAGTTGCTGGAATTCTTGTAATCCCCTATCCCTTTCATCTCAATAAATCTTGCTAAAGAAAACTCTGTGAGAATCATTGGAGCAAAAAGAACTGTGTTTGCTTTGAGATAACTGCCAAAGAGCCTGACATTTTGTTGGAGTCCAGTAGATGACTCTACCTACGGCACAAAAGATCTGACTTCCGTAGGATATGAGTGACTAAAAGGAAACGTAAGTAACTGGCCAGAAAGAAAAAGCTGCAAGAAACAGAAAATTAGCTCAGTGGAGGGAATGCATGTTCATAACGTCCCACAGTCAATCTCCAATTTCTACTATTTAGTCTCGATCAACTCAAATGTTTGATCAACCATTCCAGTTAGAGTCATCCATAATTAGATGACATTCCTTTGAGATAGGCCAGGGTAGGAAACTATATGCCAATCTGCCAAGAACCTGGCAGCCAATTATATTGCAGAACATAGATGAAACTCTTACATTTTGGGGCCTGGGAGCACATGTGGAATTTGGGGAGCATATTGAGGGCACAGATGGCCAAAGCCCATTTCCCAGAAGTCAAGGTAAATCAGCTCCTTCCCACCAACCACCCTCACCCTTCACAATTCTCCCTCCTGCCTTACCTGATCTTTAGCTAATCTTCAAATACTTTAAATAAATATGTGTACTGTTCACACACACATCGGCTTCATCGTTTCAGAGCTTCAGAAAGGGTATGGCGCTTATATTCTCTCCCCACTCAACATTCCCAAGCAGTCACAAGAAGGTTAGATAAGTAGATTTACCACAGAGAATTAGGAAGCCATAAATATGAAGATGATACCTAACAACTCCATGGATTCCTGCCTTCCATATATGTCAATCTCCATTTTTCCACCTTTTTATTTCCTTTTTTACCACCTTTTCAAATTAGCAACCTCATCACAGCTTGTTTCCCAGCCGTGATTGTTTCTGTCATCTGCCCTTTGTTCCCTGGCTTTCTCTGGCATGAAAACCAGCAATGCCAGTCTCACCAACTTCAGTCTTGCAAGCTGACTGAGTGAAAACCCATGTACTCCAATATCTACTTGCTATGCTTTCAAATCACCTTTTCATAATTTTTACATTACCTCTTCTTAATGTCTACTTCAAATTAAACATTCCCACTAACAATTGGTCTCCAGAGGATTTGGTCTCCAGGTCTCTCTGCATCTTTGCCACTTTCTTTCATTATCCATCCACTTGGTCCATATCCTTCTTAATCAAGTGTAGTCTGGCCAATATGCTTTCATCTAGGCTTGTAAATTCCCAGAGTTATGTGACCCACTTGGACTAGAAATGTGTCTGAACGGGATGTTTAAAAACAGAGATGACCATATTGGCCTATGAGGAAAAGAGAAATCCAAACTGAGGGTTGAATATTAGGGCCACCTAAAATGATGGAGAAAAACATGGACTGCATTAGTCAGATGAGGTAGAACAACAAACAGGGTATAGAGAAGCAGAGAAGATCCTAAACTTCACCAGGTCTTACAGCCACAGGCTTCTCAATCTTATTCAGGAAAGTGACTTTTATGCCTAATACCTCTGAATCAATCCTACAAGGCAGACCAGACCAAGAAGTAGATTCCACAGAAGTCTAAAAACTACATTTTTCTAGATTGGCACTCTCTCCCCTCTCTCCTTCAAGGCTGTACTCTCTACAACCTCCTTGGCCCTCTTGAGTCTTTTCTTTCCTTGCTGTCTCAGAAGGAAGTATGGAGAACCAGCTCTACTGCTGGGCAAATGGATGCTGTCCACTCAGGCACCAGAATGCTGGGAAGAAAATCATGAGGTGCTGGTGGAATGGAATTCTGCATCTCCTGTATCTTGCTCTTCACTTCCCAAACTAATGTCCTGGTCTCAGGTGTGGGTTCTGTGATCTAGGAATGGCTCCTGCTTGGGATGGAAGTGCCTCCAAACAAACCATGGGGAGACCGGAACAAGATCTCAGCAAGTTCTCCAGCTTACAAAAGGCATGTTCTCATGTCTTCCTGTGCAGGCAGCCCATTCACTTTACCTGCTCAGCTACAACTAGGAGTTTTGTGCCAGTTCCTAAGACTTAAGAAACAAAAGGACTTTTGTGCAGAAAATCACAGGTGCCACTTTTAAGCAGCATCTTAAAAGCAAAGTTCTCATGATGTTCCCACTTCAGATTTATTGAAACCACAATAGCTGCTTATTATTTTTTTAATTATCATGTTCCCTCATTATTATGTCCAGCATGGCAGATTTCAGCCACCTCTTTTGTTCTGCAGGTACCACAAGAGATTTCCTTAATAAGCTCAGATGTTCTTTATTTCTTTCTTAAAATCCACTCTTAACTACTTCCTTTTCCTGCTTCCTGATACAATAAGAACCATATACATTCAATTACTGGATTTAGCAGATATCTCCTCTTCAATTTAATTGTTTATTTTAAAAGTCATGACATTTACTCTGCTCTTTGTGGCAGCTAGGTCAGTATTATTTTGTTAAGTACATTGTTTAAAACTATAAAGTGATCATTGATGGGCATGTCAGAAAGTGGGGCTGTCATGAACAATTGGTACAAAAATGGCAAGAGCCACTCGCTTTATTTTGAAAGTCAAATCATTAGAGCTAGGAGCATTTAAAAATGTGAGCCTACTCCTTCACCCTTTATCCAGCATATAAAGCCTCATGGTTCCACCCATGCAATGTCGAGCTAAGGAGACCATAAGCCAAAATTAGGGCAAAGGGTGGGCAAATTATAGTTCTGTGCCTATTTTTATGGCTCTTGGTCTCCTCCAAGTATACCACAACTCCCTAAAATTGGTAGAGGCTTTTCCCACCACTTTGTGATAGGGAAAACACAACAGTAGTGATGGGGACTGAATTTGATAGTGGACCTGAGTATGTG